>NC_088380.1:21427500-22052500 GCF_037993035.2 Macaca fascicularis
ACTGTTTTACTTGTTAAGAAAGTCTATGTTATGAGACCAACCTAAAACTACATATAAGGGATTCTATTCCTTTTCTTACCCCTTATCTTTTAAATGGGTTCTTCAAATGCATGAATTTGAAGAACCATGGAGTTATTCAAGGTTGATAGTTGAAAGTTCTCCTTTTGATACTTCTCATTTTCATGTAAAGGCCTTTCAAACTATGAAAAATGTTATTACTACTACTACTATTAGTGAAATAAATGAATCTACACATGAGCCAGTGTTTCATGTTACATATGCATCAGGATAATCCAAATATCATCATAGTACACTTGAAAAACCACGAAAGACAATCTTCTCCCTAGATTCTTCATTTCTTCACCTTTAGTACCATCACCTGTTCACAAAAAGACACTTTTGGATACATGCATTTCTTTCCTGGAGTAGCAAGTTAATCTGAATTTTTTTTCAAGTGAATTGGTGGGTGAAGTGTCTGTTGGTTCATTGATATTTGTTCTATGGCATCATGAGGCAATCTAATTTATTAAGGGTATTTTTAAGATGACATTAGTCATTTTTAAAAATCCTACGTTTCTTTTTTTTATTAAATTAAATGCCTAAAATATATGGATCATTAAACTTTGCATTCAAACTAAAGGATAATAAATAGGTTTTAAGAAAGAAAGAGTACCAAGACATTCAAGAAGAGAAAGTCATTTTGTTGACTTTTCAGAGGTAAAAGGCTCAACTATATGAATTATAAACAGTTGACTTTGAATATTGATAATACTTTTGCAAAAATCTCTAAAGTAGTCATTCTATCTGTAATAATAAAAATGACAATCTTTTCAGCTAGAGGCTTATTTCAAATAATAGTAGTCTGTAAATGCAAATGCTTTTTCAAGGAGAACTAATAATTATATTTTTATTTCTCAGACATGCTGAAGTAACAGTAAGTTACTCATGGATTTTAATGTGACATGCATATTTTCAAGCCATGCTTAGCAATTCTAGGCATCCCACTATATGCTTTATAGCTTCTCAGGGCTCCGCAGCATATTTATCAGGTTATTTTTAATACCAAACTTTTTATTAAATTTATAACCTAAATCCAGAACAGTGCACATTCATAATCACACTGGTGATACATTTATATAAACACACATGTGACTGACACACACAAGAAGAAACAGAACACAACCTGCTCTCACAAAGCCTCCCTCGTATACTTTTGTTGTTGGTGACTACAAGGGTGCCCCCACCACTCCCAGTAAAAGAATAATCACAATCCTCACATCAGATTGTTGTCATTTTTGTCTGTTTTTACACTTAATATTAAAAAGATTATCAATAGGTACTATTTTTGTCTTGCTTAATTTGCTCAATATTTTGCATGTGACATGTATCTACAGTATTGCATGTGGTTGTAGTTTGTTCATTCTCAATGATGCCCGGGACTCAATTGCATAAATATATCACAATTTATTAATTGGTGCTACTGTGGATGGACATTTGTCTTCTTTCCAGATTTTAGCTATTATTAGCGCATTGCTATGAATGGTCTTTTCTTGTATTTTGTTGAACATATATGGTAAGTATATACACAGAAGAAAAGCTACTTGGTTACCAGTGTGAGTAGGTTAGCTTTAATAGATACTACTACCTTTTTTTTTTTTTTTTTTTTTGAGACGGAGTCTCTGTTGCCCAGGCTGGAGTGCAGTGGCATGATCTTGGCTCAAGCTCCGCCTCCCGGGTTCATGCCATTCTCCTGCCTCAGACTCCCGAGTAGCTGGGACTACAGGCCCCGCCACCATGCCCGGCTAATTTTTTCTATTTTTAGTAGAGACGGGGTTTCACCGTGTTAGCCAGGATGGTCTCGATCTCCTGACCTCATGATCCACCCACCTCGGCCTCCCAAAGTGCTGGGATTACAGGCGTGAGTCACTGCGCCTGGCCGATACTACTACCTTTTTAAGGTGACTTTACCAGTTTACATTTTCTATAACAGTATATGAGAGTTCCAGTTGCTCCATGTTCTCCATACACATGCAGTTCTCTGTCACTTGCGCTTACTCTTCTGGTGAGATCACATTTGTGTTTTAATTTGCATTTTCTACTTTATGACAAGTGACATAAAGGCACCTTTTCATATATTTTGTGACAGTTGGATATTTTATGAAGAGCTTATTTGAATCATTTGCAAATTTTTCTGTTGGCTATTTATCACTTCTCAAATGTTCTTCATATATTCTGAACACCTCCCTCTCCCCGCCACTCACCTATATATATCAAATTCTACCTTGGGTATAGTTTCCATTTATATGCTAACCATTTCTTCTTTTACCTTGCTTTTTTCTACTTCATCCATCATCTCACACCTGCTCGATTTTAGTTGTCTGTTAACTGATCCATGTGGCTTTAGTCTATCTCCCTTTCTCCAAATCGTACCATACAAGACTAACAGATAAAGCTCTTAAAAAGGAATATCACATTGTGTGAGCAATCAACTTAAACTTCTTCAATAGTAAAGTCTGAATGTGCAGAGAAAGTCATACAAAATCTGATTGGGACTTAACTACTTAATCATTTGGTATAGTTGGAACATGGCATCCAATTACGTACAATATTTATGGTAGCAAAGAAAAATCTTATTTAAAGAATTGGTCTATCGTTACATTTTTTTAAATAAGTAAGCACCCTCATCTTTGTAAATGTTTACACTTATTTTTCCATAATTGCAACTTGTCAGTTTTACATTCTTACTTGCAAGGCTTTTGAAAGCTTGAATAGAGAGTGATTAACATATTATAATGTCTAATCTCAAAATATTGTATTCTTCATTCAATCATTGCCTGTGCTCTAATATATGTCTTATTACTTCAGAAATAATACATATTTTTACATTTTCCTAAAATTATTTGAGTTATCTTAGGGTAAAACATAGAACGGCAATAGGGAATTTATTTCAATATTGTTTTGCAGAAAAATAATATTTTAAAATTCTCATGTGATTATTCTACATTTTTGTTGGAGCCTAGAAGGTTTGTATTAAATATAAGTCATGATAAGACCTCAGAAGATTTAAGAAAATCTTGGTGTCATTTATGTCAAATTTCTCTTGAATTATCTACAGTGGAACATGTAATGTAATGGTTTCATCTCATCAAAAAAACTCAAATATAAAGAAAAGATAGTTGTTGTTGTTTTTTTTGTCCAAGGAAAAGCTTTTTATACCAAATTTCAGCTAAGACTATTTTAAGATTTTTTTCTCTAATGAAGTTTTTCATGTGAATCAGAGTCTATTTTAAGTCACTCGTTTTCATTGCAAAGAACACTATACACATCATATTTATTTTTATATCCCGTTTTTGTTCATGTTATCTACTATTTTGGTTCCAAAAAGATTACCTAGAATAAAGTAGATGCTTAAAAAATATTGCTTTAAAGAGACTAGCAGGTCCTCTCTGTATAGCTGTATATTATTCATCACAATACTTAACCTCTCAATTCCCTGGCCCTTGTATGTAAAATGTCAATAAAGAAGTATATACTGCACTGGGTTATTAAGATTAAATAAAATATCAAACATAAAGCAATATAAAGTGCTGAGCACATTATAAACTACCAATAAGTCTTAGCTTTCCTTATTTTCTCTTTTTTTTTTTTTTGAGACGGAGTCTCACGCTGTTGCCCAGGCTGGAGTGCAGTGGCGCGATCTCGGCTCACTGCAAGCTCCGCCTCCCGGGTTCCCGCCATTCTCCTGCCTCAGCCTCCTGAGTAGCTGGGACTACAGGCGCCCGCCACCGCGCCCGGCTAATTTTTTGTATTTTTAGTAGAGACGGGGTTTCACTGTGGTCTCGATCTCCTGACCTTGTGATCCGCCCGCCTCGGCCTCCCAAAGTGCTGGGATTACAGGCTTGAGCCACCGCGCACGGCCGCTTTCCTTATTTTCTTATTAAAATTTTTTTCAGTACATTTTTAAAAAGAAGAATCTTGGCTGGGCGCAGTGGTTCATGCCTGTAATCCTAGCACTTTGGGAGGCCAAGGTGGGTGGATCACCTGAGGTGGGGAGTTTGAGGCCAGCCTGGTGAACAGGGTGAGACCCTATCTCTACTAAAAATGACAAAAATTCGCTGGGCATGGGGGCAGGCACCTGTAATCCCAGCAACTCGGGAGGCTGAGGCAGGAGAATCACTTGAACCCAGGAGGCGGAGTTTGCAGTGAGCCGAAATCTCACCATTGCACTCTTGCCTGGGCAACAAGATCTAAACTTTGTCTCAAAAAAAAAAAAAAAAAAAAAAAGAAAAGAAAAAGAAAGAAAGAAAAAAATAGAAGCATCTTAAGTAGCATATGTTACTGATATGGTCTGGCCGTGCCCCCACCCAAATCTCACCTTGAATTGTAACTCCCACAATTCCCAAGCGTTGTGTGAGGAAACTGGTGGGAGGTGATTGAATTACGGGGGCAGGTCTTTCCTGGACTTTTCTTGTGATAGAGAATGAGTATCATGAGATCTGATTGGTTTATCAAGGTTTCTACTTTTGCTTCTTCCTCATTTTCTCTTGCTGCCACCATGTAAGAAGTACCTTTCCCCTCCTGCCATGATTCTGAGGCCTTCTCAGCCATGTGGAACCGTTTAAGTCCAATTAAACCTCTTTTTCTTCCCAGTTGCAGGTATGTCTTTATCAGCAGCATGAAAACGGACTAATACAGTTACTATATCGGTTCTGGCTATTTACTAAATCAATTCCACTATGAAAATACAAAGGCTTTGCTAACATAAAGAACATGACTGGGAACCTAATGCTGCCTGAGGCAGTTTCCATGGGAAGCTCCAAAAGTGTTTTCAATAATGGCAACAGTATTGTAATAAGTGTATGTAATAGTTTCCGAGAGATAACCTTTTAAATTTACCAGAAACTGGGTGGTTTAAAATGGATTCTTTTACAGTTCTGGAGGCTAAAAGCCAAAATTAAGGTAGGACTGTTTCCTTCTGGAGGCTCTGTAAGACAATCTGTCCCAGGTGTCTCTCCTAGCCTCTGATAGTCATCTATAATCATTGGCATTCTTTGGTTTGCAGCTGCGTCACTGGAACTCCATCTCCCTCATCTCATGTCCTTCTTCCTGTGTGTCTCTGTGTCCAAATTAACATTTTTGAGGACAGTAGCCATTGGATATAGCCCACATGAATTCAGTTGACCTAATCTGAACTCAATTACATCTAAAAATATTATTTCCAAATAAGGTTACATTCATAGCATGTATTGATATACAGAAAATTTCTGTTCAAATGCCCATGCGATTATACTACACTGCTGTGCTAGAGCCCTGAAGATGTGTACTCAATGTAAGTTTTCATAAGACCCCAGAGGATTTAAGAAAATTTTGGAGTCTTTTTTTTTTTTTTTTTTTTTTTTTAAGACGGAGTCTCGCTCTGTCACCCAGGCTGGAGTGCAGTGGCCGGATCTCAGCTCACTGCAAGCTCCGCCTCCCGGGTTTACGCCATTCTCCTGCCTCTGCTTCCAGAGTAGCTGGGACTACAGGCGCCCGCCACCTCACCCGGCTAGTTTTTTTGTATTTTTTTTAGTAGAGACAGTGTTTCACTTGGTTAGCCAGGATGGTCTCTATCTTCTGACCTCGTGATCCGCCCGCCTAAGCCTCCCAAAGTGCTGGGATTACAGGCTTGAGCCACCGAGTCCGGCCTGGAGTCATTTCTTTATGATTTCTTTTGAATTCTCTACTGTGGAATATGCAATGGTTTTGTTTCATTTTGAAAACTCAGATCTAAATAAAAGATAGATGTTTATTCAAATTTCAGGGGTAGGACTTAAATTTATCATTTTGAGGAGACAAAATTTAACTCAAAACAGTGTGTAATATCCTTTTTTAGATGTAGAACTCAGTTAACATTTCAAAGTTATGTTAGATTCTTAAGGTATATCTTGAAATAACTTTATACTGTTATTTCTAACTAATTAATTTTTAAGCCAATGCAATAATAAATTGTCAGTGTGGAGGGGAAATGTGGGGTTGAAGTCCCCACACACAGTCCACACTGGGGCACTGTGAGAAGAGGACTTCCATCCTCCAGACCCCAGAATGGTAGATACACGAACAGCTTGCAGAATGTGCTTGTAAAAGCTGCAGGCAATCAACACCAGCCCTTGAGAGCAGCCGTGGGGGCTGAGCCCTGCAGAGCCACAGACGCAGAGCTGCCTAAGGCCTTGGGAGCCCACTCCTTCCATCAGTGGGTCCTGAATGTGAGAGATGGTGTCAAAGAAGAAAATTTCAGAGCTTTAAGATTTAATAACTGCCCTGCTGGGTTTCGGACTTGCATGGGGCCTGTAGCACCTTACTTTGGGCCAATTTATCCCTTTTAGAACAGAAGTATTTACCCAGTGCTTATACCCCCGTTGCAGCTTGGAAGTAATACAATGGGGGTACAAGCATTGGGTAAATACTTCTAAACTTCTTTTAAAAAAAAAATAAAATAAATAAAAAACAGGCTTCCAGGCAAAAGGGACTTGTCTCACGTGAGACTTTGGACTATAGACTTGAGTGAATGCTGAAATGACTTAAGACTTGGGGGACTGTTGAGAAGGAATTTTTGTATTTTGCACTGTGAGAAGAACATGAGATTTGGGAGGGGCGATGGGAGGAGTGACATGGTTTGGATTTGTGTCCCTGCCCAAATCTCATGTCAAATTGTAATCCCTACTGTTGGAGGAAGGGCTTGTTGTGGGGTGATTGGATCACAAGGGTGGATTTCACCCTTGCTGTTCTCCTTATAGTGAGTGAGTTCTCATGAGATCTGGTTATTTAAAAGTGTGTAGCACCTCCTTCTTCTCTCTCTTCCCCCTCCGCCAGCCATGTAAGACGTACCTGCTTCCCCTTCTCCTTCTACCACGATTGTAACTTTCCTGAGGCCTCCCCAGCCATGCTTCCAGTACAGCCTGCAGAACCATGGACCAATTAAACTTCTTTTCTTTATAAATTACCCAGTCTCTGGTATTTCTTTGTAACATTGTGAGAACAAACTAAAATAGACAACTAAAATTTGATTAGCATATCTGAAGAAGAGTGCTGAACTGCAGTAAAGGAGGGAGGAAGACACTATGGATCAAGAAACCCAGGATGGCAGGATAGAGAGGAGTGTGAAAATCCAGGACCCTAGGGGTTTACTGTTTAATTTTACCAAAAACATTTAAAGAACCAATATCAATTATTCTCAAATTATTCCAAAAGATTGAACAGAGGAAATATTTCCTAACATACTTTACAAGGCCAGCATTAACCTGATACCCAAACTAGAAAAGGACAGAATAAAAACAAAGGAATAGAATACTATAGTATAGAATACTATAGGACAATATCTCTGATGAACATAGGTAGAAAGATCCTCAACAAAATATTAGCAAACCAAATTTAACAGCACATTAAAATGATGATTCTCTATGAGCAAATGTGATTTATCCTATGTATGCAAGAATGTTCTATATAATCAAACGAATAAACATAATACATAACTAACAGATTAAAGGATAGAAAACGTGGTTGTTTCAATAGATACAGAAAAAGCATTTGACAAAATTCAACATCTCTTCATGATAAAGAAACCACTCAACAAATTAGATATGGAAGATATGTATCTCAACACAGTAAAGGCCATATATGACAAACCCACAGTTAACATTATACTAAGCAAGGAGAAGTGGAAAACTTTTTCTTTAAGATCTAGAAGAAAACAAGGAAGACCATCTTGACCACTTCTGTGCCACATAGTACTAAAAATCCTGGCCAGAACCATTAATCAAGAGGAAAAACTAAAGACATCCAAATTTGAAAGGAGAAATTGCAATTACCTCTGTTTGCTGCTGCATGATTTTTTACATAGAAAACTCTAAGGACCCCACCAAAAAACTGTGAGAACTAATTAGTGAGTTTAGTAAAGTTTCAGGATACAAAATCAACATATAAGAATTAGTAGCATTTACATACAATAATTTTGAATTATTCAAAAAAGAAATTGAGAAAATAATTCCCTTTACAATAGCTACAAAAAATAAGAAGAAAATAACAAAGAATAAATTAACCAAGTTAGAGAAAGATCTCTACATTGAAAACTATATAGCATTAATAAAAGAAATTAAACATGACAAAAGGAAATAAAAAGGTATTCCATGTTTATTTATTGGAAGAAGTCATATAATACCCAAAGTGATCTACAGATTCAATACAATTCGACAATTCGTTTCAAAACGCTGGTAATATTCTTCACAAAAATAGAAAAAAAATTCTGAAATTTGTGTTGAGCCACAAAAGAACCAAAATAGTCAAAGCAATTCTGAGAAAAAAAAAAAAAGCTGTAGACACCACATTATCTGACTTTAAAATATACTACAGAGCTTTACTAACCTTGGTATTTGTATAAAAATAGACATACGGAACAATGGAAGAGAATATGTAACCCAGAAATAAATTCATGTATTTACAGTCAACTGATTTTTAACAAAGATGCCAAGAAAACACATTGGAGAATTGACAGCATCTTCAAATAATGGAGCTGAGAATATTGAATATAAACCTGTAGAAGTATAAAACTGGATCCTTATGTTTTACTATGAATAAAAATCAACCCAAAGTTGATTAAAAACTCCAGTGTAAATTATAAATCTGTGAAACTACTGGAAAAAAAAAAAAAAGGTTAAATGTTTCATGACATTTGTCTGGGGAAATATTTTCTGGATAAGACCTTAAAAGCACAGACAAGCCAGACATGGTGGTGCATGCCTGTAGTCCTAGCTACTCAGGAGGCTGTAACTTTCCTGAGGCCTCCCTAGCCATGCTTCCAGTACAGCCTGCAGAACTGTGGGCCAATTAAACTTTTCTTTACAAATGTATAAATTACCCAGTCTCAGGTATTTATTTACAACATTGTGAGAACAAACTAAGACAGACAACTAAAATTTGATTCCTGTATCTGAAGAAGGGTGCTGAAGTGTAGTAAACGAGTGAGGAAGACACTGGAGCAAGAAACCCAGGATGGCAGGATAAAGAGGAGTGTGAAAATCCAGGACGTAGCTCACTGCTCAATGCTGCAGTGACCTACGATTGCACAACTGCACTCCAGCCTGGACAACAGAGAGAAATCCTATTTCTTGGAAAAAAAGAAAAAAAAAAAAAAAGTTCAGGCAATAAAAGCAAAAATAGGCAAATGAGATTACATCAAAATAAACAGATTCTGCACAGCAAAATTAAAAGTCAAAAGAGTGACAAGAAAACCTGTAGAGTTTGACAAAATATTTGCCAACTATACACTGACAAAGGATTAATAATCAGATTATATAAGGAAATCAAACAGCTGAATAGTAAAACACACACACAAATAATCTGACTAAAATATTGAAAAAAGATCCGAATAGACATTTATCAAAATAAAACATACAAACAGCCAACAGGTATATGAAAAAATACTTAATATCACCAATTATCAGGAAACTAGTAAGATCATTATCAGGAACATCAAAGCCAAAATGAGAAATTATCTCACTCCAGTTAGAATGGCTACTTTCAAAAAGAAAAAAGATAACAAGTGTTGGTGACCATATCAAAGAAAGAGGACATACAATGTTCTTGGGAATAGAAATTAGTGCAGCCATCGTGGGAATAAAAAGGAAGTTCCTTGATCAATTACAAAATAGAATTGCCAGCAATCCCATTACTGGTTATATATATTCAAAGGAAGGGAAATTAGTATGTCAAAGAGCTATGTGCACTCTCATGTTTATTGCAGCACTATACACAGTAGCCAAGATTTGGAATCAACTTAAGTGCCCATCATTGTTAATGAATGGGTATAGAAAATGTGGTACACATACGAAATGGAATATTATTCAGCTATGAAAAAGAATGAAACCCTGTTATTTGCAACATCATGGACGAATTTGGAAGTCATTATATTAAGTGAAATAAGCCAGACACTGAAAGACAACAAATATACTGCATGTTCCTACTGGTATGTAGAATCTAAAAAAGTTGGTGTCATAGAAGTAGTTAAGAATTTACCAGAGACTGGGAAGAGTAGTGGGAAGGGGAAAATGGGAGAAGATGGTCAATAAGTAAAAATTACTGTTCTAAAGGAAGAATAAATTCTGGTGTACTACTGCACAGTAGGTTGGCTACATTCAACAATAAGATATTTGTATCTCAATATTGCTACAAGAAAGAATTTTGCATGTTTCCACCACAAAAAATGATAAATGTTGGAAGTGATGTATAGATGTTACTAATGCTTATTTCTCGAACTTTACTTTTAGCTTTAATTTGAATTTCATATTTATATCTGTTATCTGTCATGTATTACTATCTGTCATGTATTACTATCTGTCATGTATTACTATGGTAGAAGAATGTGATATTATTTTGATATTATTTTGACATTACTTTTATATGATTATTAAATAAAGTATGCATGTATCAAAATAGCCCATTGCATTCCATAAATATGCACATTTATTATGTGTCCATTCAAAAAGAATGTGATTAAACAATCTGCTCTAAAAATATATGAAATAACCTCACTAAACAGGGTATAGAAGAAAGGTGTTAAAAAAGATGATTCTTGGTACTTCTTTAGTGTGTATATGCTCTTCTATTGATGGATGCTATATTGTTTACTTATTCTGTGGTCTTGGATACTGATAATTAAATATTATATAATTTTATATTCAAATTTATATGTAAATTTATGTTTAATTAAATTTCAAGTATTTTTTGTATCTCTTCAGTGTAATATACATATTTCAAATAAGCTTTATAAATGTTCAAAAAGCAATTATCAACTTATTTAGAGACTTCCGGTTAAAACACAATAAAAAACAAAGAAAAAATATGCACATACATTAAAACTTCATGGAAATAAGATGATTTACTGTAAATGCAAGTAAGTTTCCTTGACTTAGTAGTGGGACCTGGTGTCTATACAAGAATATAATTTTAAGAATTCAGCTTTGAGGATACATATGTATGTAGAAACAGGCAGAAGTTTCCATTGGGCTAAATAATTACAGTGAATGAGGCAAAATATAAATTTTCATTCATTCAAGCTATGCTGGTCACTGATGGATATGAGAAAGAAAATAAAAATATAATTACATGTGTTGTAATTATCTATCAAATGCATTATAAAATAAGAAATACTTAGTTTATTGAAAAACACTTTAGGTTAAAAACCCATCTCTCTCTCTCTCTCTCTCACACACATTTTATGTATATATTTTTATCTTACACCAAATATCAAAGGCTTCTATTTATAAGTCTACTATCTTGCTCCCAAGTCTCACCCACCTCATTGGATTTACGTTAATATCTTGGACTCCTAACATGTCTTTCAATCAGGTTCTTCTTTTCTTTTTCCTTTTTTCCTCTAATTCTTTAGTCAATTTATTTTCTATTACTTATTTATAATTATTTTCAGTCTCAGAAAATTTTTCTCTAAATTTGTTAAAGTTCTATAATATCTGCAACTATATAAAATTTCATATTTTTCTATTTTATATTCATAATTTCTTTTGTGCAGTATAATTTAGTACATTTTATCTCATATTTATATTTGTAAATATTTGATTGTTTGACTTGAATTTAGGGTGACTTGTGTATTATTGCTTTGGGTCGAAAAATAATTCTTCCCATTTTCTCTTCAAATATGCAGGTTTCTTAATACATTCATTAATTTATATTCTACTCATGTACAATGGACAGTTATGTACAATGGATACTCATGTACAATGGATAGTTATTTCTAAAGATTTTGCCAATAGTTAATAATAATATTTTACTCCATTAAAACCTATAATACTTTTCCCCTCTAGAATTAAAAATAGTGTGACAATGCAAGCATAGACTATTTTACAGTAGCTAACATATATTGTGCAGTTTGTATGTACCATTTGACCCAGTAGTCCCACTACTAGGTATATGCTTAAAGAAATTTAAATCATTCTACCATAAAGTCATATGTACACATATGTTCACTGCAACATTATTCATAAAAGCAAAAACATAGAATCAACCAAAATGCCCATCAACAGTAGACCGGATAAAGAAAATGTGATGTATATATACCATTAAATACTATGCAGTTATGAAAAAGAATGAGATCATATCTGTTACAGGAACGTGGATGGAACTGTAGACTGTTATCCTTAGCAAACTAATGCAGGAACAGAAAAACAAATACTGCATGTTCTCACTTATAAGTGGTAGCTAAATGATAAAACCCCATGAACAGAAAGTGGAGAACAACAGACGCTGGGGCCTAGTTGTGGGAGGAGGTTGGGAGGAGCGACAGGTTCAGAAAAAAAAAAATAAATGATACTGTGTTTAGAACCTGAGTGATAAAATAATCTGTACACCAAAGCCCCAAGTCACAAGTTTACCTACATAAGAAACCTGCACATATATCCCTGCACCTAAAGAAAAGTTAAAATATTAAAAAAATAGCTTTATTGTAGTACAGTTAACATAACAATAAACTTCACCAATTTTAGTTGCACATTATGACAAGTTTGGCAAATGTACACATTCATGTAACTAGCACCAAATTCATGGTACAGCATGTTTCCACCAAACTTTAAAGTCACAATGGCCATTTTGTGTCATTTTTCTCCCCAGTGCCTTCACCTGACAACCACTGGTGTGATTTCTGTCTCCATTATTTTCCGCTTCTAAAGTCTGACATAAGAATTGTCATATGTCATATGTCTTTGGTTCCTGGTCTTCTCCCTTTTCATGATGATTTGGAGGTGATTTTGAGGTTCATGATTTATTGCATCCGTCATTACTTTATTTTTTATTGCTAAATAATCTTTGATTTTAAGGTTACAACACAATTGATCTTATGCATTCTCCTATTGATGAAGATATGGATTGTATCATGTTTGGAAACAGAAAATATTATGAATCAATCTGTGAATAAGTCTTGGTGTAGACCCATGTTTTTATTTCTCTTGAATAAACACCTAGGAGTGGAATTGGTGAAGAACATGGTAAGTGGATTTTCAACTATATAAGAAACTTCCAACTGGTTTTCAAAAATAGCTGCATCATGTCATATTCCCGTTAGCAACAATGGGAGTTCCAGCTATTCCACTTATTCTACAAATCTTGGCACTGTCAGTCTTTTTAATGGTAATCATTATGCAGAATTTGTAGTAATTTTTCATTATGATTTTGATTTTCATTTCCCTGATGAAAATTATGTTGACTATCATTTCATATGTTTCTTTGCAATGTGTATATCTTCTTTGGTGAAATGCTTGTTTACAACTGTTGTACATTAATGTTATCAGATTGTGGGCTCATTTTTGATCTGTAAAAACTATTTATATAGTCTGGATTAAATTACTTTATTAAAGTATATGGTTGCAAATATTTACTTCCACGTGAAACATTTTATTTTTAAAATTTTTGAATTGTGTTATAATGATATTTTTGATGTACAGCCATCTTTCGAAATTATTTTATGATTTATGCTTGTATAACATATCCAGTACATTATTGCTTAACTAATGATCATAAATATTTTTTACTAATGCTTATTTCTAGAAGTTTACTTTTAGCTTTAATTTGATATTTCTACCTAAATATCAAATTAAACTTAAAAGCAAATTTAGGTATTTAATTTTATATTTAGATCCATCATCTGTCACATATTAATATCCACACATGGTGGGAGAATGTACATTCTCTCTTTTTTCCTTTTCAATACTTTATTTTTTAGAAAACTTCTATATTCACAGCAAAATTGAACAAAAGGCGTAGGGATTTCCTATTGTAATGGATTTCCAGGTATATCAGGAGCATTTGCTAAAAAGATTCTCTTTTCCCCCTTTGAAATGCTGTGTATTTTGCCAAACCCAATTGATCTCATATGTGTGCATCTACTTCTCTTCCCTCTGGCTCAGTGAAACTACATTTGTTCTTATGGTCACAATAACACATACTGTTTACTATGGCTTTATAATGGTTTTTAAAGGCAGGTAATTGAGGCCTTTAAATTATGTGCATCTTTTATAATTTTTTTTTTTTTTTTTTTTACTATTCTGAGTTCTTTTACCATCTGTTTTGCTGTTATAAAATTCCATTTTTAATTCTTTATGACTGATGTATAGAAATATGTTTCTCATTTAGCCTACAACCAGGCTAGGAAAAGACATGAATTCTAGTGCATTTTTGCATATTTCTTCATTATTTATTGGTACATAATTTTGCAAAAAAGAAGATGTTAAAATGCCTCTGTTTTAAATTACTTATCTGGCTTTTTTTGCACTATCTAGTATCTCATGTAAAATGATGAATAAAAATGAAAGAAAATTGACATTTTTGCCCTGTTTCTGATATTCATAGTCACTCTGGCTTCTTTTTAAGAAGTGTTTTGATGGTATGTCTTTTTTTTTTTTTTTAACATCCTTTAACTTTTAATTTTTGTGTCTTTGTTTTTAATGTAAAATTTTCTGAAGTTAATTTTTTTGGTCTTCCTCTGTAATCCAATGTTTTACTGCATGCATCTTCATTAGTGTGATTAGATCATTCCCATTTTTTTGTAATTTTGATAAGGTTTTAAATCTACGCATCTTGCTGTTTGTTTTCTCTTTTCTTATTTATTATTTTTTATTTCATGCCTTCTGTATTTTAAAAAGTATCCTTCCATTTTATACTCTATTGTCTCATTATTTATGTGTGTGTGTGAGTGTGTTTTGAGATAGAGTCTCGCTCTGTTGCCCAGACTGGAGTGCAGTGGCATGATCTCTGCTCACTACAACCTCCGCCTCCCGGGATCAAGCACTTCTCCTGCCTCAGCCTCCCCAGTAGCTGGGATTACAGGCATGCGCCACCACATTGGCTAATTTTTGTATTCTTAGTAGAGATGGGGTTTCACCATGTTGACCATACTGGTTTCGAACTCCTGACCTCAGATGATCCGCAAAGTGCTGGGATTGCAGGAGTGAGCCACCGCATCTGGCCGATTATCTACATATTTTAATTCAACTATTCTTTTTAGTGATTGTCCTGTAGTTTAAAATATACATCTTTGACTTATCACAGTCTACCTTCATACACTATTAGACTACTCCACTTTTAATCGATGAGCAGCACAATAGCACACTTCAATTTCCCCATTTGTATTATTGTTGTCAAATAGTTTACTTGTACGTAAATCTCAAAGGGTATTGTTGTTATTATTTTTCATAAAGTCAAGTACCTTTTGAAAATAACTGAAACAAGTTTAAAAGTATTATTTTTATGCCTACACATACATTTACTTTTTCTGATGCCTTTTTATTTATTTTCATCAAGTATCATTTCATTCCACCATCAGAAGTTACTTTTACCTTTTTTAGGCATGTTCATGAATGATAAATTTTTATTTTGTTTCCTGAAAAACTCTTTTACTTCTCTTTATTTTATAAATACATTTTCTCAGTATTTAAAACCCTTAGTTCAATTTATTTTTCTTAAAGCATACTAATAATTACTAATAATTATTATTTCATTGTTTGTCTGGCATGTATGGATTTGTGATGATAAATTTATTGTTTAACTTAATTTTCTTCTTCCATTAATCTTCTGTATTTTGCTCTAGGTGTTCTTAAGATTGTATCTTTGCCCCTAGATGTTTGTAGTTTGATTACAATATGCCTTTTTGTGGGTTTATATTTACTATTATTGTGGTTGATTTAATTTCTTATGCCTATGGGTATATGGGTTTATTCAAATTTTGAAATTTTTTAGCCATTACTACAACATTAATTATAAGAATTATAGCATATATTTAGGTCACTTATTATTGTCCTCTAATTCATCAATAATGTATTTATCCTTCCTCTATTTCCTCTCTCTCTCTTCCTCCTTTTGAAGGCACTGGAGTGCAGTGGCTTCATGTTCAATGGCATTTCATTCTGCTGTGTCTCATTTGATGATAATCTTAGACAGTATTTTTTTTTATTTTCATGTTGTCATTTTCATCTCTGGTGGTTGCAGTTAGGTCACTTTTATATCTCCTATTCTGTTCTCACTGTGGACATATTTTCTTCTATAACTTTAAGCATATTGAAATTATTTATAATAGCCATTTAAACACCCTTATCTTATAATTCCAATAACTGTCATTTCTGTATCTCTTACTATTTTTTCATTGAATGTCAGTTGTCAATTTAGTTCTTGGATTCTGAGTTATATCTTTAAAGAAAGCTGAACTTTTTTTCTTGGTATTAATTTGCTTAGAAGCAATTTAATCAATTTAAGGTTTACTTTTACCCCTTGAAAATGACTCTAGACTATCACTTGCCTAACACTAATGTAATCCCATTAATACACTTCTGAGGATTCTCTCAAATGGCCTGGACATTACGAGGTCGTTCTAATCTGGCTGCTGAGAACACACACAACTCCCAGTTCTTTGTCACGTCCAAAAACCTCAGTTTACTGCTTTCCTGCAGCTCTTAGCAATTCCTTCCGTGAATGCACAGATCAGCATTCAAAGATTCAAGGAAATCTGAAAAGCTTTTTCTCTATACAGCTCCCTTTTATCTTATATTATGCCCTGAAAATTCCAGCCATTTCAACATCCTCAAAATCTGATCTTTGTCTCTTTAAATCAGCAAGGATGCTGAGTATCTTTGATTTCCATCTCCCTTCTTGAGTCCTGGAGAGTGCCTTTGGAGAATAGGCAAGGTCATCAGATTCCACTTGTTTTATTTACCTCAGGTGTCACATCGCTGTGCTGCTCTTATGTCTGATAGCATCTCTTATGTTGGTGTCAAAATCCCAGTTGTATGTGATAGTGGTGGAGGAGGGTGTGGTTACTGTTTCTACAAGTGGGACTTTATACAAGTTGTTTACATGCATTAACCCATGTAATTCTCATAGACTTCCAATAACGAAGTTGTGATAGATCATTCTATTTTTAACTTGACTAAACTGTGAATTAACTTCTCCAGAGTCTACCTCCCTGTATATTCCTGGGTTAGAAACAAACAACACACAAAAACCAGAAACTTTCACAAGATGTAGGATGGAGAAGTATGGAACCGGCCACCACTATTTGAAGGTTGCTGTGGTTAGAGGTGATGGCAGATACAGAGACACTCAGAAATTTCCAGCTTGTCCTCCTGCTCCCCCATACATTGTCCAGGTCTCCTCTTTTTTGTTTGTTTGTTTGTTTGTTTGTTTTTTGTTTTTTTGAGACTGAGTTTCGCTCTTGTTGCCCAGGCTGGAGTACATAGTGGCATGATCTCAGCTCACTGCAACCTCCACCTCCCCGGTTCAAGCGATTTTCCTGCCTCTGCCTCCCGTGTAGCTGGGATTACAGGCATGCGCCACCATGCCCGGCTAATTTTTTGTATTTGCATAATCTTGGCTAATACTATGCATTTAATTTATCTCTAATTTTGAAATGAGTATAATAAGAAATGGAGATAATTAGTAAGTGCCTTATTGTTAAAAAGCTAATAGCTGATCTAGGATTTAAACCCAAGAAATCATTTTCCAAAATCCATGATTCTATGCATCTTGCCTTATTGCCTCTTTTAAATCTCTGCACTTATCAGTGGCAATGAAATATCTATCAGTTATTTTTTTTAATTTAAAAGAGCTTTATTTATGTATTTATTTATTTATTTTTGAGACGGAGTCTTGCTCTGTTGCCCAGGCTGGAGTGCAGTGGTGACATCTCTGCTCACTGTTAGCTCCACCTCCCAGGTTCACGCCATTCTCCTGCCTCAGCCTCCCAAGTAGCTGGGACTACAGGCGTCCGCCACCACGCCTGGCTAATTTTTTGTATTTTTAGTAGAGATGGAGTTCACCGTTTTAGCCAGGATGGTCTCCATCTCCTGACCTCGTGATCCACCGGCCTCGGCCTCCCAAAGTGCTAGGATTACAAGCATGAGCCACAGCGCCAGGCAAGAAAGTTAATATTTCAATGAAGCAAGTGCTATAGCTTAGATGTTTGACTCTTGAAAATCTCATGTTGAAATTTGTGAACGACAGTGCCCGGCCTAATTTAAAAGTTTTTAAAATTTATGATTGACACATGATTATTGTACATATTTATGGGATACAGTGTGACGTTTCCATGCATATATACAATGTATAATGATCAAATCAGGGAGATTAGCATATTCATCACCTTAAGCATCTGTCATTTATTTCTGGTGATAACATTCAAAATCTTCTCTTCTGACTATCTTGGAATGAACATTTTATTAGTTATGGTGACCTTATTGTGTATTAAAACGTCAGAACTTATTCTTCTTGTCTAACCATAACTTTATACTCCTGGGCCAACCTCTCTCCATCCACCCTACCTTGTACTGTCCCTGCTTCTAGGGGGCACTATTCTACCCTAACTTATATGAGATCAACTTTTTAAAATACACACACACACACACACACACACACACACACACACTCCCCATATTTTCTGTACCCATTCATTTGTAGATAGGCACTTAGTTTGATTCCATGTTTTGGCTATGCAAATAATGCTACATAATCATTGGAGTGCAAATATCTCTCTGATATACTGGTTTCATTTCTTTTGTATATATACCTAGTAATAGGATTGCTGAATCAAATGGTAGTTCTATTTTTAATTTTTTAAGGAACTCTCTCTACCGCTTTCCATAATGGCTCTCTATTAAACTATGTGTCTGTAATCCCAGCACTTTGGGAGGCCAAGGCACATAGATCACCTGAGGTCAGGAAGTTGAGACCAGGATGGCCAACATGGAGAAACCCCGTTACTACTAAAAATACATAAAATTAGCCTGGTGTGGTGCCATGTGCCTGTAGTTCGAGCTACTTGGGAGACTGAGACAGAAGAATTGCTTGAACCCAGGAGGTGGAGGTTGGGGCGAGCCAAGAATTGCTTGAACCCAGGAGATGGTGGTTAGAGAGAGCCTGGGTTGACAGAGCAAGACTCCATCTCAAAAAATAAAAACAATAATAAATAAAAACTTAAAAAAGAATTTTAACTATGTGTCTGACAAGCTCTTAATATCCAGAATATATAAGGAATTCAACTCAGTAGCAAAACGCACAAATAATCTTATTCAAAAATGGGCAAAAGACCTGAATAGACATTTCTCAAAAGAAGACATATGAATAGTCAACAGATACACATTTTTAAAATGCTCAACCAACATCGTTAATTATCAGGGAAATGCAAATCAAATCCGGAATGGGATATCACCTTATCCCAGTTAGAATGGCTATTATCAAAAGGAAAAAAAAAAAAAGAAAAAGAAAAATATGCTGTCAAGGATATAGAGAAAGGGGAGCTCCTCTCATATACCGACTGATGGGAATATAAACATATTTCATTTTCAAACAGAACATTTTTATGACTGTGTAAGTGCTGAAAAATTTGGGGAATTGTATTTATTTGCTAGAACTGTATGCTGACCCTTACATTTATGCAATAACTGAAGAGTATTACACTGAAAATAAAGAATAGAATTTTTTTGGTCTTTTTCGTCAAGTTTGATACATAGAAAAATAAGCATTTTGTGAATTGAAAACATCAAGAAATGATATATATGAACAAGATATCTGAATAGGGAATAGTTATAAGTATTGACTTAAGTATACAATGTTTTTAATTTAAATTTAAATTTCTATGGCCTTAGATATTCTTACATTTTTCTCTCATAATTATTCTATAAGGTTTTGTTTCTACTAAAATTTATTTGTAAAGAACTGCATTCATTATATATTGTTTATGGAAAAGACACTAGTGAATAAATGTTGGTATCAAATAATATACAATATTTTGAATACTTACATCCATCATTGATAAACTTCAAATAGATAATATATACTTATATTTAAATAGTTAAAATCTCTTTTATTAATATATAATTTTATACCTGAACACAAAATGATTTTAACAAAGAAGAATATATTTTAATATTTGATTTACTTATTCAAGACACATGCAGTTCCTTTTATATTCCAGGCACTAAAATTTTATGAGTAAAGCTTTTCAGTAGTGGTGATAGTATTATTAAATGCCCTACTATACATTGTATTGTATATCATTCTATTAATTGGGAAGTTAATGGTTGCAGATTATATTTACATAGCTTTGATTGAATTTGTGAATATTACTATATTGGTTTAAAATATTTTGTCACTTTCCAGTCCTATAATCAGCACAGTGCCTAATTCAAATGACAGAATATTGGTAGAACTATACTAGCACTCTTACTTTTGTTTGTTTAAAAACAAGTCCATATTTTAATGTTTATATGAATAGAATAAATTTTTGTTTTTATGTGAACAGGACTATATAGCTGTTTGAAATCCAGACTTAATTTTCAGGTAGCAATGATTTAGTTTAAAAAAGGGTCTAAATAATACACTGAATACATAGGGACATTTAATGAGATGTCAGAATGCTTGGTTACTTGTCTTTGATTTACAAATCAATTTCTAAATAATTTTGAACTCTTCTCTCACTTGTGAAATATTAAGGAAAAGAATGGAGTTATCTCCCCCAACTAGACAACCATATGAGCTCCAATCTAAGAACTTAACATTTTGAAATATATTCAATGTATTTCCCCTGCCTCGTTGGCCATGTTTACTATAGTAGTTCGTTAAGATGAATCTCATTTCTCCAAAGAATATAAATACTGTCATGCCTAAAATTGCATTACACAATTTAACCTTTGGTGTACAGCCTTTTAAGAAACTCACAACCAAAATAATAACATTAAAGGATGTTTGACTATTAAGGTTAAAGAAAATTAATTTTGTTTTGAATTTAAGTTTTCTTGGAAGATTTCTGGCTCTAGGGAGGGTGAGAATATGTTATAAGAGTGATTTTTAAGATATGTATTGCCTTAAACTTTCTTAGTATGTTATGGGTAGGAGGCAGGATATTTGAAGACACTAGAAGATACATAGAGAGTTTTAAGTGGAGCTTCATATAAGAATAATGTTTTATTTTCTTATTAATTCTAAAAGGGCTTTGTGAGTAAAAACTCAATACATTTAGATACATACATATATGTGGTGACTGTTCTAAATTGTTAAAATGGTTTATGACCAAGGTTTGGTTTGTCAAACCCATAATCCTGGGAAGACAATAAAGACGATAAAAATTTCTGGTATGTTTCTGCTATTTGATGGCCTACTTACACATTTATAGGAGGATTTTGATTCAACTGTCATTTGCAACACATGTTTTCTGGATGTGTGAAAGTTTTCCTATGCAAGAAGGCTGATGTAATAATAGTAACTAAAGTAATTATTAGAAAATGTGTTTTCCTCATGAGATATTTATTGCAGCACAAGTCACAATTGCAAAGAGTGAAGCCATGAGTATACAGGGTCATACAGAATGGTAAAATGAAACTGGAGACTCACAAGCGAAGATGTTGGGAAAGGGGTAATTACCTATTAGATACAATGCATGTTATTCGGGTGATGGGTATGCTACAAACATAGACTTCACCACCGTACAATTCATCCATGTAATCAAAACCCACTTTTACCCTAAAGCTATTGACATTTGTAAAAAGTAAATACTTTTTTTTTTAAGTAAATAGGATACAGGATAAGATATAAGTGAAATTTCTCAAGAAAGTTTTATAATAGATATATTCAGGACCCCAGAGAAGGAGTCAGTAGGTAGACAGAGAGGTATGAAGGGATTATCAGTAGAGATTTACCTAGAATTCTTAGCAGTGTAGTGGAGCTTAGAGCATGAGCCTTGCTCCCTGATGGATGAGGTGTAATCCAAGAAGGCTACCTCTGTTTTAGAAAACTTTCGTAATTCTCAACGTCCCAAAGAACCCAGGGCCTACCAGGTGGATTAGCAATGGCTGAGGTGGCAATTATATGAATGGGCCTATAGATTTCTATTGCCTCATGCATTTCTAGGAAAACAATGGCTATTTCTCTGGAGTCAGGAGAACATAGAAAAATCCAGATTTGGTCTTCTCATTTTCAAACAAGAGAGACCTGAAAACTCACACACTCAAAGACAACATTGAGATTTTCTTCTAAATCGAATGTTTTCCTGTTTCCAGATGCCACTTGAAAGGAAAAAGAAATGTGTGTTTGTTTGTGTATGTGTAGTTTTGCGTGTGTTTACTTTTTTAAGTTTGCTGGTTAGCTTTGAATACTACATACTTTAAATATAGAATATTTCAAAAAATTCTATAGCATTTTTATTTTAAAAATTCTGTGTAAGAAAACATATCAAATGTGTTTTGGGCTACTTTCCAAGTTTTCCAAATTATTCTTTACCTCACTGCTGATCTACACATTAATTTAATAATATTTTAAAAATCAATAAACAAGGCATTCTATGTCCAAAAATATGTTTTTAAAGTGATAAAAACTAAATATGAAATTATATTTTATTGATATTGATTAACCTTCTACTTCTGGAGGAGCTAAACTCCATGAAATGATCTTAAACCATTATTTTATACTCTAAAAATCTTTGTTTTATTCTACTATGTTCTTAAAATAAACTGGTGGTATGGACTTCCAACTCAATAATTCACTGTAAGGGTATGTTTAATCAGTTAGTCAGCTCATCAGTCATTTTTTTTTTAATTTCAAAATCATGTATTTTCATACTAAAACTACTGATGGTTCTTTTAAAATAATTGATTCACAGTTCATCATCACCATCTTCATCAGCATAACCACCATTAATGTCATTGTTACCATTGTTTTTGTTATTCCTCTGAAGTTCTTCCCAATCTTCTTAAGACTTTTTATTTGCATTGTGAATACTAGCTGGCATGTTACTCATTCTTATTATTTTTAAGACAATAAATTAACATATATTAATTATGCAGTTTTAATTATTTATCTATGGACAAATGCCCTTCGTATCAAATTTTAGTAATACCCAGGCTCTGAAACTATTTTAGTAGTATAAAAATAAAATAATATCTACTTTTTGTGTGTGACTCTTGGTAATTATATAAGTCAGCTCAGGCTTCCATAACAGAATGCCATAGACTGAGGGACTTAACAGAAATTTGTTTTCTTACAATTCTGAATACTAGAAGTTCAAGGTCAAGGTGATAGGAGGGTCAGTTTCTGGTGAAGACTCTCTTCCTGGCTTACAGATAGCTGCTTTCTCTCTGTGCCCTCCAGGCAGAAAGAGTGTGGAAGTTCTCCATCTCTTATGAAGTCACTAATCCCATCGTCAGGGTCCCACCATCATGACCTCATGTAAACCTAATTATCTCTCCAACACTCTCTCTATATATGCCATAACATTTGGGACTAGGATATCTCCATATGAATTTGGGAGGATTCAGATTTAGTCCAAAGCAGTAGAGTTTCTATTATTTTAGGTTCACATTTCATACACTTCCTTTTTATTTTTATTTTTTTTTAAATTTATTTATTATTATTATACTTTAAGTTGTAGGGTACATGTGCATAACGTGCAGGTTTGTTACATATGTATACTTGTGCCATGTTGGTGTGCTGCACCCATCAACTCGTCATTTACATCAGGTATAACTCCCAATGCAATCCCTCCCCCCTCCCCCCTCCCCATGATAGGCCCGTTACTGGGTATATACCCAAAGGATTATAAATTATGCTGCTATAAAGACACATGCACACGTATGTTTATTGCAGCACTATTCACAATAGCAAAGACTTGGAATCAACCCAAATGTCCATCAGTGACAGATTGGATTAAGAAAATGTGGCACATATACACCATGGAATACTATGCAGCCATAAAAAAGGATGAGTTTGTGTCCTTTGTAGGGACATGGATGCTGGAAACCATCATTCTTAGCAAACTATCACAAGAACAGAAAACCAAACACCGCATGTTCTCACTCATAGGTGGGAACTGAACAATGAGATCACTTGGACTCAGGAAGGGGAACATCACACACCGGGGTACTTCCTTTTTATTTATTTATTCATTTTTCCTCAGAGAATCTTCCTTCTCTCTCTAGAGATAGATCTATATGAATGAATGGGGGTATTTCCCCACCTACTGAAGAGTTAAGTGTTACAAGGAGAACACATTTTTTTGTGTATTTTGCATTGTCACATTGCAGCTTCTTCTTTACTCTTTCAATGGGAGGAGGATATGTTGCCTTATATATATGAATACTAGATATATGATTTGGTTATTCTGTATAAAAATTGAATGGCGGCCGGGCGCGGTGGCTCAAGCCTGTAATCCCAGCACTTTGGGAGGCCGAGACGGGCGGATCACGAGGTCAGGAGGTCGAGACCATCCTGACTAACATGGTGAAACCCCGTCTCTACTAAAAATACAAAAAAAATTAGCCGGGCATGGTGGCGGGCGCCTGTAGTCCCAGCTACTCGGGAGGCTGAGGCAGGAGAATGGCGTGAACCCGGGAGGCGGAGCTTGCAGTGAGCTGAGATCCGGCCACTGCACTCCAGCCTGGGTGGCAGAGCAAGACTCCGTCTCAAAAAAAAAAAAATTGAATGGCTTCTATCCATACCCCGATATTTCTCCAATAATAAAAATTCAACTGACTCAAAAAAAGTTTTAGCATCAAAGAGTCAATAATATTAATTAAAAACAGTTTATTTTAGTAATTTATAAGTATCTTCTCCAAGCTGTCTTTTTCTAAGAAAACAGTTGTTGAAAGTATTACTTTATTTGAAGAAAGGAATCACTTTCTTCTTTATAAATATCTTGACAATTACATAATTTATAAGTAGATATTGACTTTTCAAAATGAATATCAAAAATTATTGACTACAGTGTATATCTTTAGGCAACTTGAGAAATAATTAACCCTGATACTCATAAAAAATTAAAATCAATAAATTCATCATTGCGTATTGGTAGGAACTCTAAGCATTAAAATGCAAGAAGCATTAATACTGCCATTTTATAAATTGCTTTGATGTTGCAAGGCTTTGTTTTGAGTCTTTTTAAAGAGTAGCACCACTTTAAGTTATTTGGCCTAAATAATGTGTGCATTATGCAATCTCTCATATTACAGTCATAAAAAAACAGTAGTAGGCAATGGGACAAACCAAAGCACAATTTACACTTAACTGAAAAGTATCATGATGTGATTGGATTGTGTCCCCACCCAAATCTCATCTTGAATTGTAGCTCTCACGATTCCCATATGTCATGGGAGGGACCCGGTAGGAGGTAACTGAATCATGTGGTGGGTCTTTCCTGTGTTGTTCTCATGATAGTGAATAAGCCTCATGAGATCTGATGGTTTTAAAAAGGGGGGTTCTCTGCACAAACTTTCTCTTGCCTGCTGCCATGTAAGACATGTCTTGCCTGCCCTTCACTTTCCACCATGTTTGTGTGGCCTCACCAGCCATGTGGAACCGTGAATAAATTAAACCTCTTTCCTTTATAAATTACCCAGTCTTGAATATGTCTTTATTAGCAGCATGAGAATGAACTAATATGGTAAACTGGTACCAGTATGGTGGGGTGCTGCTGTAAAGATACTGGAAAATTTGGAAGCGACTTTGGAACTGGGTAACAGGAAGAGGATGGAGCAGTTTGTAGGGCTCAGAAGAGGAAAGGAAAATGTGGGAAAGTTTGTAACTTCCTAAAGACTTGTTGACTGGCTTTGACCAAAATGCTGATAATGATATGGAAAATGAAATCCAACCTGAGGTGGTCTCAGATGAAGATGAGGAACTTGCTGGGTACTGGAAAAAAAGTGACTCTTGCTATATTTTAGAAAAGAGACTAGAGTCATTTGGCCCCTGCCCTAGAGATTTGTGGAACTGGAACTATGAACTTGAGAAAGATGATTTAGGGTATTTGGCTGAATAAATTTTTAAACAGGAAAGCATTCAAGATGTGACTTAGGTTCTATTAAAAGCATTGAGTTTTAAAAAAAGAAACAGAGCATAAATGTTTGGAAAATTGGCAGCCTGGTGATGCAATAGAAAAGAAGAACCCGTTTTCTGAGGAGACATTCAAGCCAGCAATAGGAATTTGCATAAGTAACTAGGAACCAAATGTTAATCACCAAGAAAAAGGGGAAAATATCCCTAAGGCATGTCAGAGATCTTTGCGGCAGCCTCTCCCATCATAGGACCTGAGACCTAGAATAAAAAAATTGTTTTGTGGGTGCGGCCCAGGGACCCCCTGCTGTGTGCAGACTAGGAGCTTGGTGCCCTGCACCCCAGCCGCTCTAGCCATGGCTAAAAGGAGCCAACATACAGCTTGGGCTGTTGCTTCAGAGGGTGCAAGCCCCAAGCTTTGGCAGCTTCTATGTTGTGTTGAGTCTGCTGGTGCACAGTAGTCAAGAATTGAGGTTTGGGAACTTCCTCCTAGATTTCAGAGCATGTACGGAAACATCTGGATCTCCAGGCAGAAATTTGCTGCAGGGGCAGGGCCCTGATGGAGAGCTTCTATTAGGGCAATGCAGGAAGGAAATGTGGGATTGAAGCCCCCACAGAGTCCCCACTGGGGCACTGGAGCTGTGAGAAGAAAGCCATCATCCTCCAGAACCCTGAATGGTAGATCCACCAGCAGCTCGCACCATGTTCCTGAAAATGCTGCCGACACTCAATGCCAGCCCATGAAAGCAACCAGAAGGGAGGCTGTACCCTGCAAAGCCACAAAGGCAAAGCTGCCCAAGACCATGGGAACCCACTTCTTGCATGAGCATGACCTGGATGTGAGACATGGGGTCAAAGGAGATCAATTTGGAGCTTTAAGATTTGACTGCCCCGCCAGATTTTGGACTTTCATGGGGTCTATAGACCCTTTGTTTTGATCAGTTTCTCCCATTTGGAATGACTATATTTATCCAATGTCTGTACCCCCATTGTATCTAGGAAGTAAATAACTTGCTTTTGATTTCATGGGCTTGTAGGTGGAAAGTAGGTACTTGCCCTGTCTCGAATGAGACTTTGGACTGTGGACTTTTGAGTTAATACTGAAATTAGTTAAGACTTTTGGGGACTGTTGGGAAGGCATGATTGGTTATGAAATGTGAGGACATGAGATTTGGAAGGAACCGGGGGTGGAATCATATAATTTTGACTATGTCCCCATCCAAATCTCATCTTGAATTGTAGCTCCCACAATTCTCATGTGTCATGGGAGGGACCTGGTGGGAAGTAATTGAATCATGGAGCTGGGTCTTTCCCATGCTGTTCTCATGCTAGTGAATAAGTCTCATGAGATCTGATAGTTTTATAAGGCAAGTTCCCCTGCGCGAGCTCTCTCTTGCCTGCTGCCACATAAGATGTGTCTTACTTCCCTTTCACCTTCCACAATGATTATGAGGCCTCCCTAGACATTCAGAACTGTTAGTCAATTAAACCTCTTTTCTTTATAAATTACCCAGTCCCAGTTATGTCTTTATTAGCAGCATGAGAATGCACTAATTCATATCATTTAATAACAAACAAACTACAATTGTCATGTACATTGTCTTAGTCCATTCAGGCTGCTCTAACAAGATACCATAAACTGTGTAGCTTATAAACAACAACAAAATATTTCTTACAATTCTGGAGCCTGGAAACTCTAGATCATATGCTTCAGATATGGCATTTGGTGGGGACATGCTTTCTGCTTTATAGTTCTTCCTGTGTCCTCACATAGTGAAAGAAAGCTACTTCCCACAATTCTCATGTGTTGTGGGGGGTACCTGGTGGGAGGTAATTGAATCATGGGGCTGGGTCTTTCCTGTGCTTTTCTCGTGATAGTGAATAAGTCTCATGAGATCTGATGTGTTATCTTTTATAAGAATACTAATTCCAATCATGAGGGCTGTCTTACCAAAGGCCCCATGTTCGACTACCATCACCTTAGGGGTTACGATTCAACATAGAGATTTTGGAAGGACACAAACATTCATACTCAGAATATACCCCTAATTTTCATTTTATTTGAGGCTGTTTTTTTAAAATAATGGCCTTCTTATTATATTGGTCACAAATTTTCATGAAATATTTTACTACTTTGTGTAAGGATGTGAGGTGACCTGAACTCTGATACTTGTCTCTCTTTTGTGACCTTGAACATGTTAACTCAACAATAACAAAAAAATGATTAATTTATATATAAAGCAAAAGAAGAAACAGTCTTTGCATTCAGGAGTTTACAATTCCCTTGGGGTAAATAAGAAAAGCATAGAAGTTATCATGACATAAGATAGACTGTGGCTTTGAAGAGATTTTTAAAAATTAGAGAACTACTATGTGCCTTTGAAAAGATTTTTTAAAAATAAGAGACTAAAAGGATTGAATCATTGAATATTATAGTAATGATGTGGTATTTGATGTGGATCTTGAAATTTGATTGAGGAGAACGTCAAAAGATGAAAACAGAGAGTGGAATTGGACAGCTCTGTAGTCAGAGAAAATGGTGTAAAAATATGGGTAAATGTGGAAAAGTAAGACACATGTTCAGAAAAATAAATCACCTCTATCTTTAGTGAACAAATGTAGAGGAATAATAGTGTACCAAGGAAGAAAAGCAGTTTAGAATCAGATTGTAAAATAATTTAATTGCTAGAGGTTAACTGATTAAGCCAGTTGTTTATTATAAACTAGAATTCCAGATACCATATCAAATACTAGTAACACATACTTCACATTACAAGAAACACCATCTTTGGGGAATATGTAGTCTAGAAAGAAGGTAGAAATGAATGATATAATCCCACAAATATAGCTAAAACTACAATTAGATGATTCTCAGAAGGCACAGTGCTAGAGAACATATAATAGGAATTCTAACTTCATCAGTAGGATCAAAGAACTTCCTAAAGATAAAAAGATTTGAGAAGGATAGAACTGAAAGTAAAACACAAAAGTGTTATAATTAGGTGAAAGTGTTGTCCTGTTGCAGGGGAGACAGGGAAAATAAGCCAGTCTCAGTCTCAGATATTATAGGCGCTTTTAACTTAGTTTTTTCTTCTCAACGTAATGAGTTATTACTTAAATCAATAATAGGAGAAAATGTACTATTATCAGAGGTTCATTTTAATTACAAAGCACACACTCTCGAGTGAAGAGTTGGTTGGGACAAGAGAATTGGAGGTCAGCAAATTAAAATGCTTTACCGCTAGACTAGTTGAGAACTAATGGTTGCTTCAAATAAGTGGTTTGGAGATAGATAGCTATGTAGTAATTTAAGAAATACTTAAGGTTGAAAATTGAAAGTACATATTGGATAACTAGAAATTAGAGAGACAGAATTTTCCAGGGTTCTTTTGTTCCCTAGTTGTGATATTTGGGTGTATGATGATTCTTTTCATTGTGATAGGGAATCTGGACAAGACCAGAAAATAAAATCCTTTAGGAGAGGAGGACCATAAACTCAGCTTAATGTACCCGTGATGTTCCTTTGAAATAGACATTCAAGAAAAATGTGGATTTTCAAAGTTAAAAAAGTAAGCCTGGACTGAATATATAGAAATGTATGCACAATCTGTTCACCAATAGTCATGGGAGTTGGAGCAGTCAAGGAACTTTGCTAGGGAGCAATACAAAAGAAAAGGGATCACCAAAATTTTGACTACGTAGTATAGATAAGGTCAAGAGGAGATCAAGAAAGAATAAATTCGAAAGTTAAGAGAAAGCCAAGAGTGATGTCAGACAAATGTTTCAAGGAAGAGTCAACCAGGTCAATAAATGCTGAAACTTCAAGTAAGAGGATATTGACCACTGGCTTTTGAGATGGAGAAATCAATGAAGGTCTTAGAAGTGCTATTTAAGAGAAGCGATGGGGTACAAAACAGATTGTTCAGGGTTAAGGAGAGAGAGATAGGTGAGGAAATGAAGCCAGCATTTTTAGGAACCTATTTTGAGAAGTGGTTTGGATAGGGAGGAGATAGGACTACAGTTGCAGAAACATGTAATTGCAATGGAGGATTTTTAAAATTAGAATTATTGAGTATATTCAATGGAAAAATACAGTTAAAAAGAAGTGAGATTATTTTCAGATTGTGATATAACATAAGCTATTTTTTGACAAAAAAAGACAAACTATAAAGCTTCATTTTGTAAATTAATACAGCAGTGGTAAAATGTGACAGGGGTTAAACCGTTAGTGCAAAAATCAAGAACAAATGCACAGGCTGATGCAATCATGTATATGTGATAATTTTGGAATGCATGTGCATTGATGGCAGAGAGTGGAAACAGGAAAATAAGGAAACTAGTGTGATAATGTTTGGAAAGAAAACAGAGAATATATTGTAACTAGTAAATACTTTTACCTAAAAATTGGAGAGGCTTATGGTAAAGCAAAAGGAAATTACTTAATAGAGGAAATGTACATTATCTGAATGACAGTTACACTAAAAGTCCAGACTTCACTACTACTCAATATATCCATGTAAGAAAATGGCATTTGTGCCCCTTAAGTTTATACAGAAAAGTACATAAGCGTTAGTGTCTGAATGTAGATGAAGAAACAGTCTATTGAGAGGATGGGTTATTTTTTTCACAGATTTGATCAGTAGCTGTAGTTAGGACTTCATCCTCACCCTCATTCCAACAAACATGTTCTTATGAAGTTCATCAATGATCCGCTCATTATTGAATCCAATGATCAGGTCCTCAACTCCATTTTGCTTGATCTGTTAGCAGCATTTGGTACGAGTGATCAGTCCCCTCTTGAAACTGTTTTTCTGTCTGTCTTTAGAAAGACACACACTACTGAATTTGTCCGATATATTAAAATCCTTTACTCATTTCTTGACAAAAAGTTGGTGAAATCCAAGACTCATTTCTTGAGCCTTCATCTCAATTATGCTGATTTCCTTTGTAATATTTGCTGTTAAAATGGTTGATGTAGTTACTATAGGCTAGCAAGCCCTACATTTTTATCTCAATTCTGAACCCTTAAAATATATCTTTAACATGATTTGACTTCTCTACTTGGGTATCAAATAGGATTCTTAGAATTAACATGACCCGAACCTATTATTTCACTGGAGTCATCTAATAAGAACCTGCTAATCTTACTTTCTCCCTTAAGCTAATGAGTTATCCACCCTTCTTGTTCTTCAAGCCATGATACGGAAATCCTTAGTTGCTCTTACTTTTTCTATTACACATCACATCTATTTCATCAGCATGTGTTATCTCTTCCTTCAGATTATATTCTATATTTGATCACTTCTCACTGTTGCTACACTACAAAATCACCTTCTTATTTCTCCTACACTTGATCTTCTTTAGACAGGCAGGTCTTCATGCTTTCCTTGATATATACTGAACATGCTCTTACCTCCGAACCTTTGTACCTGCCAATCTCTGTGCCTGGAATACTCTTCTCTATTATATCTGCGTAGCTTGATCTCTCTTCTTTAACTCTACACACAAATACCACATTTGAAACAAAACTCTAACTAAATATTATTATAGAAATGATTATCCATCACTCCCACATCTCCTGTAACTTTATCATGCTTTTAAATTTTCCCCATCATTGTGCACAATGCAATATACGGTATATTAATATTTTTACTATCTTGTGATCTGTAATCTTTGGCTAGAACATTGCTGTCCAATGTGACTTTCTGCATGATGAAAATATTGCAGAAAATATAGCCCAGCCTTCTCACCTTGACACTTAGGATAAGTATAACTTTAAATAAAGTTCACTCAGGTAGCCTATTATAGTGCCAAGACTGGCACCATAACCTCTATCTGTCTGGTGTACTCTCTCTCTCTATGAATGGCTCTCTACATACCAAAAGACAAATCAAAGCTTTCTGATCAGGCATTCGAGGCTGTGCATTAACCCTTCCCTATATAGATTGATGATTTAGACTCCCTGGCATAAAATTCTTAGGCTAGTTCAAATGTTTTCTACCTGGGCCTCAATGCTTCTTGGTTTACTGATTACCTTTTGCTGCTAACCATATCAATTAACCTGCAAAATGTAAAGTCCTAGATGCATGGTTTTTAATGTATGGGTATATGAAAATTTATTATACCTTCATATTCGATTTGTGACTTGGTAGATTCAGATGTGTACTTTAAAATCTGATTAATTTGCGTTTGAAAATACTCGCCTAATACTTACTGTTAAAGATGCCGATTTTTACTTCCCCTGCTTTATGCTTTTTGATTGACTTTATTTTCAACTGTCTGTTTTTTTAAGCTTTCACAATCTTATTTAAACTTAAAAGAGCTTACTACTTCAATATTGTTGCTCATAGCTGTATTTCTGAAAGATACTCAGTTTCTCCTTGAAGGATGCTTCCTTCATCAGCTAATAAACCATCATGTTTCTATAGTTATTTTAAACTAATTTCTTGGGCACTTTGTCTAATGACACTGTCTTTTTTTTTTTTTTTTTTTTTTTTTTTTTTTTTTTTGACAATCTTGCTCTCTTGCCCAGGCTAGAGTGCAGTGGCATGATTTCAGCTCACCTCAACCTCCAATTCCCGGATTCAAGTGATTCTCCTGCCCCAGCCTCCTGAGTAGCTGGGATTGCAGGAGTGTGCCACCACTCCCGGCTAATTTTTGTATTTTTAGTAGAGATGGGGTTTCACCATGTTGGTCAGGCTGGCCTCGAACTCCTGACCTCGTGATCTGCCCACCTCAGCTTCCCAAAGTACTGGGATTACAGGCATAACCCACCATGCCTGGCCGACATTGCCACTTTTGCTAACTAACTTTTTAAAATTAATCGGTCAATTATAGGCAAGTAAAAAGAATCTGATACACATATATTTATATATATATACAGCACACAAATATATCTATATCTCTGTTTATAACTATATACATGTACACAGCAAGAGTGAGAGAAAAGGGAGAAAGGGATTTTAATTTTATATATGCTTTTGGTTTTAGAATCTTTCAAACCACTTTGGAAGTCAAAGAAGTTTGAATAAAGAAATATGAGAGCCATAATTTTTGAATATCTATCTTTTCTCTTACTAGACTATATGGAATCTCTTTTATTGCTGTATTTTAGTATACTTGTTTGATTAGTCATTTTGTCATAGTGCTTATGAATTCTGTTTATTGCAACTCTTCCTGTTGTATCTGTTCCCTAATACAACTCTGTTTATGCAAATGAGACCTTTCTTTGCTATATCCCGTGGGTCTACCTTGAAATGTTCTCATCCTTTATATTGTAATTGTCTCTCAATAATATCATTTTTTATGTTCCAGAGGGAAAGTCAGTGACTCTGAATCTATATTCTGGTTTGTGATTAATATTTTATTCCTTTGCCGTACATCCATGAAAAAGAACTAAGCAACTGTGGGAGAGTATATATGTGTTATTTACTATAGCACCCAAATTAAACATACACAGTCATAAAATATTTTAAAATTAGAAATAATATAATTATATGACTTTTTGCTTTCTAGAATCTCAGAGTGCTTCTGGAATAATAATTATTTTTATTACAAAAATCTATTTTATAGCTTTGCTTACAGGTTAGGTGTATTTTGGGACTTGGCCATATTAGCAATTTTCCTTTCCTTTTCATCTTCAAAAAGTAGAATTAGTGAACTTTAATGATTTGCTAGCTTGCTACTGGAACATCTTGCTGTTTGCATTGGAAGAGACAAATTATATATTTGCAACAAGCTACTTAAATGGCATCATAAAATGTCTTGCTAAATCCTACATTTCTAAATTAATGTCCAGAAAATCTGCTCTGGTAATTTTCTGTGTATCACTTGATTTCTTCCCCTTGCCCTGCAGTTGTCCCTAAAGTCTGTCATCAATGGACAGCGTTATCTAAATCCCTTGCCCTCTGGGTTTCAGTGGAGAAGGATAGTTCGGGTCCATGTTCTTCTTGCTCTCACCTGAGGAGTGAAGGTCTGGTAGCAGCAGAATTTCCCCAGCTCCTTTCAGAAGCCCCCTCCCTCGGCTCCCTTTCTTTTTCTAGCTTCATTAACTGCTCTTTCCCCATCCCTTTAGAATTGATATTGTCAGGGTTTCCTCTCCACAACTTCACCATTACTAGTTCTGGCCAATTTACCATTTCTTATTGGTTGCATTCAATTAACCTTTAAAGGTGTCAGAATCATGACTGTATAAAATCGCTGTCAATTTTCCCTATTCCAATAATAGCATAAAGGATAGGATGCACAATCTCTTCCCTTGAAGCCATTTCTAGGTTAAGTAGACTGAGCAGAACCCTGGAAAAATTCCTCAAGATCAAGTGATTTAACCTCCATAGACACTTAGATCAACTAACCTCAGCAGCAGAAAAGTAATATATAGCGGTATATGATTAACATTGAGTGTAAAATATTGAGATTCTTGAAAAACATAACATTATTAAACTTATTTTTGAGAGCTCCAATTCCATTGTTCAAAATGAATCAATTATTTGTGTTAGAACAGATAAGTCATTTTTAGTGATCTTGGCATGGCATAATAGATGTGTGAGTGTGTGTGTGTGTGTATATTCACTTAATTAATTCTTAAATATACTATTCACTATTTTGCCTAGCAATATACCTAATATATAATGGTTTTAATTTGTATAAATTGAATATATATCTTACATAGCATTATAATTGTTGGTTTACCACTATATTCATTCTAAATCGTTGTAGTTCAATTAGTGACATTTATTATTTCAAATATTATAAATTATTAATGAATAAAATTTGCTGCACTGAAATATTTTTAATAATCTAATATAGCATCAACAAACTTATAGAAGAAATATTTGAATGTGAGACTTGACTTCAATCATTTTAAAATAAATTATCTCATGGCACTAGATATTTCAGTTTTCAAAGGTTTACTGTAATTTACTAATATCTTATCAAAAGTTAATTAGCATTAGCTAATACTAGTGAAAATAAACTTTCTGTCAACATACCTTCTGTCCTGTAAATTAGAAATTCCTGCTGGGCACAGTGGCTCTGGTCTGTAATCCCAGCAATTCAAGAGACTGAGACAGGAAGATTGCTTGAAGCCAAGAGTTTGATATTACCCTGAGCAATATAGCAAGACCCATTCTCAACAAAAACTTTTTAAAAATTAGCTGGGCATGAAAGTGTTTGCCTGTGGTCCCAGCTGCTGGGGAGGCTGGGGTGGGAAGATGTCTTTAGTCCAGGATTTTGAGGTTACAGTGAGCTATGATTGTGCCACTGCACTCCAGCCTGGGTGACAGAGCAAAAGCCTGTCTCAAAAATGAAAAAGTGTCTGTTGTGAATAGAATACATTTAATATTTGTCATTCTTAAAATATTTTATTATGTTGTAACTTTAATATTCCAATTAACTAGATAATCCAAAGAACATTTCTATTTATTTCTAAATATCACATTTCAAAAAATAATATATTAGTTATATGTTATTTAAAGAGCCTCTATTTTATAGATATGTAATCCTGTTACATACATATATTACATTGTGTAAAGTATAGGATCATAGAAAGCTAAAATTATAACACCATCTTGTTGTAACATGTATAGATGAAATACTTATGTGATATAAATTGCTTAAAGAAATGGTGGTAACTGCAATATATGACTGCTAAGTTCTTATTTTTACTAGGTGTAATTCTACATTAAATACAACTGTATTCTGATAATATAAAGATGTATGTTGCAATCCACACTAGATCAATAACTAAAAATTAATACAAATAAAAATGCTAAATGTCAATGTAATCTAAATGGTATACTAAAATGTTGGCAAAATAAAAATAATGCAGAGAAGGAGAAATAAAAGTATGAAGTGAAACAAGTATAAAACAAATAGCAAAATCAAGATTCTTCTGTATACCCTGTCAGGAGCTGCACTTAAAATATAAAGATGTGGGTCCTCCAGATTCCCTCTATGAGACAGAAAGCTGGAAAGAGCCTCACACTTATTTTGCCACCCATAACATTTGGAAGTGATTTGCAAGATAACGGTCTTGCTTTAGACTATTAGAGTTGAATTTAAAGGGAAAAGATCGAGCCTAAAGTCCCAGGATACACAAAACACTTTGTAAGAGAGGTGGGACACAAGAATATACCCATCTGTTACAGGGTAGATGGAAAAGAAATGGCAATTAAAAAATAATAATAATCTAAAGAAAAAAACAGCAAATACTATTTCTCCCAGGGTGGTGATGAAGATTTACTACTACAGAGATGGGAGGAGGTGGGATGGGAATCCAACTATTTCCTAAAGGAAGGAAGAAAAATATTTTGAGCCCAGATCGTTTAGAGATCTCTTATTATTTGAGGATAGGCACAAATCACCAAGAAATTCCTCCTTCTGAAACATAGAGCGAAGAGAAACTAAAACAGGCTGACCAGCACAACAGCGAACATATGTAATTGCCACCATTACCAGATTAGCAAACCTTAAGTAATAAGAAATTGCATTATACGATAGGGGAAACACAAAAATTTAGTGAGAGACTCTAAGATACGGCAATACAGGGAAGATGAAAAGGTAATAGTAGAGCAAGAATATCGAGGAAACACCCACGGGCAAACCAGCCCTCACTCTATGTACAAGGTAATGTTAGAAGAATTTGAGGGTAGTTTTGTACTGAAATTAATAACAGTGAGAAATAAAAATAAAATTCTAAGCCTCACAACTCACTGAACAGACTCCCTTTTGGCCAAAGGAACCCCAGAGAAACCTTGAAAACTGATTTCTCAGCTATAACTGGATGGAAGGTAAAATATACCTCATTATAACCCCTTCCACACTGACAGCCACTAGGCTTTTTAACAGAAACGAGCCATTTCAAAAGACTTTACTGATAATATCAACCAACTGACTGGCCGCTGCCCCTGTCTTTTAGGGTTTCCACAAAACAACTGATCAGCATTTCTTCCTGACAAGAGATCACTGACCACAGAGATGTTCTGGCCAATCTGTGGAGGATGCAGAGATGGCTTTCATATATCTGCTTCACCTTTTGATGTCACAGGGCCAAAATCCACACCCTTGGATTATTCTAACACCATCATTTTTTTAACATGGGTCCTATGGGGAGGCATGAAGCTCAATTGCATATGCACATGCTTCTCTTTTCAAATATTCATGACTCCTCTTATAGTTTATTGAATATATGTTCCTGTCTTACTCTTCCCACCCCTGAATCATCTGTTTTTGGCTTCTGGCTGGAAGCTATGCTTCCCAGTTTATTAGAAGGGCCACGCAGCAGGCTGCAGCCATGTATGAGAAATACAACTCTTCTTTCTAAGTTTATGAACCCTGTCATTCCTTAGTTGATAATAGCAACAACAAACTAAGAACCTAGATCAACTGCTGACTCAACTAACTGTATCTCCCACAGTAACAGCGTAGCAGAAGAAAAAGCATGCCTATTTCAAAGAACGTATATTATTTACTGTTATTATCATCCTGTACACAATGTTCAGTATCTAACAAGAATTAAGAGAAACAAAAAAAAAATCAAAAGACAAAAATCAACATTACAAAGTTGTTTGGATGTTGGAAATGTTAGACAGTAATTTAAAAATAAAAATAAAGTGAATAATATGTTTAAAACTCAAGTGAAAAGATTGACAGCAGGAATAAAAAGAGAGAATTTCAACAGAGATGGAAATTGAAAAAGAACTAAGAATAAATAGTAGAAATCAAAAATACACTGAGAGATTAATAATATATTCAACGGGCTGAAGACAGTTAACAAGTGATTCAATGTACCTGAAGACAGATTATTGTAATTTACCCAAATGAAATGCAGGCAGGATAAACAAATGAATAAGAAGAAAGCATCCAAGGATATGATAAACTATCAAATGGCAAAACATACGAGTAATTGGAAATCCAGAAGGGAAAGAGATAAATATCTAATGGTGAGAATTTTCTGCAAATAATAAAATATATCAAACCACAGATCCAAGCAGCTTAGAGAGCCATAAATGTAATAAATACAAGGACCCTCTCAAATCAGAGATGAACAAAATTTATTGAAGGCAAAAGAAAAATTACATAATGAGAAAAAAAGATAAGCTCCAGTAAATTTTCTTTTTGCAAATCCAAAGCAATATGTAAGTCAGAAGACAATGGAATGACGTATTTAAAGCAATACAAGAAAAAAAATCAGTCCCACATTCTATACTCAGTAAAAATACATATGATAAAAGACAAAAATAAAATAAAATACTCAGAGAAGCAAAAATTTTAAAGAATTAATCTTGAGTAAAAATGTGATACCAAAAGTATTTAGTCATTATTTAAGCTGGAGCAATATGCTATTGAACAAAATTTGTATCTATATAAACAAGTGAATGTCTCCAGAAATTGTTGGAATAATTATAAATGTTAAACAACTATCTTAGTGTTTTGTGGCTGCTGTAATAAAATGCAATGTTCTGGGTAGCTTATAAACAACTGAAATTTAATTCACACAGTTCTGGAACCTGGGTGGTCCAAGATTAAGACACCACCATTTTCTGGTTTTAGTGAGTCATATTCCAAGTTGTAGACTGTGTTACCTCTTCCTGTTTCATCACATGGGTGATGGGGGCACTGTATCTCTCAGGAGTCCCTTTTATAAAAACATTAATTCCATTTATGATGGCTTAGCCATCATTACCTAATAACTTTTCAAAGTACCCATTTTGTAGCACTATTACTTTAGTACTTAGGATTCAACATATGAATTTTGGAGGGACACAATCATACAGTCCATAGCAAATACCTTTTTTTTTTTTAATGTTAATAACTAAAAATAAAGTGAGGCTTTGTAAACCTTTTTATTAAAGGATGAGGTGAATATGCTAGGTTTTAGTGACCACATATGGAGAAATATATATGTATAAGTATATGCCTCATATATGCCTCACATATATTTATATTCATTTCTCCCCTTCTTGTTACTCTTCCTCTTCTTCCTTTTCTTGGGTGGCTCCTTCTTTTTTCTATTCTTCTTCATCCTCTTTTTTCATTATTTAAATATGCAAAAATGTACTTAACACATTGAGTATACAAAGAAAAGTATAGATACTGTTGAACTTGGCCCATTGATCATAGATTGCATAGTTTATTCACACCTGTATAAAGCAACAATAGTTGTAATGCAGGATAGTTTTACAACATACTTAAAAATGTGTGGCACACATAGAATAAAAGATGTATAGCAGTAATTGAATATATAATTTCATAAGATTCTGACAGTATGAGTGAAGTAGTGTAATAAAAATGGAAGCTAGATTTATTAGCCAGAAATATATCCATTGTAATCCCAAAGGTATATGCTAATAATTCTTAAAAATAAGTTTTAAGAAAAGAGTGCAGAGAAGATAAATCAGAAAAATTACTCAGTAGACCCAATTGAAGAAAGAAAACAACAACAACAAAAAATGTACAAGAAACAAAGTGAGAATAATGAAAATAAAATAACTATCAAGATGAGCTAATTAAGTCATATAAATAATGATATTAAATATAAATGACATACATGCAAATTTTTTAAAGGAGCTTGTTACCTTGTCCTCTGCTGAAAGCTTTTAAGTATTGATTTATTTTTAGTTAACAAAGGATTAGTCACATTGTATACTGTATATCGAGTGAATTTTGGCCATTTATGTCTTTAACAAAAGGTATCCCTTTCAAAGACTTTCTATATTATACTTATGGGCATAAATTCCTTCATGACGTTCTATTTTTCTCTCCTTTAAGGTCTGTAGGATATGTAGTAATGTGTCCCTGTATTACACATCCTTTTGGGGGCAGCATGATAGAAATTTGTCACTTTTATTAATATTTTCAAAGAAGCAGCATTGTTTGCATTTTTTTTCTCATTCTCTTTAATATTTTAAAATTCATTTAGTCTCTTAACTTTATTGTTTCTATCTTTTCTTTGTTTTGGGCTTATTCTTTTTTTTACCTTTTCTGTGGTGGTAACTTACATTTTTGAGACATTTCTTTTTTTTTCTAATGCAAGCATTGAATGATATTAAATTAGCTGGTTTAGCAACAAGATTATGTACACTGTGTTTTAATTTTCATTCAGTTTGTGATACATTCTAATTTTGCATTTAACATTCTTTTTGATGACAGACTCTTGTAAGTACGTTGTTTGATTTTTTAATTACTTGAGAACTTTCCAAGATTTTTTTTCTGATATTAAGAACTAGTTACATGTATTAATGTTAAGAGAACATATTTTGATTGACCACCTGATACAAAATCAGAAAGACAAATGAAAACTGAAGATCATTATTTCTCCTTAACGTAAATATTAAATACTAATTCTTTCACAAAATATCAAATTGAATCTGGCAAATGTAAAAGTAGTTTTGATTATGGCCAAGTTTTTATTCTTTAAATCTTAGGAAACTGTTAGTATTGTTGGTTTTTATAATCAAAACACATGAAGCTTTTCAGTATAAATCTTAAAAATTTCTGCAAATATACATATTAAAGAGTAAAAAATACTGATGAAACAAATTAAGGTACATTCAAAATCAAGAGTTATACTGTGTTCATAATTCTAAAGAGTGACTTATTTCCGATTTTGACATAGATTCAACTCATTTTTATCGGATTCCTGTTTGGAATTTTTGTTCAAATATGCCAGCTAGTTCTAAAACGCATATGCAAAGGGAAAGTATCTAGAATTGTTGAAGTAATTTTGAAAAAGAACAAAATTGGATTAAATACTTCACCTAATTTTAAGCCTTATCATAAAGCAACAGTAATCATAAGAGTGTGATGTTGGCCAAAGTTGTTTCAATATATGATTTGAATAGAATTCAGAAATAGATCCAAACATATGTAGTCAAAAGAATTTTTACAAGGTGCAAAAGCGATTCATGAAATGAGGATAATTATTTTTAACAAATCATACTGAAACAACTAGTTATGCATATCTGCAGAAAAACCTTGACATATACCATTAATCATACATCAAAAATATAAAGGAAAATTAATCAAAATAGATCTATCTGTTAAATGTTAAACTTTAAATTTTTAGGAAATAAACACAGAACACATGCACACAACGATGTATGGTGCCTTTAAAAATGAAAACCTTCTGCTCTTCAAAATGTAGGACTAAAAATATAAAGTATCATTCACAGAAAATATAAATTTTAATCCACAGATAGGGAGATAATATTCAAAAGTAAATACATATAAAAGGATTTGTATCTAGAATGTATCAAGAACTCTCAAACTCATTAAAATTTTCAAAACACTATAAAAATGCCAAACATTTGAATAGGCACTTTGTCATATGCAACATAATTAGACATTAGGGAAGTGGAAATTTAAACCACAATGAGATAGCATTAAACACCTATTACAGTTATTTAAAAAATATAGCATCATGTGCTGGTGAGTATGTGGAGCAACTGAAAATCTCATATATGATTAATGGAAGTGCAAATGGTACAACTAGTTTGAAAAAAAATACAGTTTAGCAGCTTCCTATATAGATAAAATCTTACCATGTAATCCTATAATCCACATGACATATATACACAGAGAAATGAAAAGCTTTGTTCAAAAAAACTTGCATATGATTATTTGTGATGGCTTTATTTATAAACACTCAAAACTGGAATCAATGAAAATTGCTGTAATGGGTGTTTGAATAAACAAACAATATAGTATCTACAACAAAATAGATCGCTCTTCTGCAATAATATAGTATTTTGGAAAGAAATAATTGATTCACACAAAAGCATGGATGAATCTTATAAAATAAGAAGAAAGTAGATGTAAAGACTACATAATATATGATCAATTAATATGATATTCTAGAAAGGCAAACTTATCACTGCAGTAAATAGAATGTTCATTGGTAATCACTGGGGGAGATATGTAAAATGGCCTAAAGGTTTTGAGTTTGAGGAAGGAACTATAGATCATGATTGTGTTGGAAGCTTTATACATGTATACATTTATCAAAATTTCTAGGATTGCAGATAAAACAATGAACTTTACTGTTTGTAAATAATATATCAATAAACCAAAAAATAATTAAATAGCTATACAAAATGATCTCAGGCAAGATATCAATGGGGGGGAAAGATATATTATGAAAATAATGAACAAAAACAAAACTCAGAATGATTATATTAATATCAAATAAACTGCACTTTAAGGCAATGTATTATTAATAAAAAATAAGTAGGGATATATTATATTAAAAATGAAAACCACAAGGAAAATATGTGAAAGATTATACAGCCTTAAAAGACAGCATGAAGTGTATGCAGAAAAACTTGACAGAATTGAATACAGAAATAGAAATTTTAAATTTTTATTTGGAGAGCTTTATTCACTTCCATCAGGAAAAAATGAGAGAAGTTTGAAATAAAATCAGTAAAGATGTTTTATTAGCCATCCTCCATGATTATGCCCAATGACCTCTGCTTCCTTGTATTTGCAATCTCTTTTAATCATTTTAAATATTTTACTAGAATTTGTCTGTCTGACCAGTAGCGTATGTACAAATGATAGTATGTTATTTCAAACTGGAATCAATCCAAATGACATTCAACTAGTGTATAATTATAAAAGACTGTAGTTTTGACACCTCTGTCTTTCCTGCTCTCCTCTTAAATCTTGCTCTGGATGAAGCAAGCTGCCAAATGTTATTCAACTAGTGTATAATTACAAAAGACTGTAGTTTTGACATCTCTGTCTTTCTCTCTCTCCTCTTAAATCTCATGCACTGGATGAAGCCAGCGGCTATACTGGATGCAATCTTATATAAAATCACGAAAAGCAATGAAAGTGACAACGTGTCAACATGGATTTAAAAAGGAAGAGAAATTTTGAATTAACCTAAATTAATTAAATAAATTGAATCCATACTTAGCTGTCCTTATATAATAAAATTTCTAAGTCCAGCTGTCTTTGCTTTTGAATTTTATCAAACATTAAGATAGAAATAATACCACATCTGTACAAATTCTATAAGCCAGTAGAGAAAAGAGAAATACTTGCTAACACATTTTATAAAGGAATTATTATTTTAGTAGCAAAACCAGACAAATGTATTACAGGAAATGAAGACTGCTGTGCAATACCACTCATAAACATATGTAACAAATACCTGCCTTGCCCCATTTCAGTGCTCAAGCATCCCTCCACATTGTCCCCCCACTGCCACCAGAGCATGTACACAGCATGGACCATGTTGCCACTGCCCTGATTAAACACTTGTTTTAGAATGTCCATATTGGAGTGTTGTTGCCAGCACACTCAGAACACCTCAGCCCCTCCAGCAAATCAGGTGCTTAACCTCAAATGGCCAGAGAACAAAAGTTGTGGGCCAGGTACTAGACCCCAGGGATTGAGCATGCAGCTCAGGAATGCTGAGCTGAAACTTGGCCTTCTGAAATCATCCAGAAATGAAGGGGGTTGACTGAACTGTCAACTCCTTTGACTCAGTTGTGTTACATTACAGTGAAACCCTCAAGGACATCAAAGAATAAAAAAAATTAAAACTCAATCCAAAATCTGGCAACTTCAAGATTAAGGAAACATCAGCTCACACAGATGAGAAAGAACCAGTGCAAGAACTATGGTAACTCAAAAAGCCAGAATGCATTCTTAACTCCAGATGACTACACTAGATCCCCAGCCATGGTTTTTAGCCAGACTGAAATGGCTGAAATGATGGATATGGAATTCAGAATCTAGATCACAATAAAGATCATCGAGATTCAGGAGAAAGTCAAAAACTAATCCAAGAAATCTAAGGAATCCAATACAATGATAGAAGAGCTCAAAAACAAAGTAACAATTTTAAGAAAGAACCAACTGATCTAATAGAGCTGAAAAACTCACTACAACTATTTTATAACACAATCAAAACTATTAACAGCAGAATAGAACAAGCTGAGGCAAGAATCTCTGAGCTCAAGACTGATTCTTCAAATCTACTAAGTCAGACAAGAATAAGGAAAAAAGAATAAAAAACAATGAACAGAAACTCTGAAAAATATGAGATTATGAAAAGAGACCAAACCTATGAATCATTGGTGTCTCTGAGAAGGGGCGCAAGCAAATGGGAAAACTAATTTGCAGATATTGTTCATGAAAATTTCCCCAACCTTGCTAGAGAGTTCATCATTCAAATACAGAAAATTCAGAAAACTCTTGTGAAATACTATACAAGACAACCATCACCAAGATATAGTCATCAGATTTTTCTTGATCATTTTGAAACAAAAAGGACTAAAGGCAGCTTGAGAGAAGGGGCAGATCATGCCCAGAGGAAACTCATAAGGCTACAGTGAACCTATCAGAAGAAATCTTACATGCCATAAGACATTGGGTGCCAATATTGAGCATTCTTAAAGAAAAGAAATTCCAAGAAGGAATTTAATATCCAGCTAAAGGAAGCTTCATAAGTGAAGGAGGAATACAATCCTTTTCAGACAAGCAAATTCTAAGGGAATTTGTTACCACTAGAACTGCCTTGCAAGAAACCCTTAATCAGGGAAGTTGAAGATCTCTACAACAAGAATGACAAAATATTGCTGAAAGAACTCAGACATGACACAATCAAATGAGAAAACAGTCCATGATAGTGGACATGAAGAATCAATGTTGTTATGATGGTAATATTGCCCAAAGCAATTTGCAGTTCAATGCTATTCCTATAAAACCACCAATATCATTTTTCACAGAATTAGAAAAAACTACTCTAACGTTCGTATGGAACCAAAAGAACTTGAATAGCCCAAGCAGTCCTAAGCAAAAAAGACAAAGCCAGAGGCAGCACACTGTCTGACTTCAAATTATACTACAAGGCTACAGAAAAAAAAATCATGATACTGGTATAAAAACAGACATGCAGATCAATGGAATAAGATAGAGAACACAGAGACAGAGTCTCACATCTACAACCACCTGAACTTTGACAAAGCTGACAAAAACAAGTAGTGGAGAAAGGACTCCCTGTTCAATAAATGGTCCTGGCTAGCCATATGCAGAAGATTGAAACTGGATCCCTACCTTTCAACATATATAAATACCAACTCAAGACGGATTTTAAAAAAAAAATCTGACATGTGAAACCTCAAACTATAGGTGTAGAGTTTGTATAGTTTTCTAGTTTACATAAAAACTGTAAAAACCCCAGAAGGAAACGTAGGAGATACCATTCCGGACATAGGCTCTGGTAAGGATTTCGTAACAAAGACCCCAAAAGCAATTGCAACAAAAACAAAAACAAAAACTGACAAATGTGACCTAAATAAACTAAAGAGCTCTGCACAGAAAAAAAAAAAATACTATCAACAGTATACACAGAAAGTCTACAGAATGGTTGAAAATATTTGCAAACTATGCATCTGACAAAGGCCTAGTATCCAGAGACTATAAAGGAATTTAAATGATGGAACAAGCAAAAAACAAGTAACGCCATTAAAAAGTGAGCTGAGTATATGAGCAGAAACTTCTCAAAAGAAGACATACATGTGGCCAAGAAGCAAATAAAAAAGTGCTCAACATCACTAATTATTAGAGAAACACGAATCAAAATCACAATGAGCTACCATCTCACACCAATCAGAATGACTATTATTAAAAACAACAACAACAACAATAACAGATACCAGTGAGGTTGTGGAGAAAGGGGAATGTCTATACACTGCTAGTGGGATTGTAAATTAGTTCAGCCACAGTGTGTGGGAAAGCAGTTTGGAGATTTCTCAAAGAACTTAACACAGAATTACCATTCAACCCAGAAATTTCATTACTGGCTAAAAACCCAAGGGAATATGAATCATTTTACCATAAAGACACATATATGCACATGTTCGTTGCAGCACTATTTGCACTAGCAAAGACAAGGAATCTACATAAATGCCCATTAATTGTAGACTGAATTAAAAAAAATGTGGTACATATGCACCGGGGAATACTATGCAGCCATAAAAAGAGCAAGATCATGTCCTTTGCAGCCACATGGATAGAGCTGAAGGCTACTATCCTATGTGAACTAATGCAGGAACAGAAAACCAAACACTGCATGTTCTTACTTTTAAATGGGAGCTAAACATTGAGTGCACATGGACATAAAGAAGGGAACCATAAACACAAAGGCCTACTTGAGGTTGGAGGGTGGGAGAAGAGTGAAGTTTGAAAGATAATCTATTGTGTACTACACATATTAACTGTGTGATGAAATAATCTGTGCATCAAACCCTTGTAACATACAGTTTACCCATGTATTGAAGCTGCCATGTACCTCTTGATTTTGTAATAAATATTGGAAAGGAAAAAACAATTCTTACCATTATATAAACACATCAAGTCTAGCAGTATGTAAAAAGAACTATACATCATAGCTAATTGAATTTTATCCCAGAAACAAAAGGCTGGTTACAATTTGGAAATAACCAATCCAAAAATATTAAAAATAAAAAAGTAACAATGCTTTTAATTTGATTAAAAAAGAAAAAAACAATTTAAAGTGTCAGATACTTAATAAAACACTCTTCACAGAGACAATATGTTAATATTCAAAAGCTTGTAAAACACTGCTCGATGTCACCAGACTTCAAGAAATAGAGGTTAGGACTTCAATGAGCTACAAGCAGCTGAAAATATTAATGACTCAGACATTGTTACTGAGAATGCAAAAATGGGATAACCACACTGCAAATGAGTTTGACGGTTTCTTATAAAGCTAATATACATTTACCATATGGTTACAAACCTTCACACTTTTTGACATCTCTTCATTATAAATGAAAGCATCTGACCACAAAATGACTTTTGATTATTAATAGCATTATTCACATAGTCTAAAACTAGAAACAATCCAAACATTAATGGGTGAATGGGCAATTAAAATGTAGTATACCTGTACAATGGACTACTATTCAGCCACAACAAGGGAAAACTATTAATACAAACAGCAACATGGATGAACCTCAAAAATGTCATGTTAATTGAAAAAAAAAATACAAAAGATGACATACCTCTTGGCACTATGCATTTTCCAAACAAAATAAACCTAGAGTGATAGAAAGCAGATTAGTGTTTGCCTGGACTGTAGATATTTGGATTGAACTGACTGCATTGGAGAATGAGGAAACTCCACGGGGTGATAAAATTGATATACCTTAAGTGTGACTTTGATTACATGATTTTGTTAACTGACCAAGACTTAAGATGTAAATTTTAAGTGGCTTAATTTTATTTCATGAAAGTTTGTCTAAATTAATCTGTTAAAATCACTAGATTTTTAAAAAGATATGTTGAGCTACACAAAATTTAAGAATTAAGTAAAAGAAAGCATTAATAAAGTGAGTGTGTAAGACAAGTCACAGACTGGTAGGTTTCCCAGTAGCCATATATGAAATTAACATTGTATCCATAATAGGTAAATCATTCATACAAATCAATAAGAAAAAATAGTCAGCCTAATAAATATTTTAGGAGGCATTTGTTAGAAAAGAATTTACAGGCCGGGCGCGGTGGCTCAAGCCTGTAATCCCAGCACTTTGGGAGGCCGAGACGGGCGGATCACTAGGTCAGGAGATCGAGACCATCCTGGCTAACACAGTGAAACCCCGTCTCTACTAAAAATACAAAAAAAAAAAAAAAAAAAAAAACTAGCCGGGCGTGGTGGCGGGTGCCTGTAGTCCCAGCTACTCGGGAGGCTGAGGCCGGAGAATGGCGTAAACCCGGGAGGCGGAGCTTGCAGTGAGCTGAGATCCGGCCACTGCACTCCAGCCTGGGCGGCAGAGCGAGACTCCGTCTCAAAAAAAAAAAAAAAAAAAAAAAAAAAAAAGAAAAGAATTTACAAATGTTCAATCAGTGAAATATACTTGACATTGTCTGTGACCAGAGATAGTCAACTTACAGCTAAAATATTATTCTACTGTATTCCCCTCCCATCAAAATGCCTAAATTTTTTTTTCAGGCAATCTGGGTGTTATGAAAGATGTAGACCAACAGAAGCATGCATACCTTTCTGGTGACAATAAAACTTTGTAGATCTATTTTGGAAAACTCTATTTTAGTGCCTTATGAAATCGAGCATTAGATAATTATGGTCCAGATGCTCCCATGAGAAATGTATACTTAAGAGATGAATGCCTATGTCCACCAAAAGACATGCATAAACAGGCACGATTATAACAACTTTATTCACAACGGACTGACATGCATCAAATGTTCAACAAGTGAACAGATAAACAAATTGTGCTATATATTAATATGAAGGAATACTACTCAGAAAAAATAGGCAAACTGCAGACAACATTTTAAGATATATTGAGTTAAAGAAATGAGATGCGGAAAAATACATATGGCATGATACAATTTATATGAAATTCAAAGACAAGCAAATGAATCTATAGTGATAGATCTGGAGGTCAGTAACTGAAAAAGAGCGTAAAAGTATCTTAGGTCAGGTCAATGCTATGTGCCTGAGAAATATAGTAATTTCCTTGGTGTACAGAATTGTAATATATCATCAAGCTCAAGAATATGTTTTATTCAATAACAATAAGAAAACAAGTTAAAAAATAGTGTGTTAAAAGACTATGTATAGATTTAAGAAAATTATTCTATATGAGAAAATAGATCTTTTGTCCAGTTTAACACTTTCCCTAAAAAAGATAAAGTGAGTAAGAAAGGAAATAGAATGCCTTTTAAAAACTTTAATCCCTGAACCTAACATTCAAAATTGATAAGATTATATTTATATAGAATATGTTCTGAAAACAGATATATTTAAGCATCTGATTAAATTGTTATTTATGAGTTAGATTAAAATTTGACAAATGTAAAAATTTAATATAAAATAAAAATGTATTATCAGTGTATCATAGATATTATCAAAAATATTATTACCAATTTAGAGGAAATCTAACTGTTGAATCAGGAATTAAGCTTTTTTCTATATTGTCTGGTATTCACTTGCTTTGATTGAAAGCTAATAATTCATATTCATTTCCTTTCATTAGTTTTAGATGCTACATCTATTACTTTATATTTTTTCTATGCAACAGTAGGTCCTATAAAAAATTATTTTTATTAATGGTACATTATGGAAACTTAAATATAAATTATTTTAAAAGCCTTCCCTTTTGAATGTTTTCTGTTATTGTCATTTACATAATAATCACTTTGCCATTCAAGTAAATTAAAGATTCATACAGATTGCCTCTAAATAAGAACAATTGCAAAATTGGTTCCAATAGATAATATTCATATTTTGAGTCTTTGAGAAATGGTTAGAAATAAAAACAAGGTAAAAGAAAGACATAAATTCAACCTCATTGCCATATATTTCATCAACAGTAAGAGAACAAATTTATTGGGGCTACAGGCAACTTAAATAAATATATAACTAAAATGACTCATTGAAGAAATGCGTAATAGATGCTTTGAATTGAACCACGACTAATACATTTATTCACAGAATAATTTGTTTGAAATAGTCTTCATATTGGGCAAGAAGAAAGTCTGTTTATGGATGCAAAAACCTAAAATTGTTCAATAAATTATCAGCTTCATTTTGTAATTCCATAGTTGGCTTCTTTCTCTTCCATTCTTTTAATTCAGTATAAATTTTGACTTTGGAAAAAATATTAACCTTAGTTCGATTGATATTATGAAACACTATATTCAAGGAAACATTGAGAGATATAATATTATAGTTGATTTTTTTTTTTCTGGATTCTTTGTGACAGAAAGATTAAGGAAAAGAAATTACTAGGGGAGGTGAATAATAGCCTTGTCAAAATGAACATGGGAAATGAAGATACTTGTAAAGTTGTGCTTTTATTTGAATTATGTATATAAAAATGAAAGACAAATTTCTTACAAATGGTTTATTTTTAACACAAGAAGTGAAATATCCTGCAAATTCTGTAACTTACACTTTATATAGACAAGTAGAGCCCATTATTGCCTGCATTTATGCACTCTTTTCAGTATAAAAAGAACAAGAACACACTTGTAATTTAGAAATCCTGTAAGGAAATAAAATTTGAAAGCAAAACTTAGAGAAATCTCATTGTGATTTATGGTAATAGCATTTCTGCCTGCAATTCTAAAGTGTGTCAAAGGAACAAATAATCACACACACTTGTTTCTAGTAGATCACAGATTACAATTTTTGCCAGCATATGATGGGGATGAAGTGGTTCAATATGAGAGGGGGCACGATGATGTCGGACTGAAAGAATCTAACCAAGGAGGCTTAGTCTGCAGCACACTTGAGACAGTGTCGTGGGAAATATTCTGAAAGAGCTGTGTGAACTTGATAGGAGAACCAGTTTCAGGCTATCAGACTGATAGAAGTTAAGCCTTTCTGGATTCTGGTATTTTAGTTACTAGATATGTAAAATAGTTATACAGCAGTAAAACAAATTTTCCTGCTCTTTTATTTCTCCCTTTCTTCATATCTGTAATGAAAGGCGTATGGAGTTTGCACTTTAAATTTTTGGAATTAAAAAAAATGAAGCATGCTTAACTTTCATGGATAAATACTGTAATTTGCCTGTAAGGTGTATTCTGTTCACCCACACACTAATTAAACAGATTTAGAGACTGTTTTTCATAATCCTAGCTTTCAAACACCCTGTGCATGAAAATTTATTTTTCATACTTGAGAAGTAAATTGAACTGTAAGAGTAGGTAAATCATTCTTTCATAAGCATTTCATGTCAGGAAATTGAGACTAAAGGGTGGACTGAGGCTGAAGGATGTGCAGGTCTCATGCTCTTTTGAAATCACAATGAAAGAATACCGTACATATTTCTTGGAAAAGTACTACTAAGGCATTGCCGCTGCTTCAGTTAAATAAGTGATACACTGGAAATCGTACTTTCTAGATCAATTCAGCACCTAACAATTTGCCTTCCAGGTTTACTGATACAATTAATAGGTTGCTAAATAGAGAGACAATTTAGGCAAGATTCTTAGATATAATTCAGATCAGACTACTTTGAGTATCTGAATAGGCCATTGAGCCTTCTTCCCAATAAGCAGTATTCATTTACACATCTGAATATATATATAAGCTCAGGTGTTTTACAGACTCTGCATTAAAACATCTATATTAGCCAGGATTCTCCAGGAGTAACAGAACAAATAGGATATGCATGTACATAGACATTGATTTATTTTAAGTAATTGGCTTACGTGATTATAGAGGCTGGCAAGTCCAAAATCTGCAGGGTAGGCAGGCATTGTCAGGCCACCCCAGTAGAACTGATGTTGCAGTAGAAGTCTGAAGGCCATCTGCTTGCAGAATTCCTTCTTGCTCATGGGACGTCAGTCTTTTTGTTGTATTCAGGCTTTCAGCTGATTGCAAGAGGTTCATCCACATTATGGAGCGCAATCTGCTTCACTTAAATCTACTGATTTAAATGTTAATCTCACTTAAAAATACCCTTACAGAAGCCTACAGAAAAATGTTTGTCCAAATATTTGACCATTGTGGTCCAGACGCACTGACACATAAAATTAATCATCACAAGTTCACCCCTTGTCATTCTGGCATCCATATGCATCTCCTTAAACCATATTTAATGTCTAAAAAAGGACAATAACAAGGTCATACTTCCACTTGACATGAGACAACCGGCCTGCATACAACTGAAAATGCACTACCAATACCTAAATACTATGATTTAAATGAATACACCTTGTGTTACATGATAAGGGTATAATAGCAGAAGTAAAGCAATGTTTGCTTAATATCTGTGCACAAGCAATTACAACTGGTTATTTGGTGTAGCTGATATTTCCAAATACATTCTTCCACTACTGTATTCCTTCTTCCATTCTGTATTCCTTTTCCCCTCAGCAAACCCCTCAGCTGATTGTACAATGTAATGCTAGATAAACTATTTCTCAGTTCTCTCAGAAAAATAAATGATATCTCCCTGTTAATAATAGTTTAAAATGATAATGAATATAGGCCGTATAAGGACATGTTTCCTGCTCTCATTCAGCTTTCTGAGTAATTGTAAAATTAAACATTAAACACATAAACATATATATAACTACATAATTAAAGTATTCTCAATAAAAATAAAATGAAGTGCCTAATTAAATGGAGAGTTGGGGGAACATTCAGCCAATAACACTTAAGATGAAATAGGACTTGAATGGGAATTAGGTAAAGAGTTAAGAAGGAAGCCATTATGAGTAAAGTGAGCCACATAAAAGAAGATCTTATTACAGAAAAGACTTCATCACATTCTAGAAACTTATATTTGTACTTGTGTATATATATAGAAGCTAGCAAAGAAAGAGAGAAGAATACATTGGGATGATGTTCGAGAACTAGAGAAGGGCCAAATATTGCTGGACCTTGAGATTCAGTTTGAATAATGGAGTTTTAATAATTAAATAATGCAAGAAAAGCCACTGAGGATTTTTAAGCTGGGGGAAGAAACTGTAGGCCACATATCACTCTGGCTATCATGTGGGAACATGGAATTTGTTAAGGAAGACATTAAAATGATTCTGTTAGTTAAGATAATGCTAGCTGATTGTGATGATTAATTTTGCATGCCAACTTGGCTAGGCCATATGGTATCCAGTTATTTAATAAAAAACAAATTTACAGCCCCGCACAGTGACTCATGCCTATAATCCCAGCACTTTGGGAGGCCGAGGCAGGGTGGATCACCTGAGGTCAGGAGTTTGAGACCAGGCCGGCCAACTTGGTGAAACCCCGTATCGACTGATAATACAAAAATTATTCAGGCATGATGGCAGGCACCTGTAGTCCCAGCAACTTGGGAGGCTGAGGCAGGAGAATCACTTGAACCAGGGAGGTGGCGGTTGCAGTGAACCGAGATCGCGCCATTGCACTCCAGCCTGGGCGACGAGAGCAAGACTTTGACTCAAACAAACAACAACAACAAAAAAACAAAGTTATGTGTTGTTTAAATGGTATTATATAGATGTGGTTAATAGCTACAATTAGTTAACTTTAAGTAGAGGGGATTACTCTCATTAATGTGGTGGGCCTCATCCAATCATTTGAAGGTCCTAAAAGCAACAGTTGAGGTTTACCAGAAAAGAAGAAATTAGCCTCATGACTGCATGGTAAGTTCTTTCCCAAGTTTCCAGCCTGCCTGCCTGCTGTACAGATTTTGAACTTGCAAGTTCCCATGATTATCTGAGACAATTCCTTAAAATAAATCACACATACACACACACCCCTCCTACTGGTTGTGTTTTTGTGAGGAACTGTGACTGATACTCCAGGTATCAATTAAAACTATCTGTGAATAAACACAAAAAGATATTTTTTTCTTAAATAACCATTTAATGCAGTTGTTTCTGGTTCATAGGTTTCCTACTAATGTTGATTCAGAATCCAAATTTTTTTATTGTGTGCAATATAATTCCCCAAAGTAGTTCACAAAGAAGTCACCACTTCTGAAGCTTGAGGCCCCAGCCACAGAGAGTTTTGTTTGCTGGTTTGTTTGTTTTGTTTTTATTTCCAGTAGGTTTGATTGACGATGAAGAATTTGCATTTCTTTTTTTTTTTTTTTTTTTAGTCAGGTTTCTCGAAGATCAGATAATTGCAGGTGTGTCGTCTTATTACTGCATGCTCTATTCCATTTCATTGGTCTATGCATCTATTCTTGTACCAGCACCATGCTATTTTGGTTACTGTAGCCCTGTAGTATAGTTTGAAGTCGGATAGCACGATGCCTCCATCTTTGTTCTTTTTGCTTAGGATTGCATTGGCAATTTGGAGTCTTTTTTTGTTCCATAGGAATTTTGAAATAGTTTTTTCTAGTTCTGTGAATAATATCAATGGTAGTTTAATGGGAATAGCATTGAATCTATAAATTGCTTTGAGCAATATGATCATTTTAATTATATTGACTTTTTCTATCTATGAGCATGGAATGTTTTTTCACTTGTTTGTGTCATCTCTGATTTCTTTGAGCAGTGGTTTGTACATACATGCTACCAACAAGCATTTGATAAAAAAGCTTAGTATCACTGATCACTAGAGAAATGAAAATCAAAATCACAGTGAGATACCATCTCACATCAGTTGAAATGACTATTATTAAAATATCAAAAAATAACAGATGCTGGAAAGGTTGTGGAGAAAAATGAATGTGTATGCACTATTTGTTCTGTTTCATTTTGTTTTGTTTTTTTTGTTTTCTGAGATGAAGCCTCACTCTGTTATCCAGGCTGGAGTGCAGTGGCATGATCTCGGCTCCCTGCAAGTTCCATCTCTCGGGATCAAGCAATTCTCCTGCCTCAGCCTCCCAAGCAGCTGGGACTATAGGCCCACGCCACCATGCCTGGCTAAATTTTGTGTGCGTGTGTGTGTGTGTGTATTTTTAGTAAAAATGGGGTTTCACCATGTTGGCCAGGCTTGTCTCGAACTCCTGACCTCATGTGATCTGCCTGCTTTGGCCTCCCAAAGTGCTGGGATTACAGGCATGAGTCACCACACCTGGCCATACACTGCTGATGGGACTATAAATTAGTTCAGTCATTGTGGAAGACAATGAGGTGGTTCCTCAAAGACCTAAAGACAGAAAGACCATTTGACTCAGCAATCCCATTACTAGGTATATACCCAAGTGACATAAATTAATTATTAATATTATAAAGACACATGCGCACATATGTTCATTGCAGCACTATTCACAATAACAAAGACATGGAACCGAACCAAATGCCCATCAATGATAGACTGGATAAAGAAAATGTGGCACATATACACCATGGAATACTATGCAGCCATAAAAAAGGGGACCATGTCTTTTGCAGGGACAGAGATGGAGCTGCAGGCCATTATCTTGAGCAAACTAACACAGAACAGAAAACCAAGTACTGCATGTTCTCACTTAGAAGTGGGAGCTAAATGATGAGAACACACGGACACATAGAGGAGACAACACACACTGAGGTCTACAAGAGGGTGAAGGGTGGGAGGAAGGAGAGGATCAGGAAAAATAACTAATGGATACCAGGCTTAATACCTGAGTGATGAAATAATGTGTACAACAAACCCCATGACACACATTTGCCTATGTAATCAACCTGAAGAGTTTGCATATGTACCCCTGAACTTAAAATAAATGTTAAAAGAACACCAAATGTACTGCACTTGTTTTCCCTAGAAGGATTCAAAGATTCATAGAGGGCATGCATCAGAATAATCTAGAGTACATGAGAGAGGCAAAATTCTACAGCCACAGTTTTGCTCTACTGAATTATAATGTCTGGTAGTACAAGCTAAGATATTGCATTTCTGACAATCTCCCCATATAATTTTATGCCTTAAAATATTAGCTGAAGTAGGCTAAATCACAGGGAAGTGATACAGATTCTAATAAAAAGAATGCCTACTTATTTTGAAACAGCGATTATGTCAATATTTCAAAGAAGAACTGATTTCTCACTTAGCATTGCTTCAAAGTAGACTCATGTTTATTATCTATTAGGGGAAAACATTTGAGGGTAGTATCAGTGTCATCAATACACAGTCATAGAGACTGTAAGCATTCTTACCTTTTGTACATTTTTTGAGATTATGGATATTTATAGTTTATGTAACAAAAAAAGAGAAAAAAAATAAAGCTCAGTAATATTGCAAATTGACCACTGTTGGACAGGTAGAGAAAATAAAGCACAAAAACTATAAGTAGATAAAAATAAACATACAACTGTATCTTTACAAGGAATAACTTGCCATAAGTTATTGTATCCTTTCTGAGGTACAAATGCAAAGCCTTGACAGAAGACAGTTGTTTACTCATTTAAAACTGTACAGTCCATAAAACAAAACTTCACAGAATTGAAAAATGGTTTCATTCACTCATATTAAGAATTAGAAGAAGTCCACAGCTATCTTTGTTTTATCTTTAACAATTATATTAATTCCAAACTACTTTATAGTACAAAAAGTTGTATGCAGTTCCAGCCTATCTAAGCTGTCCTGGAGTTTAGGGTTTTTTTGTCTGTTTGTTAGTTTTTTAATATGATCACCTTTGCTTTTCCTAAATCTGGAAGAGAAACCCACAAAGTTGTAGTGGGCCTTGTATCTTATGCTTGTGGAAAATACTGTTGAATGTCTAGCATCCTCACATGCCCTGCTTTGGTACCAGGCAATGCAATTCCATTGCATTCGGGAAATACTGGAGAGCCCTCGATCTCAGAGAAGGTAAAATCCCGCCAGAGTCCCAGATGATGAATCATACTTTGTCAAAGCAGGAATAATCCGACTCCATGTGATCGGCGCTTAGTCTAAGGATGTTCTTATAATTCAGTGCTAGTCATGAGAAGAAATCAGCTGAAGAATCTAGTATCAGTCCATTCTCCCACTGCTATAGAGAAATACATGAGACTGGGTTACTTATAAATAGAAGTTGTTTAATTGGCTCTGCAGGATGTCCAGGAATCATGATGCTGGCATCTGCTCAGCTTCCAGGGAGGCCTCAGGAAACTTACAATCACGGCAGAAGGCAAAGGCAGAGCTGGCACTTCACAGGGCTGGAGCAGCAAGGGTTGGGGGAGGTGCCACACGGTTTTAAACAACCAGATCTCATAAGAACTCACTCACTATTATGAGAACAGCACCAAGGGGAATGGAGCTAAACTATTCATGAGACACCAACCCCATGATCCAATCACCTCCCACCAGGTCCAACTTCCAACACTGGGAATTACAATTCAACATGAAATTTGAGCTGGGACACAAATCCAAACCATATTAGACCGTTATCTACTGTGTAGACAAAACATATTGTTTTTCTTCTGTTCTCATGCCACAATTATCAACACAAGAAGCTTCTGTGACTAAATGTGTGGAGATTTCTCTCTATTCACTGCAAGCAAGCAATTTACAGCAGCTATCAGCTGGCAGCTCCTGATCCAATTCAATTCTGATGCTGCCTACCTGAAGATTATGTCAGATCTCCACAGCTTGAGAGCTCAGTCCCACAAAACTGCCCTCAGTTCCTTCAGCAGTCACAAGTCCAGATCCCTGAAACTTCTGACCTATTGCTTCAAGTTGGAGTTCCCGTGGCCTTCTCTTTAGGCTCTATTAATTTGTTAGAGTGTCTCAGAAAACCCAGAAAGACACCTGTTTACATTTACCCTTTTATTATCAATAACATTTTAAAGGATACAAATAAACAGCCACATGGATAAATATATAGGGAGAGGTCTGGAAGGGTCCTGAGCACAGGAGCTTCTGTCCCATGGATTGGGGGTGTGCCACCCTCCTGGCACATATGTGAGCTCTTGTTCACCTTTCTGTAAGCCTTCACAAGTTCAGCTGTCCAGAAGCTCTCTATCCGCCATTCTCTTGGGCCTTTTAGGAAGACTTCCATGGAGAGGTATGATTAAAGTATGGACCACCATGTCAAAATGTGATTGGATGAAATGAGTGTGATCTAATACGGAGTGGAAAGCCCAGCAAGGCCTGTCTGCTCAGATTCTTTTTGGCCCCTCTGTGCAGCATTCTTTCTATAGGACATGGGGCAGGACTCCTCCTGAAATGGGGATCTTATGATACAAGATAGGACAAACCAGTTCAGTGTATTAGGGTTCTCCAGAGAGACAGAACTAATAGGATATATATATCCTATTAGTGAGATATATATCTATATATCATATAGATATATGTTATATAGCCTATATATCCTATATATAACCTATATATGAAAGGGAGTTTATAAAGGAGAATTTACTCACACAATCACAAGGTGAAGTCTTACAATAGGCTGTCTGCAAGCTAACGAGCTAGGAAGCCAGTCCAAGTCCCAAAACCTCAGAAGTAGGGAGGCTGGCAGTGCAGCCTTCAGTCTGTGGCTGCAGGCCTGAGAGCCCACAGAAAACCACTGGTGTGAGTCCAAGCGTCCAAGGTCAAATAACCTGGAGTCTGATGTCCAATGGCAGGAAGAATGGACAGAAGCATACAGCACAGGGCCTGATGTGGTGGCTCATGCCTATAATCCCAATGCTTTGGGAGGCTGAGGCGAGAGGATCACCTGTGATCAGGAGTTTGAGACCAACCTGGCCAACATGGTGAAACCCCATCACTACTAAAATACAAAAATTAGCCTGGTGTGGTGGTGTATGTCTATTGTCCCAGCTACTAGGGAGGCTGAAGCAGGAGGGTCACTTCAACCTGGGAGGCAGAGGTTGCTGTAAGCCACGATTGCACCACTGCACTCTAGCCTGTCTCAAAACAAACAAACAAACAATCAAACAACAACAACAACAAAAAACACATACAGCATGGGAGAAAGATGAAAGCCAGAAGACTCAGCAAACCAGCTTCTCTCACATTCTTCTGTCTGCTTTGTTCTAGCCATGCTGGTAGCCAATCGGATGGTGCCCACCCACATTAAGAGTGGGTCTTCCCTTCACAGTCCACTGACTCAAGTGTTAATCTCCTCTGGCAACACCCTCGCAGACACAATGCTTTACCAGCTATCTACGCATCCTTCAATGCAATCAAGTTGACAACTAATATGAACCATCACACTAAGAATTTATTTATGAGCAGCTCTAAGACACAAATTCAGGAGATGAGAGTGTATTTTTAGTTTCTATGGCCTGCCTTGAGGAGAAAAAGGAACAGGTAAAAGAGGGGCAGGAGGAGGTCAGAGAGAGGTTCTGTTTTCTGAGACTGCTTCCGGGGCCTCATGCATCCAAAGGTTATAAGCAAAGATCATCTTTCACCTTTAGTGTTCTGAAGCTGTCCCAAAGCTGTTTCAAGACCAAAAAACAAGAGGCCAAATAGTTTAGCAAAAGATCTGCTTATTGTTTTAGTCACTTAGGAAATAATAGAGGCTACGGGAGTTAGGAGCCAGGAACTGTGGATGAAACAAATATTTCTTTATCATAATATTACACCCACTGAAAAAATACTTTGCATGGCAGCGCTTCCCAGGTGTCCGTCTTTATGCCCTGCCCTTCCTTACTACCACAGACACTAAAATGAGGGTTTAGAACCTATGCATTTTGAGTAAAGGGTCAAAAAAAATGACAGAGATGTGATTGTCTCTTACCATTGAAACCAAAAATGTCTCCAGCTTCCAGACTTTGTGTGAAGGGAATAATACGTTTTCTTATGGTTTGTGAGTGTTGGCTTTTTTGTCAAAAGGTTTATGAAATTTTATACTAGTGCTAATATACTAACAATGTTAATTCAAATTTTATCTGATCTATTATAGATCATATTATAGATCAGATTATATTCTGAACAGAATCCTAAAACTCCGTACTATGTAAAGATACTAGGGCTCAGCCCTTGGTCTCAAACTAGGTGTTTGGGGCTATGGTCAGAAGAGAACCTGCCTAATGTAGTTAAGCTAGCCACATAGCTTCAGCAGTCAGAGTTTACCTAGATGGGGTTGTTTTTGTGGAGCAAATGCATTGTAATGCCAGCAAAGTTATGAAAAATGTTGGCTTCACTACATGAAGTCTATTAGGGAATTTTTCACTTGAAATTATTGGCTAGCTATTTAGCCTGCAATGTGGAAGTTAGCCATCAACAAAGTAAAATATAAAGCCCATTTCACGCAGCATTCCTTGCCAAAAACATCTAATTTTTGTCATGGGACCTGATCAACAATCTTTGGTTAGAGGGAATATTAATTATTTGGGACCACATCATGCGGAGATAATTTAGTCCTTCACAAAGCAACTTCTGTTGTTCTATACAAAGCCCTTTGGCAGCAATAATAGGTCAATTTCACACAATAAATTTGTGAATTGGAACCATATCTAAGCTGTCACTATCGCACAACATCATTTCAAGTCTTTTCTAAGGCTAACATGACAGCTAAGATTATCCAATGGGAGTTTTTGATGAAAATTGGATAGTAGCATCCATTATATATCTTGATCACTCAATATATCTAGAATACAAGGACTTTGATGGCAAAGACTGTATCTCTTTTGTTTACTGTGGTGTCCCTAGTGTTTAACAAGAGTATCTGATATAACTATCATTGAAGGAATCACTAACTTAATATAGCATTCTCTATTCAAAAAAAAAAATGTAGTAGGTAGATCTGTATAAATAATGAAGCGGGTATTTATTTGAAATATAGATGATTAGCTATAAAACAAAGAACATATTTAAAGCACCTCTCTCTGTAGATCTGTTTTGGTGTAGCTTTTACTCACTATGGAATTGTCCAGACAGGTTTTCTCCTTCTAACATAAAACAGAAGCCACCGGGCACGGTGGCTCAGCCTGTAATCCCAGCACTTTGGGAGGCCGAGGCGGGTGGATCACAAGGTCAGGAGATCGAGACCATCCTGGCTAACACGGTGAAACCCCGTCTCTACTAAAAAAAATCAGCAGGGCGTGGTGGCAGGCACCTGTAGTCCTAGCTACTCAGGAGGCTGAGGCAGGAGAATGGCGTGAACCTGGGAGGCAGAACTTGCAGTGAGCTGAGATCACGCCACTGCACTCCAGCCTGGGCAACAGAGCGAGACTCTGCCTCAGAAAAACAAAAACAAACAAACAAAAAAACAGAAGCCAAAATGTTTTATCTAAGTAATACAGTTAAGTATATATGTAGTTAAAACACACACAAAAAAATGTAAATGTTAAAAACACTTTAAGTAATAATATTTACAGAAATATGATAATATAAAAATAGCAAAAAACAGTGTGCATTACACTTTATGTGTACTCCTTTATATGGTAAGAAAGTGTTGGGACATAAAGAACAGACAAAAATAAAAGATGCCTCTTTGATTCCTTTGTGAAGAAGCTGAGTGCATTGTGGCAAGTGGTGTGATCCTCGAAGTCATGGTTTACAAAGGATAATCAGAGGATATTTGGGGGCTGACATTAAGGATATTTACTACTTATCCAAATGTAGATGTACAAGAGTTACTTATATTCATTCATTCATGCATGCATGCATGCATTCAGAAACTACTTTTTTTAATAGCATGATATGTTGGACACTGTTCTAAGTGTTGGAGTTAAAGAAAGAATTAATCCAGAGAGAAACATCCTTGCTATCCAGATAGAAAAATTAATATTGAGATTGTCAAAGAAACAGGAAAGATAATGTTTTGAAATGGAAAGAGTTGTCAATATTGTTTATTCGCAGACAATGTAGAAACTCAAAAATAACCTTGAACTTAGCTGTCCCTCCCTTGATATGTGGCGATTATGGGAACTACAACTTAAGATGAGATTTTGGTGGGGACACAGACAAAGTATATCATTCCACACCTGGCCCCTCCCAAATCTCACAACCTCACATTTGAAAACACAATCATGCCCTTCCAAGAGTCCCTCAAAGTCTTAACTCATTCCAGCATTGACTCAAAAGTCCAAGTCCAAAGTCTTATCTGAGACAAGGCAAGTTCCTTCTGCCTATGTGCCTGCAAAACCAAAAGCAAGTTAGTAACTTCCAGATATGATGAGGACACAGGCATTGGGTAAATACATCCATTCCAAATGTGAGAAATTGATTAAAACAAAGGGGCTACAGGCACCATGAACCTTCAAAATATTTATATGTAGTCCATACTATTCAACTTAATGTGATTGTCATTCTGTATTTCAATAGTAAATTTTTATTTAATTTCCAAATAATATATTAAATAGTCATAATTTGTAGTTTACTGGCATAGTTAGCATCTCCATGGCTCATTATTTGTTTCTGGTCCCGGCCATCCCCATCTCTATGATGTAACTTTGCTTATATTATTTTTGCCTTCAGTATTTCCATTGATGCTGGTTTGCTTTCAATCTTTCCCTCATGTTTTCTTTCTATAAAATATTTTTATTTCAAGATAACCATTTTTATTAGTAAAATAAAAGAATACGTCGTTTAAAATTTTGTTATGTTGTTTTATGTATGTTTTATTGATCTAACAAAATCTTCACCTCATATTTTATCTCCTTAGTAGCTGCAGTATTGATAACTCCTATGGGTCTGTTTCTAGTGTCGGTTGATCTTGCTACATGTCATTTACATTGTCTTTTCTCCTCATAGGTCTGGTCATTTTTGATTGACTGTAGAAAGTGCATTTAAACAATATTTTAAAATAGTGTATACTAAGATGATGTTTTTCCTTATGCTATAACTGGATTGCTTGTTTCAGACATCTTAGGCCATTAACAAACCAAAATCATGATACTTTAATTTGAGGATTAAAATGATTCAAGCTAATTTTTGGTTAAGTGTCAGAAAATTACACTGACTCTTTCAGGGTGACAAAATAAAATTTGGTGAGGGTAGGTTAGCAGGGCTGCCTTGCAGGCCACATCTGGTCTCCAAATTTTGTCTGCATAACCCCACTAGGCTCTCAAGACTCATCTTGGGCTTTCTGCTGCATCTTTCATGACAAACAAATGCATACTGAAAAAAAGTAGTTCCAGATGCTGGATTCAGATCTCAGAATGTGTTTTACTTTCTTCCCTGAAAAGTTGGCCCAGAAATTCTTGGCAATTTTATGAGCCCTTTAATACCTAGGAATAGATTTTAAAAGATCTATAATTACTTTCAATAGGAGAGGTGGCCTCTGTTACTTGATCCACCATTTCTAGACGTAAAAGTCTTATGTATTCTTCTTAAGATTTCCTAAAATGTTATTTGACTATGTTTTATAATTGATAGGGCAAAGAAAATAAAATAATTTTGATAAAAATAACTTGACAGGGGCACTTTGTTTTTCTTAACTGTTCTTCTCAAGAGCTTGGCTACAATTTATTTTTAGGATCATTATAATTTCATGCACAATGGGCAATACAATGCTTTATATATAATAGATACATTGCATAGACAAATGCAAAGTTGAAATTTTATGCCTACTCAGTTTTTAAATTTTTTTATGTTAATTTATACCTACATTTAAAGTCCATTCTCTTTCATAAAGTATGTTATGATATTTGTGTAAATAAGACATTAGCACAAATGTCTTAAAAAAAATAAGAACTTTAGTAATTAAATCTGTTCATCTGAATTTTCCATACAATTCAAAGAGAAAAACTATATAATGGAAATCTTTTTTTAAAAGTGTTTTGTACCTAATAGTAACACATGCTTCAGAAATACTGTTATATGATTAGCATTTCTAAAACATACACATATAACAATAACAGCAAAGAAAACCAAAAGATAACTCAAGATTAATTGGTTGTCATTATCTATTTATTGCATTTTGTGGCTTAGAGTGAAGATGATAGAAGTGAAAAAATGTAGTTTACTATAAAATGAATTTTAGGAATATACCCAAGTGAATGTAAAACAGAAATATTTATTTTAAAACTATAGATATTTGTACAATATACAAAATATAGATATTTGTACAATAATGTTCATAGAACATTGTACATCCATGTTCACAGCACCATTCATTGCAATAGGCAAAAGACAGAAAGAACCAAAATATCCTTGAATGGATGAATAAATAAACAAAATGTGATATATGCATACAACTGAAAATTATTCAGCCTTAAAAAAGAATGAAATTCATATACATGCAACAACATGGATGAACCATGAAGACATTATGTTAAGTGAAATTACCAGACACAAAAGGACAAATATTGTAGGATTCCATGTATGTCTAGTGCCTAGAATAGTTTAATTCATAGAGAAAGAAAGTAGAATATTGGTTACCAGGGATTGCAGGAAGCGGAAATGGGGAGTTATTGTTTACAGAACTCTGGCTACAGAGTTCCCGTTTGGGATGACAAAAACGTTCTGGAGACACATAGTGGTGAGGATAAAGTGAATGTATTAATGTTACTGAACTGCAACTTAAAATGCAAAAGATGATATTTTTTATTATGTACATTCTATCACAACAAAAAATTAAAAATAAATCTTTTTCTACCTCACTTGGCCTAAGAAGTGCAGAAATTTAATTAATTGTCCTAACATGTCTGCATGTAGTAAAGGATAATTCGGTTCCAAACGAAAAAAGCAAATGCTGGTCCCATAAGAGTCAATGCATTTTTCCCCCAAAAAAGGGCAGAACTGAACACTTGAAATACTGTAGAATAATAAGGTTCAATATTTCTGGCTGGACGCGGTCGCTCACGCCTGTAATCCCAGCACTTTGGGAGCCCGAGACCAGCAGCTCACTTAAGGTCAGGAGTTGGAGACCAGCCTGACCAATATGGTGAAACACTGTCTCTACTAAAAATACAAAAATTAGCGAGGCGTAGTGGTGGGCACCTGTACTCCCAGCTACTCGGGAGGCTGAGGCAGGAGAATCACTTCAACACAGGAAGCAGAGAAAAAAACAGATATAATGTTTCCAATATCAGGAAGCTCATCATCAGGCTGATATATATAAGTTGTTTTCTGTTGTTGGTTTTTAAATCTGTATTACTCAAGTCTGTGATTTTGTGCTGTTTATATCACTGAGGCATCTAATCTATTTGTAGCTCTTTGGAAACTCTTATGCTTGGATACGATATGTGCATATCTGCTTGAGACAAATGTGGCATTGAAAAAAGGGTTAGGGAATTAATACACTTTCTGCAAATGAAGACTGCATCTCAAAGGAAAAAGGAAGAAGGCTGTCTCCTAGGACTACAGGGGACGTTTGGACAGTGGGGATATATTCATTCGGAGTCTGTAATCCAACAATGAACACTCTAACATTCCTCTGTGCTGTCCCCATCCCAAAAGCTATATTCAAGTCCCCAGGATCAGAAATAAGTTTGTCATTTTGGAAACTAAAACTATGTTGACTTTAGTTTGGTTCATGCAGGTGGCTCACACCTGTAATCCCAGCACTTTGGGAGGTCGAGGTCGGGGGATCACTAGGTCAGGATATTGAGATCATCCTGGCCAACATGGCGAAACCCCGTCTCTACTAAAATACAAAAAATTAGCTGGGCATAGTGGCGGGCGCCTGTAGTCCCAGCTACTGGAGAGGCTGAGGCAGTGGAATCGCTTGAACCCACGAGGTGGATGTTGCCGTGAGCCGAGATCGCGGCACTGCACTCCAGCCTGCACTGCACTGAAATGGAGCAAGACTCCATTTCAAAAAAAAAAAAAAAAAAAAAGCAAAAGAAACAGGTATACCTTATTTTTATTTATGCAGCATTAGCTTATTGTTGTCAAGTTACAAAGTACGTTATATTGACTGAGATCTGTGAACTTAATTTCAGAGGGTTTGGGCACTGATATTGCACTCTTCTTAGATTATTAATTACTGTGGGTTTTCAATGTATATTTTATAAAGTGAGAATTTTAAAACCCTATTGATAAATTATATCTACTTCTATTTTTAAATTATTTTAAGTATCTAAAGACTACAATGGGCTGGGCGCAGTGGCTCAGTTCTGTAATCCCAGCACTTTGGGAGGCCGAGGCGGGCGGATCACGAAGTCAGGAGATCGAGACCATCCTAGCTAACACGGTGAAACCCCGTCTCTACTAAAAATACAAAAAATTAGCCGGGGGCGGTGGTGGGCGCCTGTAGTCCCAGTTACTCGAGAGTCTGAGGCAGGAGAATGGCATGAACCTGAGAGGCGGAGCTTGCAGTGAGCCGAGATCACTGTCACTGCACTCCAGCCTGGGCGAGGGAGTGAGACTCCGTCTCAAAACAAAACAAACAAAAAAAAAGACTATAATGGTCAGGAATTATATAAACAATGGTGACAGAAACTTAATATGTTTATTATTGATTGATTCAGTATACTATGATATGATTCAGTATAACAGATAATATTATGATTCAGTATAATAGATACCTCACATTAATAATACGATTCAATATAATAGATACCTCACATTAATAAAGAAAATAAACAATGCTTCAGTTAGCAAGTGTATGCCACAAGTAATATAAAGTTATGTTATAACCATGCTAAGAAAGTAAATTTATATCTTTACATGGTTGAAAAGTCTACCAGTAGTTTTGGCTTCAAACAAGGCCCAACAGAATAACAGCCTCAGTATTCTTAATTTCTTACTTCTGAATCTGAGATTTTTCGGGGAGAGGAGGAGAGAGGAGAGGATGCTCAGAAGGCAGCACAGTGAACAGTTATGTAGTTAACATATATTCCATAAGTAGTTGCAGAAAATAAATCCTCATAGCATGCATTAATTCTCCTTAGGAGTTAGGAGGATCAAGGGTAGCAAAAGGGAAAATTGCTTGTACTGAGTAATTGCATCAACCAAAGAGCTTTGGAATCACAAAATATGTGTGCAATACACTTACATATATACTTATTCAATTCTATACATGCTGTGTGTGTAAATATAGTGTTGTTAAAGGGCAGAGAGCCTTAAAATTATTTTAAAATGTATACATATGTGACAATTCTATATTGACAATACTGAAAAGTAAGACTGCATTCTACCATTCTCTAGCTGCAACTCTTGAAAGAGTTTCTTAAACTTTGTGTGCCTCAATTTCTGGAAGAACTCGCTCATAGAGTTGTTGTGAGGAGAAAAATAATTCATATTTCTAATGTACTAGTCACTGACAAAAGTCACAGGACTGCATAGTATCAACAAATCAGTGACTTTTTTAATGATATATTCTCAAACCTTTTTTTTTTTTTTTTTTTTTTTTTTTTTTTTTTTTTGCATCTGAGGAATATGATTGTATGTTGAAAAGTAAACCAGGAATTACAATTTCAATATCGAGGTACAAATTGAATTATCTCTTTTATTTTCATTTTGTCCTTCCAATATCATTATTTAATCCTCCATGAATTGAAAAGTAATAAAATATTTCAAAGAAAAGTAAGTCATGTCTCAATATGTATAGATTTATTTTAAATGTTAATTTGACCATTTGGAAGGTCAAAATTGTATTTTCCATTTATTGATATTGCATACTAACATCTTAGAAGAAACCAGTTCAATTAAGCAAAAGTGTTTGACATTTTAAAATGTTAACCCATGTGCTTTATTGTCCAATATAATGAATAGATGGCCAAAATACTCAGTCAATTTTGAATTATTTTAAGAGAAAGAGCACAGCGTGAATGACAATATTTTTCTTGAAATTTATAAAGCTCGAGGCAATTAAACAAAGCCATTTTATCACAGCTAAGAATGAGATAACCCCATACTTCTGAGAAGCAGAGATATATTGGTCCTGAAGGAAAGTTTAGTTGTTTTTAGATGGTAGGAGTTGAATATAAATGGAGTCTGGTGATTAATTACAATTCAAATTTCCTGTTTTCAAATGCATCATATATTTGCAAAGAAAAAAACCCCAGCATTTTATAGAGATTAAATTTATTATATTCTAGACTGTGACAAGCCCTTTTATCTACACCTGAATTATCAAAAACTAACATAAACAACATATCTTTAGATTATATGTTTAGAGAGAATAACATGAAGGAAAATTCACTATGTTGGCATTTCAGAGTAGGTTTTGGTCTCACATTCACCATCCAGAATCTGTTCCAAACCCAGCAAGCTTCCCTTGTTCAAGTACTCTGTATGTGCAAGCATCATATGTCTGAAAAGGGAGAATAAAAGAGAAATATTTAATAGGTTACACAAAGAAAAAAATGAATGGACAAAAGATATACCTAACAAACACCATCAGTTATTTCCTCCTAGCCTCAAACTAGCTTATTATGTGCTTTTGTCTTCCCCACATGTTCACCTTGATGATGGCTGATGCCCAGTGTAAATTACGGTGCTTTTCATTTCTACTTTTCTGTTGGCGAGCGCTAAAAGAAATCCTCCAGGAACACCATTTTCTCATTAAGTACAAGTCAGTGGCAACTATTGGCTGGGGAAGCAAGGGGAACTCAGAGTGACACTCTGTGAAGGAAAGATGGCGGGTCCTGCTTCCTTCTGAAGAGGAAGGAAACACTGAAAGACATTCTTTAGGTACTGTAGGTCTGAGAAGTGGTGGTCTACTCGGAAGGAGAGAAGACAAAGGGCTGGGGAGAACCGCTGAAGCAAACCCTCCAAGTTCTGCTCATGGTAAGCTTTGGTTACCCAAATATATTATGAAGTTACCTACGTAAGCAGAAAAGTTGCAATATTTGTACAGTGAACACCAGTACACTCACCACTTAGATTCTACCAATAACATACAACTTATCATGTCTCACTCTATCTATCCATCTTATATTTTTGTAAGGCAGTTAGAGACATGAATACACTTCTCTCCAATAATTCAGCATACACAGTACTAATTAGGATTCAACTTTTTTTAGTAATTTTTTAATTTGAATATACAATGAAATGGGAAAATGGTAGGTATACCATTTGCTGTTTGGTAGTCTTTTGAATATTTTCAGAGGAACCTGCCGTGTCTATTACCCCTTTTTAATATATACACAAAAACATATATAGACACAAATGTATCTGAGGTATGATTTACTTATATAAAACACACTATCTTACGTGTATGACTTGATCATTTTGACAAATGAACACCCATTGTAATCCAAAACAACTATTAGACCATTTCCATCACCCCAGAAAATTTTCTTTCCCACTCAATCCCTTGAATGTCCTCCCCGAGACCAGTAAACTAGTTTTCTCTTTTTTCCAAAAAAAAAAAGTTTCACCTATAATAAAACTTCACATAATTAGAATTCACACATTTTTGTGTACAACGCCTTCTATTACATATTTTTTGAGATCTACTCACGTTTGTGCATGTACCAAAAATTAGTTTTGTTTTCTTGCTGAATAACATTCCCCTTTACAGAAATACCACCATTGCTATGTACTCATCTTTGGTGGACATCTGGAATATTTGGGGTATTTGAATTTTTAGTTAGAACTCTTTGAACATTCTTACACAAATTTTTGTGTATGTCATAGTTTTACATATTTTTATGTAAATATGAGTGAAATTATCATAAATAATAAAGTAGGTGTGTTCGTTTGTGCTGCTATACAAATACATGAAGCTGTGTAATTTATAAGGAAAATGGTTTTACTTGGTGCATAATTATACAAGGTGTGCAAGAAGCATACGTTGCTTGCATCTGCTTTTGGTGAGGGCGTCACACTGCTTCTGAGAAGTGACAACGTGCTAGCAGCCCTGGCTCGCTCTCAGTGCCTCCTCCGCCTCCGGCCGTCCTTGAGGAGCTCTTCAGCCCCCGCTGCGCTGTGGGGACCTCCTCTCTGGGGATGGCCAAGGCCAGAGCCAGCTCCCTCTGCTTGCCGGGAGGTGTGGAGGGAGAAGCACGGGCAGTAGCCAGGGCTGCCCAGGGCACTCACAGGACAGCGTGGGTTCCAGGTGAGCATGGCCTTGGCAAGCCCGGCACTCAGTGTGGCTGGCCTGCACCTTCCTGGGCTTGATCTCAGACAGGCTGCTTCTGGGGATGCCGGAGTGCTCAGGCTAGATGCCAGCAAAGTCCAGCAGCAACACCAGGGAGAGGTGAAGCCACCTGAGCTTCTGGGAAGGGAGGGAACTTGGAGAACTTTTCTGTCTAGCTAAAGGATTGTAAACGCACCAATCAGCATGCTGTCATACAGACCAATCACGTTTTTGTAAAGTGGACCAATCAGCTCTCTATAAAATGGACCAATCAGCTCTCTGTAAAATGGACCAATCAATATGATGTGGGTGGGGCCAGATAAGGGAATAAAAGCAGGCCACCGGGCGCCTGCTCTACGTCTTGGATCCTCTCCTGTGCTGTGGAAGGGCGGTTGTTTTGCTCTTTGCAGTAAGTCTTGCTACTGATCGGACTTTTGGGGGCACACCTTTTTTATGAGCTGTAACGCTCACCGTAAAGGTCAGCAGCTTGACTCTTGAAGCCAGTGAGACCACAAATCATTTGGAAGAAATGAAGAACTTTGGTTGTGCCATGTTTATGAGCTGTAACACTCAGTGTGAGGGTCTGCAGGTGCATACTTGAAATCAGAAAGACCAAGAATCCACCAATGTGAACACACTTCCACTTTTACAGAAAGTGAATCTGGTGTGTGCTTCCATCCCAAAGTGAAAGAAGCTACAAAGCATGAGAAGTAATCTGCCCTGTTATTTTCAACCAGAACTTTCAACCTGTAGTTCTTGCAGGGACTAACAGAAGAAGAAATCACCCAACACTATCTCCTCAGGGGAGGACATTAATCTCTCCTTCGGGGATTCACTTCTAAGACTTCTCCTTAGGTCCTATCTCTGACCTTGGAGATCAAATTTCAACTTGAGCTTCGAAGGGAACAAACATCCGAATTATAGCAGCAGGTGTAACTTTGACTTTCTAATTAATAGCTAAGTATGGTGAAAAGTTATTAAACAATTTTACACATAGTGTATATTATAATACAGATTTTCTCCCCATTCTTGCTAACATTTAGCGTTGTTTTACTTTTGCATTTATGCCATGTCATTGGGTAAGTAATCTTGCTCTGTTGTTGTTTCACCTTTACTGTAATAATTATTTTTTTATATACTTGGCAATATGTATAGATTCTTTTTAGAGGCATTTTTCAAGTTTTCATCCATTTTTGGGTGGTTTGTCTTTAAAAATTATACATGCACACAGGCAAGTATGTGTGTGTATATATGTGTGTTTGTGTGTGTGCATACAATACTCATTTTCAACCTTATGAAATATATGCATGTATTAGGCCATTCTTGCATTACTATAAATACCAGAGACTTGGCAATTTGTGGAGTTTAATTGGCTCATGGTTCTGCGGCCTCTGTAGAAAGTATGGTGCTGACATTTGTTGAGCTTGTAGGGGGCCCTCAGTTTGCTTATAATCATGGCAGAAGGCAAAGGGGGAACAGGCACATCAAGTGCTGAAAGCAAAAACAAGTGAGAGAGAGAAACACGGGGGAGGAACCACACTTAAATTACCAGGTCTTTGAGAGCTCACTATCACAAAGACACCATGAAGCAATGAGGGATCTGCTCCCATGACCCAAACACCTCCCACCAGGTCCCACCTTCCGTAATGGGGATTGCATTTCAACATGAGAATTGGGCAAAGACAAATATTCAAACTATCATTCTGGCCAGTGGTATCTCCCAAATCAATCTCATGCCCTTGTCAAGCTGCAAAACACCGTCATGTTTTCTCAAGTCTCTCAAGATCTCTGCTTATTCCAGCGTTAACTCAATTTCAAAGTCTCATCTGAGACAAGGCAAGTCCCTTCCACCTATGAGCCTGTAACATCAAAAACACGTTATTTATTTCCAAGATACAATGGGGGTGCAGGTATTGGGTGAACATTCCCATTATAAAAGTGAGAAGTCACTCAAAAGAAAGGGGCTATGGGTTCCATGCAAGTTCAAAAGCCAGAAGGGCAGTCATTACATCTTAAACCTCCAAAATCTCTTCTGACTCCATGTTCATATTCAGGGCGCTGTGGTGCTAGAGGTGGGCTCCCAAGGCCTTGGACAGTTCTGCCTCTGTGGCTCCACAGGGTACAGCCCCTGTAGCTTCTCTCACAGGTGGTTGAGTGCCTTCAGCTTTTCTAGATGTAAGGTGCTGGCTACCAGTGGCTCTATATTTTTCAGGTCTAGATGACAGTGGACCCCTTCTCACAGCTCCAAGAGGAAGTGCCCTGGTAGGGATCCTGTGTGGGAGCTTCAATCCCACATTCCCCCTTGTCACTACCCTAGTAGAGCTTCTGTCTTGGGGCTCTGTCCCTGTCGCTAGCTTCTGCATGGTCACCCAGGCTTCCTCATATATCCTCTGAAATCTAGGTGAAGACTGCTCGGAATCCACCACTCTTGCACTCTGTGCTCTTGCAGTCTTAACACCACATGGAAGCCACCAAGGCATAAGGCTTGCATTCTCCAAAGTGGCAGCTTGACTTGTAGCTGTACCGTTTAGAACCCTGGCTGGAGTTGGAGCTATAGCAGTTGGGATGGGGAAGCAGTATTGCAAGGTTGCCAGGGCACCATGGCCCTGAAGCTGACTTAAAAACCTATTATTTCCTCATTGGCTTCTGAGTCTGTGATAAGAAGGGGTGCTCTGAAGGTCTCTGAAATGCTTTTGAGGCCTTTTCCCCATTGTCTTGTATATTAGCACTGGGCTCTCTTATAGTTATACAGATAGTCTCTAACAAGTGGTTGCTCCATAGTCTGCTTGAATTCTTGTAAAAAAGATTTTTTTTTTCCTGCTACGTAGCTAGGCTATGAATATTCCAAATTTTTATAGTCTTTATATGTTAAGTCTAAATTTTAATTTTAAGTAATTTATTTGCTCCAACATCTGGATTTAGGTTATTAGAAGCAGCCATGACACATCTTGAACACTATCACTTTGCTGCTTAGAAATTTCTGGCCAGGCGGTGGCTTACACCTATAATCCCAGTACTTTGGGAGGCTGATCCAGGCGGATCATGAGGTCAGGAAATTGAGACCATCCTGGCTAACAGTGTAACTCCGTCTCTACTAAAATTACAAAAAAAAAAAAAAAAAAAAGCCGGGCATGGTGGCGGGCGCCTGTAGTCCTGGGAAGGCTGAGGCAGAAGAATGGCGTGAACCTGGGAGGCAGAGCTTGCAGTAAACCGAGATCGTGCCCCTGCTCTCCAACCTGGGCCACAGAGCAAAACACCGTCTCAAAGAAAAAAAATGAAAAAAATAAAAAAATAAAAATAAAAGAAATTTATTTCACCAGATACCCTAGGCCAGCACTCCCAAGTTCAGACTGTCACAGACGTCTAGGGCATTGACACAATACAGCCACATTTTTTACTAGGGCGTAACACGTATGATGTTGGCTCCAGTCCCCAGTAAGTACTCATTTCCATTTGAGACCTCATCAACTGGGACTTCGCTGTCCATATCACAATTAACATTTGGTTACAACCATTTAACCAGTCTCTAAGAAATTCCAAACTTTCTCTCCTCTTCCTTTCATCTTCTTAGTTCTCAAAACTCAACCCATTCCAAATTTGCTTCTGCATTGTCAAATATCATTATCGCAATGTCCCAATACTTGGTAAGATTCTCTGCATTGCTATAAAGAAATATCCAAGATTGGGCAATTTAAAAAGAAAAAAAGTTTTAACTGGTTGACAGTTCCACAGGCTTTACAGGAAGCATAGTGCTGGCATCTGCTCAGCCTCTAGAGAAACCTCAGGAAGCTTACAATCATGGCAAAAGGTGAAGAGGGTGCAGGCATATCATATGGCGAAAACAGGGACAAGTGAAAGAGAGAGTTGGGGGTGCCACACACTGTTAAATGACCAGATTTCACAAGAACACTCTATTGCAAATACAACACCAAGCCTCTAGGGATTCACTCTGATGTGATTTGGCTCTGTGTCACCACTCAGATCTCATCTTGTAGCTCCAATAATTCTCACATGTGGAAGGGACCTAGTGAGAGATAATGGAATCGTGGGGGCTGTTCTTTCCTGGGCTTTCTCATGATAGTGAGTAAGTCTCACGAGATCTGATGTTTTTTGTTTTTGGTTTTATTTTTGCTTTTGTTTTTCTGACAGAGTCTTACTCGGTCACCCAGGCTGGAGTGCAGTGGTGGCAGCTCAGCTCACTGCCTCCCAGGTTCACGCCATTCTCCTGCCTCAGCCTCCCCAGTAGCTGGGATTACAGGCGCCCAACACCACGCCTGGCTAATTTTTTGTATTTTTAGTAGAGACGGGGTTTCACTGTGTTAACCACGATGGTCTTGATCTCCTGACCTCATGGTCCGCCTGCCTCGGCCTCCCAAAGTACTGGGATTACAGGCTTGAGCCACCACGCCCAGCTCATCTGATGGTTTTAGAAAGAAGAGTTCTGCTGCACAGGCTCTTTCTTTGCCTGCTGCTATTGATGTAAGATGTGACTTTCTACTTCTTGTCTTCCACCGTGATTTTGAGGCTACCCCAGCCATATGGAATGGTAAGTCTATTAAACCTTTTTTTTTCCTGTATAAATTACCCAGTCTCAGGTATGTTTTTATCAGCAGTGTGAAAACAGACTAATACAGGAAATTGATACCAGTAGATACCAGTAGAGTGGAGCAAGGCTGAAAAGATACCCAAAAATGTGGAAGCAACTTTGGAACTGGATAACAGGCAGATGTTTGAACAGTTTGGAGGGCTCAGAAGAAGACGGGAAAATGTGGGAAAGTTTGGAACTCCCTAGGGACTTGTTGAATGGTTTTGGCCAAAATGCTGACAATGATATGAACAATGAAATCCAGGCTGAGGTGGTCTCAGATGGAGATGAGGAACTTGTTGGAAACTGTAGCAAAGGTGACTCTTGTTATGTTTTAGCAAAAAGACTGGTGGCATTTTGTGCCTGCCCTAGAAATCTGTGGAACTTTGAACTTGAGAGAGATGATGTAGCATATTTGGTGAAAGAAATTTCTAAGCAGCAAAGCATTCAAGCACTGACTTGGGTGCTGTTAAAGGCATTCAGTTTTATAAGGGAAACAGAGTGTAAAAGTTTGGAAAATTTGCAGCTTGACAATATGACAGAAAAAAAAATCCGGTTTTCTGAGGAGAAATTCAAGCCAGCTGCAGAAATTTGCATAAGTAAGGAGGAGCTGAATTTTAATTCCCAAGACAGTAGGGAAAATGTCTCCAGGGAATGTCAGAGAACTTCACAGCAGCCCCTACCATCATAGGCCCAGAGCCTAGGAGGAAAGTGTGGTTTTGCGGGCAGAATTGAAGTTTGGGAATCTCCACCTAGGTTTCAGAGCATGTATGGACATGTCTGGATGTCCAGGCAGAAGTTTGCTGCAGGAGCGGGGCACTCATGAAGAACCTCTGGTAGGGTAGTACAGAAGGGAAATGTGGGATTGGAGCCCCAACACGGTCCCCACTGGGGCACTGCCTAGAGGAGCTGTGAGAAAAGGGTCATTGTCCTTCAGACACCAGAATGGTAGATCCACTTACAGCCTGCACTGTGCACCTGGAAAAGCTGCAGATACTCAACCCTAGCTTGTGAAAGTAGCCAGGGCGGGGGGAAACTGTACTCTTCAAAGCCACAGAGGCAAGCTGCTCAAGACAATGGAAACCCACCTCTTCCATCAGTGTGACCTGGATGTGAGACACAGAGTCAAAGGAGATCATTTTGGAGCTTTAAGATTTTACTGCCCCTCTGGGTATTGGATTTTTGTGGAGCCTGTAGCCCCTTTGTTTTGGCCAATTTCTCCCATTTGGAACAGCTGTATTTACCCAGTGCTTATACCTCCGTTGTATCTAGGAAGTAAGTAACTTGCTTTTGATTTTACAGGCTCATAGGTGTAAGAAACTTGCCTTGTCTCAGATGAGACATTGGGTTGTGAACTTTTGAGTTAATGCTGAAATGAATTAAGACTTTGGGGGACTGTTGGGAAGGCATAATTCATTTTGAAATGTGAAGACATTAGATTTAGTAGGGGCTAGGTGTGGAATGATATTGTTTGGCTCTGTTTCCCTCCACAAATCTCTTCTTATAGCTCCCATAATTCCCAAGTGTTGTGGAATGGACCCAGGGGGAGACAATTGAATCATGGGGGTTGGTTTTTCCTGTACTGTTTTCATGGTAGTGAATAAACCTCATGAGATCTGATGTTTTTAAAAAGAGGAATTCCCGGCGGGGTGCAGTGGCTCACGCCTGTAATCTCAGCACTTTGGGAGGCCAAGGTGGGCGGATCACGAGGTCAGGAGATCGAGACCATCCTGGCTAACATGGTGAAACCCCATCTCTACTAAAAATACAAAAAATTAGCTGGGCGTGGTGGCAGGCACCTGTAGTCCCAGCTACTCGGGAGGCTGAGGCAGGAGAATGGCATGAACCCAGGAGGCGGAGCTTGCAGTGAGCTGAGATTGCCGCCACTGCACTCCAGCCTGGGCGACAGAGCGAGACTCTGTCTCAAAAAAAAAAAGAGGAATTCCCCTGCACAAGCTTTCTCTTTGCCTGACATCCCCGTAAGATGGGACTTTCTCCTCCTTGCCTTCTGTCTTGATTGAGGCCTCCACAGTCATGTGGAACCGTAAGTCCATTAAACCTCTTTCTTTTGTAAATTGCCCAGTCTGGGGTATGTCTTTATCAGCAGTATGAAAACAAACTAATACACACCCCCATTACCCAAACACCTCCCACCAGACCCCACCTCCAGGATTGGGGATTACAATTCAACAAGAGATTTGGTCAGGGACAAATATCCAAACTGTATCAATACATATGCTACACACACACACACACACACACACACACACACACACACACACACACACACGTGTGATTTTTATAAAGCTTTGTAAAGTAATTTTTTACTTTTACTTAAAACATATATTAAAGAGTGTTTCATACCAGGGTACATTTTTTTTTTAAACTGGTATTGGAAAATAGTCTCTTTATTAACTCATCATTAACCTAACCACTCTTCTATTAATGAAGACTTTGGTTTCCAGGATTTTGCTATTGCCAAGAAAGCAATGAATATCTCTGAAAAACATACTTAGTCTATTTCCTTTATTTCATAGACTTTATATTCGCTTATTTTTGGCAGACATTAGCATAGTATTTTGTGTTCTTGCTAATAAGTCCATAATTTACAAGGACTGGTGATTACTCATTCTCTCCATGTTTACCCACAAGACGTTTCCACAGCAACATGATCATTGGCTTTCCAATGTTTTCCAACAGCCGTCTCTGCTAATTCAGAACACACCCAGAACACATCTGAAGTGAACTGTTGTTTCATGATATTTCCGAGCATTAAAAACTTTGAGGTGCCCAAAGGAACAGATCTCCTTGTAGTCTTTAGTTGCATTGGTGTCATAACATGGTTCAAATAACTATAGGAATAATTTTCTACTCAGACATCTTAACTAGCTTTATGGTTCTTTTCTTAGAAGCACATTTTTGCTTAACTCTACATTCCCTGATTGATCTTATCTCTGACCTCATGCAGAAGTATCTTCCAAGGTCTGTACACCTTGACGTCAACTATGTGAATCTGATACCTAAGGTTCATTGTTTTCAGTATAGTGTTTTGAAACATTTCTAGATCTTCATTTTCTATTTTAGAAATGCCTCATAAGCAGTGGAGCTTTAGAAGTTATTTTTCTGCCATATAGAATTGGTTTACAATAGAAGATGTATGGAAATATTGTAAGGAGTTTATTGTATATCAAAGTCAGACATCAACATATAGGCAGCGAGCAAGGCTGATTTCAAATTTATCTTCATGCATAAATCTGTGATGGGTGATTTTTAACATTCTCACTTGGCTTCTAAGAACTGTGTGTGAGTAGGTGAGATCAAACGTAAGTAAGGAGTAGTTTTTATTTTACTTGGAAATGTCTTCTTTATTGACATATGTATTCTGAAGTTTGAGAGGCTACTCCATTTCTTAGGACAAAAGGCCGGTGAATATCACAAGTGCTTTAAGGTAGAAACAATCTTGTAGTATTTTTATTAACCTAGTTTTCTTTGCTTTTTCCATACCTATGAAAGTTAGTGATTCCAAAGTCAGGAAAAAGACTTTAACTGATATTAAACTATTACACTTTAGCTTAAAAGTTTAGAGAATTAAAGGTGATGTAGTTCATCAGTAGGTTTTAAATTATTGTAACTATTCTCATTAAAAATGTAATATAATCTATAAAATGAAAAAACAAACACACAAATAAAGCATTTAAAAATATATTGGATAGGCCGGGCGCGGTGGCTCAAGCCTGTAATCCCAGCACTTTGGGAGGCCGAGACGGGTGGATCACGAGGTCAGGAGATCGAGACCATCCTGGCTAACACGGGGAAACCCCGTCTCTACTAAAAAGTACGAAAAACTAGCCAGGCGCGGTGGCGGGCGCCTGTAGTCCCAGCTACTCGGGAGGCTGAGGCCAGAGAATGGCGTGAACCCGGGAGGCGGAGCTTGCAGTGAGCTGAGATCCAGCCACTGCACTCTAGCCTGGGCTACAGAGCGAGACTCCGTCTCAAAAAAAATAAATAAATAAATAAAAATAAAAATATATTGGATATGCAAAGCCCTGAATATTTTGAAAGTATTGTATTAAGGCTAGTAATAAACAAATATGTGAGATTTTAAAATGCATATGGGATAATAAAAATTTTTGACTATTTTTAAAATCAGAGATATCAAATATAGTTCTATAGATGTAGTTTATCAAGATAAGATGCTAAATATATATGTATGAATAGCTAACCAACAAAAATATACATGAAATTAAAATGTGAAATCAGTTCAAGCAGGTGAGATCATAGTTTAGCCTGTTACTTATGACTTCGGTTAAATTGTATGGGGTTTTACCACCTTGCATAAAGTCAGGTGATATAAATGTAAACAGATGTGCAGAAGTGAAGCCATTAAATTTTTGACATATTAAGATGCAAGTGTCAAAAGGTCATGAGTGTGGATATTAATTGTAGTTGGGATCTCAGAAGAAATCAAACCTCCAAATTTTAAATATCGAGAACCAGAAGTGTCACAGTAGGGAACCTGGGATACGTAATGCTTAGATGTTGGAGGCTGAACCAAAATCCAAATGACAAGAAGTTGGGAATTCCAAAGTGAAAGTGATCATTATTTTCACTTGCATCAGAGAAGTCTAGAAGATCAGTGTATTAATAGAGATATTATGTTTCCATTAAAAAGTGCTACGTTCTTTCAGAAAGAGCAGTTTTAATGTAAGAGAGAGCTCAGAGCCACATGTATCACAATTGGTTATAAAGTAGACAGGAGTTGAGGAAATGAGAGCTATGCAATTTTTCTTCCTTTGATCTCCTATGGGATCAGTTATTTTGTAATAAGTAAATAACTATATAGATAAATTTGATTGATGAAAATCAAAACAAATAAATAATAATAAATAATTATCCTAAGTTTTAGAATGGGGACAAAATGAGCTCAAAGAGAGACAGTTCTTTGCTATAAGTACTTATGGGCATGTAGGAGAAGGCACTGAGTAGTCAATGAATTGTACAAGTGTGACAGAATTACATTGTTTGACTCCTTTTTATGGCAGTGTAACAGGGGCTTATAAATTGACATACTGTGGATTAAATTCTATCTACACAGTCTTGATAGAAACAATAAATTTGAATGTCATTGGAAAAGTATCAATTCTCTTGTTCACCACAGGCCATACAGCTCTCTATTATGTTACAGCTAGTTCATTCATATATTTATTTTTATTGCTTGATCCCCATAGGTACCAGTAGGTATTTGAGTGTGAGATGGTGGAATATGGCAGAAACACACATGATATATTCACCTGCATCTAACACCGAAGATTACTATGGTTATCCTGGGATTTTTCCCACTAGAACCCTGGTTTATTATATGTGACTCAACTTTCTCAAGTTCTCTGTAACTGGAATCTCTAATCAATCCACCTGAATACTCATATTCACTAAGCTACCAAATCAATATGAACATTATGTATTCTACATCATGGTGCCATCACCTTAGATTCAGAAACCAGAGTTTCATCAATGACACATTAAGAGTAATTTGTGCCTAAAAAGAAACCTCTTCCGCTGTTCACATTGAAAGGATCCAAAAGTAGCTCACACTCCTAACTGTGATCAGCCATTATATATGATTTTTCTGTAACTATAAAATTAATATGTTCATGTTAATTCTCAGAAGTAGTAAAAACAGAAAGATTACAATTATCATCACTCATATTATCTCATCATCTACAGCTTCCAATAGGATCTGATTCTATAGGATCTGATTCCAATTCTATAGATTCCAATAGGATCTGATAAAATTAAGTTGAAATGTATTATACCAGAATGCTAGGAATATTTCGGAAGTGAATGTGTATACATAAAAGTGTCACTTGTTTAGCAAAATTATAGGAAGAAAGGAGCAGTATGCCTCCATTTCAGGGCAATGAAAACAGCTTACTTGGACTCTTGCATCTGTGATATATAAAGCACATGCAACACCTACTCAACAGAAATGAGGATCCCTCCTAATAGTAATGGCTCATTATAATTTCAAAAGTCGGCTGGGCGCGGTGGCTCAAGCCTGTAATCCCAGCACTTTGGGAGGCCGAGACGGGCGGATCACGAGGTCAGGAGATCGAGACCATCCTGGCTAACACGGTGAAACCCCGTCTCTACTAAAAAATACAAAAAACTAGCCGGGCGAGGTGGCGGGCGCCTGTAGTCCCAGCTACTCGGGAGGCTGAGGCAGGAGAATGGCGTAAACCCGGGAGGCGGAGCTTGCAGTGAGCTGAGATCCGGCCACTGAACTCCAGCCTGGGTGACAGAGCCAGACTCCGTCTCAAAAAAAAAAAAAAAATTTTCAAAAGTCATATTAAATTAGGTATGAGTAGAGTTGAGCTTCACATATTGTAGTTGGTTATCCAGTCAAGATACAGAACATTTTCAACACCTCCCAAAATTCCTGATGTCTTCCATAATGCGTCCCTCCCTCTCTCCAGTTCTTGACCTAGCAACCACTGATGTCCCAATAAGTTGACTTCCACTTATATTACTTTATATTATTTTTTTGAGACAGAAAGTACTGTATTTTTCTGACTCTTTCATTAAGTGTAATAATTTTGAGATTCATTCATGTTGTCATATGATGAGTAGTTCATTCTTTTTTATTGGCACTCTTTCATTCGATATTTACACCTTATTTTGCTTAATCTTTTGATTTTTGAGCATACCTGCAATAGTTAATTTTATGCATCAATCTGAGTGGGTTAAGGGATGCTCAGATAGCTGGTAAACCATTATTTTCAGGTGTGTCAATCTGGGTGTTTCCAGAAGAGATTAGCATGTGTATCAGTAGAAGGAGTGAAGGAGATCTGTTGTCACCACTATGGGTGGTCATCATCTAGCATGCTGGGGCCTCTAACAGAACGAAAAGGTGAAGGAATGGCAAGTTCTATGGCTCTTCTTGAGCTGGGAAATCCACCTTCTCCTTCACAAGGACATAGGCCCTCCTGGGTCTCAGGCCTTTGGACTTTGGGACTTATACCGGTGCCCACTAGTGAATTCTGGGAATAAAAAAGAGTATAACTAGAAAATACATGTTAAAAATTAGTTATTTGAGGAGAATGATGTGAACCTGGGAGGCGGAGCTTGCAGTGAGCTGAGATCCGGCCACTACAGTCCAGCCCAAGTGACAGAGCGAGACTCCGTCTCAAAAAAAAAAAAATAGTTATTTGAAAAATCAAACACAATGATATGTACTAGATAATTAATCCGGAACAAAAGAACAAAAAATTGCACAAAATAGGAACAAATTTAACACACCTCTTTGTAAATACATTTGTAAAGCTCAAGAGAATTTTATTTTTAACAAATTTTAAAAATTCAATACACTAAGTTAACTTTAGAAGAGAAATAATCTAAGCCAACTATATGTAATACATTAAGTAGAGAACACAATTAAAAATATCCCACAAATATTACTTTTATCAAGTTTGTCTCACATGAAAATTATATTAAATCTTTAAACATATGATAATCCCAGTGCTATTAACTATTTCCAAGCATAGTAAAAGAATGACAATTTATTAAACCATTTTGTAAAGAACAGGAAATATTGATCCTCAAAACCCGTTTTGTCACAAACACAATATATATAACTTGGACTATTTGTGACATTGTTTAATTGGTATAGTAGTCCATTCTCACACTGCTATAAAGATACTTGGGGCCAGGCGTGGTGACTCAAGCCTGTAATCCCAGCACTTTGGGAGGCCGAGACAGGCGGATCACGAGGTCAGGAGATCGAGACCATCCTGGCTAACACGGTGAAATCCCGTCTCTACTACAAAAAAACTAGCCGGGCGAGGTGGCGGGCGCCTGTAGCGCCTGTAGTCCCAGCTACTCGGGAGGCTGAGGCAGGAGAATGGCGTGAACCCGGGAGGCGGAGCTTGCAGTGAGCTGAGATCCGGCCACTGCACTCCAGCCTGGGCAACAGAGTGAGACTCCGTCTCAAAAAAAAAAAAAAAAAAAAGATACTTGAGTAATTTATAAACAAAGAAGGTTTAATTGACTTATAAGTCCACATGGCTGGGGAGGCCTCAATCTGCCATAATCGTGGCAGAAGGGGAAGAAGGCACATCTTACATGCTGGCAGACCAAAGAGAGCAAGCAAGAGCAGGGAAACTAACTTATGAAATCATTAAATCTTGCAAGAACTCACTTACTATAATAAGAACAGCATGGGGGAATCTGCCCCCATGATCCAATCACTTCTTACCTAGTCCCTCCCTGGAGATGTGGGTATTAAGGGATTACAATTTGAGATAAGATTTGGGTGGGGACACAGAGGTAAACCATATCAATTAGCTATATAAATCTTAGAAATAAATACACTAAAGTCTCTCTAGAATGTTATATTTGGTTTTCTAATTCCAGAGCTGAAGAAATTACCAAGCTTAAAGTGGTTTAAATAAATTTGTTTCATATTTTACTAAAAGTTTGTGTTCCCAAATGAAGCAAACATAAACCAAAGTCACCACTAGAAATAATATCATTTAGCTGAATATGCAATACAAAATGCAAATATCTAGGAGAAGATTGTACCACTAACAAAAAATAGGTAAGTGATTATTGTTAATGAGTAATATGATAGAAAATAAAAAGCCAGTGCTTACATACTTTCTATTAAATATTACAAGGTTATTACCTTTGTTGTTACCTATGGTCTTAACTACTGAAGATAACTTATGAGTCGTTATGATTGTCCCCTAGCACGTTAAATGAGTCCTTTCCCAGTCAAGGGAAATTAATGTGCCTTGTTAAATTTTAAATTGATTAGTATCTACCTCTTAAATGTTAGGCTTGTGCTTTTGTTCCCTCATATTAAACTTATTAATTTTAATTTAAACATAAAAGAATAATCCTAATTTCTTTTCCAGCTAACATTCATTGACAGTAATAATAAACTCCACGATTAACAAAACAAAATAAAACAATACAAACAGTACTAAAAAGGCATTGATAATTTTGATCAATTAAAAAATAAGATATACACAAATAACTTTAAAAGATATTGAATTACTTTGCTAGAAGCTACCATAATAAAATACCACTCACTGGATAGCTTAAAATCAAATTCATTTCTTCACAGTTTTCATTATCAGACAATTATTTCATGAAAACAAAAATTAACAATACACTAAAAATTGAAAAAATACACTTTTTCTAATTAAAACTCCAAAAAATACATAGTTAAGAAAATAAAAATTCAAACCACAGAATCAGCAAACATGTAGCACCACTTACATCTGAATAAGCTATTGTATTCAGAATACATTTAAAAAGTCTTTTATGTAGTACTCTACTACCCCAACAAATTCACAAAATATTATTTTATAAAATAAGATTAGTGAGTAACCAAGCCTACATGAAAACATCATTAATTATTAAACAAATTTAAGATAAAACAACAGAATGCCATTTTATGTCCTTCAAAAGTGCCAGTAAGAACAACAAAAACATGACAATATCAAGTGTTAGCAACAATGAAGAACAAAAGTCATTCCTACATAGCTGAGGAGAGATTGTAAAATGGAACTATACCACTTAGGAAAAGTATGCAGCAGTTTATTAAAGATTCAAATATAAATCTACACTATAACTTTGACATTCCACACGTAAGTATTCCACCAAGACAGATGAAATGATATATTCCCACATAGATTTGCAGCAAGTTATTCATAAGAACTTGATTTATAGTAGATGGGAATTTGAATCAAATCCAATCAACAGGTGAATAGACGTGTACTCAGCAATAAAAGCAATACACCAATGACACATATAAAAGCATGGAATATTTTAAAAATTATGCTGTTAGAAAAATCAGACACAAAGATGTATATACTGTAGTATTCCATTTTTATAAAATTCTAGAAACTGCAATCTTAGCGTGTTTTGTCTCTGTAACAAAATATCATAAACTAGGTAGGTTACTAACAACATAAATTTATTTCTCATCATTTTGGAGGCTGGGAAGTCCAAAATCAAGGTGCCGACAGACTTCAGGTCTGGTGAGGGCCTGCTTTCTGGTTTCTTAATGGTGCCTTTCCACTGTGTCATTACATGATGGAAAGGGCAAGGCAGCTGTATTCGTCATGGGTCTCTAGAAAAACAGAACTACTAGGATAGATGTACATAGAAGGGGAATTTATTAGGAGAATTGACTCACATGATCACAAAGTGACGTCCCACGACAAGCCATCTGCAAGTCGAGTAGCAAGCAAGCCAGTCCGAGTCCCAAAACCTCAAATATAGGGAAGCTGACAGTGCAGCCTTCAGTCTGTGGCCAAAGGCCCAAGAGCCCCTGGCATACCATGGGTCTAAGTCCAAGGGTCCAAAAGCTGGAGAACATGGAGTCTGATGTTCAAGGGCAGGAAGTATCCAGCATGGGAGAAAGGAGGAAAGATGAAGGCCAGAAGACTCAACAAGTCAACAGCTCCTTCCACCTTCTTCTGCCTGCTTTTTCTAGCTATGCTGGTAGCCAATTCTATGATGCCTCACACGTTGTGAATGGGTCTTCCTAAGGGTTGTTCCTCTCCCAGTCCACTGACTCAAAAGTAAATCTCTTCTGGCAACACCCAGAAACACCCAGATATACTCAGAAAGAATACTTTGCATCCTTCAATCCAATCCAGTTGACACTTAATATTAACTGTCACAGCAGCTCTCTGGGAGCTCTTTTTTAAAGGCACTGATCTCATTCATGAGCACTTCACTCCAGTGACCTAATCACCTCCCAAAGGCTCTACCTCCAGATAACATCACAATGGGGAATGGGTTTCAACATATAAATTTTAGAAATACATAAACATGCAGACCATAGCAAGCACACTTTATAATACAATAACATATTTTGGTCACTCCTTGATCCGGGGACAGGGAAGAATATAAATAGCATGGGGAACAAAGAGACCTTTGTGGGTGACAGCAATATTTTGTATCTTTATTGTGGCAGTGTGTTCACAGGCATCTACACCGTCAAAGCTAACCCATCATTCTTTAAACCAATACAGCTTCTTGCACATAAAGTATAAACAAATAAATGGGATTTATATAAAACGTGCTTCATATGTTACAGACAAAAGGATAGTTTTGGGAAAATGTGGTAAAGTACAATCATTGATGTAGCATTTTAATAAACATAGTTGTTTAAAACTTTAAACAGAATTATTTAAGAAAAAATAAGACACTTAAAAAAAGGAATGGTTAGCAGTGTAGAACTGAATAATCTCTATTATAATATTATTTTGCCTATAATTTATATCAACTTGTCTTTTATACTAAGATTAAACAGCATTATGGGATCCAAACCCCATTTGCCCTATGCTGCTTCTAGATTCAAACACAAGATATTTATTTATTTATTTCGAGATGGCATCTCACTCTGTTGCCAGCCTGGAGTGCAGTGGCATGATCTCAGCACACTGCAACCTCTGTCTCCCACGTTCAAGCAATTCTCCTTCCTCAGCCTCCTGAGTAGCTGGGACTACAGGCGCTTGCCACCACGTCTGGCTTATTTTTGTATTTTCAGTAAGACGGAGTTTCACCATGTTGGCCAGGATGGTCTCCATCTCCTGACCTTGTGATCCATCTGCCTCGACCTCCCAAAGTACTGGGATTACAGGCATGAGCCACTGTGCCTGGCCACAAACACAAGTTATTTTATTGAGTTGCAGACGTAATATTGTTTCAAAAAGTACCTATGCCAGTCACATGTTTCTGAGCCCAAAATAAATTCTCAGTTATTTTGAGACTGTGTAAAGTTCTTTTTAATTTCCTGTTTAGCAAAACACTTATCTATCTTATCTATTCTGATTTTATTTTGGTTCACACTATTTTTATTTTCTAAAGTGTCCAATTTATTGAGTATTTTTATTGTTCAGAAGAAAAATATTAAAATGCTAAAATGAAGGAATAAGATAATGTTATCGTTAAATTTGTCGCTTATATATTTGGATATTATGTTGATGACTTTCCATTTTGGGATAGAGGATTAACTCTAACATTGTAAGAATTCTTTCTAAGTAGACGAAGTCTTAGTAGAGTTAGAAAGGAAAGTGTCTTTAGTGTTCATGAAACCCAAACCCTGTATTTCAAAGTTAACAAATATTAAATGAGGCAATCTGACAACTAAATTTTATGTTTATATATATTAACAACTAAACTATCAAAATATTATGTTTTCAATAACAAAATGGAATAATGTAGATATATACAATTCTTTAGGGATATACAACTCTCCATCTTTTGCTACGACTTTCACTACTTTTTCTTTTGTTTAGAAAAAGAGTATGAGAACAAGTAGATATTTTTAAAAGTAAAAACAAAACAAAAAACTAAGGGAAAAGTCTCTATCTGCCAAATTTGATTTACTCATGTAATGTAAATGGGGGAATAAAAGAGAAGTTCAAAGATAACCTATAGTCCGCATAAAAACAAGATAATGCACATTTCACCTAAAGAAGATTCTTAACTTTAACGTGACAGATTTTCGTAATGTTTCTTATTTTTTTCAATCTTTTTACTCTCAATGATTATGAGCCAGTTTTAAGATAGGGAGAAAATTGCTGACCAGTACTTCTCAAGCATCATCATGAAAGATAAAGAAAAACTGAAAATTTTTCACATGACAAAAAATTGTTCCACATGGGAGCAGATTAAGAACATGTAACAATTAAATGCAATGTGAAATCTTGCTTGAAAATTTTAGTAAAATAAAAGTAGATTAGCAAACAACTAGTAAAGTATGACTGAGGTGTGTTGATTAGTTAATAGTTAATAATATGTTATTAATCAATCACTTTTACTTGATATATTATTTTATTCATTAGCTACGAATTCTATGCCTATTCGGGATATTAAAACATTTGGGGAAGGTGAATGAAAGTATATTAAAAAAACGTGTTCTGGTATTTCTGAAAATGTTTGATAGTCTCTATTTCAAAATGAACAAGTTATAAAATAAAAATAAGCTGCAGATAATTTTTACATGTGTTCTTTTAGAAGGGATTATAAATAGTGGAAAACTTTTCCAACAACTGTATTTCCAGAGTCTTTTAAAATACATTTTACCTTTGAACAGTGTAGGGGTTGGGAACACTGACTGCAGCACAGTCAAAAATCCATGTATAACTTTTGACTCCCCAAATATTTAATCACTAATAACTTACAGTTAATCATAAGCCTTATCAATGACATACATAATTAATTACTATATATTTTGTATGATATATATTATAATTCTACTGTATTCTCACAATAAAGTAGGCCAGAGAAAAGAAAATGTTATTAAAAATTAATAAGGAAGAGAAAATATGTGTGCTATTCATTAAATAGAAGTGGATCATCATAAAGGTCTTTATCCTTCAGCCTTCATAATGAGTAGGCTGAGGAGCAAGAAGAGGAAGGATTGGTTTTGCTGACTCAGGGATGGCAGAGGCAGAAGAAAATTTGCACTAAGTGGACCCTTGCAGTTCAAACTCATGTTGTACGGAGTTTAAATGTACTGTTTTACTGATGCTAATTTTTAAAAAGACATAGACCGGCTGGGCAGTGGCTCACGCCTGTAATCTCAGCACTTTGGGAGACCGAGGTGGGCAGATCACGAGGTCAGGAGATCGAGACCATCCTGGGTAACACGGTGAAACCCCGTATCTACTAAAAATACAAAAACAAAATCAGTCGGGCGAGGTGGCGGCGCCTGTAGTCCCAGCTACTCGGGGGACTGAGGCAGGAGAATGGTGTGAACCCGGGAGGCGGAGGTTGCAGTGAGCCGAGGTCACGCCACTGCACTCCAGCCTGGGTGACAGAGTGAGACTCCATCTCAAACAAACAAACAAAAGACATAGATCATCAGTTAAGTCAAAATTTTGTAAAGCAAAATCTGAGACAGTAAAAGATGATTCAGTTAATTTTACAGAGACAGACATTCACAAATTTTGGAGAAGCTTTTTGGTCTAGTTATTAATCAAGTTTTTGCAACAATGGTATTTGAAGGCTATTTGAAGGTTTTGTGGTACACAGAACCCCTTGCTTCACATATGCATACAATGAAACCCAGAGGACATCATGTAGGCAGGTCCATAAATACAAGACTTTTCCAAATACTTGATCTTCTGTCTCATATTCTCACTTTTTAATATCAGTAATTCATTAGAATATATCTTTAACATAGGTGCACTGACTGAAGGCTGAAAGAACCAAAGACCTATTTTCAGGAAAGACTCAGAATATTTATTGCCTTTTGGGCTGTTTTGCTTTCTCTTGCTGTTGCTTTGTGAATAGAAAAAAAAAATGTTTTAATGTGGCAAACATTTTAATAATATTTTCTTTAGAAGAGGAATTCCGGGACATGAATGGATGGAATTCATAGTCATAGGAAAAATTGGCAAGAAAAGATTCTTTATAGCTTACGACAGTATGGGAATGAGAAATTAGAAGGAAAACAACAATGACCAAAAAAAAAAAAATGCTGCTTATTATTTAGTAAACCTGGGCAGACTGCTGCATAATTGATGCCTATGACTTAAATGTGGAAGAAAAAAATAATTCTGCTGATCCAATCTCTGCTAATTTCATCTTTTCCCTTGGCTACACTTTTAATGAATAGTTAACCTAAATGATAATCTAAGAAAAACAGATAAATGCAAAAACCAAACACTCTTTTTCATGTCAAATCCATGAACCTCAGCTAAAATCCCATATCATGTAGTAAAATATCTATGATAAGAAAATGTTCCTCTGTCACTTATTTGTCCAGATAACCTGTTTACATATTTTTGGGTGGTATTTAGACAATTTGACAGGTTTTAACTTTATCTTCCCATTTTTATAATTGAAATAATTTTAATAAAATATATATAAAGCAGATAAGAGAATCATTTTTTTCTCAGTGTCTATTGATTCACTTACCTATTTTACTATTTGTATTTATTAACTTTTTACTGCCTATTTTATTTTTTCGCTTTAGAAACAAGAAAATAACAGTCTTTGGATGATGTATTCAGATAATATAACATCAGAAGCCATAAAGACCTGCATAAACTTCATTATTTTTTATAAATCATTTTATAATCTACAAGAAAACTTTCGTTTTCAGATTATAACATAAAATTATTACATTTGCTAAATCACGGAAACTTCTAGGTGATTTATTCTTAAAGTTACCAATAAATTCAGGCATCAAATTAGTTCAAGATAACATCTTAGAACTTTTCTGTGATTATTATGTCCTTATATAAGAATATAAGAATACCCTTGAAGTTAAATTAATAATCTCTCAAATGTTCATATATATTTGACAAAGATCTACCTTTCTAATTTTTTGGATAATGTGGATTGAGATGTAGTTTGTCCGGGTTTCATATCCCAGAACAATCCATATTTAAGTCAAGCTTTAGAAGAAAATTAGGGGAAATTTCTTCAAGATAACATTTTGTACCTATGGAGAGTCCTATGATAATTTAGGGAAGAGATGCCTCTTTAATCTTCTTGATCAGGTTGGAATCAGGAGCACTTACTGAGTGTGAAGTCATAGAGATACAGAGGAATCTTGAAGTCAGGAGTGACATTTTACATTTGTTTTTCTTCAAACATTTGAACAAAACAGTAAGCAAAGTTTAAAAGGGTAATGTCAACGGTTCAAGTTATTTTGGAGGTCATGACTTTGTAGTTTCCCGTGCTATAGACCTTGAGTGGCCTTTTATATCCAATTCTTCCAGTTTCTAGGTGTATAAACAAGGATTCTGAATTTAAATACCAATCTAAAGAGGTTTTCTGTGAGGGTAGATTAGAGTCTAAGGGATTAGACAAAAACTGGTGACAGAGAAATTCAAATTAGAACCTGTGGTTCTGAACCTAAAGGGGCAGGAAATGTTGTTATAGAAAATGTGAGACACTTCGAAAGGTAATAGCTGAGGTGACAGAGAGAGAGGGTTTTAAATTTAACATACTGAAGTAGAAGATGGTTACGAGATTTATAGTGAGAAACATTGTAAAAGTAACTAAAAAGGAGTGGAGGTGAAAATCACTTGAGTGAAAAATAATTAAGATTAGCCACCTAATTGTAGGATTATCTCATTTTTTTTTGACATTGAAAGCTTATGGTATTGTTGAAGTATTTATAGTGAAAAAGAAGGAAGAGTTGGAGATGAAATAACAAGGAGCTTGCTCGTTTTCACACTACTGTAAAGAAATTCCTTGAGACTGGGTAATTTATAAAGGAAACAGGTTTAACTGACTCTCACTTCCGCATGGCTGGGGAGGCCTCAGGAAACTTACAATCATGGTGGAAGGGGAAGCAGGCACTTTCTTCCCAAGGCAGCAAGAGAGAGAGAAGGACAGAGGAGGAATTTCCACATAGTTATAAAACCATCAGATCTAGTGATAACTCACTCACTATCATGAGAACAGCTTGGGGGAAAGCAGCCCATGACCTAATCACCTCTCTCCCTTGACACGTGAAGATTACAAGTCCCTCCCACGATAGGAACACGCTGGAATTACAATTCGAGATGAGATTTGCAGAGGCAAAACATATCAGAAATCAAAAGCATTTTAACCTGGGGAAAAAATGGTATGTTATTTTATCCTTAAAAGGACATAAGACATTCTAGAGAAGGCTGAAATGGTATCATTTTGAAAACATGAGTGATAAACCATGGGAAGTTATAGGCCTTCTTTGGTGAAATCAAGGTGACATAGGGTAGAATGTGTAGTTTAAAATTAAGTAAACTACATGAAAATAAGATGAACCTTCAGAAAATTCTAGGATTCAGCATTAAGGTACACTAGGTAAAAATAATAATTTGGTTGTATTTACAATTGAATAAAGTTAACAGTGGGGATAGCATGGTAAGTTATAGGTAGAACCTATTTATGTTACAAACCAATTATACTTAACCTTCCAAAGGAATAAATCTATTTCTTATACAACTCAATGGTTTTGTACATCCAAAGAAAAAATCTATGCTAGAAAGATAGAAAGAGGAGAATATTGGGAGCCTTCATTTGATAGAAAAGTAATGTTTCCAGTCAAGTTTTAGAGTGGACACAGATTATTACAGGTAGTTAGATGGCATGAGCATGGCAGGAAAGGGCTCTGACCCCACCCACTAGGAACATCAGGTGATGGTTTGACAATTATCACACTACTTCTCCAAAGCCAGGGAGAGACAAGCTCCTGGTGCTCCACAGCTGTTAACACTAAATTATTGATTGAACGCAGATCCCCGGGAGAAAAAACTTCCTGGGTATGTGAACTAAGAAACAAGATGGTGACATATGACCTTCCAGGGACACTCCACTAGAAGAAAAAAAAGAAAGCCTCAGATAAGCATGCATACAACTTCCTAAACATACTGTGTGTGTTCAATTCCCAGAGGTAAGAAGGGCACTGCGCATGCGGGAAGCCCACTTAAGGGAAGGCTCATGGTAAAGAGGCAAGCCTATAAAAGCGCTAGGATCGAGGTTAAATGCCCCTTTTCTTTCTTTGACCTTCAGGTGCCCTCTTGAATCTCTTCCAAGTGAATCTTCCTTTCTTTCCTATTCTAAAGTTTTTAAAATAAACTCCCACTTCTGCTCTGAAACTTGCCTTGGTCTCTCTGCTTTATGCCCCTCAGTCAAATTCTTTCTTCTGAGGAAGCAAGAACTGAAATTGCTGCAGACCCATAGGGATTTGGCGTCGGTAACTCGGGGTAACTGAGATCTCCTACACCGGTAACAAGATGACATTAATTCCTTCAAATATGCATTGCTTAACTCTTCCACACAATTTTTTTTCCAAGTAAATTTATGTTATAACAGCTTCAAATACCTCTCTGGAATAACTTTCCACATTTCCCATAGCTCTCTTCAGTATTATGCTTACATGAGGCGCACAAAAGTAACCACAAGGCAATCCAATAATCTCACCTTAAATGATCCTCACCTTTGAGGTGGTTTAAAACCACGTAGATTGATGGACTCCATCCCCATTTCCCAATTAACTGGGACAAAGAATAAATATCACAGTGAGCATTCCACATCGCACATCAAAGCTTAAGCCCACTATTATCAGTGGCTTATTCCTTTTCTGTTTCATGTTTTTCCTATTTCTCTTCAGGTTACTGTGACAGAACACCTAATAAATAAGCCCTAACATTTTTATGTGCTCAATGTCAAGTCTTCCTGAGTAGTTCTACGGTATGAGGTTCATTGTTCTATGAAGTTCATTCAATAAGAAACAGAGTTTCCACAGTTGTATGAGAAAGCTGTTTGTCTTGAGAAATAAGCAGGTCAAAGAAGATAGCTCAGTGGTTACATCAATAGAAATCTTCTCAGATTGAAGAGAGAAAAGAATAACAGCAAAGATAACAGTTAAATTTGATGTCTGTAGCTGAATAACACGAAAAAGAAGAAACTAAGAACTTTTTGTGAATTAAAGAATACATTTATTCTAATTTATCCCAACATGTTGAAAGACGTAAATGGGAGAAAATAAAGGATGATGACCTGGAAACAGTTAAAATAACTGTAATGGTTTGTTGCTGAGATGGATGATATCCCTTAATTCCTTTCACAGTTTAAATTTGAGTCTCTGAAGGAGGTTCTTACATAATCCAATGCACAGTGGTAGCCAGAGAAGCTACTAGGAAGAGTAAAATAAACAGAAAGACATAGGAGCATGAGCACAAAATATGTGTGTATTAATACAAAAGTTATTATAGGATTATAGGTCCCTTTTTTTTTTTTAGAGACAAAGTCTTGTTCTGTAACCCAGGCTGGAGTTAAGTGGCATGATCACGGCTCACTGCAACCTCCACCTCCCAGGTTCAACAATTCTCTTGCCTCAGCCTCCCGAGTAGCTGGGACTACAGGCGCACTCCACCATGCCTGGCTAATTTTTTGTATTTTAGTAGAGATGAGGTTTCACCATGTTGCCCAGGCTGGTCTCAGACTCCTGAGCTCAGGCAGTCTGCCCCCCTCGGCCTCCCAAAGTGCTGGGATTACAGGCATGAGCCACCATGCCTGGCCTTAAAGGTAACTTTTTATTGGAAATGTTGCATTACATCGACGAATTCTAATGAATAAATGAATTTTAAAAGCATTGCTCTAGTTAGGTAAGTGTTACGGTATTGATACTGTAAATATAAGTAAAATAGAATGTTAGCGCAATTTTGGAAGTGAGTTCTATGGCAATTAGTTCACATATATTAAAATTTTATTTGAAATACAAAGAGACTCACAAAGGTCTGCAGATAATGGAATAAAGAACTGGAGTTTGGGGGCGGTCAGGAATATTTAGGATTGAGGATTAAGGGAGAATTTATTGGGAGTGGCATATGAACTGTGTTTTTGAGAGGTGACATTGTGGTAGAGGACTACCAGCCTTGACATCCACTCTGGTGGCACTTGAAGAGCCCTTCAGCCATCCACTGCACTGTGGGATACCCTCTCTGGGCTGGCCAAGGCCGGAGCCGCCTCCCTCTGCTTGCTGGGAGGTGTGGAGGGAGAGGTGCTGCGGGAAGCTTGGCTGCTCCTAGCGCTCCTGGGCCAGCGTGAGTTCCGGGCGGAAGCCTGGGCTCCGCAGCCTGCACACGAAGCGGCAGGCTGGCGCCATTGACCCAGGGCAGTGAGGGGCTTAGCACCCGCCCAGAAGCTGCAGAGGTTGCGCTGAGTCCCCCAGAACCGCAGGCCCGCATGCACCATGCTCGAATTCTAGCCCAGCCTCAACCGCCTCCCTGCAGGGCAGGGCTCGGGACCTGCAGTCTGCCATGTCCACGCCCCCCTCCTCGGTGGGCTCCCTCCAGGCCCCAGCATCCCCAACAGGCACCGCCCCCTGCTCAGTGGCGCCGGGTCCCATCCACTGCCCAAGGGCTGAGGAGTGCAGTGGCAGCTTGGGACTGGTGGGCAGCTCTGCCTGCAGCCCCAGTGCACGATGCACTAGGTGAAGCCAGCTGGGCTCCTGAGTCTAGTGGGTACTTGGAGAACCTTTATGTCTAGCTAAGGGATTGTAAATATACCAATCAGCACTCTGTGTCTAACTCAGGGTTTGTAAATACACCAATCACTACTCTGTATCTAGCTTAAGGATTGTAAATGCACCAATCAGCACCCTGTCAAAACAGTCCAATTAGCTTTCTGTAAAATGGACCAATCAGCTCTCTGTAAAATGGACCAATCAGCAGGATGTGGGTGGAGTCAGATAAGGGATAAAAACAGACTGCCCCAGCTAGCAGTGGCAACCTGCTTGGGTCCCTCTCTATACTGTGAAAGGTTTATTCTTTCGCTTTTCACAATAAATCTTGCTGCTGCTCACTCTTTGGGTCCCTGCTGCCTTTAAGAGCTGTAACACTCACTGGGAAGGTCTGCAGCTTCAGTCCTGTCAGTGAGACCAGGAACCCACCAGCAGGAAGAGGCTCCAGACACATCTGAACATCTGAAGGAATAGACTCTGGACGCACCATCTTTAAGAATTGTAACACTCATCACCGGGGTGCGAGGCTTCATTCTTTGGAGTCAGTGAGACCAAGAACCCACTAATTCTGAACACATTTTGACTTTAGATATGTGTAATGGAAAATCGAAACCAAGTATGGGGCATAAGCAGGAATATTACATAGGTCAGATTCAAAGAATGTGTTTGAGGGAAAATAGTGGAAAGCTTTAAAGGTGGGTGGGTTAGATTCAGAATTGTTTAAGTGACACAGTAATGAATTTTAACTTCATTCCATACACTGTGATATAAAACTGCAAATATAACTACAAATAGATTAGCCTGTACATCACCTACCCTCCCATTTATGAATGGCTATAGTTTAATATATTTATTTCTAACAGATGTACAATGAAAAACATTTAAGCTTGAAATCTGTATTAGAAAATAAGTGTATATTATGTTCTTCAATATTTGTTTCAGATAATGAACCGCATTACTTTTTTTGAATTTAGTAAAATGAATAATGTCTCAGGAAGATCGTTTATAAATTATTTTTCTTAAAATAAAGACAAGCATTTGACTTTTTAGCACTGGCTTAATTCCTCTTCCATCTGATTCTTTTTAAAAAAGTTTTTTTAAAAATCGAGGATTGTTATTTTTTTTCCCATTTCATTGATTTCAGAGAGTTGTACCCCAAAGCAATTATTGTGTAAATAAATTTTTCCAGACGGTAGTTTTCTGTCATCCTATATTCTGTGTTTTTAATTTATGAATTTTTTCTCCTAATTCATGTAGGTAATACATACCAAATTCAGGGACTTAGAAATGAAGAAATATGATATAATACAGGAAATTCCACAGAAAAATTCTGGTTTTGTGGTTTTTTATAATTCTAAATTTTGTCTTGAGGTAAAAATGGTTATATTAGTTGATTTCTGCTCAAGTCTAGATACAAATAGAAAAAAAAATGTGCTAAGGAAGAGGTTAGAACCATTACTGTTAGTGGATCAGTTAGATGTACCTCACAATGCAACCAAGATAGGTGGGATCTGAGAGCAGACTGTGTGTTGCTCCAAATTAGAATTGAAAAAACAAATTCACTCATACTACTATGTAAAAAATTGGTGACAATTTATATTTAGTTGACGTGCAACAATTACACATAATTGTGGGTTACGGAGTGATATTTTGATACATATGTACAATGTGTAATGATCAAATCAGGGTAATTAGCATATCCATCGATCCAAATCCTTATCATTTCTTCACGTTGTTAACATTCAAATTCCTCTCTTCTAGCTTTTGGAAAATACACACTAAATAATTGTTAACAATGTTTACCCTACACTGCTATACAAAACACTGGAACTTTTTTCTTCCATCTAGCTGTAACTTTGATTTCATTAACCAAACTCTTCTTATAATCCCCTCCCACTAACTTGCCCAACCTCTAATGACCACAATTCTATTCTCTATTTTTATGAGTTCTTTTTTTAAAAAACAAACAACAACAACAAAAAAAACTCCCATATATGAGTGGAAAGATGTGGTATATTAGCCATTTTAACTGGGAGTGATCATCTCTCATTGTGGTTTTTATTGCATTTCTCTGATGATTAGTGATGTTGAGCATTTTTAATATACTTCTTGGACATTTATATGCCTTCTTTTGATAAATGTTTATCAGATCCTTGGCCAATTAAAAATATCTATTTATTTTTTTCTATTTTTGGCTGCTGGTTGTTTGACTTACTTGTATATTCCGTATATTATTCTCTTGTCAATTAATAGATTGCTTTTTCTTCCATTTTACAGGTTCTCTTCACTCTGTTAATTGCTTTCTTTGCTGTTCAGAGCTTTTTAGTTTGATGTGGTCTCATTTATCTATTTTAAGTTTTGTTGCCTGAGATTTTGAAGTCTTACCCAAAAAATCTTCGCTTAGACCAATGTTCTGAAGCATTTCTTCTTTGTTTTCTGATAGCAGATAGTTTCAGGTCTTATGTTTAACTCTAACCCATTTTGAGTTGAGTTTTGTTTATGTTGAGATGGAGATCTACAGTAGTTTCACTCTTCATCATAGGGATATTTAGTTTCTCTACCACCATTTATTGAAAACAATGTTCCTTCCCCAAATAACGTTCTTGGTACCTTTGTCAAAAATCAGTTGGTTAAAAATGCACAGATTTATATCTGGGTGCTCTATTGTGTTTTATTGGCCTGTGTGTTTGTTTTTATACAAAAACATGCTGCTTTGGTAACTATAAATTTGTAGCATATTTTGAAATCAAGTAGTATGATGTCTCCGTCTTTCTTCTTTTTGCTCAGTATTGCTTTGGCTATTCAGAATCTTTCGTATTCCCATAGGAATTTAGTGTTGTTTATTCTATTTCTGTGGAAAAAAAAAAGATAGAGATTTAATAAGTGTTTCATGTAATTTGTAGTTGCCTCTAATAGTGTGTTCAATCTATCAATATTAATTCTTCCAGTGTGTGAGCATGGGATGTTTTTCCATTTTTTGTGTGTATTCTCTTCAGTTTCTTTTCATCAGTGTTTTGTAGTTTCCATTGTAGAGATCTTTAATCTTCTTGGTTAAATTTATTTCCAGGTATTTTATTTTGTTTTGTAGCTATTGTAAATGTGATTCCTTTCTTGATGTTTTTCATTTTTGGTTTACAAAAATACAAACACGTTTTGTATATGATTTTGTATGATTTTGTTTTGTGCAAATTTACTGAATTTTTTTTTATGAGTTCTAAGAGTTTTTTGGTGGTCTTTAGGTTCTTCTATGTAAAAGATTATGATGTATGAAGAGGGAAATTTGAATTTTTTTTTTCTAATTTGGATGCTTTTTTTATTTTTTACTTTTGCTTAGTTGTCCTAGCTAGCAATTTCAGTACTATTTTGAATAAGAGTGGTAAAATTGAACATCTTTGTTTCATTGTAACTCTTGAAGAAAAGGCTTTCAGTTTTTCCCCATTCAGTGTGATGTTAACTTAAGTATGTCATATATAGCCCTTATTATGTTGAGGTATATTCCTTCTATACCAAATATATTGGGAGTTTTTATCATGAAATGATGTTGAATTTAATCAAATGATTTTTTGCATCCATTGAGATGATAATATGCTTTGTCTCCTTTACTGTGTTGTGATGAATTACATTTATTGACATTTAGATGTTAAACCATTCTTCCATTCTTGAAATAAATCCTACTTAATCATGGTGTATTACTTTTTTGATGTGTTATTGGACTTAGTTTGCTAATATTTTGTTGAGGATTTTGCAACTATGTTCATGAGGGATATTAGCCTTCAGTTTTTGTTGTTGTTGTTGTTGTTCTGTCTTTGTCTAATCTTGGCAATGCCAGCCTCATAAAATGAGATACAGAGAATTTCTTTGAAATAGTTTAAGAAGAATTGTTGTAAGTTCTACTTTAAAAGCTGGGTATAATTTATCAGTAAACCCAGGTGGTCCTGGCATTTCCTTTCGGGGAAACATTTTATTATGGATTCAATCTAGTTACTTCTTATTGTTCTGTTCATGTTTTCTGTTTCTTTCTGATTTAATTTTGATAGGTTACAAGTATACAGAATATAATTTTCCTGGTTTTTAATTTGTTGGCGTATAGTTGTTTTCACTAGTGTCTAGTGATCCTTTGAATTTCTGAAGTACCAATTATAATGTCCCTTTTTTTCACTTCTGATTTTATTTATTTGGGTCTTCTCCCCTTTTTCTTACTTAGTGAAAATAACGGTTTGTAAAAAATTTTTTTTTTTTTTTACATTTTAAAAACCAACTTTTTGTTATGTTGATTTTTTTGTATTATATCTTAGTCTACATTTTGTTTATTTCTGCTCTAATCTTTACTGTTTCTTTCCTTCTACTAATTTAGAGTTTGGTTTATTCTTTCTTTTCTAGCTTCCTAAAGTGCATTGTTTGTTTATTTGAGTTCTTTCAGCTTTTTTGATGCACATTTTTATTGCTATAAACTTCCCTCTTAGCACTACTTTTGCTGTATCCCGTAAGTTTTGAAATGTTTTGTTTCTGTTTTCATTGATTTCAATCAATTTATTTCTTTTTTTATTTCATCATTGAAACAGTGAACATTTAGGGACATATTATTTAAACTTGAATGTGTTTATACAGTTTCCAGAGTTCCTCTAGGTATGTTATTAATTTCTAGTTTTTTAAAATTGTGGTTTGAGAATATGCATGTTATTAATTTAAGTTTTTAATATGTTTGAGATTTATTTTGTGGCCTAACATGTGGTCTATGTGTGTTTATGAGAAGAACGTGCATTCTGCAGCTATTGGGTGAAATGTTCTGTACTTGTTAGGTTAATTTGACCTGTAGTGCAGTTGAAGTCCAATGTTTCTTCACTGATTTTCTGTAAACATGATCTGTCCGATGCTGAAAACAGGGTGTTGCAGTTCCCAGCTATTTTGTACTTGGGTCTATCTCTCTCGTTGGCTCTAAAAATATGTACTTCATATATCTGGATGCTCCAGTCTTGGGTGCATAAATTAGAATTGTTATATCTTCTTCCTGAGTCATGCCCTTTATCGCCACATAATAACCTTCTTTGTCTCTTTACTGTGGTTTTTGCCTTAAAGTCTATTTTGTCTAATATAAGTAGAGCTCCTACTTTATGCTGCTGTTTTCTGTTTGTGTGGAATGTCTTTTCCATTCGTTACTGTTGCTCTGTCTGTCCTTACATAGAAAGTAATAAGTTTCCTATAAGCAGCTTATAGTTGGTTGGGTCTTTTTCATCCATTGAGCCAGTCTATATATTTTAATTGGGAATGTCAATCATTTAAATTTTTAATTGTTATTTGTAGGTGAAAACTTACTTTCATCATTGTGTTAGTTGGTTTCCGATTTTCTTTTATAACTTTTATTTTTTCTTCCTCTTATTGTTTAGTGTTGTAATTTGGTGGTATTTGTAGTGACAACATGTGATTCCTTGCTATTTCTTATTTGTGTATCTGCTCTAAGTTTTATACTATCATGTTTACATAATGGTAGATCTTGTCCTTTTGCTTTGAGATGTAGGATTCCCATAGCATTTTTTATAGGATCATGATAATGGTAATAAATTCCCTGTTCTTGTTAGTCTGAGAAAAATTTTATTTCTTCTTTATTTCTGAAGTTAATCTTTGCTGGGTATAGAATTTTCAGTTGGCAGAGGGTTATTTTTGTTTGTTCTTTTTTTTTTTCTTTCTTTTCATAAATACATTATCCCATTCTTGCCTGGCCTGCAAGGATTTTGCTGATAAAGGCTGTTAGCCTAATGGGAGATTCCCTTATGTGTGATTTGATACTTTGCTCTTGCTGTCTTTAGAATTCTCTTTGACTTTTGAAAGATTGATTATAATGTGTCTCACAGAATAACTTTTTGAGTTAAATCCATTTGTAAGTCTTTCATCCATATTAGACAAAAGCTGCATTAGCCTCTAACAAGAGAGTGAGCTTATCCTTTGAAGTGTGAAGTTAGGTATTCACTTCTCTAGCTATGAAAATTCTAGATGGCATCTTCTTCCAATAAAAGACTGTTTTGTCTACATTGAAAATCTGTTGCTAGTGTAACTACCTTCCTCAATTATCTTAGCCAGATAGACCTTCAGGATAACTTGCTATAGCTTCTACATCAGCATGTGCTACTTCACCTTGAACTTTTATATTATGAAAATGTTTTTTTCTTGAATTTTATTTACTGATCTTTGCTAGCTTCAGACTTTGTGTTTGCAGATTTATCACCTCCCTCAGCATTCAGAGAATCCAAGAGAATCTGTTTTAGCTTCTACATGCCTTCTTCACTGAGCTTAATTATTTCTACCTTTCGACTTAAAAATGAGAGATGTGTGACTGTTTGTTTCACTTGAACACTTAGAGGGAATTTCAAGGTTATTATTCAGCATTAATTTAATTTTTTTGTGTGTCTCAGTAAATAGGAAGACTTGAAGAGAGGAAGATATAGGGGAATTGCTATTCAGTGGAGCAGTCAGAATACACACACTATTTTTTCAATTAAGTTCACCATCTTATATGAGTATGGTTCATGCTGCCCCCAAACAATAACAATAGTAACATCAAAGACACTAATCATAGATTCCCACAAAATATGTAATAATTATACAGAAGTTTGAAATAATGTGAGAATTCCTAAACTGTGGCACTGGGACACCGAGTGAGCACATACTGTTGGAAAAGTGGCAATGATAAACTCGCTCAATATGGGGTTGCCATAGACGATCAATTTGGAAAAAAATAACTCCATGGTGCAATAAATGAAGCTTAATAAAACAAGGTATGGCTGTATCAGGTAAGTGTGGTCTACAGTTTAGTAAGCTGGGTGATAAAATCTTTGAGAAGTCATGCTTTTCATTGGAACTACGACCTACTCCAGACAAAAAAGGAAGACAATAGGCCAGACATGATGGTTTCACACCTGTAATCCCAGCACTTTGGGAGGCCGAGGCGGGCAGATGACGAGGTCAGGAGATTGAGACCATCCTGGCTAACATGGTGAAACCCCGTCTCTACAAAAAATACAAAAAATTATCCGAGTGTGGTAGCGGGTGCCTGTAGTCCCAGCTACTCTGGAAGCTGAGGCAGGACAATGGCGTGAACCTGGGAGGCAGAGCTTGCAGTGAGCCGAGATCACACCACTGCACTCCAGCCTGGGTGACAGACTGTGACTCCGCCTCAAAAAAAAAAAAAGACAATAAACTTCTACAAAATACAGATACAGCCAACCACTTATGCTGAAAAGGATGACATAGAAGAAAAGGCAGACGGGGAATTAAAAGTTTTTGTTTCTTTTAATCTTTCCTTGTTCTCCAGTAAATCAAATGTAGAAAGTACTGGTAGAATGTGCATATGTCAAGAAATGATATAAAAACAGTTGAGATAGTTGCAACATACCCACTGTTCTTGTAGTTAGCTCATTGGATCTGACATTGGACAATTCAAATGAATGATACAATCCTTGGTAATAATTCTAATTTAAATTTTCTTTACTTACAATTATATTAAACAGCAAAAAAAGATGACCATTATAAGGTTTAGAAAGGGAGATCATGGTATACATTTAAAGGTTTTATATTTTAGTATATTTAATGTACTTTTTCTGCTTTTCTGGTTTCTTAAAGAGACCTCAATTTTTAGTTAGCTTTGGTCCTTCCAAATTGTATAATGAACTTAGTATCACATGAATGCATATTTTAAAAGATGAGAAAAATATTTGTCTTTCTGATCATTAATTTTATGTGCCAATTGGATTGAGTCAAGTCACTTCAGATTAAACATTATTTCCAGCTGTGTCCATAAGGTTGAGTTTCCCAGTGAGGGTAGCATTTGAATCAGTGGACTAAATAAAGGTAGCCTCCCTGTTGTTGAGTGGGCATTTTTTTTTTCTTTTTGAGATGCAGTTTTTAGCTTTGTTGCCCAGGTTAGAGTGAATGGTGCAGTCTCAGCTCCCTGCAACTTCCGCCTCCCAGGTTCAAGCAATTCTCCTGCCTCAGCCTCCCAAGTAGCCGTGATTACAGGTGCCCACCACCACACCTGGCTAATTTTTGTAGTTTTAGTAGAGACAGGGTTTCACCATGTTGGCCAGGCTGGTCTTGACCTGCTGACCTCAAGTGATCCTCCCGCCTCGGCCTCCCAAAGTGCTGGGATTATAGGCGTGAGCCATCGTGCCCAGTCAGTGGGTATTTTTAAGGATCTGAAATAACAAAAGACAGAGGAGGGAAAAATGTGCCCTTTTCTCCTGTGTAATTGCTTCACCTGAGTTATCTCATCTAAGATTTACATCATTTGTTCCATTGTTTCTCAGGCCTTTGAGCTTACACTGAATTATTCCACCAGCATTCCTGGGTCTTGAAGCTTACAGACAGCAGGTCATGGGACTTCTCAGTCACCATAATCAATCGTGTGAGTCAGTTCTTCATAATACAGTTGACCTTTGAACCATTCAGGAGTTAGGGGCACTGACCCCCAGCACAGCAAAAAATCTGCATAATAATTTTGAATCCCCCAACACTTAACTACTATTGACTAGAAGCCTTACTGATAACATAAACAACTAACACATATTTTGCATGTTATGTATCTATTATATACCATATTCTTACAATGAAGTGAGCTAGAGAAAAGGAAATGTTATTAAAAATTATGAGAAAGAGAAAACATATTTACTATTTATTAAGTGGAAGTGGATCATCATAAAGGTCTTCATCCTCATATTTTTCACACTGAGTAGGCTGAGGACGAGGATAAAGAGCAATGATTTCTCTTGCTGTACTAGGGGTGGCAGAGGTGAAAAAAAATTTGCATGTAAGTGGACCCATGCAGTTAAATTCACGTTATTCAAGGGCCAACTGTACATCAATAATATATATGTATAGGTATTATATATAATGTTATATATGATAAAATATTTGTGTGTGTGTGTGTGTTCTGTTTTTCTGATGGACAATGACAATACAGATTTTTTGTTTTGTTTCTCTGAAAAACCCTGACTAATATAGTCCAAATAGGAAATATATAGTTCTAATTAACAAAAACTGGATTTCAGCAAACAGAGAAACCGTATTTCAGCAAAACCTAGGGAATTGATTTTCCTCTGAAATTATAATATGATAGCTTAGCATAGAACTTTTGTAAGAATTACCTAGAAAACACAGAAGTAATCAAATTGCAGTGGTATAGTTACCTGTACCTTTAAAAACTGCCATTCTTTAAAGCAGAAAAATCCCCCACTTTACATTATATTTCATTAATCTCTTTCTAAAAAGAACTTGAAATATGTCAGTTGCTTTAGGAGAATGCTATACATGGAATCTAGAGGATTATTTGAATATTATTCATATAAATTTGTTAATATATTTATAGTTTTGTCAATAATTGGTAATAAAATGAATAAGCAATTTTATATTTAATGTCCCAGTTGTAACAAATCAAATTAATAAATGTGACAAAGATAGTAACGTAGAGTATGAAGTTCACTTAATTAAGATATTAACATAGAGTATTGTTTGTATACTAAGACTTCATTGCCAAGGTAAGGAAATTAGATACCTTGATATTGTTTTTCAATTTTACCCAAAAGATATACAATTTTCTCATGTCCTGGATAAAGAAAAAATCAAAGTAAGAGAACTCTTCGAGATTTACAGAGGAAGACAAGCTTTTCTTCTCACCTTGGTACCAAATAGACAGTAAAAGTCTGCATAAAGATGTTTCCATTAACTCTATTGATATCAATTTTGTTTTAAAGTTTAATGTGTTATCTTATGTGATAAGATTGTTGAACGGTGATAAGATATTCTTGTAGAGTAAAGTTTTTAAGAAAAACACGTATTGACTTTCAAAGACTCTTCCTGACTCTTCTATTGTGTGAGTATCTTCACATAGAATCTCAAAGATAAGAAGAAAATAAGCAATTATTGAAGATAGAGTAGATTTTTTTAACTAGCTAACAAGCTGTGCAAGTAGTGGAATATCTTGAAACTAACAATGAGAAGAGGAAGTCGTTATCTCAGATAGCTAATCAAAGTGACCACATTTCCAAACTGACCATGCTTAATTAGTTATGGAAAGCATATTTTTCAACCTCCTATGTTAACTTCTACAGAAAAAAATATCATTGAGTTAGGATCCTGTGGCATGTAAGAATATTTTTTACAACAGTCAAACAAAGCATCTAGTAAAAGTAAAGTTGAATAAATCTTGTAGGTTTTATTATTGAGGGATAGCAGGATAATGCAGTTATAATGTGAATTTGTTACAAGAGGGCAAAAGTAAAATTTTTGAACATGTACAGAAATAAATGATTTAATTATCATCTTCACTTTTTGTTTTAATTTGTAGTTCATATGTCTTTTCTAACAGAGATAAATGATCCAATCATTATTCAATGATTATTCAGAACTTGAAAAGTGGTAGCTTTATGCATTCTCCTTAAGAAGAAACCTACGCCCTGATCCTGCCTACTCACCCAAAGGCACTGTGAGGTAAAGAACAGGAGTGTGGATGGAAAATCAATGGAAAGTGAAAAGTATGGAAATTATAAAAGCTCACACACATTTAAGAAAAATACTAAGTAAAGGAATATGGGTATTTGGTCTAGGGACACAGACATGTAATTTATTTCAATATTAAAAAATTCACTTTCCCATACATGATGTATAGTGACCACCATATGAGTTTTTAAAAAGGTGCAGGATTTTTTTTTTCTTGGCTTGATATAAAGAAGAAAAGAAAACAAAAATTATGATAACCTTCTGAGGTTAATTGACTGTTAACAATAAGCTTGTATGTCAGGAAACTCATTCCACTCTTTTCGTTCTTAGAAACACAGGAAGACCATATTCCCAATCCTTCTTTGAAGTCAGTTTGCAGTCCATGCAACCAAGTTCTGGACAATGGAATATAAAGAAAAGTGAAGCAAGCCACTTCCAGTTGGGCCTTTAGAAAATTCTGTGTGCTACCTCTGTTCCCTTTCCCCCTTCAAAGCTTCCTTGGAAGCACTGGGTTAGATGGTGAAATTACAAGAAGGAAGAAGCCACAGAATCATCACTTAATGGAAAAAGCTGTGGAAAGCTGTAAAGTTATCAACAAATAAAATATTAATGAACAAAGACACAGAGATTTAGCAGTTTTTTTGCCACAGGATAGTTTAGAATATTCTGATCATGAAATAACTTTATACAGGAGTGAGGTGCTACATCATTAAAAATCTAACTTATATCACAAAACATTATTTTTCATGCCTCATATGGGAAGGCAGCAGTTATAAAAGGGACTGCAAGTCAAGACATGTAAGAGGACATAAAGACCACCTACTGTAAATTGGGAGGCAGATGACATGCTTACAAAACAGAATTAGGAAAAATGATAGTATATATTTGTAGCCATTGGTGAATTTTTAAATATATGAGAAGAAATATTAGAGAGACTCCAGAAATTCAAGGCCTTCCAAGAGTAAGAGAGAATATGTCTGACATAAAATTTTATACAAGTTTTATACAAAATAGGCCAGTAAAAGAATCTTGGTTTAATAAAGTGACCCCCAATGAAAGATCAAGTTAATGATGGCCCTCATATTTATTTTTATTTTTATTTTTATTTTTTATTTTACTTTTTTCAGATAGCATCAAAGGAAGAGCTAGTAAGAGACACAGGACCAGAAATCAGGGAAGTAAAATACATTTGACATCTACATTCAGAAAGAAATTTTAGGTGGCAGAAGCAAATGGATCAGAAGCTGCTTATGTTTTTGCAGGATTACCAAAGAAACCATTTGTGGAGAAAGTTCTGTGATCAACTTGTCTGAATCTAGTGAGACTGAACACATTCACAAGTTTCATGAAGTGGATTTGATATTTACAGATAGGCAGCAAGGACCAACAGAAGCTGATGATCTACGGTGAACTTTTTCCCAAGGCTCCGGAAAGCTGCCTAGAGTAGATGGAGTCTCGTCTGTGTGTGCCCCACTGGACCTGCAGTTGAAGGATCCAGTAAAGCAGCCTGCCCTGGGTTTTATACTCCAGAGGAGCGTGACTCGCTGGACTAAAGCATTGAAGGGCATCCTATTTCTGGGGGGCACTGGAACAGAGCCTGGTCTGTTCTAGCCAGTCCCTTTATATCTCAGGATGTTGCATTCCCAGTACATTCTACAGTTATTCTTGAGAACTACAATCAAATAAGCAGGGAGAACTGGGTAAGTCCCAGGCCTGCACCATTAGCTTATCTATCAAGTCTTTAAATATTCAAGACCAAAGAGAAAGTCTTGGGCCTTATCTTTCTTTCAGGAAAGCAGAGGCTCATTGTGGAACCCTTAAGGAGCATATAGTCTTCATCCTGCAGTTTATAAATGACCAAGGAGAGTAATGCAACAAAAACGTCTCAGAAGTAAGAGCCAGAGTTCCCAAAGAACCATGGACAAAGTGTTCTGTCTAGTGGGCAGAATTCGTCCAACGAAGGTGCTTCCTTCACCCCAAGCATGTGCTTGGGAACTTGATTAAAATCCCTTCCTATTGAGTTTTAAATTGCTGTCCAGGATTATACATTCCTCATTCTTTCCCTTTCTAAATGGGGGCATTCATTGTGTGTATTCTATGCCTTCTCCATCATTGCATATTCAGTCTTTGTGCCAGAGAGAGGCAGATAATCTACCTTTTAAATTTATAGGTCTCCTAACTACAGAGGATCACATCTGGATCTGATGGCACCTACAGAACTTGGACTCTGAGTGACAATCAGTGGCCAGATGTGACTTCATATTATCTCTCTCAGGGAAAGGTGAGAGTGTTCAATGTGTGAAAGTAGAATAAAATGGTCTGGTGACCAAAAGGCTCTTTTAAAGATAATATGAGATGTTCAAAACACTGGCTATTTTCTTGAGAACACAGAAAGTTGAACTTCTAAATCTTTCTCACAGATTGTCGACCAAAGGAATGAATTCTGATTTTAGAATATAAGCCTAGTAATGTAAAAAGACTTCCAGGTTTGGCCCTCTAAGTCTTGACTCATTACACACCATCTCATAGCCTCATTTTGCCTTTCAGCAGGAAATTTGGAACCCAGGTTTTCCCAGCCTACATCTACAAAACGGAATGGGTCTGATTCACAAGTTTTCAGTGGGAAAGAAGCCAACCTTAATCAGACTGTGATATGATGGGGAAATAAAATTTGCTGTGCTAATCAACTGATATTTGGAAGCATGTTTCTTATAATCACATAGTCTATGCTTAAGTTTTCTAAGAAACTAATGATCTGGAATATCGATAAAAAGAAAAAAGAAAGAAAGCAAAAGGACAGAAAGTTTTAATGAGAATATGGCACTAAAAGAAAAATACAAAAATCTCCATGTAATTGTTCTTGTCTGACACTATAACAAAAGTGGTATTCCCCATCTCCTCCCCCGCATCTGTTGCCCCTGCTTTGATGAGTGAGAATAGAAGAGCAGTTTCTGGTTACATGCTGGCAACAGGAGGATATAAATATCAAATTGCCTTTAGCACTGGCAAAGGCTCAGGAGTCCATCCTAAATTGAGGGATTATCCTGTACCCTTTTTAGAATGGAAATAAATCCTTGCACAGTACTTTCAACTCAATAACTGAAAAAATGCAGAGAGCAAATCCAACAATTTGTATTACCAACGGCCAGCTGAGTCCAACTTTCTAAAGCCATTGGAAAACAGAAGAGCAGAAAAACAGGCATCAGTAATTGTCCTAAAAAGTGAAAAACTCAGGAGGCTGAGGCAGCAGAATCGCTTGAACCTGGGAGGCAGAGGTTGCAGTGAGCCGAGATGGTGCCACTGCACTCCAGCCTGGGCGACAAAGGGAGACTCTGTCTAGAAAAAAAAAAAAAAAAGTGAACGACTGAGGGAAAGAAACAAAATAGACCATAATGAGTCAGATAAGAGATAAGAGAAACAGGGCCTGGAACATATGGCCAGAGATAGAATAAGAACGATATCAAAGATGCAAATCCAAGAAAACGCCTGGAGTAAAATAAGATGATAGTAATACTAAATATATATGTTAAAGGATTAATTTTAATGAGATACATTCACATAGGTAGAAAGAAAAATAAATTCAATGTGCAGATATTCCATATGTATATACCAATGAAAGTAAAGAGACAGATAAAATAAGTCAGGCAAATGCTAACATAAGAAAAGAGAGCCACATTATTTATTTTGTAATTTGATATCTGAATATTAAAAGCTTACACTTTCTAATGTTCTATAATACATTCTAAAGTGCAGATATAACTCCCATGAATGTTGACACATTAAGTAACAGTAAAATACATGAAGCGAATTAAAACTGTAAGAAAAAGGAAAGCAACACAGAATAAAAACAAGACTCAGTAGGTGATCTTTATCTAGAATCAGAAGAATTAAAATAAAATAATGACTGGAAAAAAAATGAGGTAAGTACTATGTTTAATGCCTGTAAGCAAATATACATATTTTGAATTGTGACATGATTAAAAGAGAACATATGATTTTCAAGTGTTCATATAACATATTGAAAAATTAAGCATAAACTCCCCGAAATTCTTAAACACCTAAATGTCATAAAATAAGTATCAATCGGCCGGGCACGGTGACTCACACCTGTAATCCCAGCCCTTTGGGAGGCCGAGGCAGGCGGATCATGAGGTCAGGAGATCCAGACCATCCTGGCTAACACAGTGAAACCCCGTCTCTACTAAAAATACAAAAAAATTAGCCGGGCCTGGTGGCGGGTCCCTGTAGTCCCAGCTACTCGGGAGGCTAAGGCAGGAGAATGGTGTGAACCCGGGAGGCGGAGCTTACAGTGAGCCGAGATCGCGCCACTGCACTCCAGTCTGGGCGACAGAGGGAGACTCCGTCTCAAAAAAAAAAAAAAAAAAAGTACCATTCATAACAACTACATTTTCTGAACATCATACAATGAAATCTATAAAACAACTGATATTTTGTGGCTCATTTTTAGTGCGTCAAAAGAAGACTAATAAAGCAATGTATTTACCCTGTGAATGTATATGTTCAAATAATTTATACAGAATGTACACATAATATCAATATTCTTTTAATTTTCATTATATTTCTTCTTGCATATCCATTTTCTAAAATAGTGAGTTATGCTTTTATTCACTAGATTTTTTCTGTTTAAATTTGTTTTAGGTATTATATGTAATATTTTATTAATTTCTGTATTGATGTTTATCATTTACTTCTTCCAGTTTTCAAATATTTTATGATTAAAATTATAGATCATTGTTTTAAGACCATCTTATATAAATACCAAAGATTTGATTTGTAATGATTTTATAAATAGACATATTTTAATATAATTGAATTGTTAATATGCTAGTCTATACATTTGCCCTTAGTTTCCATTTTTACCCAAGTTATACTAGATAAATATTTTCATGTTATTCTAAAGATTGGAATTTTTATTTTGTTATCAATAGCTCTTTAATCTCTTTCATATGTTCTATCTACCTATATCTCTGTGTGATCTTTGTTAAACCCATAGTCTGAGGTTTAGATTTCCCAGCCACTCAGTACTGGTGGAAATTCTGATAGTTTTTGAAACCATGTCTCAAGACTTGTCCCATGGAAAACAAAGGGAATCTCTATTCTGTCATTGGCTGGGAACTGCTCTAGGGTGTTTACATCCCTGGCAATTTTTATTTTTCTCGTGTTGAGTCTGAAAGAAAGTCACTGATCATGACATGTGATCATGGACGGGGACAATTAGTCCAAAGGGAAAAATTAGAGACACTGACTGTTCCATTATACATAACTATATGCCTAGTCACTCTTAATATAATGAAGAGTTTCAGAATTAGTCAAAATAAAATTGGACCATATTAATTCTACATGGAACAATTCAAAATAAATTTAGTCTGGGTGTAGATGGTAAAGAGAAAGTGAATTTAATTAGAACACAATTTCAATCAAATTAAGTCATTGCATGAATTATCAAGGACACAATAAATAATTGAATAATTCCAAAGAGTTACTTTCATAGTAATTTCAAATAATACTCTAATTATCTTGAATATGTGTGTGCCAGATAAAAAAAAACCTTCAGTTTTCTAGAGGAAGAGTTGAAAATTGTGAGAAGAAATGTTCAGAAAAAAAATGTTGATTTATTTGCCTTAACAATTTAAGCTTACATAAATAAGTATGGGCATAAAAATAGAATACCACACTGGCCATACACAGCATGCTTGAGATCAATCCATAAAGATAAATATATACATGTACTGTGTTCCTTTCATTGCTATATGTTACTTTTTGCATCACCTCATTTTGTGTATTTAAATTCATTAGCCCCTATGAAGCTAATGTATAAAATAACTAATTTTTTATTTCTCTAAAAATACTTTATTGAATAATTTATAATTTCCCCTTATATTTATAGTGAAACCACTGTTATTTGAAGTTTGTATATGATTATAATTCTCCTCTTATTATATCTGCTTTTCCCTTTTTAATTTTTAATCATTCTTATATCCTTCAATGACCCTCATTTAGTCATTACGCATTATTCTTTTTTTTTTTTTTTTTTTTTTTTCCTGAGATGGAGTTTCTTGTTGCCCAGGCTGGAGTGCAATGGCGCTATCTCAGCTCACTGAAACCTCTGCATCTTGGGTCCAAGCGATTCTCCTACCTCAGCCTCCCAAGTAGCTGGGATTACACGTACACGTCACCACGCCCATCTAATTTTGTATTTTTAGTAGAGACAGGGTTTCTCCCAGTGACTTTTACTGATTCTGACACAGGCCAACTCTAAGCTTGAGACAGCAGTGGAGGAGTTTCTGTGGGTGCATCAGGCATGTCTCAGGCTTGTCAGCCAGGTATGACAAAATATGTCTTAGGTTTGGTTCTCATATGCATTATGACTACATATATTTTTGCAAATGTCAGTAGTTTAACTTCATATATGAACATAAAGTCTTCAAAACACTAACACAAATTAGAGTACTTCTATCAATACTCATAGTTAAACACACCAGAGTAAAGATTTTGCATCAGCCTCCTTTTTTGAGTAAGAAGAAAAACAATCAAACAAGCAAATACATCTCAATTGTTAATAAAATGAGAAGTCAACCATGACCACAAGCCACAAACTATGAAGAAAGGCTCACTAGTGCAGTGAAAATTAAGTGTTGAAGTAAAGCATGGTCCCATACTTGTACAGATCTACAGCAGTGCAAGCTCTCTACAAAGGTAGGCTATGCATTATGAAGAGTCAAATTTTAAAAATCCCTTCCTTCACATGCCAGGTAGATGTCTATTAAAGACTTTTGCTAACATGAGCAGCACTGAATGAGAGCAACAGGCAAACAAACTTCTTTACAGATACAGCTATTATAAAGAGAGGATACAGAGATTATGGTCAATAGTGCTGCACCAACTAAACTTAGTCAACTGAACTAAATTTACTGTTAAATCAATTCATAAATGTAATTCTGAACTATGTATTTTCTGGAAGAAAAAAGACTTCTTATCCAGAGCAAAAGCAGATTGTATAGGCTGAGGTAGGCTGTTGGTGGAGAAGCTTTTGTCCATGACTTAATTCTCAGTGTGACCACTAAAAAATTATCTGCAGAGAACCTAAGTGAATTCATAGCTTGAAAATGATATGGAGAAAAATTTGGATAACAAAGGTGAAAATGTTCAAAAGAAGTTAATTATACTACAAACTATATAAATATTAACACATATTTCTGCAAGCTATCAAAGAAATAAAAGAGTATTTTGGCTTTTTAAACATAGAATAAAAGATGACCTGAAACTGGCATTAAAATGTGAAATGGCAACGTCAAGGAAAAAATAGAAGATATCCGTAAAATTATTATGGAAAGAAAAAGTCTAAGTAAAACAGCAGATGATCATGAATAAGCAGGTAAACAAGGAGAAAACATATGAGTGCAATGAAATTATAGAAAGATGAACACATTTAAAACAAGATCACTAGTGTTATCATACATATGCAAAATATGAGACTTGGTTGAAGAGAATAGAAGAAATGTCTACTCATGGGAAAAGGAGGGCTAATAGCGCAGACTTTGTCTTAAATACCCCTGTAGACCAGAGGACTATATTGAATACACCACTACTGAGTAACTGAGCTTCTAATGTTAGATTTTTTTTTTAACATTTTTGCAAGTAACAAAAAATGTTTTGCTTGGTTCACATGAGAGAAAGTTCGATATATGTGTGTTTAGTAAGCTCCATATTCCAATGTTTGTGTTAAACACAAGATGAAATAAATTAATATAAATAAATACAGTGTGAATTCATTAATCTGTGTAGATGCCTGATTATTGTGCAAAATAATTCAAAGGGTGGATATTCATTTTTGACAGTATGAATATGCTAGAATTTGTTATGGAATTACTGATGATTTTACTACTGATTATATTTTATTTCTAGGCTGGAATCCAATCAATTGCATGCCTTTCACTGCCTGATTCAGAACATCACAAGAAAAAAACAGGAGTTAAGCAAAGGAAGATTAAATTAACATTTTAATGTTGATAAAGGAGATAGTGTGTAATACGACAATAATGAGATTCCCATGACAGCACGCCAATATTGAATATAAATCCAACCTTAGCCATTGGCATCACTTACCAACCCCACAGCGGGCCACCTTCCCTGAGGCAGAGACTGTAATAGCTTTTGAGACACAGAAAGTGTATGTCTCCAGCAATTGAGCAGGTTTAGCAAAAGAGAATAGGATTCCCACATTCTCAGTTCATCTCCACAAACTCACCTATTAAAACAGTCATTCTGTTCTGGGACAAGGTCCACCTGTATTCATTTAGTGAAGCTCCTCCACATACTTGCTGTTACAATACCAATTTTAAAGAATGAAATTATATTTACAAATATAAATTTACAAATGTAAATTATATTTACATTTAGATTATGGTGATAGATGTGTTTTCACTGAGATCATCAATATCTACCTTAAATACGTTGCCCCAAATAAAGCATTATTTTATAGAAAATGTAAAGATGTTTTCATGTAAATAAATGCAAGTCACAACTTATATAATTACATATTTTCATTTAATAATTAAACCTTTGGGAATTTATGGATCACATAATTCAATTTCCTCTGCATGGTCAGGAGAAGCTGTGTCCTGTCCTTCCTTACCTTGGTTTTCTTTTTATTCTACCACATGCCAAATGCACTCCTGATTCAAGACTTTATAAGTCTTTTCCTGGAATAGCCCAGCCATAGTCATATGCCTCATCTTTCCCTTCAGTGTAGGCCTCAATTACTGCCTTTACTGCACCTGTTTAAAATATTCTCTTGTTATTCTCTATCTACTTACCTGAGTTTATTTTATTGATGACATTTATTAAATTCGGACATTATATGCTATTTTATTATTTGCTTTTTGTTAATCATTAGAATAGTAATCCACAAAGGCAGGAAACTTGTTTTGTTTGCCTTTCTATTCCCAGAATTTATATAGCAGCTACTACTGTAAAGTAGATGCATAATTAGCATAAATGAATGAATAAATAGTTGAATGCATGAACAAAGGAATGAGAAAAAAATTCTAGTTAATATTTTATTAATGCTGTCTTCTGAATGTGGGTATATGTGTATGCATATTTCTTTTTTCCAGAGCATTATTTCATCATGCAAACAGGACATATGTAAGATACTCCACTTTGGTTAGGGTAATATAGTTCTTCAGAGTGTTAATTAAACTTAGATAGACCCATGTTCAAATTTCAGCCATACAACTTATGATCACATGATATTGGCCGAGAAAGTCTCCAAATTTGCTCATGTCTTCAATGATGAGAAAAGGCTCAATACACATTCTCGATGATGAGAAAAGGCTCAATATACATTCTTTTTTATCGGTATTATTGTGAATAAAGTGACTTGCCCATAGAAATGCATCTACTTTAGAGAAATGGAATCTATCACTATTTTTTTCAACAGCTGATGAAGCTTACTCTGTAATTAAATAGAAGGCAGTGTATTTTAACATTTAACTTTTCCTCACTCAAATTTTTTGGAAAGAACCATATGTTGATATTCATTCTTAAATTCATTGTAATTTAAATTCTAATAGCCCTGGCTTAAATATAAGAAATGATTCAAGACATTATAATTTTGTTTTAGAGACAATAAAAATATCTGCAATACTAATTTGTTGTATGTCTATGTAATAATAATTTTTATTTACCATCATAATATCCAGTGTTTTGCCTTGTGACATAGTGCAGGCTTTTTCTTTATTAATAGATTTTTGTTTACACTGGTTTTAGTTCACAACAAAATTTACTCAAAGCTATGTAAAATACCCATAAATTACCCTGCCTAGACAGATCCATAGCCTTTTCCATCTCCCACTAGAGTGGTACATTTTGTTACAATTTTTGAACTTACATTTATTCATCATTATCAGACAAATTTCACAGTTTACAAACTGCATTTAAACAAATGTATCTCTCATTTTAGTTTCATACAGAGTAGATTCACTGCCCTAAAAATCCTCTACGCTCTGCCTGTTTATCCCTTCCTCTCTCTAACATTTGGCAGCCATTCATCTTTTTACTGCGCCATCATATTACCTTTTTGAGAATGTCATATGGTTGGAATCATACAGTGGATTTTCTTTTCACTTAGTAACAAGCATTTAAGTTTCTGCCATGTCTTTATAGCTCATTTCTTTTTAGCTCTATATAATATTCCATTGTTTGAATGTTCCTCACTTTATGTATCCATTCACCTACGGAAGAACATCTTGATTGCTTTCAAGTTTTGGTCATTATGAGTAAAACTGCTATAAACATCCTTTTGCAGCTTTTTATGTGGACATAAGTTTTTAGCTCCTTCGGGTAAATACCAAGTAGCACGATTGCAGAACCATATGGTAAGTGCTATAGTTTGAATATACTGTTTGTACCCACCAAATCTCATGCTAAAATTTGATTCCAGTGTTAGAGGTCAGCTAAATGGGCAGCATTTGAGTGACAGTGGCAGATTCCTCATGAATAGATTAATGCCTTCCTTCAGGCGTGAGTTCTTACTCTTAGTTCCCAGGAGAACTGATTGTTAAACAAGAAACTGGCACCTTATCCTCTTTCTCTCCGTTGCTTCCTTTCTCACCATGTAATCTCTGCACATTCCAGTCCCCCTGTGCCTTCTACCATGAGTCAAAGCAGCTGGAGGCTCTTACAAGATGCCTAATCTTGAACTTTTTCAGACATAAGAACCATAATCCAAATAAACTTGATCTCTGTAAATTACCTAACCTTCGGTATTTCTTTATAGCAACACAAAACAGACTAAGACAAAGAATGTTTAGTTTTGTAAGAAATTGCCAAACAAAATGTCTTCCTAAATTGCTGTACCATTTTTCATTCCCACCAGTAATGATGAACGTAGTATTTCCACATACTTGACAGCATTTGGTATTTCCGCATCCTGAACAGCTTTTGGTATTGTCAGTGTTCTGAAATTGGACAGTTCTAATAGGTGTAGAGTAGTCTCACATTGTTTTAATTTGCATTTCCCTGATGACATAAGATATAAAATATCTTTTCATATGTTATTTTCCACCTACATATCTTCTTTGGTGAAGTGGCTGTTAAGGTCTCTGGCCCACTTTTGCATCGAACTATTTGCTTTTTTTATTGTTGAGTTTTGAAGTGTTACTCATCTTACTTGGATAACAGTGCTTTATCAGATGTATCTTTTGCAAATATTTTCTCCCAGTCAGTGGCTTTTCTTTTCATTATATTGAAAATATCTTTGCAGTGCAGGATTTTAATTTTATTCAAGTTTAACTTACCAGTTCTTGTTTTTTTACGAACTATATTCCTTGGTATTATATCTAAAATGTCATCAGGAAACCAAAGGTCATTTAGATATTCTTGTATGTGATTTTCTAGACATTTCTATAGCTTTATATTCTACATGTATCTGTGATTCATAAGTTTACTGTTTTAAACAGCAAAAGGACTGCATCTAGATTTATTTATTTATTTTTTGCATGTGAATCTACAGTTGTTTCAGCAACACTTGTTGAAAAGACTATCTTTTCTCCATTGAAATGCATTGGTTCAATCGTTGATACAGTTGAGAATTTTATTCCTTTCAAATCTCACATTGAAATGTGATCACCAATTTCAGAGGTGGTGACTGAAGGGAAGTGTTTGGGTGATGGAAGCAGATCCCTCTTACACAGCTTGGTTCCATTATTGTGATAATGAATTTCTTCTTGTACTATTGTACTATTTCTTCTTGTACTATTTAAAAAAATCCTGATCTGTTCCCATAAGAGCAGATTGTTAAAAAGAGTCTAGCATTTCCCTCCCCTCTCTCTTCATTACTCCCTTGCCATATGATGCCTGCTCTCCTTTGGCTTCTACCACAAGCAGAAGCTTCCTGAAGTTCTCTTCAGAAGCAGATGCTGGTTCCATGATTCTTGTACAGTCTGCAGAACTGTGAATTCCATTGACACGGTTTGGTCCTGTATCCCCACCCAAATCTCATCTTGAATTGTACTCCCAATTCCCACATGTTGTGGAGGGACCCAGTGGAAGATAATTCAATCATGGGGGCAGTTTCTGTCAAACTCTTCTCCTGGTAGTGAATAAGTCTCACAAGATCTGATGGTTCGATAAGGGAAACCTGCTTCACTTGGCTCTCATTCCCTGTCTTGCCTGCTGCCATGTAAGACGTGCCTTTCGCCTTCCACCATGATTGTGAGGCCTCCTGAGCCACATGGAACTGAAAGTCCAATTAAACCTCTTTCTTTTGTAAATTGCCAGTTCTCAGGTGTGTTTTTTATCAGCAGCATGAAAATAGACTAATACACAAATAAATCTATTTTTAAGATAAGTTACTCAGTCTCAGGAATTCCTTTAAAGCAATGCAGACAGACTGCAACACTTGTCAAAGATTAGTTGACTGTATTCACATAGGTGTAATTCTAGGATTTCTAGTCTGTTCTATTGATCCATTTGTCTCTGTTTTTGCCAGCACCACATTGTCTTGGTACTGTATCTCTGTAGTAAGTCTTGAAGTCAGGTAACATCTGTCTTCAATTTTGTTCTTCTCTTTTATTATTATGTTGCATATCTTGGGTCTTATGTCTCTCCACAGAAACTTTAGAATCAATATGCCAATATCCACAAAACAACTTTCTGGTGTTGCAATAGGTATTGCATTCTATTATATCTATAGATTAAGATGGAAAGAGCTGACACCTGGATACCTTGACACTATTGATTCTTTACCTTCATAAATACAGAATATCATTGACAGAGAGTATTGAAATCTCCAAGTAAACTAATAGATTCATCTATTTCCTTTTGTAGTTCTATAAGATTTTGCCTCAAATTTTGATGCTTTATTGCTAGGCTTATACGTGTTAAACCATTATTTTTTGGATAATTGAATATTTTGTCATATGTAATACCATTTTTATCCCTGAAAACTTTTCTTCTATCTGAAATTAATATAACTACACTCAATTTATTTTTATTTGTTTTAGCATCATACATCTTTACTTCCCCATATGCTTTTTACTCTACATGTATCTTTATATATAAAGTAAGCTTCTTCTAAGCAACATAAAATTGTGTGTTGTTTTTGATCCGTTCTGACAATGTCTGATCATTAATTGATGTATTTTGACCACTGAATTTTAAAGTGATTATTTATACATTTTGATTAGTATCTACTGTATTTGCTACTATTTTATGTTTGTTGCCCATGTTCTTAGCTCCTCTCTTACCTTCTACTCTTTTTTTCTACATTTTGGGTTTGATTTGAGCATTTTATGTAATTTTAATTTCTCCATTTTTTCAGCATGCCAGTTATATTTTTTCACTACTTTTAGTGATTGCACTAGAGTTTGCAATAAACATTTGCATTAATTCAAGTCCACTTTAAATATCACTCTCCTGCTTCACAGGAAATGAGAATAATTAATAATTACAAAATAATCCTTATTCCTCCCTCCTCCTGTCATTAGCATTATTTGTGTCATTTATATCACTTATGCATAAGCATGTGCATGTATATATACACATACATATATACATAATTGAATGCCTCATTGGTTTTATTATTTGTACAATTTGTTATCTGCTAGATCAATTAAAAATAGAACAAAAAATTAATCACTTCCTTCTTTGTTGATCTTCCTTTGTTTATGTAGATCCAAGTTTCTGACCTGTGTCATTTTCCTTCTCTCTAAAGAACTTTAACATTTGTTGCAAGACCTGTGTACTAGCAACAAACTCCATCAGTTTATATCTGAGAAAGTCTTCAGTTTTCCTTCAGTTTTGAAAGATAGTTTTGCAAGGTACAGAATTCTAGTTTGATGATTATTTTCTTTCAATACTTTTAAGTATTTCACTCCACTCCCTTTTTGCTTGCATATTGTCTGAAGAAAAGTAAGTCAGATGTAATTTTGGTCTTTGCTCCTCTACAGATAAAGGGTTCTTTGTTGTTGTTGTTGTTGTTGTTGTTTGTTTTTGTTGTTGTTTTCTTTTATTTTCTTTTAGGATTTTTTCTTTATTATTGATTTTCTGTAGTTCGAAAATGATATGACTAGTGTAGTTTGTTTGGTTTTTAACTTTATCCTGCTTGGTGCTGTCTAAACTTTCTAAACCTGTGGTATAGTGTATGATATTAACTTAAGAAAATGCTCATTTATAACTGTCTCAAATATTTCTTCTATTACCTTTTCTCTTTCTTCTTCTTCTGGTATTTCCATTTCATAATGTCACACCATTTTCAGTTATCCCTCAGTTCTTAGATATTTTGTTCTTTTTTATTTTAGTACATTTTTCACTTTGCTTTTCAATTTAGGAAGTTTCTATTGAGATATTATAAAGTTCAGAAGGTTTTCCTTGACTATATCCAGTCTGCCGCTATGTCCATCAAAGTCATTCTTCTTTTTGGTGACTGTTTTTGATTACTGGCATTTCTCTTTGGTTCTATCTTAGATTTCCCATCTCTATGCTTACATTGTCCATGTATTTTTGCATATTGTCTACTTTATCCATTACGACCCTAAGCATATTGATCGTAATCGTTTTAAATTCCTGATCTGAGTACAACAAGCCCCTATGACACAAACTTACCTTTATAACAAACCTTTACATGTACTCCTGAACTGAAAAGTTTAAAAAAATTCTGATCTGTTAATTTAAATTTCTCTGCTATATCTGAGTTTGGTTCTGATATTTGCTGTCTTTTCAAACTGTTTATTTTTTGTTGTTGTTGCTGTTTTTCTTGTTGGTATGTCTTGCAATTTTCTCTGCATAGCTTGACAGGATGTACTGTATGAAAGGAACTACTGTACATAAGCCTGTAGTAATGTGGTGCTAAGGAGCTGGGGAATGTGAAGCATTCAATAATCTTATCATTAGGTCCCCATCTTTTTAAGTTAGCTTGTACCTCTCAACTGTGAACTTTATATGCAATTCCCATTTTTCTTTTTAGTTGAGACAGCATAGCTAGAGGGGGTTGGAATTGGGGATTTCTCTGCTCTTAAGTCAGTTAGCTCTGATAAAATCCCAGCAGGTTAATCCCTTGTTAAATAGCTTTTTTTTTTTTTTTTTTTTTTCTTTTTTTTCTTTTTTTTCTGACTTCAGACCTTCTTAAGAAAATGGAATGCTCTGGTGTATTTCAAAATTGTTTATTTCCTCTCCCCCTGAAGAATGCACAAGGGGATTTTTCCTTTGAAATTCATTGTAAGTGCCTGATCAAACTCCAGAAGACAAAACTGACAAAAATATGCTTCCTTGCCCTGTCTGAGTCTGGCATTTTTAATCTCTCAGACTTGTTCATGCTTAGCCTCCAACAATTTGTCAATTACACTTCCGGTTTTCCTACCCAGGCACCTGGTTCCCATTGAGTTTTGTCTTTGGGTTTCTGTTCCAGTAAGCTGTGATTCTTCATATTCCTCTCCTTATCTTCCTAATTTGGGAGGCAGTGGTTTGCTTCGTGACCTTATTTCTCTGAGGGATCTAAGAAGAGTTATTGATTTTTCAGTCTGTTCATGTTTTTACTTGTTAGGATAGAGTAACAACTTCCAAGCTTCTTATATGCTGTACAGGAAACCAGAAGTCCTCAAAAAGTATTTGTAAACAAATGTTTTTCTAGATAGAAATATAATGCATTCCATTTTATGTATGTGTATATATATTACATATATATTCATAAAAAGTGCTCAATATTTTGTATTCCGTGAGTAAATACATAATATAAATAACAGCTCATTTATTTCTTTGTATGTAATATGTATGTATACAAACACACATAAACATATAAAATAGTTTCTTATACATGTATATGTTTAAAAATGAGTTTTCAATAAATTGAGAACTTACCTTTCTTTGTGAAGTAGTAAACAAAGTCACCTACTGAAAATGGTGAAGCTGGAATCATAAATTTCAACACACTAAGTAATTCTGAATTAAGCCATATGGTCTGAAAGCTGCCTATGAAAATCATGGAAACTATGCCAGAGAATTCATTTGTGAGGAGAGGCCATTTACTTTGGATTGGCGATGATTTGCACGTCTTTCATCAGTACCAAAAATCCCATTTTTTGTGGAAAATAATATGGGAATAATTCACTTAGATTTCCAAACATTTTAATACATTTCATTTGCTTTTAATTGAGATAATCCATTATTATTTATATCAAAAATATTCATAAGTTGAAATTGTACATACATAGAAAGTGTTATACATTTTTTTGAAAAATGACATTTTGAGCTTTAAAAAATTTTTTTTTTTAATTTTAAAAAATTGAGACAGAGTCTCACTTTGTCAGCTATGCTGGAGCACAGTAGCGCAATCATGGCTCATGTAATCCATCTCTCTCAGGCTCAAGCCATCTTCCCACCACACCCTCCCAATTAGCTGTAACTACAGGCACATGCCAATATGCCCAGCTAATTTTTTAACTGTTTTGTAGAGAAGGGGCCCCACTATGTGGCCCAGGCTGGTCTCAAATGCCTGGGTTCAAGCAACCCTCTCACCTCAGCCTTCCATAGTGCTGGGATTTCAGGCATGAGCAAACACGCCCTGCAAAGTTTAGGCTTTTATTTTTAAAAATGCCCAGGGGAACATATCAAGACTTTCACCAGCATCATCACTGCTATCATCATTAACAGCATAATTATACAAGCATATTTAATGCTGAGTTTAATTTAATATGTAATACATATGGTAATTGTAGGGTAATACCCACAACAACTGTAGTTTCTTACTTGGCCAAGAGAATGCTTATTTAAGTGTTAGACTTCCGTTCTGGCAAAATCTTGCCATATCAGAAGACATTGGAAAGAGGGATTCCCTTTGGTGTTTGGTCTTCTACTTAGAAAATACTTACTGCAGTTAGAGTTTATCTTGTAGTATTCATCTTTATATTCTGAAGATAATATGGTTTGAATTAAATTGATATACACAGAGGGGAACCAATTTTTTTGATCCAATGTGAATTATAAATGAGATAATCCACAGTTATTCATTGTGGAGTTGTTGAGCCTATGAAAGACTCATTGTCTTTGTATTCAGCTCTTAAATAGTGTAACCATACCCCCACCTCTGCTTGCTTTCTTTCCCTCCCCTCCGATGATAAAGAAAATGATAAATTTTCTGTTGTGCATTCAATTCTTATTTTAAATAAGACTAAGTATAGGCATTGTACCTGACATTGCTACGTTTCTACCAGTGTTTCAATTTAAAGTGCTAGTGTTTAAAAACATTTTCAAGGGATAAGACCTTCTGTATTTTGCTTATTTGAAGAATCAGTGGTAGGAGCAGTGAAGTAAATTCTATGGAGTACATTTCTAAAATCATAAATAAGTTTATTCAGGTTCTAACCCTTTGCTGTATACAAGCAGACAGAAATGCATCTGTTACATAAATGAGAAAAACCTATTATGCTGATGGAGCATGCTGCTTCAATCCTTTAAAAACACTCACCATATAAACTTGCATTTGAGGTTGTGTGTTCTTTTTCTTAACGTGTAGAGTTCTCCTTTCTCAAAATTGCCAGTGCGTACTTGGCTTAACTCAAGAACAGTTTCTTCTGGATTCCTTACTTGATTTATTTAACCTAATTATATTCTAATATTGCAAATATTACCATAAGTGGGTAAAGGTAAAATTCCTCTTCTGAAAATGTGAAAAAAAAGACTTTCTATAATATATTACAAAATATATTTTTCATAATATATGATGGTAATGTATGAATGAAAATTATCAATCTGTAATAATATATTACAGTAAAGTCAATGTATCTTGGTTTCAGCCTGATTTTAATAATCAAGTCTAAGCCATAAAATATAATATATTTTTAGTTAACTGCTCTTTTAGAAGCAGGTATTCCTAATTTTTTTCTGCAGCAGAGAAAGAAAAATCAATATTTTTTTGCCATAGATATATGAGCGTCTTTTATATAGTTGTCAAAAAAGGCAAATTACAGTGAATGTTCAAGCTTTTACAAAGATAAAAATATTATATATACAGTCATCTACCACATGATCATGTTTTAGTCAACAACAGATTGTATATATGACAATAGTCCCATAAGATTATAATACCATGGTTTTACTATACACTTTCTGTGTTTAGACATGTCTAGACACATAAGTAGCTATTATTGTGTTACAACTGCCTACAATATGGTACAGTAATGTGCCGTACAGATGTGTAGCCCAGGAGCAATGGGGTGCACCATATCACCTAGGTATGTAGTAGGTTATACCATCTAGGTTTATATAAGTACCCTCTGTGATGCATTTCTCAGAATGCATTCTCAGCATCAAGCAAAACATGACTGTGTATATGTGTGTGTATGATATGTATTGCTTTAACAAAGCATTATTATAGTTTTTAAATTCAAACTCTCATTTTCTGCTATGTAATATTTTCATTAAAAGTAAAAATACAATAATACAAATGCTTTGGATACACTACAAGGATTGGTTAAATTAGGTGTTTAATAGAATCAGTTTATTTTAATTTAAATTATAGCAGAATGTAAAGTCCTTATAATTTAAGGAATAATATTTGTAGTACATTTAATCAACAAAAATTTGTATGTGTACTTCAAATATCGATATAGCTCACCCTTTTGCATAAAATGTTTGAGCTATTTATGCCAAAGCTTTAAATATTCTTATTGGATTAATTAAGAACAAGGATCTTGTCCAAACATACGTATTGATTATTTGTATCCAAACTATATTATTCACAGTAATGCTCTAGGTTTTTTCCCAAGTGATGAGAATTTGACAATATCAATACTCTGTTGAGAAAGCTCACAAGGTATTCGTAATGTATAACAAATGCAATAGGAGATACTCAGTGATATATGTCAAATACATGGTTTACATAGAAATGCAGAAAATTTTTGAAAATATAAAAGATATAAGTTATTTGAGGAATGAGGCTATACTTGCCCTCATTATACCCTTAGTCTTAGCGTATTATCAAGCATACATATGCATATGATAAATGCATAATAAAATTAGTGAAATAATAGTGAGACAATTGGCCTTGTTTTCTGCATTAAGAAAGGCTAGAAGATATGTAGAGCAGCAGCAGTTATACAATCATAATTTTGCTTTATACAAATTCATATTCAGAAAACACCTTTCAGAAATACATGGTGAATGTAAGTAGAGACTGTCTATATTATGGCAGTCATCTAATTTATATTTAAGGTTTTAATTTAGTCATACTTCCATAATAGCAGAGTTTATATTATGATTCTATTCCATTAACTTTTCTTTAAAAACATATTAATAAATTACACCCATAGATTAGAAAAAAATCACATTATTTAGTTATAATTTTCACATAGAGTTTAGGAAAAAATCAGTTTTCCATATTATTTCTATTTCTGCATAAAAACACAAATATTACAGATGCCAAAGAAAACATGTATTTTCTCCCAGATATCCAAGATGAGAAATCAACATGGTAGAAAAGAGTAGAGCACAAGTAACTGTGCAAAAGGCAATAAATTTTCAAAAATTTATTTTTAATTTTTATGAATACATAATACTTGTATATATAAATAGGGTACATGGGATATTTTGATACAAGATGCGCTGTGTAATGAGCAAACCTGGATAAGTGGGACAATCAACTTCTAACTTTAAGAATCACACACATTAAATTATATATTTGAAAAGTTTATGTTGGATATATATTAAGAAAATGTTATTAAATTGCCTTTACTATGTCTGACTATAGTAGAATGAACACTTAATTCAGTAGATTATCCTACTAACTACTCATGTAAACTTTGAAAACTCTTACAAATGTTCCATGCCTCAGTATCCTACATTGAAACAAAAAGTGTGAACTAGACAGTCTTAAGTCTTTTAGATTTTCTGAACCATATTCACCCAGTCCATAAACTGTTCTTCACTATTAAGAACGGTACCTTTGGGAAGGTGCATTAACTCTTTCAGGCTAATTAGTTTAATTTACATGTAAAGCATAACTTTATATGCAGAGATATTTGGCTTCATTGAATTTCAATTATTTCTCCTTATGCTATAGTAGTTAGCTTCCAATAATTATTTGGCCTTTCTTTTTGTTGTTGAATTGGAGCTAAAGATACATAGAAAATAAGATGAACCATTTGTATTAAAGTCATTTCATGGCCATTTATCAAATGATCATTCCATAATGTATTATCTACATTCTCACTGCACTGGTGACTACTGTATTCCAATAGAAAAATAATAGAAATTGATTATTCCAGATTTTTAACTCCAGTTCTACATTTAATCCTGAACTTTTAATCAATGGTTTTAGTCTTGAGAAAACCCAAGTTTACTTCAATGTGACCCTATCTAATTTTTGCATGATTTCATGATATGAAGTATCCAGCCTTTCCAGAGGAAGAAATAGAGAAGACCAAATGAGGTATTAGACTATTTAAATGACCAACTATAATACTATAGATGTATTAAAGACGTATGATATCTTCATTTGTAATACATATGACATCAATAGCATCAAGCAGGTGGTAAATGTAACTAAAATATTGTTAGGTATATTTATTTTATTGGAAGTAGTAAAATGTTGTCTCTAGTCAAATTGTGATAGGTCAAAATGTATAGAAGTAATGCCTAGAGTACCCAATAAAATAATAATTACATAAATAAATACATAAACACATACATTCAAAGAATCATAATGAGAAATATAGTAAAACAGTAAAAATTGAATTCTAAATATATATTTTTTTGAGACGGAGTCTCACTCTAGCACCCAGTCTGAAGTACTGTGGCATGATCTTGACTCACTGCAACCTCTTCCTTCTGGGTTCAAATGATCCTCCTTCCTCAGCCTCCTGAGAAGCTGGGACTACAGGCATGTGCCACTATGCTTGCCTAATTTTTGTATATTTTGTAGACAAGGGATCTCACTGTATTGCCCAGGCTGGTCTCAAATTCCTGAGCTCAAGCAATCTGCCTACCTCGGCCTCCCAAAGTGTGGGATTACAGAATGAGTCATCATGCTTGGCCTTGAATTTTATAATTTTTAAATTAACAAACACCGAGGCAGAAAATTCGAAGCAGGAAGATACAAGAAGAACCTAGACTTATGAAAAAAAAAAAAAAAAAAAAAAAAGCAAAATTACAGAAAATAACCAAATATTTAAATAACCATGTGAAAATTAGTGACTGTCCAAATTTACAAGATACTCCAACATACTCTTTGACTTCTCAGTTTCCTGATATTTTTCTTTTTGATTAACATTTGGAGGATGATATTATACATGTCCTGAGACCCTTATCTCTATATCTTCTCCAATTTCTAGATCAAGCAGGGTGTCAAATGGAATGGCTATTGAGGAACGTTTTCTTCTGCTGTGACCTCACTGATATTGCCCTTGAAATGTAGTTAAAAAAAGTTTACCAGAACTTCCAAGCCTAGAGTTGCTTTACCTATTAAGAAACATGTAGGATTTCCAACATGTTGCACAATGCTATATATTACTGGAAGCAATTACAATCATTTTCTTCTCAATGAACTCTGTGGTTCCTGTGACATTTTTGACGTCATGTTGGCATAAAATATGCCCTTCATTTTCTTTTGAAAATATTATTTAAAATCTTGCCATCTGTCAAAAAAACATGGACAATGACTTATATTTCACAAAACAAACCCAAATTGACTTTACATGTACTTATTATTTAACCCTAATAATTCTTTCTCACACCTGTTTTGATCATCTTTAGGGTGTCATTATTATAAAGCTATAATGATAGAAGAATGTCACATGCCAATATTGTATAATATAGTAACACTTCTCAGCCAATATCTAGTGGAAATGGTTTAAGCCACATTTTTACAAATGTGTGCAAGCAGTTTGGAAAGGAAGTTCAATAACAACACATATTACACTAGATGGTAAAACACACTTGAGGTAGATTATAGAAGGTATACTTATTTTTTATCTGCAATGATGTGTCATGTATTTGTCAACAATTTCACTGTATCTCAGCTTTTCTCTCTCTAAAAATTTTCTAAATTTTTTGTGTACATGTAGGTAAAAATGTGTCTTATCTAGACAACATGGTTTAATTGTATTTCAAAAATTGGTGTTGCCATTGAATTTGTAAACTTTACTTGGTGTTATTCAACTTAAAAGTATTTATATAGATAAATAATAGATTGATGCTTATTGGATGTTTTGAAGTAAACAAAAAACTAGTGGCAAAAAAATTAAAAGTTATATTTTAATTTATAGTTTACAGGTCTATGTTTGTTAGTGTCTTTGTTTCAACTAATTTTCTGTGCAAAATACTATCTTTCACCTTATATTGTCGTTCTGGCATATATACATAAAATTATGTGTTTTATTGTTCTAAAAATTATTTGATTATAAAACTTGAGCGACACAATTATTTTTCAAAGATACTTTTCCTCAAGCGACTTTTGTCTACTGAAACAGGCCCTGAAATATCTATCACTACTACATTATTGGGAATAACCCAATAATGAAGCTTTATAAACCTCAGTGTTCAAACAGCATTCAGTTCACCTAAATTTTCTTGGTGGGAATAGGAAATTATGATTATAGAGAATGTTAATTTCTCAACTTGAAGTATGTGAAGGTCATACAAAGAAAAGGGAATAAACTCATTTCAGGAATAGGCAGCAAATGGTCTAAAGCACAGAGCTATGAAATGCCTCTTTCTTTAGGAAATGGCACAATATTCTATGCGACTTGAAAGGCAAATGGAGCAAGAAAGACAATATGGTGCTGCGAGATTTGGATCCTGTGCCACAGAGGTGTACAATGGGAGGTATTTACTTATTTATACAAAGAGTAAAATCACTACATATGGACTGGGCTTTAAACAAATAGCTGTGAGGCAAGGCAAACAAAATGTTTTATATGATTTGAGTTATACCAGTGTAATGCCCAAGTTGAATGGATATATCCTGGGTTGGATATTAGCTTACAGCTACCATGTGAGTATGATATTTCCAAGTCTTTGCCTCAAATCATCCTATCCTAGGGCTATAAGTTACACTATGCTACACTCCACACATACACACAACCATACTTATACCATGATCATTATCAGCCACTTACTTATCATCAAATATAATTATCAGAGTTGTAATTAAAGATAAGTTCTGGCGGCAAGGCTCTTGATCTACCCCATAAGAAAAAATAAAATAACTTTCATACTGTAAATATTTGTCCACTTGATACACTGGTGAAAATAGTGTGGACACTTCTCAGTGCAGTCTCTAGGACTAGAAAATTAAGGAAGACATTGAGAGAAATATAGTTATCTAGGCTCAAGGGTAGCCCATATTAAAGTCTCCTAAAGAGATAACACTAGTGGAGAAAGAAATAATGCTCCCGCTCTATTAACATGTCTCCTCACAACTGAAATCACTTCAATAATCATTCATAGGTTATTTGATCCTCACAACTGTCTTGAGGTAGACAGGAAAAAAAAGTACTTGAAATTATATGGAGAGCATGTAAGTAGATGTGGCATGTATAAATTATAAAATAACTGACATTTCTGTCCTTTACCTACTTTACTTTATTTTCTTTCATTGCTTCTTTAAAATTTGTATTAAAGTGGCCGGGCACGGTGGCTTATCCCTGGAATCCTAGCACTTTGGGAGGCCGTGGTGGGCGGATCACCTGAGGTCAGGAGTTCGAGACCAGCCTGGCCAACATGGTGAAACCCCATCTCTACTAAAAATACAAAAATTAGCCAGGCATGGTGGTGCATGCCTGTACTTCCAGGTACTCGAAAGGCTGAGGCAGGAGAATTGCTTGAGCCCGGGAGATGGAAGCTGCATGAGCTGAGCTTGTGCCACTGCACTCCAGCCTGGCTAACAGAGCAAGACTGTCTCAAAAAAAAAAAACTTGTATTAAAGTCTACCCAGTAATATGAAGCATTGTGTTCAGGTGACACTGGATTTTACTATCAAAATAGTTACAAGCTATCATAAAAATAAACAGATATTAAGACCATTAAGATTAAATTTGAACATTTTATAGAAAGTCTTAAAATTATTAAGAAAGTATTGCTATGATTCAGAGAGCAGACAGTGTCATACCTATCGTATGAGTTTCCTATGAGTGTATAATAAGGTACCACGAAGTTGGCGACTTAAACAACAGATATTCATTCTCTTACAGTTTAGAAGGATAAAAGTGAAATATTAGTATCCCTAGGCTGAAATTAAGGTGTGTTGACAGCACCAACTCCATCTGGGGACTCTGAAGAGAGAATCTCTGACCAAGTGCGGTGGCTCACGCCTGTAATCCCAGCACTTTGGGAGGCCGAGACACACAGATCACCTGAGGTCAGGAGTTCAAGGCCAGCCTTCAACAGTGGGGAAACCCGGTCTCTACTAAAAAAACAAAAATTAGCTGGGTGTGGTGGCAGGCGCCTGTAATCCCAGCTACTCGGGAGGCTGAGCCAACAGAATTGCTTCAACAGTGTAAGTGGAGGTTGCAGTGAGTCGAGATTGTGACATTGCACTCCAGCCTAGGCTACAAGAGTGAAACTTCCTCTCAAAAAAAAAAAAAAAAACTCTTCCTTGACTCTTACAGCCTCTGATGGCTGCCATCATTCGTTGTCTTGTGCCACATTTCCCAGATCTCTACCTACGTAATAACATTGCTTTCTTCTCTGTGTATATGTCAAATCTCTTCCTTCTCATATATGGATACTTGTGATTGCATTTCAAGACTACTAAGAATATCCTGGATATTCCTCTCATCGTTACATTCTTACCTAATCTGAATTGCAGAGGCACATTTTTTCCCCATTGTAATATATACAAGTTCAAAGAATTAGGACTTATATTTTGGGGGAACATTTTCAGCCTGTTATAGTCTTTCCTCTGACCTTTATAGATTCATGTCCAGCCTAGATTTAACATATATTCACTCTATCCCAACATTTTCCAAATCTCAATATATTAAGACATCAGCCCAAGTTCTAAATGTCATCTAAATATCATCAGTCCCCAAAATTCAAAGTTGATCATCTGAATAATGTAAATGACATATATATGATATTCTGGGTATGACCCATTCTGAGGAAAGTTTTATCTCCATTTGTATACCTGTAAAATTAGAAAATTTATCTGTTGCCAAAATGCAATGGGGGACCAGGCGTGGCCTAACTTTTTAAAACACTGTCATTCCCAAAGGGAGGAAATGAAAGAAAGAAAGGAATCGGAAGTTCCAAACAATTTTGAAATCAAGCAGTGAAAATTTCACTAGGTTTCACTGACTGAAAGTAATTCTCTGTAGCTCAGGACTCTGCCTCCTGTGGTGTGGCTTGGGATTCTGCCTCTTTGCCTGTGAATTGGGCCTCTCCTTTGTTCATCCTACAGATCCTGGGCCCAAGTGTCTGTCCTGAGAGTCGTCCTTTCTTTTTCTTGAAGGACGACACATACGTACTTCACAGTACTTTTATCAGCCTGTTTATTGCCTGTAGAATTTTGGTTGTTAAACTACCTTTACCTATTTCATATCTGACTATTTGAGTTCAAGCCAGCAGTGTTTATGCTGATACAACATTCTAAAACACATATGGGTCTCCCACATATTGCACAGGAATTAACACCTTTAGAAAGAGCTTCCTCCACAGATCTTTCTTGAATAACGCCATCTGTATTCCTGCCTTCTGCAAGATGGTTGAGTGAATCAATGAGTCACACCTGTAGTCTCTTCAGTGCTAGTAAAAGGTGCCCAGCTGCACCATGGTTCTTCATCTCAATGTGGTGTCCTCACAGTCAACTCTTTTAATATTATCATGTTTTTTTGCAATGTGGATAAGCTGAGAATTTCCCAAATCATCAAGTGTTAATTTCTTCTTGCTTAACTATTTTTTTTCCTTAATAAACTATTGTCCTCTTACATTTTGAGATAAGCAGGCTACGCCTTTAGTACTTTGGTTGGAAATCTCCTCAGGTAAACATCTAAATTCATTGCTTACAATTCCTGCTTCTGGAATAACCGTAGAACACAATTTAGCTAACTAAACTGTGATATATTTGTCACTATATAATAAGGATTGCCTTCCCACCAGTTTCTAATAATATGTTCGTTTATTTCTTCTGAGTCCTTGCCAGAAGTGCCTTTGAGCATCCACATTCCTACTAACAGTGTGCTTATGCAGATTTAGGTATTTTCTTTCATTTACTTCAAAATGTTTTTAGTTTCCACCCATTATCGAACTCGAAAGCCCCTTCACATTTTCAGGTATTTTTAATAGCAACATCCAATGTCTGTGGACCAATATTGGTGTTCATTTTCTATGGCTTGTGTAACCAATCACTACGAACATGGCAGCTTCAACATAAATTTATTCTGTCACAGTTTTAGAGACTGGAAGTCCAGAATCAGTCTTACTGGGCCAAAATCAAAGTGCTAGGGCGACAACACTCCCTCCAGATGATCTAGAGGAAAATTTGCTTGTCTCTTTCAGGTTTTAATGACTGCCAGCATTCTTTGGATTGTGTTGCACCACTCCAATCTCTGCCTCCAACTTCACATTGCCTTCTTCTCTGTGTGTTTCAAATCTTCCTTTGCCTTCCTCTTATAATGATAAATGTGATTATATTTAGGACTCATCCACTCAAGATCCTTGTATGTGCAAAAAAGACATTTATCTGAATAAGTTGACATGTATAAATTTCAGGTATTATTACCTGAAATAGTTGATGAACATTCTTCAATCTACTACACATATTTACATACCATTCCTTTTTTAAAATTAGTTTCATTTCACTTAATTTTATGAACATTGTGCTATTGCCCTGCAGATTTCAAAAGTCCACCCTTTCTATTAAAGTAAGGGTTTTTAAAAAAACATTGAATTCACTAAAGCATAATCAGTTTTTCAGAATGCTCAAGTTAAGTATCAATTAAAGATATTAGAGCACATACTATTTCGTTAAGTCTGATTTTTGTATTGGTACATAACATGTAGGCTTTCCTTAGAATAATGATGCTTTCTCACTGGGCTAACTATTGAACAACATTTTATTTTCAGACCTTCAGTAAATGGCTTATCATATCATTATCATTAAAAACCTAGATTATTATCTTACAAAATAGAACAACATTCTATTTATATTTTAACACACATGGCACTTCATTGCCTTCTGGCAAAATCTACTGTTAGAACATTAATGCATATATTTAATATTCCCTATTAAATAGCAGTTTCTTGCAAGACAACCTGCTGATTTGAAGCAAAAGACCAACACACAAAAAAATGTAGCAATTATAGATGTACTATGCTGTAGGAATTGCTAGTCCCTTGTATTTCACCTCATTATACTACAAGTTTCTTCAAAGAAATAATCTGTCCCCATCACTGGTTCCTGGGGAGTGAAACTGTTGCAATTTGATTTTTGGAGTGATACTTCCAGAAGTATAAAATACTTACATTTTGAAATGCAGATACTTACTCTCTCATAGACCTGTCTGGCCACACTGCTGTTTATCCTAATGAAGCATTTAGTATTAATCACTTAGGAAATTTATACCAACAGAAAGCAAGGTCCTTTCTCCTTGCTCATTTGTTAAATGCAAATGTAGAGAATAATTAGGGTCTTGTCTCTGGAATATAAGATAATATATATTTGAATAAAAAAGTGTCATAATACAATATGATATAGGGCCGAATAAAGTAGGTTTGGACCTGCTCTGCTTGGGGTAAACTTCAGCTCTGTCCCTGATTAGCTGTGACATCAATCATGTTATTTATCCTGTTTTTAGTAAAATGGTAAAGATTCTTGCTGTTGATTTTATTGTTTCCAATTGTTTTCTCCTTTTTGCAAGAGGCCTATGCAACACTTCTTGCACCATAGTACCTGCATTACCCCTTTGTGTGGAAGGCATACACAGCACTGCCCCATTGACACCACAACCGGCAAAGTGACTTGCTTTTGGCTAATGAACTGTGAATGGAAGTGTCACACACCACTCTGTTACAGCGGAAGCCGTATGAAATATCATGAAGTCCCACCTTCACATACCTCACACTTATCCAGGAACAGCATATCTCAGAGAAATGCTCACCCTTAAGCCTGGATCCCAGAATTAAGACGCTGTGATAAGTACAGCCACAGCCAATACACAGGCAGCACATGGCATGAACAAAATATAAAACTTACTCTTTTGTAAGCCTCTATGGTATTAGGCATAGTGTCAGATTTGCATACGACCTAGCAATAGCTCAATAATAGTAGTAGTTATTTCATATAATTATTTTGAATAAAATCCAGGGAAAGCAGTTAGTCATATGTCACGTATTAGAAGTGTTCATATAATGTATGTTATTATTATTAGTTATTATTTTGAATATCCAAAGAGTGATAATGTAAGAGATTATCACACTTTAGATTTTACAGTTGTTTTTAAATATCTGGTTTAGGCTGGGCGCGGTGGTTCACACCTGTAATCCCAGCACTTTGGGAGGCGAGGCGGGCGGATCACGAAGCTGAGATCGAGACCATCCTGGCCAACATGGTGAAACCTCGTCTCTACAAAAAATACAAAAATTATCTGGGCATGGCGGTGTGCCTCCAATTCCAGCTACTCAGGAGGCTTAGGCATGAGAATCGCTTGAATCCTGGAGGCGGAGATTGCAGTGAGCCAAGATTGTGTCACTGCACTCCAGCCTGGCAACAGAGCAAGGCTCCGTTTAAAAAAAAAAAAAAAAAAAAAAGCCAGTTTCATAGATTGCAGTACACTATGCTGGAACCAGGAAGGATAGGCATATTTTCTAAAATTTCAGTGGGTATAAACAATAGAGACTGGTTTTTGAAGGTGTGGGTTGCTAAATTCTCCTGAAATTTATTCATTTCAGAAAATCATATAATCTTCAAAATCTGTTTATTATTACTTTCAACTCTGATGCTGTCTCCTATACCTGCTATTTTCTCTTCAAACAACACCAAACAAGAAAAGTGGTAAATATATTATTTCAAAGGCTGCGTTCATTCTTTGTACTCCCCAAAATATACAAAAACATTTCCATTTAGCATATAATAAAAATAGTTTTCAATAATGGTTTTTGAACAGTTAAAACTATTTTTACGGGGGTTTAAACTGCATTACTCACATAGCATGCAGGAAAACAAAAAGATTTAAAGAATTGTTCCAGAAAGTCACACTAATGACATTTTCCTAGCCCTTTTCTTCCACTGAATTCCAATCCTACGTCTTCACAACCTCTCATCTATTTAGAACTGAAGTGATTTCACTTGTTCCCTGAACTGCAAGAGCCTCTTATTTAGGTGCAGTTGATAGTTCCAGGTGTCATTTCATCTATTGTTCTACAATTTAGTTTTAGATGTGATCAAATTAAGTGCTTGATTCCAGTTTGTCCTACACATGAACAAATTACTGGACATGGAATGTTACTATGGGACGACTAAAAATAACATTCTTATATTTGCTTATTCTCACAATCTTGATGTTTCCACTGAACTCTGATGTGTATCACCCAATGTGTATCCCTTTATGGTCTCCTTAGGTAGAAAGGATTTCTAGACCCTAAATGCAGGAATTTGCTTTGGCAACATTGTTTTTCTATTATGTTTATCAAATCTAAAATTCAATAAGTCAAGTAAATAATTGATTTACAATGGAAAACTTATTTAAATGTTTGTAATTAATGTAAAAGTAACTTTAGAGATAGGATTGATCCAATAATGTAAAATGCCAGCTGAAATTTCTGACTTAACCTTATGCCCATTTTGAAATTATGACTACAAATCAATCGAACTTTTCTCAGGTCAATCTTGCTTTTAAAACATTTATATTTACTATTAATATGTGTTGGATATCAATGATAACCAACATATTATAGGAAAACTAAACTTATACACAGTAACCATTTTATTATTAAGTCACATAAAACAGACTGCAATGTAGCTGTTAGCTAATATCTATAAATTGTTATTTTGATCGAAGTAGAATGTTTGGAGCATGCGTTTCCTCATTTAACCAACAGTATGACTCACTAAGGTACATACCAGGACAATTTCTTAATTATAAAAGGGCCAAAAGGGATTTATCAAGGCCTTAGAGATAGGACTTTGCAATCAATGGAAGGCAAGTTTATATCACTACATACAGGTTTATATCACTGAAAATTCTGAGTGTAAATTTTATAATACTTTGCTTCTTATACTTAATCTAATATCCAGCCAATGAGCCTTTGGCTTTGGTTTGTTTAGGGTTTTAATATAAAAGAAGCACATGTTCCTTATGGAAATATTTGAAAAGTGTGAAATAGCATGAACTAATCAAAGAAAGAAAATATATATAATCTCAACAACTTATTTAATTTTCTTAGTGTTTTTCCACACATTTTGTGATAATCAGATCTATACACGCAATCTGTCACACTGTATGTCAAATGTTTTACTTAATATTATGCCGTAAGTGTTTTCTTAAGTCATTAACTATCCTCATAAAATACTACTGAATTGATGCCTAATAATTACATCATATTATTATGTCCAGTATATATTATTTTATTGAAACAATTAAGTATTTTTTTTTATTTTGGTGAATGGGAGATTCACTAACATTACAATCATGTGATATTTAGACAGCTGTTCATTTGTTCATAATATTGTAAAGACAAAGTCAGAGAATAAACACTTGTAAGGCTCTAGAAATCTCTTGTGCAATTTGCGTTTTAAAGATACATGGGAGATCATTTATAACACATAATAATAAAGTAAAAGATACAAAGAGATGCAAAGGAGTTCAGAGTAACTTTTTTCCAAGAGAAGTGTCAGAATTAATACCACGGAAGAAACCTTAAACGGACTCTTTAAGGATAAGAATTTCTATGTAAAAATAACTATCTATAAATATTTTATTAACTGTCTTGAGCAAGCCATTGCACTATGCAATCATTGTTTTTCACCTAGTCATCTGTATTTTATCAATCATGTTATCGTCCTGTGAAGCATCTTTTCATTTATTAACTTTTGTTTGGCCACTTTATAGTTGGCCATTCCTTTTGTCATTAATATATATTCCAATGTAGAGTCTATGGAAGATGTCATGCTGGGTTCTGAAATACAGTGAACAAAACAAAACAGACAAAAACTCTGGTCCTCACATTGCTTAGATTCCACTGAGAACGGGACCCTTGAGGAGCCAGGAAGCTATGAACATTTGTGTTGGCAAACCTGTGAGGGCCTGTGTTTCTGTCCATCTCTTAATATTTTCCATACTTGACTTAAAATAGTAAATAACATGTACAATGCCCATGGTAATTTTACCAGGTGACATGATGAAAAAGGAAACCCACAAAACAGTTTGTCAAAAACAACGATGTGAATAACACATGATATTCGGGCATTAAGAACCAAAACTGCTTGAGTCACAGAATTGGAGAAAAGGTCAGCCAGAGATAATGCTGGGTGTGGTAGTATGGTACCGATTCTGAAATTTTGTATGGAGGGAATGACCAGGCCTTTGCTCCAGAGAGATAACTTTGGTGACATTGAGAAGACAGTCATTGTGAGTAAGGGGTAAGATCATAGGTAGGTGACTGCAAAGACAGTAGTGAACTACTGCTAAAGTTGAAGTGTCAGTGACAGTTCTGAATGAAGGATGTGACAGTGGAAATGGAGAGAGAAGAGAGAGCAAGAAGGTAATCAACATTTGGTGAAAAGAATTTTTTAAAATATCATCAGGCTTTTATGTCCAAGGTCTACTTGATTCTTGGATGTCTCCCTGACATTCTGGGCCTAGAGCATGTCCTTGTGCCCAGAGGCAGAAAGGACACGATATGCTATTTAGAATCATAGTAATTTTGACATGTTGCGTTGTCATTTATAAATTTTTTGACCTAAACCATATTACATAGTTTACTGAGCATTTGCTTCAGAATATAAAAATACAGACATAATTGTACCAATTTCATGGTACTTTATGAATATTAAAAAAGATTATCTGCATGAAATAATCTGTCATGTATAAGTTGTTATACAAATTTCTACAGAGACTAGGATAAGATAATGAAGAGATTAAGTACAGGTTTTTTATCTGTTCCTATTAATAAATTATCCTTATACTTATCCTCTACTTACAAATGTAGGTCTAATTCTTTAAAATGTGGTTGTTTTGTAAGTTTTATAGTAGAAATGTCCCAAACCCAACATGGCAAAAGTCAAAAAGTAAATAAATGCCATGTTCAAAAGATTATTGCATTTCTCTGGTCTCTGGCTGACCTATGGAACAATTAAAGTTTAGATTGCTAAAGCCATTGTTTATGTTTTGTGCCTATTTCTCTGTTTTTAATCAACCGTGTTGCCACCTAAATATTACTGGGAAAGCCAATAAATTAATCCATTCAGATGTTTCTAGCTGACGATGATTAAAATGACAATCCTTCCATTTTATTTGCTTTTAATTGTGTAACTTTCATAGTGAAATTCCAGGAAGTAATGAGTGTCAGTTAAGGTATTTTTGGACAAGGGGATTCCTTTCTTTTAATTCATTTAGGGGTAAAGAAGAAAAATGCCACACTATTTTATGATTTTCATGAAATTTCACAATTTTCATAACTGATGCAGGTGTCTTCATAATCCAGTGGCTTGACCGTTATTTTTCCTCATTTACCAAAGTAAGAAACGTAAGTATCATGTGTGCGTATCACTTTATAATCCAACAATATACTTTCAAACATTGTACTTTCAAAAAGAGTGACTGAATATAGACAAATAATCAAAAAAGAATATGCAAACACATAGTACATATAAAATAGACTATACTAAGAACCAAAGTAAATAAAACATATAATTTCTACCAATTTAATTATCCAAAAAATACATTTTAAGTATATGATGAGAAGGCACTGTATACACCTATTGACTGTGTAAATTAATTCCGCTTCTAAATGGTAACTTCTTAGTATATCTCTATAGGATTAAATGTGTTTATGCCCTTTAGCCTACTATTTAATTTATAATACTATATCTTTTTTGTTTTGTTTTGTTTTTTGAGAGGGAGTCTCCCTCTGTCGCCCGGGGCTGAAGTGCAGTGGCGCCATCTCGGCTCACTGCAAGCTCCGCCTCCTGGGTTCACGCCATTCTCCCGCCTCAGCCTCCCGAGTAGCTGGGACTACAGGCGCCCGCCACCACCCCTGCTAATATGGTTTTTTGTTTTTGTTTTTGTTTTTTTTTTTGTATTTTTCGTAGAGACAGGGTTTCACCATTCACAGGATGGTCTCGATCTCCTGACCTTATGATCCGCCTGCCTCGGCCTCCCAAAGTGCTGGGATTACAGACGTGAGCCACCGTGCCTGGCCTATAATACTATATCTTAAATAAATGGGCAAATGCTCAAATATTGCCTGTTTTTAAAGCCTGAGAACCAAATCTGAAAAAAAACATAAATTTCATGATAATTTTTTGGGGTATTGCTGAATTAGCCCTTTTGAAGGTTTTACATAAACAGGAATGTGGGGTGTAAAAAGGACCAGAAGATATACTAGCATATGACATAGCATATGTCAAGTAATCATTACAACTGCATTTTCATATAAATTCTCTTTACCTTCAATTTACATATTCAGAATAAATTCGAAGTTAATATTTTTCTTTTTGAGTCTTTGTTCTTTTCTTTAAAGTACTTTACCTCCGATGATTAAGATATAAGATAAGGCCAGGCATGGTGGCTCATACCTGTTATCCTAACATTTTAGAGGGCTGAAGTGGGTGAATCACTTGAGCCCAGTAGTTTGAGACCAGCCTAAGCAACATAGTGAGATCCCATCTCTACAAAAAAATAAACAAAATTAACTGGGTATGGTGGCACACGCCTGTAGTCCCAGCTACTTGGGAAGCTGAGATGTGAGGATTGCTTGAGCCAGGATAGCAAGGCTGCAGTGAGCCGAGATAACGACACTGCACTCCAGCCTGGCTGGCAGAGCAAGACCCTATCTAAAAATAAAAAATACATAACATAAGACAGTCAGCAACCATTACAGATTCTTGAGAAAATGAATAAAAAATAAATTCAGCAAAAAGAATGGCAATAAAGAGCTAGACTAGTACTGTCCAAAATAATTTTTTGAAATAATGGAAATGTATAATTCCATACTATTCAATGTGGTACTCAATAGCAACATGTAACAGTTAAGATTTGAAATGTAATTATTCCCTTTAAATTTAAATTGAAATTTAGTCACCTATGGCCCATGGCTATCCTGTTAGAAAGGGCAAGTCTAAATTGTGGGGTGCACTAAACTTCGTGAAAAGAACTTGGGGAAGATTATGTAGCAACAGAAAATGAACAAATTATGAAGACTGGATATGGAGAGAGGAAAAGCTAATGATAAATAAGTAAATTTTAAAAAAAATAACTTTAGGAGGCAGAGGCGGGCAGGTCACAAGGTCAAGAGACGGAGACCATCGTGGTCAACACGGTGAAACCCCGTCTCTACTAAAAATACAAAAACTTAGCTGGGCCTGGTGGCGCACACCTGTAGTCCCAGCTGCTCAGCAGGAGGATCGCTTGAACTGAGGAGGCAGAAGTTGCAGTGATCTGAGATGGTGCCACTGCACTAAAGTCTGGCTACAGAGCGAGACTCCATCTCAAAAAAATCAAACAAAAACAAGCAAACAAAGAAATAAAAACTACCCAAACACAATTAAGGGTGAAAGTGGAAGGATAATACTGAAGATAAAACCAGTAGGCATTAATGATTAGAACTGGAAAAATATGCAAGGGGAATTGTGGAATCAGGAGTTCAGTTGTGTAGGCTGAATAAAATAGAAATTGAAACTCAATTCATTACAAAAGAACAGACCTTTTACTATTTATTTTCATTTGCCACTCATTAAGTTGGTATGTTTTCTTTTTCTAGTAAAAATGTGTAACGAGGTTAATTCTAATTTTCTAATTCTTTTTGGTGCATAAAAATGTTATGCAAATTGAAATTCTGTTCGACTTCATAATCCAAAGTCAACTGTAAATCATTTATGCATCTTTAAAAATATAGTTCACTTCTGTTCCACTAGTGTTTTGTACTTTTTGTGTGTTTTGTGGCACAATAAAAAAAGTTCTGTATCAACTCTATGCAAAGTGATTTATATGAACATTAATCTTAAATCAGTAACCTTTTTTCTGACAAATGATTTAATCAGTATTAACTGTATTAGTGTGTATAGTAATCTTTTACTGATTATTATGGCTAAATTTACAAATATATTAATAGAAGTTTATTTTCCACATATAATAAACAATACATTAAACTTTACTAATCAACTCTGGAGTCATTTCTGATTGATTAATAGACATGGATTTGGGCATGTTTTATTGTCCATTACTGCAAAACAATTCCCAAGTGGGTAAAACAGAGTAAATTACTCAAATGCAACTTTATTTTCTTTAAAAGAGTAATTGTATTCACATATTTAATGTATTTAATGTACTATAAATGACATGGACATTTACAAATTTAAACTTTTTTTTTTTTTTGACGGAGTCTTGCTCTGTGTCCAGGCTGGAGTGCAGTGGCACGATCTCGGTGCACTGCAAGTTCTGCCTCCCGGGTTCACGCCATTCTCCTGCCTCAGCCTCCGGAGTAGCGGAGATACAGGCACCCACCACCATGCCAGGCTAATTTTTTTGTATTTTTAGTAGAGATGGGGTTCACCGTGTTAGCCAGGATGGTCTCCATCTCCTGACCTCGTGATCTGCCCCCTTGGCCTCCCAAAGTGCTGGGATTACAGGCGTGAGCCACTGCACCCGGCCTACAAATTTAAACTTTTATAGCATTAAACCAGTGGCTTTGATTTTTGATATATACACTGAATCTATGTGAATCTTGGGGATCTGTGTACATATGTTAGTATTCATTTCTTTTTTTTTCTTTAGTTATAGTTTCATACTGTTTCAAAAATAATAAATTGTAATTAAGCAGTTATAAAGTAAAAAGTTATGATTTCCATTGCTCTTTAAATAGCCAATCATTGTAATAGGTCAATATGAATTATTTCGAACCTTATTCAATAAACTTACATATGCATACTTTTTATTACACCAACACGCTTTATCTTACTCAATCTGCCATTTTCATTCTCTTCTTCATTGACTTCTTTCCTTGTTTGTTAATACACTGACCTAAATGACTATATTCATAGTATTTCAGAGCATGTTATGTAATTTGATTTAACAAATACCTGCTTGATACATCTTTTGATTCTCTTTTATTTTTAGATATTTCAAAGTATAAATTATGCCTATATTCTTGTTCATGTTTGTGATTATTTGGAAAATATTTTAAAAAGTAGGATGGCTGAATCAAATAATAGTCACACTTCAAATTTTGTTCTCAAATTTCTGCACCATTCTAAGTAGATGTATGTTCAATCTCATTTCTCCGTAAGTTGTCAGCAAACTCTATATTATATACAGAAAACTGAGCTTCAAAAATGATATCTTAGATTGTTAATGATTTTTTTCTCTTATTATCAAAGCAATTGAGCATCTGTATATCTTCATTAACCAGTTGGGCTTTCTCTTTTCTTATGGCCAAGGAGTCAGGATTCTTTGCCTAAAATTATAACTATTCATCTATCACAGAAATATGTATGCACATGCCCGCGCACACACACACCACACTGTTATGATCCAGTCTTTCCTTTTATTTATTTTTATGAAGACTTTTAGAAAACAGAATTCTTTTTTCTTTTCTTTTGTTTATTTATTTATTTATTTATTTATTTATTTTGAGATGGCGTCTCACTCTGTCACCCAGGCTGGGGTGCAGTGGCACAATCTTGGCTCACTGCAACCTCCGCCTCCCAGGTTCAAGTCTCTCCTGAATAGGTGAGATTACGGGTGTGCACCACCACACTCGGCTAATTTTTGTATTTTCAGTAGAGACAGCGTTTTGCCATGTTGGCCAGGCTGGTCTTGAACTCCTGACTTTAGGTGATCCATCCGCCTCAGCTTCTCAGAGTGCTTGAATTACAGGCATGAGTCACTGCACCTGGACTTTATTTGTATAAGAATAAAAATCTATGATTTTTCTTTGATTGCTTCTATATTTGCATATTGCTTTATTAACTGTTACTCATCGCCAACTTTTGAAAAATAATTCCAAATTTTTACATGCGAAATTATTTCAAACATATGCCAACCTGTAAGGATAATTCAGAAACATTAAAAACGAACTCTGTAGACACTTTTTTCTTAGCCGTATGAATTGAGGTTAGCCTTTGCCAATAGAGGGTATTGGAAAGACATTGCAAACCAGAGCAAGAGAAAAGCATTTTCTTTTTTTCCTTCCTTCTTCAGGTAAGTTGTTTGCCCAGTGGCCAGGGGCTCAGCTGGGAGGGGCGAGAGCACTGGTAGCATTCTCTGCAGCTGCCCTAGCGGATGCACTGTGGCTGGCACTAACACGGTTCTCCATCAGTCAACAGTGGGCAGCTCCTGCAAACCTGCGTGGCTTGTCTCAGTGGGGACGTTTCCTACAGACCAGCTGTGGCTTGTCTCAGTAGGGACATTTCCTACAGACCAGCTGTGGCTTGCACTTGCCAGCATGTTTCATCATCCCAAGCAGGCTGCTTGTGTCTTTGGCCACCATTCTTCTCCGAGGTTTGAAGTTGAGTTTAGAGTTTGTGCCCTTCCTTTGAATTTCTGATTCTATCCTTGTACACACTCCCTCAGCCTTAAAAGTAGTAGCTATCTTCTGAAAGAGATCTCTCTTCTCCTTTAAGCTCTTTGTTAACATTTCTCTACATACAATTTCTTGAAAATAAAGATTTTCTGTTTACTCATGGTTTTGGTTTCCTGGCATTATCTTGGGTGATAAATTTGGTTTTTGATTTAGTTTAAGTTTTGTTTTGTATTGTGTTGTTTTCCTTCTTTCTACATATTTTTCCCTGGTTTGAAGATGTTTTTCCTCAAAGTAGTGAAAAACATTTATCCAGCAGCCATTATTGAGTGGACAAATCTTTTCTCATTGATTTGAAAGGACATTGTTTTCAGTTAAATATCTCAGTACTTGATTCTTATTCTGCTAAATTGGTTCCACTTCAATGCTGCTTAAATTACCTTCTTTTAACTTTACATGTCAATGCATTTTGAAGCAAATTAATGCATAACACCTCTTCCTCCATTCGAAAAAAGTTGACCTTGAGGTTTTCCAGGGAAACAATTTCACTGTCTTTTAATTTTTGTAAAGTAATTCCATTCTCTCTTTTTAACTCTCTTGTTAAACAAATGTTTTCAATCTCTATTTTTCCAGTATACTAAGTATTTTATGCTTTCAGGTTCATTATTGACTTGCAAAGACAGACTGGGAAAACAGTACTGCATCAACAAAACTTTTTAGAAGATCTTTATTTTATTCTTAAAAATTGTCTATATTATTCATTTCCCAGTTTCCTATTCTAGAAAAGGATATTCTAGAAAATCCTATTCTACTGATTTGTCTGTAATTCTTCTTTCTCTATCACATCAAGTGGGGATTGTGAAAGTTAGTCTGCATCATCCTTACAGGCATAACACCCTCTCCTCAGTAGAGCTCAATACGAAGGAATTTTATTAAATTTCCTCTCAAGGGCATTTCTTGAGTTTATTGGGCATTTCCTCTTGGAGTGTATTGGTAACTTTCAACAAAATATTTAGCTATTCTCAAAATAATGAACATTAGTAGTCTGATCACAGTTATTTTGAAAGTCTTTTTAAGAAATTATGGCATTTTTTCAAATGGTGTATTCGCTTAATGTAAGGCTTTATTTAGATTATATTTCTAATCAGATCATTTCTCATTTACTTCCAGTTGAACATATTTGTTAGTATTATAGATCTGCTTCCTAAACCCATGAAGGTAGTTTTGTAAAAATGAAATATTTCAAAGGGGAATAGAATACATCCCTTAGTAGGTAACCATTTTTATGGGGACTAATGCATTATTTGAGCAGTTAGAAACTGAGTCTGCTGTCCTCTGTGAATGCAAACTTTGCAACTAACAATTCTTGTACTCAGAAGAGGCCAAACAAGTTAAAACACTGTATATCTTTCAAGAAATGAGTCTCAAAATTTATTGTGAACAATTATCATCACATAGTTGCCCAGCATCTGAAATACTCCTTACATTTGCTGAATTTCTACCATGAAAGGATTGATGTGGCTCATCTCAGACCACAGAAGAAAATATGATAATTTAGTAGATTTTATTAATGTTTTCAATTATCCACTGCTTTCACTATGAAAAGATTTACATCTCTTTCTATTGTCAAGCTGTTTTAAGTGCCTCTCTATTGAATGAGTTTAATTTCCTGCCCCATTAACATCATGCTTGGCTTTGTAACTTGATATCAATGAAATGTGAGCAGAAGTGACTGTATGCAAGGCCAGAGCCAAAGATTTCACAGATATCACATCATTCTGTTCTTTCACCCCAGGCCTTGAATTGTGAACAGATAAGAAAGGAAACCTCAGTTAACACAAAATTGACATATAAGGTATGTAAGAATATATTATTTTTCAAAGTGAAGGAGCTGTAGCTGCCACAGCATGATCTGAAAAAAGCTATCTAATACACTTAATGTCCCACCTAAGCCACGGACATGTTTCACGACTTCAGCCCATCAGATGCACTGATTTCATATTATGAGCTAGAAGCTAGTGATAAAGATACACAGCAGAGAATGCATTCTGTTATCGGGGGCAGCTGGGTTACTCATGTGCATTCTCCAAGAGAAAAAGTATCTGTTGTTTAATGCTGGCAACGAAGCAATAGCGCAAGCTGTCCTGTAAATAAATAACCAGATTCAGGGTTTCTGCAGTTTCTGTGGTAGGGTTTTGGCTGCAGCTCCGTATCTTTTAGCTCTAGCATCCCAGACATTTCTGTGAAATAAAGAGGTGGCTCCGATGACTGGAAGAGCACCGGGGTCCTGGGTCTCGCACCGAAAGGATTAACGACACAGATACAGTTGGAGTGGTTTTAAGGAGCAAAAAGTTTAATAGGCAAGAAAGAAAGAAGAAAACAGCTTCCCCCCTACAGAGAGGGGGTGGGGTGGGCTTGAAACAGAGAGGAACTCTGTGTGCGGCAGAAAAGTGGTTGCTTCTGTTGGGATCCTGGAGGAGGACGTTTCTGGTTTGCATAGGGCCCAGGGAATAACCACGTGTGTTATTTAGGTAGCTCGCAAAAAACCTGGCCCTCCCACCTTAGCCATTTAATAAGCAAATGCGGGTCGCCATGATGTTTTGAACACTTGCTGTAATCTGGAGGTGGCCCTTACACTTGACACAAGTGGTGACAGGGAGAACATGACTGGAATCGCCATATTGAGTGAACCTAGCTTCTACTGGCCTGCATTTGCATATCAAAGCTTGCCAGCCCAGCCCTTCAAGCTGCCTTTTCTGTTAGAAAAGAGATGGTTTGGGGGTTGTTTTTATTAAAAGAAAAAAGCCTAACCAAGAACTCCTTTTACCCTCTCTATCTGCCAAAAGATCATTTCTGAATAATTCTTGTATTACCAAACAACATTTGTGTTCAAATCACCAAGTCATTTCTGTTTCTTTCAAACCAATGCCAACTGTTTCAGTAACTGTCCACAGAAGAGGTTGTAGGTAATTTTTCAGGGAAATGGAAACGATTCATTATTATTGTCTGTCCGTGTTAAACCTGAAGTTGTTTTAAATTCTTCTACTCTTAGTGGGTGGTACTTAGGCATCTTAGCTGAAACAAAAACATAATAATTAAATTGCAATTTGTGATCACCTTAATAAACAAAAGTACAATGAAAGCGAAGTGATTGAATTACCACACTTACTGATCACTGTACAGTGCATTAAAGTATTTAAAGACTATGGAGTAAGGTAATTCTAGTGGTGTTGAATTGCTTGCAAAAAATAAAAGGTACAGTTTCTAAGTATCTTCTGAAGGCAATGACTGAAGCTGAGGGGCATTTTATGACTGTAGAAAAGAACCATTTATTCTTTGTTACAACTGGACTGGAACAGATGAAAAACTAAATGGAAAGTTTAAATATGTGAGTTGTCATGTTACAGCTTTAATTCAATTTGATATCTGACCAGATATCTGGGCTTTGGTGGTTGTTATTGTTTTTTATTATTATTTTTTGTTATCTCAATATTTGAACAAATTCTAAACATTTTAGAAGGAATGTCCCTTATAATCTTATAGTTAAGAAATCTTAAATCTTACCTCTTAAATATTAAAATGTCATCTTTCAATTTTCCAGGGTTATTGCTGCTGATTTTTGCCAGTAAAATACAGCCTCCCTAGAAACTAAATTAGAAGCTACTGAAACTTTAAAAATGTAATATTCTTGTTTCCACCCAGGTCAGATAACTGGCAGTGTGAAAGTTTATATCCAATGAATTCTGGTTCTGGTAATAGAAAATTTGCATGTAGTTTAAAAAATATCACTATGTTAGAAACAATATTACCAAAAAGTAAATCAAAAGCACTAAATGCCCCAAAAGTAGGCAAAAACTGGAAAAAATTTGATCCTTAAACTAAGGAAACATCATTGGGCAAAATCTATACAGCTTTTTTGTCTCTCAAGAACAATCAGTAGGTGTGTTGTAGCATTGAAAGAAATCAGGTAGAAATCAACATTCACGGGGACTACTTCACCACTCCAGGTAGAAAACAATGGCTGCAAAAAGGTGAACAGACATCACAGCTACTGTTTGTCACTGTGGAAACAAAAATTTGGAGGTTGAATAATGCCAAGTTATAAAGTCTTGGTGAATACCCAGGATTTCTATTAAAACCCCAGAAGAAATATAGCTTAGGAATAATAACTACATTCTAAGACTATAGAGTACCCTGATATTAAACAGAAATAGATAATAAAATTTGTAAATCATAGCAGAAATAATTAAGGAAAAATAAAAAATACATAAATCACGGTTATAGGGAGGAAAATATTACTATGGATCCTTGAGAGATTAAACACATTCTAAAGGAATGTCATGTATAATACTTTCCTAATTATTTAAACGGCTTAGATAAAATACATGAATTCTTTTCAAAACACAATGTATCAAAACTGACTGAAGAAAAAATATAAAATTTTAGTAACTCAATGTTTACCAAATTTAATATTTAATTCAAAACATTTACTCATGAAAAGTATATATATATGTCTATACATGACATATATCATATACGTACAGATATGCTATATCAATCATACATGTGCATGTTTCTACAATATATATTAATGATCCATATTCCTTGTAAATGTAAACAGATTTCACAACTGAATATATGGAATATATGAATATTTTAATTCATCATGATCAGGACAAGTTCACTGCAGGACAGAAGTTTAAGTTGATCTTTGGAAAATCAATCAAATGAATTTGCATATTAACATAATAAAGATGTGATTCTAAAAATAGATATTTAAAATTTTAATAAAGTGCAAAATTACAGGAATTCTCAGGAAACTGGGAATTAAAGGGAATATCCTCAAATAAATAATGTTTGACTATATAAAAATCCTAAAAATAACCTTGTGTTCAATGGTGAAATATTGAAATATTTCCCCCCCAAAAACACTAATAAAACAACAATATCTACTCCTCACTCTTTACTTCTTCACAATATTATCCAGGATATATTAGCCATTAAGTTAGTTAGAAGAAATACAAGTATAAAGCATAGAGCATAATAAAATAAGAAAGATAAATTTAGAAAGATTAGAAAAGAAGCACAAAACTGCTTATACTCAGAATGTGTCTGTTTACATAAATAATATTAAAGAATATATAAAATAGCTACTAGTATGAAAAAAAAAAAATATATATATATATATATACACATGGACCAAGCTTGTAGGGTACCAGTTAACATAGAAAAAAGCCAATTGCATTTTGATATGCAAGTAGCCAACCACTAGAAAAAAATATACAATAAAATGGTTCTGTTAAAATATTTTAATTGCTATAAAATAGGAATGAGTGTAAGAGAAATATTTAAGTTCTCAATACTGAAAACCACAAAGATTGCTAATAGAAATTAAGAAAGACCTAAATTATTAGAGGAATATGCTATGTGTATAGATTGTAATACTCAATAATGTTAATAATAAAATTCTGAAATTTTTGAAATAAAATGGTCACTACAATATTGGTCAACATTACAAAAGTCTCTTTTGTAGGAATTTGTAAGTTTATTCTAGAAATTGTATTGGAAAACAAAATATGTAGGGAAGCCAAAATAATTTTGAAAAACATGATTGGAAATTCAGTATTACTTAATTTATAAGCCTATTATAAATATACACTAATTTAGGGAATATCCTTGAATAAATAATGTTTGACTATATAAAAATCCTAAAAATAACCTTGTGTTCAATGGTGAAATATTGAAATATTTGCCCACCCAGAATACTAATATCTACTCCCCAATTCTCATTACTTCTTTCCAATATTGTCCAGGATATATTAGCCATTAAGGTAATTAGAAGAAATAAAAGTATAAAGCACAGAGCATAATAAAATAAGAAAGGGATAAATTTTAAAAGAGTAGAAAAGAAGCAAAACTGCTTATACTATACAGTTATGCATTGGTGTAGAATAGATAATTGACAAAACAGCCATTTCAGAAATAACCACATGCCTGTATGTTCAATGAATTTCTTGCAAAGGCAACCAGGCCATTCAATGGTGAAAAGAAACCCTCCTAATCAAATAGTTTTGAATCAAGTAGATATGGAAAAATATGAACCTCTCCTATTTCATGTCACAAAAAATAAAGATTAATCATAGACTAAAAGTGAAAATTAAAGAAATAAAGCTTCTAAAATCATGTAGTGATCAACATATTCACAGTCTTTGGGGTTCAACAGAGAGAACACAAATTGTGGACATAAAAATCATTAAAGATAAAAGTGAAAACACAAATTCATCAACATTAATAACTTCTGGTGAAATAAATCAGGTACAGAAAGTCAATTGCACGATCTCACTCATTTGTTGACTCTAAAAACGTTGATCCCTTAGAAATAGAGAGTCCAATGGTTGTTACCAGAGGAGAGTTCAGTGGTGGTTAGGTTTGGAGGGAGGGTTGGGAAAATGTTGATCAAAAGGTACAGAACTGTGAGATGATAAGTTTCTGTTTAGAACACCCGACTTGTGCTATTTTGATATGGCAAATCTAGCAAAATATTACGCTCAGTAACAATATTTAAATCCATTTAAAAATAACAATATTTAAATCCATTTAAAAAATGGATTTGACCATTTTACTAATTGATTTCTTCTATATATTTTTCTGATTAACTATACTGGATTATCAAAGATGATTTTATTGTATAGAAAGAAAAATAATGTGCCTCCTTTACAGTTTTATAACTCATACGTATGTTTCATTTTGTGTTGAGATGGTTATGACTGTTAAAAATTAGTGACGAATATTAAAATCATTTCCTTGGTTTCTCTCTAATAAGAATGTTGCTATATTGTTTTATTAATGTAAGAAAATGGTATTTGTTTTCAATTTAAGGTTGGTATCCCTATAAGTATTTTTGTTGCAAGTTTGAACAGATAATGTGCTTGTAAAAAAGAAAACTAGTTTTTATGTGAACAAGCCCAATACTTTATAAACGCAAAGAAACTCAACAGGAATTTTATGGGTGATATGCCAGAAAGTGCAATAGTAAATCTTGTATAAGCATACCTGGTAAACATTGTGAGCTTGATTTCGCACCACTGCAATAAAGTGAATTTTTTGGTTTCCAAATGCATATAAAAGTTGTGTTTACACAGTAATGTAATCTATTGTGTGCAGTAGCATTGTGTCTTAAAAAGCAATGGTCACAACTGAATTTAAAAACACTTTATTGCCAAGCAATTGTCATACCTGAGCCTTCAGCAAATTGTGATCTTTTTGTTGGTGGACGGTCTGGTCACCATGTTGCTGACTATTGACTTGCTTGTTGCTGAAGGTTGAAGTGGCTGTGGCAATTGCTTAAAATAAGACAACAAAAAAGTTTGCTGCATCAGTTAATACTTTATTCACAGTAGAAATTCTTTCAAAATTGGTGTAAATTCTCTCAAAACATACTGCTGCTTTACCATCTAAGTTTTATATAATATTCTAAATCCTTTCTTCTCATGTCAATAATGTTCACAGCGTCTTTGCCATGAGTATATTCTATCACAAGAAACCAGTTTCTTTGCTCATCCATAAAGGTATCTCTTCAGCCATCAAAATTTTATTATGAGATTATGGTAATTCAGTCACATCTCAGGAATCCACTTCTAATTCTAGTTCTCTTTCTGTTTCCAACCTGTATTCATCAGGGTTCTCATACATATATATAAAAATAATAATATATTATATATATATATAAAACCTAATTATCTGTCTATATATTATCTATATATAAACTAATATGTATATTAGTTAGATATATTTTATCTATATATAGATATATATCTCTCTCTATATATTAACTAATATCCTATTAGTTCTATCCCCTTTATATATATAAATGAGAGTTTATTAATATTAACTTACACAATCACAAGGTCCCACGGTAGACTGTCTGCAAGCTGAGGATCAAGGAGAGCCACTCTGATTCCCAAAAGTTGAAGAACTTGGAGTCCAATGTTCGAGGGCAGGAAGCATCCAGCTAGGGAGGAAGATGTAGGCTGGAAGAATAGGCCTGTCTCTTTTTTTCATGTTTTTCTGCCTGCTTTATTTTTGTTGGAAGCTTACTAGATTGTGCCCACCAGATTAAGGGTGGATCTGCCTTCCCCAGTCCACTGACACAAACGTTAATCTCTTTTGACAACACACACACAGAAACACCCAGGGTTAATAATTTGTATCCTTCAATCCAATCACGTTGACACTCAGTATTAACCATCGCATACCCCTTCTGCAGTGACTTCCTACACCGAAGTCTTGAAGCCCTCAAACTCATCCATGAGGATTTAAATTAGCTTTTCTATACTCTTATTAATGTTATATTTTGATCTCCTTCCATGAATTATGAATATTCCTAATGACACACACAATGGTGAGTTATTTACAGAATGTTATAGTCTATTATCACACTGCTAATAAAGACATACCCAAGACTGGGTAAGTTATAAAGGAAAGAGGTTTAACTGACAGTTCTGCAGGGCTGAGGAGGCTTCAGGAAACTTACAATCATTGTGGAAGGGGATGCAAACATTTCCTTCTCACTGGGTGGCAGGATGAAGAAGTACCAAGGAAAAGGGGGAAGAGGTCCTTATAAAACCATCAGATCTCACGAGAACTCCCTTACTATCACATTAATAACATAAAGATAACTGCCCCCGTGATTAAATTACCTCCCGCCAGGTCCCTCACATGATATGTGAGGATTATGGAAACTACAGTTCAAAAAAAATTTGGGTGGGGACACAGCCAAACCATATCACAGAACGTTTTCAATTAACTTTACCCATATTTATCAGAGGAATAATTATCTATGGCAGATATAGCCTTACCAAATGTATTTATTAAACAATAAGACTTCGACGTCAAAAATACTGCTTGATCTGTGAGCTCCAGGACAGAGGTTTTGTTAGTAAGCATGCAACATTTATGTTCTTGTACATCTTCAACGCTCTTGGGTGACCAGGTGCATTGTCAATGAGCAGTAATATTTTTAAAAGAAATCTTTATTTTTGAGCAGGAAGGGTCAATGGTGAGCTTAAAATATTCAGTGAACCATGCTATAAACAGATTTGCTATCACCAGGCTTTGCTGTTTTATTTATAGACCATAAGCAAAGTAGATTTAGCTTCTACTAAATTTACTAAAAATTTAGTAAATTGTTCAGGATCTCAGGATTTTCAGAATACTATAGGAGCCTTGGCATCAATTTCAGTTCACCAGCTACATTATCCCCTAAGAAGCAAGTCAGCTTAACCTTTGGAGCTTTGAGCCAGCCACTGGCTTCTCCTCTCTAGCTATGAAAGACCTAGATGGCACCTTCTTCCAATCGAAAGCTGTTTAATCTACACTAAATATATCTTACTTAGTATAGCCACCTTCATTAATTATCTTAGCTATATCTTCTGGATAACTTTCTATATTAGTATTTGCTGCTATACCTTGAACTTTTATGTTATGGAGATGGCATCTTTCCATAGAACTCATGAATCAAACTTTGCTACCTTCACACTTTTTTTTCTGCAGCCTCTTCGCCTCTAGGAGCCATCATAGAATTGAAGAGAGTTAGAGTCTTGCTTGGAATTAGGCTTTGGTTTAAAGGAATGTTGTGACTGGTTTGATTTTTTATTCAGAACACTAAAGCTGTCTCCATATCAGCAATAAAGCATTTTGTTTTCTTATCATTCATGTGTTCACTAGAGTGGCACTTCAAATCTTCAAAAAGTTTTTCTTTGCATTCATGATTTGGCTAGCTGTTTAGATATGGTGAAGAGGCCTAACTTTTAGCCTACCTCGATTCTCAACATGCCTTCCTCACTAAGCTTAATCATTTCTAGTTTTTGATTTAAAGTGAGAGATATGCAGCTCTTCATTTCAACACTTCAGGGCCATTGTATGGTTATTAATTGGCCTGATTTTATTATTGTTGTTTCTCAGGGAGTATGGAGGCCCAAGGAGAGGGAGAGAGGTTGGAGAATGACCAGTGAGAAAACACACAATATTTATCAATTAAAATTGCCTTCTTATATGGGTACAGATTGTGATGCCCCAAAACAATTACAGTATTAACCAAATATTACTGATCACAGATCTCCATAACAGATATAATAATAGTGAAAAAATTGAAATATTTCAAGAATTACCAAAATGCGACCCAGAGACATGAAGATAGTGTACGCTGTTGGAAAAATGGCACCGATAGACTTGCTCAACTCAGGGTTCCCACAACCCTTCAGTTTGTAAAAAGCACAATATCTGTGAAGCATAATGAATCGAAGTGAAATATGTCTATAATATAATCATCTTCAATTAGATAGACAAATTCAGTTAAGGACAAGTGGTAAAATATATTTTAGACTGAATATTTATCAGCCCGTGTAAACTGTTGTTGCAATTGAATTTTGATTAAAAATCTGAAACTTTTTTTTCACATTTTAAAATTGATTTTTTAATTGGGATTTAATTGTTACATTTAGAATCAATTTTATGCCCTTGCCTCTTAGGAAATAAATGAATATCCCATTGCTCTCCACAGGGAAAACCCTTGCTGACTGGCTTCTCCTGCCCCATCCACTCTCCCTGGCAGCACGGTGGGGCCACAGTGGAACTGCCAGCTTTCCCCTGTCAGGGATTCTAGGAGCTCTGAGAGCCCCTCCTGAAGGGGGCGTTAGACAGCAGCTTCAATCTTCCTGCCTGTAACAGCAAGAAGCCCATGTTCTACTGTGTGTGTGCATATGCATATGTGCAAAACCAAAAACCAATTTAACAAAATATGTATAGACATACATATATACATATGTGGGTATGTGTGAATGTATGGATATATGCATTGTGTATACATATATAATAATAGAAAGGTTTATCTGAATATTGCTTACTCCTTGTTTCACCTTTTTCTTTTCTTTTTTTTTTTTTTTTTTTTTTTGAGACAGAGTCTCCTTATATTGCCCAGGCTGGTCTTGAACTCCTCATGAAATCCTCCCACTTCGGTCTCCCAAAGTGCTGAGATTACAGGCATGAGCTGCTGCACCCGACCAGTACTTACACTTACCTTACACTCTGCACACTGCACGCTGACATTGTGGATTCTGGTCTATGTGAGTGTGCCTGTATCCAGACGTAGATGGCATAAGCAGGTATACACATGTGCATATTACTGAAAACATTTAACAAAATACAGTACTTCCCCCAGATGTGCTATGCATTCTGACCTATTCTATTCTAGTTTCATTTTTATCCATTGTTGGCTGTGGCCATTGGAATGGATTTTGTAACTTATTTGTGGGTTGCACCTCCCTGCAGACTGCAGCTTGAGAACAGGATCCTGCAGTCGTGTGGCCAGGAAGAGGTGAAGCCTGTGATGCAGCCAAGTATTTATTGGAGGCTCCTGCAGAGGTGGGGTGGAGGTGTTGCTTCTAGTGGCTTCTGCATTTGGGTACCTCAGTTGTGCTTCTTACCCTTACCTCCTGGCCCTGACCTCTGCCTGCCTCCATTTCCTTCAGACTTTATTTTTTTCTTTTATTCAAACCCGTAGCCCCACAAGGCACTTCTGAACCATTTCTGTGGGATTTCTGTACCTTCTTTCATTTAGCTGTAAGAGAGTAGACAGGTTGGAAGACCCACTGACTTACTACTAGCTCGTGGCTCCATGCAGCCACTAGAGATGGTGTGTCTCATTCCATCCCACAGTAATCCTACGAAATCTGTGCTATTATAATGTGGTTTTACAGTTGAGGAAACTGTGTCCTCTAAGAAATTACACGCCCCAGGTTCTCCGGTTAATGGGGGAAAGAGCAGCCTTCAAACCCAGACCTGCTAGACCCCAAGGCCTGCGTTTTTCATCTCTGTGCTGTCCAGACTCTCTTTTGTCTTTTCTAGAAACGAGGTTATTTGATTTTTTGTTTTGTTTTGGTTTTGGTTTTTTTGAGACAGTATCTCACTCTCTTCTGTCACCCAGGCTGGAGGGCAGTGGTGCAGTCATGACTCACTGCAGGCTTGACCTCCTAGGCTCAAGGGATCCTCCCTCCTTAGCCTCCCACATTGTTGAGCCCACAGGTTCATGCCATCATGCCCGGCCAAGTCTTTTTTTTTTCTTTATTCTCCTGCCTTAGGCACCCAAGTAGCTGGAATTACAGGCATGCGCCACCACACCCAGCTAATTTTGTATTTTTAGTAGAGATGGGGTTTCTCCATGTTGGTCAGGCTGGTCTTGAACTCCCGATCTCAGGTGATCCGCCCGCCTTGGCCTCCCAAAGTGCTGGGATTACAGGCATGAGCCACTGTGCACGGCCTCCAGCTAAGTCTTTAAGTTTTTGTAGAGATGGGATATTGCTACATTACCCAAGCTGGTCTTTAACTCCTGGGCTCAAGTGATCCGCCTGCTTCATCACCCCAAAGTGCTGTGATTATGGGCCTGAGTCACGATGCCTGACTGAGACCAAGGTTTAACCAAAGAGTTCCAATCATTTTCTTTCCCAATATCCTCTTCTTAATGGGAAGCAGCTCCTTACAATTCGGTTGTCCACTTTGCCCAAGTTTGGGAACGTTTCAAGATGTCTTGGGTGTGAAATTGATTTTGGTTTGCTTTTTAGAAATATCAGGAGTGAAAAGAGCTGCAGTCAGTGTTTCTCTCTTTGCTATTTCCTCATTTTCTCACCTGTTATCTCTGTACCAGTGTGTGGCGGAGGAGTCTGTTATTTGACTGGCTGGAGGGAGTAATCATACTGGTGAGGTTTAGGTACTTCTGAGGAGCAAAGCACTGTCCAGCTGTAAGGTAGGATGCCCTGTGTAGGTAGTGAGCTCCTCAATACTAGAGGTATCCAAGCCAACTTACCCAAGATAACCTCTTGGAATGTATCATTTTGAATATGAAAGATTTAGCCTAGTGCGTGTATACAGTAAGAGCTCAATAAATGCTTGTTGGGTGAATGAGTTTTTGAGCCTGAGTAGCCCTTTCTTCCTTGATAAATCTCAGTAAAGGTGAATGTTAGAAAGGACACTAAGAGATTGGTCAAGGCACTCATCAACTTTTCATTCTCAAAACCACCTGAAAGATGGTAGCCTAACTCTTAAATATCAACAGAAAGCACAACTCCACTGTGCATAGCAGGAGCACATATGAATATTTCACATATTTCATAATCAGTTTTAAAGATAATGCCTCAACTGTCTTCTGCCACAGGCTAAGTACATTTCCCTTTCTCATCCTCATTGGCAATACAAATCTGGGTTGGAGGAGGTGCCTGTCCTGTAAGAAAAAATGGCACTTGGAAAAGGCTGCATCCTCTTGGGCTTGTCCTAGAGCTGGGGTTGGCAAGCCACATCCTGAGGACCAAATTTGGCCGTTTGTCTGTTTTTGTCAATAAACTTCTATTGGAGGACAATAAACTTTTTATAGATGGTCTTGTAGCTTCATGTTACAAAGGCAGAGTTGAGTAGTTGCAACAGAGGTCACATGGCTTGCAAAACCTAAAATATTTACTATCCGATTATTATTTTATTATTATTATTATTATTATTATTATTATTATTATACTTTAAGTTCTGGGATACATGTGCAGAATGTGCAGGTCTGTTACATACGTAAACATGTGCCATGGAGGTTTGCTGCACCCATCAAACGATCATCTAGGTTTAAAGTCCTGCATGCATTAGATGTTTCTCCTAATGCTATCCCTCCCTTAGCCCCCCACCTCCTGACAGGCTCCAGTGTGTGATGTTCCCCTCCCTGTGTCCATGTGTTCCATTGTTCAACTCCCACTTATGAGTGAGAACATGCAGTATTTGGTTTTCTGTTCCTGAATTAGTTTGCTGAGAATGATGGTTTCCAGCTTCATCCATGTCCCTTCAAAGGACATGAGCTCATTGTTTTTATGGCTGCATAGCATTCCATTGTGTATATGTGTCACATTTTCTTTATCCAGTCTATCCTTGATGGGGATTTGGGTTGGTTCAAAGTCTTTGATATTTTGAATAGTGCTGCAGTAAACATACGTGTGCATGTGTCTTTATAGTAGAATGATTTATAATTCTTCGAGTAACCCAGTAATGTGATTGCTGGGTCAAATGGTATTTCTGGTTCTAGATCCCTGAGGAATCATCACACTGTCTTCCACAATGGTTGAACTAATTTACACTCCCACCAACAGTGTAAAAGTGTTCCTATTTCTCCACATTCTTTCCAGCATCTATTCTGTCCTGACTTTTTAATGGTTACCATTCTAACTGGTGTGAGATGGTATCTCATTGTGGTTTTGACTTGCATTTCTCTAATAACCAGTGATGATGAGCTTTTTTTCATCATCACTGTTGGCCACATAAATGTCTTCTTTTGAGAAATGTCTATTCATATCCTTTGCCTACTTTTTGATGGGGTTGATTTTTTCTTGTAAATTTGTTTAAATTCTTTGTAGATTCTGGATATTAGCCCTTTGTCAGATAAATAGATTGCAAAAACTTTCTCCCATTCTGTAGGTTGCCTGATTGCTCTGATGATAGTGTATTTTGCTGTGCAGAAGCTCTTTAGTTTTACAACGTACCATTTGTCAATTTTGGCTTTTTTTGCTATTGCTTTTGGTGTTTTAGTCATGAAGTCTTTGCCCATGCATGTGTCCTGAATGGTATCGCCTAGGTTTTCTTCTAGGGTTTTTATGGTCTTTTAATCCATCTTGAATTAATTGTTTTATAAGGTATAATGAAGGAGTCCAGTTTCAGTTTTCTGCATATGGCTAGCCAGTTTTCCCATAACCATATATTAAATAGGGAATCCTTTCTCCTTTGCTTGTTTTTGTCAGGTTTGTCAAAGATTGGATAGTTGTACATTTGTAGTATTATTTCTGAGAACTCTGTTCTGTTTCATTGGTCTATATATCTGTTTTGGTACCAGTGCCATGCTGTTTTGGTTACTGTATCCTTGTAGTATAGTTTGAAGTCAGGTAGCATGATGCTTCCAGCTTTGTTATTTTTGCTTCGGATTGTCTTGGCTATATGGGCTCTTTTTTGGTTCCATATGAAATTTAAAGTACTTTGGGCAGTATGACCGTTTTCATGATATTGATTCTTTCTATCCATGATCCTGGAGTGTTTTTCCATTTGTTTGTGTCCTCTCTTATTTCCTTGAGCAATGGTTTGTGGTCCTTCACATCCCTTGAAGAGGTCCTTCACATCCCTTGTAAGTTGTATTCATAGGCATTTTATTTTCTTTGTAGCAATTGTGAATGGGAGTTCACTCATGATTTGGCTGTCTTATTGGTTTGTCTATTATTGGTGTATAGGAACACTTGTGATTTTTGCATATTGATTTTGTATCCATTTAAAATTGATCACATAATTAGAAGTAAAACACTCCTCAGCAAATGCAAAAGAATGAAAATCACAACAAACAGTCTGTCAGACCACAGTGCAATCATATTAGAACTCAGGATTAAGAAACTCACTCAAAACCGCACACCTACATGAAAACTGAACAAAGTGCTCCTGAATGACTACTGGGTAAATAATGAAATTAAGACAGAAATAAATAACTTATTTGACACCAATTAGAACAAAGACACAATGTACTGGAATCTCTGGGATACAGTAAAGCAGTGTTTAGAACGAAATTTATTGCACTAAATGTCCACATCAGAAAGCAGGAAAGCTCTAAAATTGACACCCTAACATCAAAATTAAAAGAACTAGAAAAGCAAGAGCAAACAAATTCAAAAACTAGCAGAAGACAAGAAATAACTAAGTTCAGAGCAGAACTGAAGGAGATAGAGACAAAACATAAAAACCCTTCATAAAATCAATGAATCCAGGAGCTGGTTTTTTGAAAATATTAACAAAATAGATAGACTGCTAGCCAGAATAACAAATAAGAAAAGAGAGAAGAATCAAATAGACACAATAAAAATGATAAAGGAGATATCACCACTGTGAAATAAAAATAGAAAAAAATACCAGGAAGATCTCTCAAAATTTTGCAATTACATGGAAATTTTACAACTTACTCCTCAACAAGTTTTGGGCAAACAATAAAATCAAGGCAGAAATAAAATAAATTATTTGAAATAAATAAAAACAGAGACACCACAACCCAAAATCTCTGAGATGTACCGAAAGCAGTGTTAAGAGAAAGTTTATTTCACTAAATACCTACCTCAAAAAGTAAAGATCTCAAATTAGTGATCTAAATCACACCTGGAAGAGCTAGAAAACCAATTACAGATAACCCCAAAGCTAGCAAAAGAGAAGAAATAAACTAAAATGAGAGTGGAACTGAATGAAATCAAGTCCCCAAAAAGCATAAAAGAATCAATAAAACCAAAAGTTGGTTATTTGAAAGAATAATAAGAAAAGATAAACTACTAACTAGATTAACAAAGAGTAAAAGAGAGATAATGCAAAGAAGCACAATCAGAAATGACAAAGGTGACTTTACAATGGATCCCCCAGAAATACAAAGATAATCAAAGACTATTGTAAACACCTCCATGCACATAAAAAAAGAAACAAACAAAAAAACTAGAGGAAATAGGTAAATTCTTGGAAACGATCTCTCAAGATTAAATAAGAAAAAATTAAAATACTGAATAGACAAATATCAAGTTCCAAAATCAAATCACTAAAAAATCCTTACCAGGGACAAAAAGCCCTGGACCAGATGTATTCACAGCCTAGTACTACAAGATGTACAAAGAAGACCTGGCATCAACCCTACCAAAACTATTTCAAAAAATCAAGAAGGAACTCTACCCTAATTCATTCTACAAAGCCAGAATCATCACCCTGATACTAAAACCAGGTAAAGACACAATAAAAAAAAGAAAAGAAAACTACAGGCCAATATCCCTATGAATATAGACATGAAAATCCTCAACAAAATACTAGCAAACAGAATTTTACAGAACACTAAAAAGTTAATTTACCATAATCAAGCAGACTTCATTCGTAGGATGTAAGTCTGTTTCAATATATGTAAATCAATAACCATAATTCACCACTAAAACAAAATTTAAAACAAAAGCCATGTGATCATACCGATAGAAGTGGAAAAAATCTTTAGATAAAATCCAACATCCCTTCAACATGGAAATCCCCCCAAAATTAGGCATCTGATGTGGTTTGGCTATGTCCCAAACTAAATCTTATCTTGCATTATAACTTCCACAATTCCCATGTGTTGTGGGAGGTCCCTTGTGTGAGGTGATTTAATCATGGGGGTGGGTCTTTCCCGTGTTGTTCTTATGATAGTGAGTGGATCTCACAAGAGCTGACGGTTTTAAAAATGGGAGTTTCCCTGCACAAGCCCTCTTCTCTTGTCTGCTGCTATGTGAGATGTGCGTTTCACCTTCCACCATGATTGTCAGGCCTCTTCAGCCATGTGGAACTGTAAGTTCATCAAACCTCTTTTCTTTGGTAAATTGCCCAGTCTTGGCTGTGTCTTTACCAGCATCATGAAAATGGACTAATACAGCATCACAGAAACATAACTCAAAGAAACAAGAGCCATCTATGAAAAACCCATAGCCAAGATCATACTGAACAGGCAAAAAAACTGGAAGCATTCCCCTTGAGAACTGGAACAAGACAAGGATACCTATTCTCACACTCCTATTCATCATAAACCTGAAAGTCCTAGCCAAAGCAATCAGGCAAGAGAAAGAAATAAAGAGAAAAGGGAGGCAAATATAAAAAGAGAAAGTCAAACTATCTTAACTAATGATAAGATTCTGCACCTAGAAACCCTAAAGACTTTCAAAAGGTTCCTGGAACTGATAAATGACTTTAGCTAAGTTTCTGGACATAAACTATATGTAAAAAATTCAGTAGTGCTTCTATACACACACAATATTCAAGCTGAGAGACAAATCAATAATTCAATCCCATTTACAATTGCCACACACACACACACAATCACACAAATACCTGAGAATATATTTAACCAAGGAGGTGAAGGATATCTACTAAAAAGTATTGCTAAAGGAAGCAGAAATGACATAAAAAAATGAAAAAAAAGATTTCATGCTCATGGATTAGAAGAATCAATATTGTTAAAATGACCATATTGCCCAAAGCAATTTACAGATTCAATAGTATTCTTATCAAACTACCAATGTCATTATTCACCATTATTCACAGAATTAGAATAAAAGCTTCTAAAATTCATACGGAACCATAAAGAGCCTGAATAGCCAAAGCAATCCTTAGCAAAGAGAACAAAATTGGAGGCATCAAACTACTCAACTTCAGACTATATTTTAAGGCTACAATAACAAAAACAGCATGGTATTGGTTGGTACAAAACAGACACCTAGACCAATACAACAGAATATAAAACCCAGAAATAGAGTCACACATCTACTACAGTCATCTAATCTTCAACACAGTTGGCAAAAATAAGCAACAAGGAAAGGAATGCCTATTAATAAATGGTGCTGAAAGAGCTGGCTAGCTATATGCAGAAGAATGACACTGGACCCCTACATTTCACCATATACAAAAATTAACTCAAGGTGAATTAAAGATTTAAATGTAAGACTTCAAACTATAGGAAACCTAGAAGAAGTGCTCGCTTCGGCAGCACATATACTAAAATTGGAACGATACAGAGAAGATTAGCATGGCCCCTGCGCAAGGAAACCTAGAAGAAAACCTTGGAAACACCATTCTGGACAAGGGCCTTGGGAAATAAGTAATGATTAAGTCCTCAATAGCAATTGCAACAAAAACAAAAATTGACAAGTGGTACCTAATTAAACTAAAGATCTTCTGCACACCAAAAGAAACTATCAACAGAGTAAACAGATTACCTAGAGAAACAAAAAACATTCAAAAATTATGCATTGGACAATGGTCTAATATTCAGAATCTGTAAGGAACTTAATTAATTAAACAAGCAAAAACAACATCACTAAGAAATGAACAAAAGACATGAACAGAAATTTCTTAAAAGAAGGCATAGAAATGTCCAACAAAGGTGAAAAAATGCTCGGCATCACTAATCATGCAAGAAATGCAAATCAAAACCAAATAAGACATCATCTCATACTAGTCGGAATGGCTATTATTAAAAAATTTAAAAAACACTGATGTGGGGTAGGCTGTGGAGAAAAGGGAACACGTGTACACTGTTGGTGGGAATGTAAATTAGTTCATCCACTGTAGACGACAACGTGGAAAATGTCAAAAAACTTAAAACATAACCACCTTTTGACCCAGGAATTCCATTACTGGGTATTGGGTATACATTCAAGAGAAAAAATATTTTTCTATCAAAAAGACACATGTGTTCTGATTACAATAACAAAGCACTATTTACAATAACAAAGCCATAGAATCAACCTATGTGCCCACCAACAGTGGTTTGGATAAAGAAAATGTGATACATACATATTATGGAATGCTACAAAAGCATCAAAAAGAACGAAATCTTATCCTTTACAGCAGTATGAATACAGCTGCATGCCATTAACCTAAGCAGATTAATACAGGAACAGAAACCCAAATACCACGTGTTATCACTTATAATTGGGAGCTAAACATTGAGTACTCATGGGCATGAAGATGGTAAGGTAACAACAGACCCTGGGACTACCCAGACCCTGGGACTACCCTGGGACTACCTGGGAATGGGGCCAGGGCTGAAAAACTAGTGGGTACTGTGCTCAATACCTCGGTGATGGGATCTTTCATAGCCCAAACTTCAGCATCGTGCAATATACCCAGGTAACAAGCTTGCACATGTACCCTTGAATCTAAAATAAAAGTTGAAAAGAAAAAAATTGAAAAAAAAATAGTTCTTCTCTCTCTTGAAAAGCTATCATTCGGCCGGGTGCGGTGGCTCAAGCCTGTAATCCCAGCACTTTGGAAGGCCGAGACGGGCAGATCACAAGGTCAGGAGATCAAGACCATCCTGGCTAACATAGTGAAACCCCGTCTCTACTAAAAAATACAAAAAACTAGCCTGGCGAGGTGGCGGGCGCCTGTAGTCCCAGCTACTCGGGAGGCTGAGGCAGAAGAATGGCGTCAACCCGGGAGGCGGAGCTTGCAGTGAGCGGAGATCCGGCCACTGCACTCCAGCGTGGGCCGCCGAGCGAGACTCCCTCTCAAAAAAACAAAAAAGCTATCATTCAGTCTCTAAAGCCTAAGAAGTTACATAATATATTCTACAAATTAGCTAGTGTCCTTATAAAAGTAATGAAATTTTGGACTGATGACTTTGTGTTGTACTTTTTATGAAATACAAGGCACAAAACCTTTTGTATCATTTAGACATTTTCAGTTTAATCAATCTCGACGGTTACCATTTAATTCTCGGCAGTGCATTATAATTTGTTTGTATTTAGCATTTAAGTCGTTGATTGTGAAGAGTAAGCAAAATGATATTGTAGTAAGAATGTTTACGATAATAACTGGAGTGTTGGACACATCTCTTCCGTGGACTGCATCATCTGTATTGCACTTGGGCACTTAGAGTACTTCCTTGATTTAGTGCTTCCTTACTCATACTTTCTTCCTCTGAAGACTCTAACATTTCTTCATCTTCACCTTTCCCATGTTCAGGTAAGTCTTTTGAAATTTATTATCTAGCTAATTTAATATTATTTTCTTTTTTTTTTTTTTTTTTTTGAGACGGAGTCTCGCTCTGTCACCCAGGCTGGAGTGCAGTGGCCGGATCTCAGCTCACTGCAAGCTCCGCCTCCCGGGTTCACGCCATTCTCCTGCCTCAGCCTCCCGAGTAGCTGGGACTACAGGCGCCTGCCACCTCGCCCGGCTAAGTTTTTGTATTTTTAGTAGAGACGGGGTTTCACTGTGTTACCCAGGATGGTCTCGATCTCCTGACCTCGTGATCCGCCCGTCTCGGCCTCCCAGAGTGCTGGGATTACAGGCTTGAGCCACCGCGCCCGGCCAATATTATTTTCTTTATTGTTGTGATGCTTCTTTTTCATTTCAAACTGTTGCTTTTGTTCTTGTTCTCTTGTGGGAAATCAAGAGGCTGGAGAGACCGAATGGGATGCAGGAGAGTTTGTTTAAGGTTTACACCGGCTCAGTGGACATGCGGCCTAGAAGTCTGAGCACTAGACAAAGAAAGCAGTTGCCTTTTAAGCAGTTGATGGTGGATATTATGTGATGCCGGAAGCAGGTTTATAGAAGTGCGAACAAAAGCAGTTCATTATTATGAGACATTTTTGAGATTTAGTTTACATTGTAGTAAAAACATGTCTTGTAACTTATACTTCTTTATTTTATGACTTTGCAGTTGTATAGCAAGAAGAAAAACAGAAACTTACAGATTTTATAAAATATGGGGAAAGTGATAAGGTTAATGTTTTACAGTTTTCACAGAAAGGTAGTTAATATTTCTTAACTTTTACTTTAAGGGGGTTACTAATGCCTTTTGCAGTTAAATCTTTTATTATTACTATTTTTTATTTTATAAGGATAATCAGTTTTTTAAAATTTTTCTACTTCAGTTCCTCAAGTACAATATGACTGCCCTCCTCTGTGATTCTTTCTTGTTGCTAAACTCTTCTATACTTGGGCTCCAGCCTTCACCAGCACCTAATTTGTAAGCTAATATATTTCACGTCATGGCTTCGGTGGCTTCTGAGTCACTCAAGGCAGTTTCCTCATTACCTATCACACCGTACACACCCTTCTTCACAAAACAATAGCCATTGCGAGCTCTATGTTGCCACAGTACTCATTTCATTCCATTTCTGGGTTTTATTCTCAGATCTTCACTGACATGCATGCAGGGTGGACTGATGCCACCGCAATGTCCTATGGTTCCTCCTTGCTCTTCAGGATACTTGTGATGAGCAGCTGCATGGCTCCAGGCCACTTCTGCTGTGTCTCAGTGATGCTGCTTGTCTCAGGACCTGAGAAGGGAAGGTCAGGGCCAGGAGAGATACCCAGGATAGCCATGGAGTCCTCTCAGGGCCACAGCCACTGCACCTGCTGTCATAGATATGGCTACTTGCTTTGTTGTCACTATAAAATGACCTAGATGCCACAGCTGAGGCTGCCTCCATGGGCATATTTTATGATTAATATGTGTTTAAAGTTACTAAATGCTTTTCAACATATAAAGATTTGTGCTCAGGACCTGGGTGATGGGATCATTCATACCCCAAACTTCGGCATCATACAACATACCAAGGTAACAGACTGAAAAAAGTAGTCATCCTCTCTCATTAAAAGGTATTGCTCACTCTCTAAAGCATAAAAAAATCATATTATCACTGATTTATATGCATCTTAAACTGGTGCACAAGAACATCTTACCATAAAGAAACAAAGAAGAGCAACTTAATAACTAAATAAGTAGAAAAAAACTTATGCTCATGTGTAAGAAGGCTCATAATTTTTTCAAAGGCAAATTCTCTCCACATTGACATGTAGATTAAATGTCATCCTAATCTATACGTTAGCAATAAATTTGGTAGAAATTGACAAACGAAATCTAAAATGTATTTGGAAATTCGAAGAACTAAAATAGCTAAAAACTTTTTAAAGATATTAACAAATTAAAATTACTCAGCCTGATTTTAATTCGTAATATAAATGAGATTGCATGGTTTTATTGTAAACATATTTATATATTATATATTATGTTATATATTACATAATTATTTTGTATGACATATAATATATAATTATATAATTATATATCATATATAGAATTGTATTATATAGTTATATTATATAAAGAGTATATATTATGTACATACTGTATTTTTACACTATATAATGATATGTAATTATGTAATTTAATTACATAATTGTATTGTATATAGAATATAGAATATATACATAGTGTAAATATTTTGTACAAAATATATATACACTACATATATACTATACACTCTATATACAATATTATATAATGATGAAATAATATAGAATTCAGAAATAGATCACACAATATATTTTATGATAAAAGTATCAAAATAACTTTATGGAAAACAGCGCCAGAGTAAATGAATTGAAGAAAAGCCAGTATTTCTAAAAATAGGGCTTTAAAAATTGAATATCCACCTTAAAACAATAAATCTTTATACATAGTATCATATACAAAAATTACCTAAAAATAGATTATAGAAAGTACCACAAAATCTAGAGCTATAAACTTATAGAAATAAACAAACAAAAAACAAAGAAAAACCTTTGCAAATTTGGGTAGGTAAAAATAAAACAGAAAATTATGGCTAAGTCGGTCTTTTCCAAAATTAAAAACTACCACTTGTCTACGTGTGTGTGTGTGTGTGTGTGTGTATGTGTGTGTATTCTAGCCAAAGGCTAAGTGAATATATTTTAATATATTATTTACAAAGTATTTTTATACATGTAAAATCTTATGCAACCCATATAGAAATTGATAAAATATTTTATTAGATCTTTCATAAATACGTGTGTATGGGTGTGCGGGTATGTGTATATGTGTGTGACTATTAAGTACATAAAAGATGGTCTACATTATTAGTCAGCAGAAATATACAAATTAAAATCACTATGGGATACTACTTCATATGCACTAGAATAGCTAAAAATAAAAGAAATTATAATACCATGTTGCAAAGGATGTGGAGCAATTGAAACTCTCATACGTTTCCAGAAATATTACAAGAGCCTACAACCACTGTATCAATTATTTATAGAGCAACTGCAATTATTTATAGCTTTTAAGAAGTTAAACATCCATCTCTGCTGTGACTCAGGAATTTTACTCCTAGAAATTTACCCAAAGGGTATAAAAACAAATGTCCATAAAATATCTTATATAGAAGTGTCTATAAGCAGTTTATTTCATTTTATTTGTTTATCTAGTGTTTTACTGCCTGAAACAGGAAACACAGATCCGCAGGAACAAATAAATAGATGTATATCCATACTATGGGGTGCTATCTCATAATTCAAAAGAAAAACTAGTAATACCAAAAAAATATATATAAATGGATTGAAAACCCTGGATTCTGACTTGGAAAAACCTGGCACAAAAGAGTAATTGTTATTTATTTTATTTGGGACTGTAGAAATGACAAACTTAATATGTTGTGAAAAACAACAGATCTGGGAGTTGAATGGGTTCCTGGAAAAAGCCATTTGAATTAGAAGTAATAGTGAGGAAAAGCTATTTATCTACACTTTTTTTTTTTTTTTCAGTCTTACTCTTAACCATTAAATTTTAAAAGACTAGGCTATTTTCCCCAGGGCAGGTTGTTAGAACCTGACTTGGACTCCACCTTCCTGAGACTGCTCTTCAAATACCAACAACTATGTCTTCCGCAATACCCCAGTGACCATGGAAGACAATTTCTATTTTACTACCAGAAGTGCCTGAAATTGACAGCATATTAGTGAAATCATACAAAAATCATACTGAATACAAGACTGAAAGTTCTGTCTCTGCTTTTCATTCCGCATCATTTGCCAACTATTGCCAGATAAAAAAAATCAAAAGTTCTGAATACCAGGAAGGACACCGTTAAGATTAAACGCATGAAGGCCATCATGAGAAAGAATGAACCAATCCCCAAATCCAGAATAGATCTCCAAGGCAAATGTATTGTTGCCAAAAACAGCAGGAAGAACTCAGTGGATATACAGTTAAGGGACCATCATAGTAGCTTAATGGTCCATTATTCATGACCTTTGAAATTAAGCCCAAATAGAAAAGGAAAAAAAAAAACCTCTGATAAGGTATCTCTGACAATTTTTTCACTATGCATTTACCTCCTGTATGGGAAAAAAATCTGTCTAAACAAATTACGTTCTTTCTCAAAGAGTTGTGTTTAGAGACATGCTGATATCAAGGAACATTTAAAAATTATCATCAGTTCCTTGTTGAGGGGAATTGAGGGGAATTTATTTTCTGTCTTTCTGTATCAGAACCTCATAATATCCATTTCCCTTTTTTTTTTTTTTTTTTTTTTTTTTTTGAGACAGAGTCTCACACTGTCTCCCAGGCTGGAGGGCAGTGGTGGGATCTCGGCTCACTGCAAGCTCTGCCTCCCAGGTTCACACCATTCTCCTGCCTCAGCCTCCTGAGTAGCTGGGACTACAGGCTCCCGCCACCACACCCGGCTAAGTTTTTATATTTCTAGTAGAGATGAGGTTTCACCGTGTTAGCCAGCATGGTCTCGATCTCCTGACCTCGTGATCCGCTCGTCTTGGCCTCCCAAAGTGCTGGGATTACAGGCATGAGCCACCACACCCAGCCTCATTTCCTCTTATGTTCTGTGTTTCTGGGACTCAGATCTGCCTCACCCTGGCCATTTCTCCATCATCTCTTGAGATAACACATTTGAGTTCTGTGTCCACAATGATGTTTTCTCTGCCTTTTGCTACAGAATTGCTGTATCTGTTAAACCGAGGAAGGTTTGTTCCTTATCCTCACATTTATTTCTGCTGTAGGATTGTCCTTAATAGATTATTGAGCTGAAGGTTAGTCAAATGTTTCTGAAGCTTGGGTCCCAGGAATTCCAATTGGTTGCTGGAATTGAGTAACTTTTTTCTTTTACTTTTCTTTTCTATCTGATTCAGACATTTGTTTTTCTGACATTCTCTTTCAGGTTTGATATGTTGGTGCCTCTCATTATAAGTAATATGAAATCAGTTCCTTATGTTTCTCCTAGAATTATCTATTATTCAAATCAATTCTGTCTCCCTTTTTCTCACTCAATTCGTAATTCCACCAATGAAATATTTTTTTCCATTGGTCCAACCAGGCATACACTTAATATATAATTATCTTTCCTGAGATCACATTCATAATTTTCATCTATTTGTGCCTTATAATAGGCTTAATTCTATAATTTTTCCAGCATCTCACTGAGCACAAACAAGGTATATGTATCTACATCTTCAGTAACTCTATCACGTTGACCACACTTAATGTTACTTTAATTATTGTATATTATCTTCCATCTTAAAATTGCATATGTATACATATATTCTATAACCACATGGTACAGCTTTTTGCTGTCTTTAAGGGTGTTTCCCATATAATAATGAAACCATCTGCCCTTTATCTGATGTTCTCTTTAACAGCAGTTTGCATGGCCCATTTTCCTCCTTTCATTTTCTTGGCCTGCTGTGTACACATTAAAAATAAAACTCAGTTTTGCTCTGTAACAGAAGAAATTCAGGTGCTTCAAAATGTAACAGAATCAGATATCATTTTGCCCCTTGATGCTTACAGGGCATGTAAACACTTTTCTTCTTTGTACACTAATGCTTTGCCTTAGCCAAGCATGTTTAGGAAAATCTATGCCTGAAAAATAAGCTATGGTATCTGGCTTCCTGAAATCCTGCCTTTATGAACACTCATTTTGTTTAGGTTTCTGTGGTCATTATGCCTTAACTTGTATTTCTTCCTCACTATAAAGAGAATCATTTATGGATGAAGCTTCTTTGATCTGTATTAAGCTGCCAAGATCAAAATACCCTATGGCTAGGTTAAAATCTCTCACTCTAGTATTGAAAAAATCTTACAAACATAAGAACCTCCTCCCTTTAGGCCAATGTAACCTTCTCAAACCATGTAAGAAATTAAATCATCTATCAAAAAATAAAGTACAAGCCCCAGCATCGTGCTCCAGTCTTCATGAAATTTTCTCTGTGTAAATGCTGTGCACTCCTGAATTCCACTATTTTTAATTTTGTTTCTCAATATTTTTAGCCCCATTATTAAGGACTCTAAAGACTTCCAGCAACTAATACTTATCTTCCCTTCCCAATCTGTGATATCAAACAGTGGAGAGGTAGGTAAAATTACAAGTATAGATTGAAGACTGAGAGTCCAATGTGGGACTGGGGCAAGACTTCTCCTTCACCATTCTTCTCCCTTTCTGCTTGGCCCTCATGGGTTCAAGTGTCTTAAAGGAGTAGAGTAGAGTAGCCCTTTTTCCCTGCTCTTTTTCCCAAACTTAGTAACTGAATTTGTTACTCTACTTCCTTAGGTTAACAAATAAGGCAGATGGAGACCTTGAAGGTATATGAGGAAGAAATCTCTTTTTCAGGGAAATCAAGAATATAAATAAAAGACAGGCAAAAAACTACCACGTAAATGCAAACCAAATGATAAAGAGACAAGGTAGTAGCAGAATACCATGAACTAATAACACAAGTATATTTCATAAAATATGAAATTGTGGCCCAAAAAACAGTCAAATAATATAAATTATCATTAAGAATATGGGAAAACAGATCCAAGTAGGTACCGCTGGTTGACACATAAATGGTAATAGCTTATCTAGAAAACAGTATGACAGTACTTAATAATATTAAGTCTGTGTCTACCTTACAATGCAGCAGTTAGATGTTGAGTATTTGCTGTAGAGAAACACACACCCCTGGCCATATGTGTCGTGCACAGGAATAGCAAATAAAACTGACTTGCAAATATAAGATGTGGATGTATATCCTGGAATGACACAGTAGCTAGAAACAATAAATTAGAAATATGTACAGTAACGAAAAGACAGTGTTTGATGAACTATGAAAGCTATAAAATCTATAGAACCATATATTTTATGTTTATTAGAACACATAAACACTCAACATGAAATGGACAACATTATTTTATGAGGACACATACATATGCAAGCGTATGTCAAACGTAGTAGTGTGAAAGCCTAAGGGCACAAGCAAAATGAAAAATACAGGAAAGAAATTTTGTAATGATCTGTAGTAATTATATGCCATGAATCAGATGAATGATCAATGATCATCACTACATATTTCCCACAAAATAAATTGTAAACAGCAAAAGGAAATGACAAATGCCTACTACAAAATACTCAACTGATACATAAAGGAAAACACAGTAGCAATAAATACTTTAAGAATTTCTCAAAATCACTACTGATTGCAGCACTGCAAATAAAAACAATAAGGTATTAATTCTTACCCATATATTTGTAAAATAAAGATTGGAAAGTACTACATGTTTGGAAAAATGTATGGTAAATAAAGGATCCTCTCTGTTCTTGGAAGTGTAAATATCTATATTCATTTTAGAGGGAAATAGTGGAAGCATTTTGTAATATTAATTTAAATTTCCTTTTAATAGACAATTTCATTACCTGCTCATATTATCTACACATGCATAGAGAATAGGGAGAAAGTACAAGAAAGCTTATTATAATTTTGATTATAATAGAGAATAATTAGAAATAAATAGATAGGCATCAATATGTGAACAACAAAAGAAATTGAAGTGTAGCTACTTTGGAATACAATATGGTAGTACAATGAACATGGTAGAATTTGTTGTAAATAGGATTACATAGAAGGTATTTAAGCATATGTTGAATAAATTTAAACAAGAACAAAAATGCAATACAATAAGATAAATTGAGAAATAGGGAGAAATATTTAATGTATGCATCCTTTGTTTTATTGATTTAACTAATACAGCTAGTAACAATTTCATTTTCTTGTAACACTCTCAGAGCTCCCCTGTAAATAAATGTTCATTTTTTGCTGGTGGTACTGCCTGTGCCCAGGTAAAGATACACATATCCTAATCCATTAATTTATGTGGTGTACTAATCAGTTTGTCTAGGTTATAACTGCATAATAACTTCCAAATCTTAGGGGTTTACAAGAAGCAAGATGTATTTTTCATGTATACTACATGTTTATTACAACTCAATTGCATGTCGTCTTCACTTATAAACCCATGCTGATGGGACAGCATCTATCTAGATCATTTTCCAAGGTCAAACAGAAAGAAGAAGCGTTCATGAAAACTGTTCCCTGGCTCCTAAAAGTTTCTGCTCTGGAGTGTCACATTTCTGCTCATTTGTGATTGGCCAAAGTAAGTTATATGTAATCCTAAAAACACTGTAGTGGGGAAGCATAAATCTTCCCCAGAGAGGAACACTGAATATTTTCTGGTAATAATACAATCTAATATAGTGTGTTAATGAAAGGCATCTATAAGGGGTGAACTTACACAGAAATGTAAAACTTGATTCATTTAATTCAGATTTTTAAAAGCTATTCTGAACTAATTGTAAATTGCTATGTTAGCAATTTACAAAAGTTGAATTATCACAAGTTAGTGTTATAGGCACTTGGCATGTGAGCCTTGAGCAACACCACTTGGAGCTGATGATGACAATGTTTGATGAATGGTATCATCAGAGATGGGATGATACTGAAAATCTGGTCAGTCAACTCCTATGTTGATATGAAAGGCAGCTAATTATTCTATTTTCTGTGTATTATGAAGGGTGTGTGATAATGGATACCTGCATATTGAAAAGTTGTCTGTTGCATTTCAGAAATAAAATAAACATTTTTTGTAAGTGTTTTCCTAGAAAAGATAATTATTTATTTTGTGATTAAATCAGAATCATATAATTACATTGATATGATTTTTAAAATCCTACATATGATTGTTCCTCTCTAATTTTCTAATTGGATATAAAATTCTTTGGAAAAGAGATGTTCCCTTTTGTAGCTATCTGAGACTATTTTATTCCCTTTTATAATTAATATTTTAATACCTATTTATTTCATTTGTTTTTATATTTATTATTCATATTATATACTCACATGATTCCCTTTTCTATTTATTCCTTTTATGTAAATATTTTATTATATATTTATTACCTTTTATATTTATGACATGTTTATTTTATTCCCTTTTATTTATTATGTTCCTTTTATAGCTGAGATAACTTATTTTATTTGTTTGTGTACCAAGTCAATAATCCTAATTAACAGATAATAATCCTAACTTCTCGAATGGTCATTTTTATGTACACATTCCATTTATTCATAGAGTTGTAAATGATGATTTATTTAGTGAATTGGCTAATGGTCATGATTTGTGTAATTACTGACAAAAAGGTGGCTGCAGATAGGACACCGATGAATACCTTCAATTATCGTTAAAAATACTGAATCAAGTCCAACTTTGTCAAAATAATCAGGAGATTTATTATAATTTGGCTATTTTCCTGAAAATGGAAAGATCCCTAAGGTAAAAATTGGCCTAAGACCATTCTAAAAACAAAACAAAACAAAGGAACAACAAAGAATTCCCTTTCTTCTGTTTTCATTTAGCCCCACAATGCTAAGGCAGAAGAGATTCATGACACGATTGTATCATACTAGGGAAATTGACACAACACTGAATTACTGGGGCAAGTGTCAGCTTTTCCTCTAAATGAAGAAAATCTCCTGCTCCACCTCCCCATAACAGCTCTTTTCCAGAAACTGAGTTTTTAGAAATTCATCCATACCATGTGTTCCTCTGTGACCATGTTAACCTCTTCTTTCCTCTGGTGACTAACGGTGAGCATTTCACACATAATGCTAGTGGCCTTTGCTTGACTTTTCCCTCAGGTGTTGAATAGCATTGCAAATTAAACACACTTTAGATTCAGTGAAAAAGAAGTAAAGGGATTATACTAAAATAAACTCATTGTTGTATGGTTCGCACTTTTTAACAAAGTTTAAGAAGACTTTTTTGACTCTGGCTACTCCTAGATGAAGGAAACCCAAAATATAGCTCTATACTTTAGCCTCCTGACTTTATAAGATAGGCCCAGTGAATCTCTTTTAACAGGCATAAATATCTTTATGTTTAAATAGTCTCATGAGACCAATGTTAGAAAGAACTGAATCTCTCAAAAAGGTGAGTATTTGTCATACCTTCTTGAAATTACATTTATTTAAATAATCATATATCAAGTGAACTACATTCTGCTTAATCTGAATTATATTTTTCATGAGATAAGCAAACTAGGTATTTGGTTTACTGGATTACAAATCCTACTGGAATTGACAATGCTCTACTGTTCCCTTTTTACTCAATTTGCTATTTCTCTCCTGTTCTCTTTTACTTCATTCTCCTTATTTTCTTCCTCTTTCTATAGCATTTTTCCTAACTTATTCATGTTTGCCCTAGGTCTTAGCCACACAAAACATTACATATTGACCCAGATGGTACTAATGAAGAAAGGTATTTCTCACCTTGGTGTGTATGTGTTTGTACAGGCTGCAGGGGAAAAAACGTAATTGCTTTTCTTTCTTTCCCTTTTTAGCTTCTTAGTCGAGACCCTCTCCTGAAAATAACAGCCAAGTTAACAAAATTAAAACAAGCAGAAGTTCATTAACCCATTCCCATCGCAAGCAAAAGTTAATTAACCCATTCTTATCACGTGGGAGAGGCTTTAGTTCAAAATTATTTCCCACAAAGCAGAGGCTTAGAGACTTTACTTAAATCGTATTTTAATAAAGAGCCATAAATCCTATATAGTGACAAGACAAAGGAGAGAGCAGTTTTCATCTTTTAAAATATGGGAGAATAGTAAAACCTCTTCCCAAATGTCTCTGGTGTATCTGAGAGTGCCTTTCCTGGGCCAATGAGAAAGTGTTGTCTCCAGAAAGAAAGGATTTATCGCTTACCGTCAGGCAAACAGACGCTGAGGAAGAGTGTTTCCCTGCATTTTTAGTGTCTTTAACTTAACAATTTTTCAATATTTGGGGGAGAAACATTTTCATTTACTTAATGTCAAACAAAAACTATTAATAATTTTATTTGTTTTCCAACCTTAAGGCTAGATCTTGGGAGACACCTGAGGAAAAAGTCATTGAACCAACTCTCACAAAGCAATTGGGGATTGATTCATAAACCTGAGTGTCAGTAGAAAGAAAAGTATCCAAGAAAAATGATAGATTTGCCTAATTTCCCATAATAATTCAGTGGCTCTACCCTCTGGCTCAATGGCCCAATGGAAGTTGATTCTTTCTATCACACCGGTAACATATATCCCTTTTCTTCCCAGCACTGAAAATTGTGATGCGTAAACTCAAGGTCCTTTCCCCCAAATATTCTGGGGAGACTGAAATATTTTAATAATTTCTGCTTTATCAGTAATATATAAAAAATGTCATAATGGATTTTCTTATAAAATATGTCCCCAAATTTATAGAAAATATACTTTATTTCAAAATTAATGCAATAAAATTAATGTAAGACTATATTTTATAGCAATATCATTGTGTAAAGAAATCCTGATCATCAGTGTCAAAATATACAGATGAGAACAACATTATGAATACAAAAAAGTCAATAGAAAGAAACTTGTTATTTTAAAATAAAGTACTCAAACTGTTAAAAACGTATTGTAGAAGATAATATTTTTGAAAAAGTTTTTGCTTAGGAACCTCTCGCCTATAACAAAATGCTCTGCATCTTGTTTCATTTCTAGTCACATATGCTGTTTTATTATTATTATTATTAGCTTACCATTTTCCCTAGAAATTGTAAACAAGGGAAGTCAAGCATTTATCACAACAAACTTTACTTTGCCTGTCAGTTTTTCTAATCATCGTATGGTATTTGACAAGCAGGTTTTTTTTTTTTTAATTTTATATATATATATAACTTAACCATCCCACTTTATTTCCAAAATAGTTACTTCATTTTAAAAGGCACAGCAACTCAACAGGTTAGCTGTTAATTCCATTTTCATTAAGGGAGAGAATAATTCGTTCAATTTTATAGGTGTATTTTTTTGTCACTTATCCTCACTTTTGTCATCTGTTATCCTTTAATAAGGATCAGCCCAAAGGTTTCAAAATAAGTCTATGCTGCTCCACATATAATCTTTCTGTTCTATTATTATACTCACACGCTTTCATTGCCGTTGTACCATTACAAGTTAAGATTTTTTATTTTTTGTTTGTTTGCTTATTTTCCAAATAATAACAAACATGAACTTTTAGTGATGAAATTCATATTAGCTGTATTTATTTTGCATATTATGCATTAGCATATAAGCTTTAAAATACATTAGTGTACTGCACCAACTTCTTTAATATGTTCCTCTGTGAACAATACTTGAGTCAAAGAAGAAATCAAATAGAAAATGTATCTTGAGATGTCAAAAATATCGTCTCAAATATCTTGAGACAAATGCCAATGAAAACACAATATGCCAAAACTTATGGGACACAGCAAAACAGTAAAAGGAAAGTTTATAGCAGTAAATACCTATGTTAAAAAAGAAGGAAGATGTGAAATAAGCAACCTAACTTTACACTTTATAGAACTACATGAAGAAGAAAAAATAAAAACTAAGTCCAAGTTAGTAGAATGAAGGAAATAACAAAGATTAGAGCATAAATAAAAGAAACAGAACATATAAAAACAATACAAAAAATTACAAAACTGAGTTGGTTTCGGAAAAGATAAACAAAATTGAGAAACAGAAAACTCAAATAAATAAAATCAGAAATGAAAATTTTCCCCCTTCTACTCTAAATACTTGTTTAAAATCACTTTCAATAGATTAATAATTCAGCTAGTGAATATATATTTTTAGTCTAGGTATATCAAGATATTCTTTTTGTTATATTTGTAACTGAGAATTACTATGTTGATATTTATGATGGAAAATTTTACAAATGAGGAAATGAGAAATGCAAAAACCATGAATTAACAACATTGAGAGAACAATTAAAATAATGTATCACTGATTAAGCAATTACATGAAATCTAGTCAAATATGATAGGTAGCAATTTTCAAGAAATGATCAACCTTATGTTGGAGAAGCTAATGATCTAAATAATTTCACCCACTATAATTTATGCACTTATGTTAAAGACCTACAATCTGTGTTCAAAGTAGGTGCAATATGAAATAAAACAGATACTTCCTCAAAGAATATAGTAAGAGGAAACATGCATAAATAAGGTGTACTCCTTAAGAAATTTTAATTAGATTAAGATATTTACATATTTTTATCACAGTTTGTACCAAATCTCTAGACACTCAAACAATATAATCATTTAAGCTTTTTGAATACTACACTTCTAGGCCATATTGTGTTCAAACTCACTTGTGTGTGGAATATAAAGTTAAATAGTTGAGATTCTTTTAAAGTCTACAAATATATTTGGGTCTGCTAAATAAAATGTATTGCATTGATTCTGACCAATTTTACTTGATAAGTTGCTTTTGGAAAATGACTAGCACACCTGAAATAACTAGCTTTTGGAAAAGACAAAAATAAATAGTGTCTCAGCATGTTAACAAAACTTTCATTCTTTGAAAACAATGATTATCTGTGATTTTCTTATGCCTCAATTTTTTTTCTCTCTCTTCCCTTCTGTTTGTTAATACTGACAAGTTTAGTTTAGGTATTAAATCAATTTCAAACTAAAATGTGCAGTTGAAAATTTTACTTCCATTAAATAATATTCGAATTTGGCTAACATATTTTTCAGCTGCAATAATTCATTTCTGTGTCATTATTGGTACACCCAAACCCCTAGGCATGAGCTTGATCTTTATCATTCTGTCTGGCACAATAACATTTCTCGATACCCTGGTATTTTCCTTTTTCACTTACAAAAAGGCAAAATTATAATTTTAATATCTTTCTCATCTTTACTGGGAGCTTGTTTAAGAACTGCTTTCTTTAAATGTAATATACTCTTTATTATTAAAAATGTTATTTTCAGACAAGAAAAAATATATTTTTTTAACTTTATTACTATTTTTCTCACGGTTGTATATGATAGGTACTTGCTTTCACTACTAAGCTTTTTGGGAACAATTTTTTAAGTTAGTTATTAATATATAACAATTCTAAATATAACTATATCTAGGAATATTTCAAATTTTAAAAGTTTGCCTAAAGTAAATGGCCTATAAAAACCTATTTTTCATTTTAATATAAGAGAAATAAAAGCATTTTGATTTGTTAGCAAATGTGACATTAAGGAGCTGCATTTTTTTTTTCTGCTGTTTGCAGTAGCTTTCATTTTTATATGAAACATTTTGCTTTCACAAAATATAAGATATTCACTCTCAAGTATAAATAGAAACAGCTATTCTCATACTTAATACCAATATTTTTAAATACATCACTCTCAACGGCCTGAGCTCAAGCAAGGTGACTTAAGGTTTAGAATATCTTATCTCTTTGGAGTTTAGGAAAGCATTACAGGGGGACACACGGGAAAGAGTTGTTGTGTACCATGACATCTTACACTGTAGAATTCAAAAGTTTTAGAAAAGCTTTTTATGATAATAATCTTTTAAAAATAAGCCCATTTTCCTATTTTCTTTAAATCTTTGCCTCATGTGAACTGTGAAAGAGATGAAATCAATCCAAAATTAAAATAATGTATAAATATACCATGCAAAAATTCCATTTCTTATTAATCTCTTCTTTCTTTATTCAGACTTACCCAATTCCTTAAAATTCCTTAAAACCATACAAAAGTATGTGTGTGTGTGTGCATATATATGTGTGTATATACACACACACACATATATATGTACACATTCATATACACACACACACAGAACTTCCTTCTTTGTTAAAGTTCCATAACATTTTATTTTCTTTGGTGGAGGTGGGGCTATCAATATGTGCATATGAATTAAGGAAATATTCCTGTGAAGTAAATACATATACATCATTTTAAATTGTTAATCTGCTTCTTTTTTTTTAACAAACAGACCAATGATAAACACTTTAAACATGAATTAAACACAAGGATAACTAGTGTTTGATAACTAGTGATGGATTTCATTATAATTATTAAGAATCACATTCTGTGTTTCACTAAGAGTGTTTACAAATGGACAGGCTCTATGAAAAAGTTGGTGTTTAGTAGGGCTAATCAATTCAACTCATTAAATTACTGAGCATCTTACATTATTCTGTTGGTAGTGTAAAATATGTTTTGAATTTCTTAATGAAAAGATCCTTTCTAACCATGCATCTCCTTATATAGTTAAATACTCTGTCCATAAGAAAGGCAACAGTTTGGAACGTCCTCATCACATGCGTAAGCAATCGGATAGTACTTAGCAGTTTATATTTCTTCTCCACCTTGCCCTCTGCTTGACCCTCGACCCAAATTCTTGATTTCCTGGATAGATTTTTTGTTTTACTTTACCTTCTATTTTGAATCTAACATGTGATAGCAAATGAACAATTTTCTGCTCCTCTTAGAAATTTTGCTATTTGATGTAAGCTCATTTTAAGAAATTAGAGAAAAGACTTTCAAAAAGTAGTATTTATAATAGTATCTCACTACACCTGTTAAATAGACATTAAACAGTCAGAGTTTTGGCAATATGTCAGATGTAACTTACAGTAAATATCAATTACTATTTTTGAAAAGTATACAAATCTTGATCTTGTTTGTTGTCATTCTCATGCCTTATTCTCTTTAAATAAATTGTTTTTTCCTTGTGTATTATTGTGCTTGGCTTTTCCTGTCTGCATCTTTTATAGCTCCATGCTCCAGCCTTCCTGGCGTGCTCTGTATCCTGAGACTGGCCCCTGGCACCTGCATCTCCCAGGCTACTCGTCTTTCTGATTTTTCATTTGGTAAGGCTAGTGGGATCCAATGGCAAAAGGAGACATTAGAGGGTAAAGGAGATAGAGACAGTGCCTTTCTCTTCTGCCCTTCTCCACGTCGGAGCTGTTTTTCTGATCCCTCCTCAATGATTCCACCTAATTCTGGTCTCCCCAAAATCCATCAGCCATAAAGGTACTAATAACTTCTTGTGATCACTAATATCTGAATATTTCAGCTTTCCTTGTTTGCTTACTCTATGATCAAAACATTATTAGTAGAACTCTCATTAATGTCTCTTGACTTTTTGTTCCCTTACCATAAAACTCTTAAAATTTTTCTTTACTTTTTGCCTCCAAAACCCGTTCTCTTAAACTTATCCAATTAGGTTTTTGTCATTCTCTTTAAATACATGAATTCTTCAATCCCCAAATAATACTCCAACAGTTCATTTGAAGTCTATTTTAACAGAATAAAAATGCAATTGATGATTCTCTCTTTTGATTCAACAATTTTTTTTAACCTGGCTTCCTAATGTATTGCCATTTGCTGTCTTCTCCTGATAACTTAACGATGGATTGCTTGGGGCTCTGTACCTGATTTAGTTTTTGCCTCTTCCTGTATTCACTGTCTTGAAGATAGCATCTCAACACATGGATTTATGTATCATCTATATGCTGATGACTCTGGGATACCACAAATCACTTCAAAACATTGCAGTACAAAATAATTTAGTATTATTTTGTAGGGTTCAGACTGGCTGAATAAACTTAGCTAAACAGTTGTCACTTGGAGCCTATCATACAGTTACAGTTAGCTGTCCACAGAACTGGCTGCTGTCATCTGAAGACTTAATTAGACTGGTCATCCAAAATGTGTTTTACACTTAGCTATCTGGAATCTGGACTGATATGACTAGTTTTAATACAACCAGAGGCTTTGCAGACATGTTCTTCTCTCCAAGTGTCCTTTCCATGTGGCTACCTTGGGTTTCTTCACAACATAACAAGCTAAAGTTAGCCAAACTCATATGTGCAAACTGAAAGTATGTATGCTTCTTACATAACAACTGGCTTCCTCCAAGGTAAGTGGAACAATCAATCAAGACTTCTTGTCATTTAAGCTTTAAAGTCATGCAACATCAGATTGGTCACATTTTATTTGTTACAAACCAACATAGATTCAACAGGAAAAGATCACCCAAGCCCATGAATATAGGAAGTTGTGGTTCACTGGATGGGGACATGTTGGAGGATTAGCAACTATAACTTTAAAATCTGATCCCCTTTCCTTACTCACAAACTCTTTACTCCCGTCTCAAGCTATGTACTTACAACGGTCATCTTCTAAATATGTTAAGCTCAGGATATTCAAATCTGGGTTCCTGATATTTTGACCAAATCAGTATCTGCCCACGCATTTTCCATTTCAGTTGAGAGCAGGCCCTTCAATCTTGCTGTCATTTGACTTGAAAATCTTAGAGCATGCTTAACTCTCCTCCTTCTCTCATGACATCTCATCCAATATTTGAAGAGATGGTGTTCTCTCTACCTTCAGAATATATTAATAATCAAAATACTTCTCATTTATTTCTCTCCATCCTTGCTTGAACTTTGAACATCTATCATCTCTGGCCTAGGTGACTGCAGAAGACTTCTAAATAATTCCACTGCTCCGATCTTGCTCCTTCTTGTCTATGCTCAGTAAGGTAGCTAGAGGAGTCTTGGGTACCCATAGGTTAGATCATGTCTCTTCTCTGCACAAAGCTTAAACTTAAAATCCAAGTAACCTGCAGGGCTCTAGACGTTTCTTTCCCTTTTCGACCTCACCTATTGTATTCTTTGCTTCTGTTTTCTAAAGCTTCACTGACCTACTTTCTGATTTCATGAACACCATATCATTACACGAGCTTTCCCCTCTATCTGGAAAGTTTCCCACCCCATATCTGAATGTGTATTTGTCAATTTCTTCCAGTTTGTATCCAGCTTTCTCAAGATATACTAGACCAGCCTCTCTATAATTACTAAAACTCAGAATTCTTATACACTTTCCCCTGCTCTACAGTTTCTGTAGTGTGTGTTACCCACTCAGGTCCTCAAATAAGGAAGGTTGTTTTGTTAAACATCCTTTTGTTATAACATTGATGACAAACATTGATTCCCAGCCAGGGCCACTGTGAGGAGTTTGTTGTTCTCTTCACATTTGCATAGGTTTTCTCTGGATACTCCAGTTTCCTCCCACCTATGCTCTCCATCTTAGGTTGATTGGCTGTCTGGGTGATCCCATTGTGAGTGTGGATGTGGGGACTGCTCACTGCGATGGGATGGTGTCCTGTCCAATGCTGGTTCCCACCTTGCAACCCGAGCTGCTGAGACAGACTCCAGCCACGCACGACTCTGAACTGGAATAAGTGGATAAATAATTATTCTACTTTGTTTTATTAATCTTTCTTAAATGTACGTATAGCTCACATTTATTTCAATGTTTAATTTTAGAAGTTTTTTGGTGTTTATTTACAGGGCTATGCGAAGTACTTATTGTCATGCGCGTCCGTGTGAAGAGACCATCAAACAGGCTTTGCGTAATCACCTGGGTGCAGGCGGGCTGAGTCTGAAAAGAGAGTCAGCGAAGGGGGATAAGGGTGGGGCCGTTTTATAGGATTTTGGGTAGGTAAAGAAAAATTACAGTCAAAGGGGGGTTGTTCTCTGGCGGGCAGGAGGAGGGGGTCACAAGGTGCTCAGTGGGGGAGCTTTTTGAGCCAGGATGAGCCAGGAAAAGGAGTTTCACAAGATAATGTCATCCCTTAAGGCAAGGACAGGTATTTTGTGGTGGAATGTCATCAGTTAAGGCGGGGCAGGGCATCTGCACTTCTTTTGTGATTCTTCAGTTACTTCAGGCCATCTGGGCGTATAAGTGCAAGTCACGGGATGCGATGGCTTGGCTTGGGCTCAGAGACCTGACACTTATGACCAAAATTATGCCACAGGAACTTAAAAATCTTGTTTACATAAATTAGACTAAGGTACAATTGCTTTCAACATACGTTGTTTCTCTTAAAGTTGCGGTCTCCAAGAACCTATTCATAATATTTACTGAGGACTTACTGCACTATATAATTTTCTTTGTTTGTTTGTATGAGACATCTACTGGGTATAGGTACAAGCTTTTTGACTGTTGTCTTCACTGCTATATTTAAATTATATTGAAGAGTGCCTAGCACATAGTAGGCAATAATACTTACTGCAATTTATGAATGTTTTCACAAACATTCAAGGAGAGTATCTGACATGCAGTGAAAGTTGATGTATGTGTAAGTGCATGTGCATGTATTTGAGATTGTGTGCATGTGGATTATGTCTGTGTGTGTTTCTGTGTGTGTTAGGGGTGTCTGTGTGCACATGTGTTAGGAGGAGCAGATAAGAGAACAGGGGAGAGTAGATATCAGCAGTGGCACATTGCACATAAGAAAGTTTAACCCTCACAAAAAAGGAATTGAATTAAAATGCAGAGAGATAGAAGGAAATTGTCTAGAAGTGAAGATCATAGGTTTTGATGTTTTAGGCAGTTCATTTCTTCTTTCTGTGACGTAACTAGATTGTAAGGGATAAGATTGGTAGAAAGGGTGGCTATACATAGCAGATGTTAAACAGCAATTTTTATTGAAGCAGCAGGGTTACAGCAGCCACAGAGGTAATGCCCCTTGTAGAGCAAGGCTACTCCATAGGCAGTGTGCCCAGAATAGCCCAGAGGCAGTTCTGCACTCATATTTACACTCACTTTTTTTTTTTTTTTTTTTTTTGAGATGGAGTCCAGTTCTGTTGACCAGACTGGAATGCAGTGGCACATCTCAGCTCATTGCAACCTTCGCCTGCCGGGTTCAAGTGATTCTCCTGCCTCGGCCTCCTGAGTAGCTGGGATTACAGGCATCTGCCACTACGCTTGGCTAATTTTTTTATTTTTAGTAGAAACAGGGTTTCACCATGTCGTCAGGCTGGTCTTGAACTCCTGACTTCAGATGATGCACCAGCCTCAGCCTCCCAAACTGCTGGGATTACAAGTGTGAGCCACCGCGCCTGGCCTAAACTCACTTTTAACTATACACGAATTAAGGGGCAATTCACACAGAAATTTCTAGTATGAGGATGGTAACCTCCAGGTCATAGGGTTGCTGCCATGGTAAGGGGCTATAACTTCTGGGTGTTGCCATGGCAACAGTAAACTGTCATGTCACACTGTTGGGCATGTCTGAGGGAAAGCTGCTTCTGGCCCAGACCTGTTTTAGCTAGTCCTGAATTTGGTCAAGTGTTCATGCTGCCACCTCTGGAGTTGAGTCTCCCCTCCTGAGTTGGGTCAGGCTTCTACCTCGGGGTGATGTCTGACTATACACTAATATCCATTGCCTGTTTTTCCTAAAGATATAGTTTCCCAATTTTTAGCTAGCCTGTTCATTTACACACTTTATTTCCTTGCTTTTATAGTATTTAACTACAGATTCAAGACCAAGTGTCAGACAACAGGATGTGAGAGGATGTGATGAGAAATTCCCAGATTATTTCCCTAAACACAAACTTGTTGACCCTAGCATTCCTTTTCTTCACATTTTATGGTCTAGAATAGGAACATATCTCTGAAGCTTGCTTAAATGCTGCAGATACAGAAAATCCTTTGAAAAACATTCTGGTAAAGTGATGAAAGGAAGCAAGTTCCCTTTGAAAGGGACTGAAACAGAGCCAAATGAACTATATTCCTGTCTTACTTGAACCAGCATTTCCTTGTTTGCCAATTGGTCTTTGTTGCTTGTTTTTGAATCTATTTAATGCAGCATTATAGAATATTTAAAAAATATGAAAGTAGTTCTTATAAGCCTTGGGCTAGATTTGGCAAAATTATAAAAATGATTTTGAGAGTGGTAACAATATTAGACTCATGTCTTACAAGGTCTTTCTGGATGCAGAGTGGGGACCAATTAAGTAGGATACCCTCTAAGGAAGTTAGTTTGCTAATGCAGGCAACACAGCTTTAAAGCTTATGTAAATAAGTGGTGCATCTATAATTTACTTAAAAAAGGAATGGTGGAAGATAAGCTAGCTTGAAAGGAAAAAACATTAAGATTGTAAGGTCTGTGGGAAATCTGAATAATCCAGAAATGCCATGGAAATACAAATGTAGTGTCTACAGTGTCTATGTTGAACATTGGCATATTATGAAATGTTAATTATAATTGAAATCCTGAAAGCAAATAAGGCCACACAGCACAATGATAACATGAAAAGTGAATAGACAGCCAAATTCAGAAAAGAAAGAATATCAATACTTGTGGTTCACACAAATGAAAAAGAGATGACAAAAAAACCCCCAAAAAACAAAAAACAAAACAGAAAAAACAAAACAAAACTGAGTATGAGCATCCACTAAGTAAAAGGAAAATCAGAATAAAGTAAAATAAAATAAATGCTTCAGGAAGGATAACGTAGCCTATAATTTCAAATGCTGCTTAATAGTCAGTGTACCATCTAAGGGTTTTCTGAAGTTAGCACAATAGAGATTATTGATGACTTAAGAGGGTGATTTCAATGGCTAAATAAAGTTGAATGTCAAATTATTGTGAGTTGAGAAACAAAAGGAAGAAAAATGCCCTGACCAAATAAAAATATACTATTCAGCTTCATGCTGACATGAAAATCTAGAAAATAAATGACAAAGAAGAGGCACAAAGAGAAAATTGAGTGTTCATTAACACCACTAGATTGCTTAAGGCTATTCTCTCATTCAAATGAATCTGCAGCTTCTCCTTGCTAAGGTACTGTCATGAAATTCTAATATTTGGTGTACTTCAGATAAAATACAGTGGTAAGATCACGTTTTTGTTTGTTTGTTTGTTTGTTTGTTTTGAGACAAAGTCTCATTCTGTCACCCAGGCTAAAATGCAGAGACATAATCATGTATCACTGCAACCTTCACATCCTGGGTTCACGTGATCTTCCCACTTCAGCCTCCCAAGTAGCAAGGACTACAGGTACCTATCACCATTCCCAGCTGTATTATTTTTGTATTTTGTTTTTATTTTGGAGAGACAAGGTTTTGGCATGTTGTCCAGGCTAGTCTTGAACTCCTAGACTCAAGTACTCAACTCCTAGACTCCACTGCCTCAGCCTCCCAAAGTGCTGGGATTACGAGAATTAACCACAATGCCCATCCAAGATCCACAATCTTGAAGACAAGGATTAACATACTACTTTCTTTCCCAAACCCTTCAGTGCTTTCTCATTGACTTTGTAACAAAAATAAAATGCAGATTGGCAATCAAAGGATTAAAGAATATCTTTTAACCCATGTAATTAAAGAATTTTATTTACAAATATTTTTACTTATTTGTCCTAAGGTTATATTAGACAAATCAGTACACATGCTTTTTAGGGTATTCTTCTGAAATTGTCTGTTTATCGGATAGCCCTTGATTGAACATTATCCACTAATTCCTCTAAATTTTATATTTCCAAATCATTACTTTTAATTCCACATTCTTGTAATTATTGAATTAATATTCAACTACATTTGAAAGATAATGTAAAAATATGTTTTATATATATGACTGTTTGCATTTGTAGATCAGAAGAGTAGCAAATGACCAAAATAAAGCCAGATATCTATTAAGGAAAGTTACTGAGAACATCTAAGAAGCATTGAAGAGCCATAACAATTCAATAAACGCTCCTCTTGAGAGAGGAAGCAGTTAGAGGATTGTTAGAAGATAGATTGTTAGAAGATAGAGGTGACAAATACTTGTCAGACCACATCTGCACCACCCCTGTAACTAATGGGAAGAAATGTGGTCCAGAACTTCCCCTTACGCCAGGATGTTGCTCAGAAAAGACTGTTTGAACTTAGGTGCTGACACAATAAATCAACCTAAATGTTCTTAACTTGATGCAATTCATTATAATGTCATTGACATGACATTGGCATTGTGGTTTTAGCCCCCTGTAGTTTTCAGTTAGGCACTGATGGGTGATAACCAAGATGGAGTCACTGGCCAACCCCAGACATGTGCAGATGCAACACTCTTAGTTGGGAAGTTTACCCCTCCCACATTGTGCAGAACCCACAGAAGACTTCCTTGCTCTTGCCACATAAAAGACCCAAAACTCAGTGCCATTTCTGGCAACCAGCTTCCAGGTCACCTTTCTTTGCTGAGAGCTTTCCTTTTGCTTAATAAATCCTCCTCTACTCACTTTCTGGTGTCTGCATGCCTTATTCTTCTTGGTCATGGGACAAGAACTTGGACTTAGCTGAACAAGGGACTAAACATACTGCAACACTTCAAGGCATAGATTAATGCCCATCTCACTTAGAAGAGTTTCTGCCCAATCACTTCAACTCTATTTAATTTTCCTTCTTCTTCTCCTTCCACTCATCATTTTATCTCCTTATTTGTATGACTTTGCCTTATTAAACTTGTGCACATTTGTCTAATTCCCCTATTATTAAAGCAGTTATTGAGAACTCATCTGGCATATTTCTCTTACATAGAACTTCTAGAATGCAGTGTTCACTGAAGGAGCTTAACTGTTTTTAGTAAAATAAATGTATCGCTTCTGTATGGTTTAATAAGTTTCTAAAAATTTATTATGGGAAATTCAACAATTGACTTTAAATACAATACTTAATCCAGTCTAATGATTATTGATGTGCATATAATAAATTTTATTTTAACAATAATAAGGTGTGTCAATAACTGAACTAATATGTTATTTCTTTTTAAAGGCTGATTTTATTTATATTCCATATTTCTTAGGCCAACTTAGAGACTAAGCTGGACAAAAGCAACTTTTAGATCGTTATTTACATTAGAGTTCACTCTATATATTCTGTGAGTTTTGAGAAATATGTAACTACATGTATCTACAGTTATAGTATCATATAGAGAGGTTTTACTGTATAAAATCCTCTGTGCTCTGCCAATTCATACCTCCCTTGCTCCAAGCCCTGGCAAATACTGATCTTTTTACTCTTTCCATAGTTCTGCCTTTTCCAGAATGTCCCATAGTTGGAATGCAGTATTCGGCTTTTTTTGATTGGCTATTTTTTACTTGTCATATTCATTTGTTTTCTCCATTCTCCACTTTTATTGGTGAATACTTTTTATTCGAGATGTACCAGAAATTGATTTTTATGAAATAGTTTATAGATATTGCCATTTTAATTTAGAATTTGTTTAAATTTTTTAAATTTGAAACTTAAATTTTGTATGGCATATTTATGTAATGATGTTTGCTTAAAATTGTGAACAAAAGATAAGATTCAAATAAACTTGGAAAAATACATTTGTTTTGTCTCATTTTTAGTCTAAAGAAAATAGACCTAGCCTGAGAGAGATTTTTATACTTCATTCAACTAGAATAGGAAACCTCTATAACACTACAATTAATTTTGCCAAATTTATTTTGTATTCCTGCTCATTTTATTTCTAAAGAATCAGAAAAAACAGGTATATTAATATTTTAACATTTAACATTTTATAAATGTTGAAGTACTGATTTATCTTTTACTTTTTAGTGAGTTTAAATGAAAAGGAACAATATTGAAAAGATTATTTGGAAGACAGATGAACTATGATAAAAGATTTATGTGTGTTTTAACTATGATTTAGTCTAATAGCTTAAAGCATAACTTTAAGTGATACAAATTGGCATTTAGTTAAGTGGGTTTTTTTTTCCTTTTTAAGAAATGTTACCATTAAATAACATGTGAAATGATTTACATTAGTTAATCAGTGGCATCAATACCACTGCTGATTTTTATTTTATTAAGGAAGCTAGGAAAATATCAGTTAATAAAAGTCATAAGGCACTGTTAACTGTAATAATATGATTGTTTTACACCATGATTCAAATTCCACCATTTTAAAGGTCATATTTATATTAGAAGTCTGTATACTTAAGAGGAATGTATTTCAAACAGTACGTTAAGTCAAAATTGAGGTGAAAATAATAAAAATATGAAATATGACTATAGCTATTCTGCTTTTATTTGTGGCACATACATATATACATATATATGCCCACAGAGAGACGGAGAGGAATAGAATATTTGAAGTAATGTGATGATTTATTTGTGTTGATAATCTTTATGTATGATAAACATATTTGCATATGTACAAAAATAAATCCATGCACAATGATTTACTAGAAAATTAGATTTTGTGTGGCATATATATGCAATGATTTTCTCCAATTCCTAGAGAGTTAATACCCTAATGCCAAAAAAATTTGTTGAGATAATTTTGTAAAATATTAACCTTTTTGTTCTCTGTTTATTTACTATGAACAAAGAGCGTAAGATGTATTAATTTCCCATCTCAAAAATGCAGTCAAGCTTTTGAGTTCTGAGATAAGGATTGTTGTAAAAGGAAGATCTTGAAATGAGGATTAAGAGGTACTTGGGTTTTAGTGACAACCTGAAGAAGCAGCACTGATGCCTAATGTTAAATAAAGGGAAAGATTTTTCAAGGGTTTGGAGGAGATACAGTTGCACAATCCAAGAAAGAAACATTGAAGTTGAGTAAATTAAAAATAGGAAGGGTTTGGTGGAAGGACAATAGTAGGAGACTGCAACCTGTTTTGAGAGTTTAAGGAGAAAGTCATTAGAAAGATTGTGGAATAAGGGGTCCCCAGGCCTATGTGTGCCACAGAAATACAAATTTAATAATTATTCACAGACAATAATGACTTTGTGATAATTCTGAGCTCTAAGGGGGAGTTACAACATCCTAACAGAGCATACACACACAAAAAAATGTTAAAAAGAGTAAAAGTAAAATTCCATTTTGTCCACATCACCCCTTTCCTAAGCCAGCACAGTGCAATGTTAAGAAGAATACCCTCAGTCTAAAGTTTCTCCAGTGGGGGAATATGGTTTGGCTGTGTCCCCATCCAAATCTCATCTTGAATTGCAACTCCCACAATTCCCATGTGTTGTGGGAGGAACCCAGTAAGAGGTGATTGAATTACAGGGGCAAGTCTTTCCGGCACTGTTCTTCTGACAGTGAATGAGTCTCATGTGATCCGATGATTTAAAAAATGGGAGTTTCCCTGCACACACTCTCTCTTTTGGCCTGCTGCCATCCATACAAGACATAACTTGCTCCCCCTTGTCTTCCACCACGATTGTGAGGCCTCCCAAGCCGTGTGGAACTACAAGTCTATTAAACCTCTTTTTCTTCCCAGTCTTGGGTATGTCTTTATCAGTGTTTTGAAAACAGACTAATACAGGGGGAAAGACTGACATAAACCTTCACCTTTCCCAGTGATTTGAGTCTTTTCCTAAAGGACTGCTTTGGTCTTGCCTCAAGCCTTATGCTGGGGCAGAGTTGGGGGGCGGCAGGTGGGACAGCTAGGACCATAAAAAGGGGTGGGGTTTTTTAGCAGTCAATATGCATGGACCTTGATAGTAACTCCAGACTCTACCAGGAACCTTGCCCAGCCACAGCTCTCACCAGCGGCCTTGTCTGAGTATGTCCCTACCAACCAGTCATGTCCTATACAGAACCACGCCAAGAGACCATGCCAGATCATAAACCTCTCACAACAGAGGTCTCTCCCAACTTTAGCCTTAGCCAGAAGCCTCAGGAACCTACAAAGCACTGGCATTGGACCTTGCCTGACCAATCCTGCTGACTTCAGCAGCAAGCCTCACCTACTCAGGGACTCTGCCAACAGGCCCTCTCAGAATCCCAGACAGGGCTAAGTTATGACAGTTTTTCCCTGCTGAAGCCAGCCTGTAAAAACTAGAAAAAGTGGCCAGTTTCTCAAATATGCAGACATATATGAAAAAACACAAGGAATATGTCAGGAATATTTGACACTACCTAAGGAAAGTAATAAAGCTCCAATAGCAGACCTAAAGAAATGGAAATCTACGCAATATCTGAAAAGCAATTTTTAAAACCATCTTAAACCATCTTAAAGAAGTTCAGTGAGCTAGAAGAGAACACAGATAGATAACTCAACAAAAATCAGGAAAGCAATACATGAAGATAATTAGAATTTCAACAAAGATATTGAAAACCATAAAAAAATTACAGCTAAAGAATACAATGACTGAATTAAAAACTTTAATAGAGAGCTTAAAGAACAGAATAAATCAGACAAAATAAATAATTGGTGAACTTGAAGAGAAGTCATTTGAAATTTTCCAGTTAGAGGAACAAAAATGTAAAAACGAATGAAAAAAGTAAATATTTATGGGACACCATTAAGTGAAATTATATATGTATTATGAAATTCTCAGAAGGATAAGAGAATGAGAAATGGGAAGAAAGCATACTTAACCGAACAATAATTGAAAACTTTCCAAATCTGAGGAGGAAAGTGGGCATCCAGATTCAAGAAGTCCAGAGATTACATCTGCACAAAGACACACCATAATTCAGTTGTGAATAGCTTTGAAAGCAGCAAAAGAAAAGTGACTCATTAACACGCAAGAGGATCTGTATAAAACTATCAGTGAATATCTTTGCAGAATGTTTGTAATCTAAGAAAAAGTTAGATGGCATATTCAAATATTAAAATTAAAAAATGGGCCCAGGAATACTATATATCCCGGAACAATCCTTTACCATTGAAGGAGAGATAAAGACTACCAGATAAACAAAAACAGGAAGTTTCTTACCACTAGACTTGCCCTACAAGACATGCTACAGGGAATTCTTGAAATGAATTGATGTTAAACAGCAAAATAAAAGCATATAAAAATACAAATCTCGGCCTGGCACAGTGGCTCACGCCTGTAATCCCAGCACTTTGGGAGTCCAAAGCAGGTGGATCATGAGGTCAGGAGATTGAGACCATCCTGGCTAACACAGTGAAACCCCGTCTCTACTAAAAATGCAAAAAATTAGCCAGGCGTGGTGGTGGGCGCCTGTAGTCCCAGCTATGCGGGAGGTTGAGGCAGGAGAATGGCAGGAACCCGGGAGGCGAAGCTTGCAGTGAGCCAAGATCACGCCACTGCACTCTAGCTTGGGCAACAGAGCAAGACCACGTCTCAAAAAAAAAAAAATACAAATCTCATCCTTAACTATGTTGACCAACAGAGTATTCCAATACTGTTATGATGGCACAAAAATTACTTTTAATGCTAGCATAAACTTTAAAAGATGAAAGTATTATAAATTACTATAATGACAAAAATTAACTAATGGATACACAATATAAAAAGCAATAAACTCTGACATCAATAACACAAAGAGGAGTAAGATGGAGAGTAAAAAACATAGAGCTTTCATGTGCAATTGAAGTTAAGTTGTCAACTGCTTAAAATAAATTGTTATAACTCTAAGGAGTTCAATGCAAGCCTCATTGTAACTGCAAATAAACTATGGTAAATACACAGAGCACAAAAAGAAAGAAGAGATTGGTTATACTGCTAGACAGAACTATTTGCTATGGCCAAGGAAAAAAATACATAGCATTGAATAGACTCAGCCACTCATCTTCCAGCATATCCCTCAAATGTCAGCATGGAAATCTCAGTAATTATCACAGTGGAAGAAAAAATATATTTCTCCTTTCTGGAATTTTCTTGCACAATTCTAAAAGAGGAAATTGATTTTGAAATGTGATCAGGTAGAATGCTGTAACTCTGATTAATCCTCTGGATTGGAAAACCAACCAAATACATCTAAATTATTAAATTAAATAAATATTTTAACATACAAGCAAATAATTAAATAGAAGCCATTTTTCTACCCATTTCAAGAATAACCCTTATTCCTTATAACTCCCAATTAGAGTATTTTTAAAGGGCACAATAAATCATATTCCCAAATTGCAATAAACTTGTTTGTATTATTTGATTTCAATATTCCCAGGGGCCTAGTTCCTAAGAAACTGCAAAGAAAATGTCTTGCTTATGGTTTATCGGAAATATTTGAAGATTGTTGTGCAATGGAAACATACAGTTTTTCTACTGTAGAACATTTTGTATTTGCAGTTACTAGCCAGAATACCAAGATTGCTAGTATATCAGGGCCATTAATTAGAAAGTAGGGGATGGTGGATTATTCACAGTGAATTTTAATCAGAGTTTAGATGTCTATGGTTTTTAAATGATTTCCGTTGTTTTGTAGATCTCATTTCACAGAGTTGCAAACAAATAAACAAACAAAAATTGTTCTGATTGTGATCCAAAACATGTTGCATAATAATATTCACAGTCTCCTTTGTGGGAAAATTTTGCATTTCTGATTAAATGCATAAGAAACTTTCTGATAAATTTAATAGCATAAAGAACACTTCTGGAGAAGTGGTGATCCACAAACCCATATAATGTCAGTCATATATCTTATTATTTTATTCAAACACTTTTTCCTATGTTTCTAACCTAATAGTTATCTAAAGTTTCTCTTTTGTATAAGAAGAAGGACTTATGAAGAAGGACTCTTATAATTGACCCATAGAATCCTCTTTCTGGCAACATGTTTGAAGGAAACTTGCTCTTTTTTGTAATTATCCAAAACTTTTGTTTATTTTGTTTTGTTTGAAACAAGACTAGCATTCACTAAAGCTCCAAGTAATTGTAATTAGAAATGTAATATGTGGCAAACAAGAAAGAAATATTTGAAAACTTACATGCAAATAATTACATTTTCCACTGAGATTATTCAGTGATTTCTCTAGTCAATTTGAAAAATCTTCTGAAACACGTAGTTAAGAATATCATATAAGGACATATACATTTAACTTATAAAAAGGAGACATTAAAACTAATTTGGGCAATATGGTACCATGTCTTGTCTGATATTGTAGATTCATTGTTTTAAAAATATTATCAATTTTAGGCCTGGTGTGGTGGCTCATGACTGTAATCCCAGCACTTTGGGAGGCTGAGATGGGTGGATCAAGAGGTCAGGAGATAAAGACCATCCTGGCTAACACGGTGAAATCCCGTCTCTACTAAAAATACAAAAAAATTATCCAAGTGTGGTGGTGGGCACCTGTAGTTCCAGCTACTTGGGAGGCTGAGGCAGGAGAATGGCCTAACACAGGAGCTTGCAGTGAGCCAAGATTGCACCACTGCACTCTAGCCTGAGCGACAGAGCGAGATTCCGTCTCAAAAAAAAAAAAAAAAAAAGCTATTTTCATGTGTCAGTTTTCTTGTGAGTATATATTTTTTGAAATCCTGATTACTTCATTTGATCCCAAAACAGAAACTTCAAAATCTTTAGCACTTACTATCTGTAAAAATTAGAAAGAAAATATCCATTCTCAGCAGAAGATATGCATCATACATAGTTATTGTAAAGTGGACCATAGAATAGATCTTTGGATTATGTTGTTGTTCTCAGAAAATAACACGGCTATTTTTCTTGGTCTTTTATATATAAGTCCTATAGTTGTTATTTATTCATAAATAGAAAGCAATTTTGAATAGCTAATAACTTTTTAATTTAAAAAGTTAAAAAACTCTCAGATTAATAAGATATCTTCATAACTGCTGTATCAGATATTTTAACTTAAGACAAAGATTTGATAGTTGCATTCTTCCAAAATCTATTACCATATTCTCCAATAATTTTAATTATCATCTTCATAACTTAAAAATCCTTTAAACATTATAGCTATAAGATGTCTAAGGACATAGAGCCCACACTTATTTGAGTGAAAATAATTGCAGCTAATAGCTTGAAACTGACAAAATATTTTCAATGAAGCTCTTTAGTATTTAAAGATAAATAGTTTCTATTATTCTGAATGTCGTTGTAAAATCCTAATTTGTTCATAGGATGATCCATCCTTTGTTTTTCCTCGTAGAGTGAGAATAATCAGAAAATTGCATAGTTCAACTTGGACCTTCCTTTTTCTCTAAGAGTTGTGCTATATACCATCTACTGAGAATGCATTAGAGAAAACTTTCAACATATGTTTTTGTTTTTTTGGTTTTTTTTTCAGATTGTTTCAGTTTTTGTTTGGTTTTACTGTTAATTTCTTTTTGGGGAGTCAGGCTTGTCTTTCTTCAGGGAAATTGACTTTCAGTTGTGGGCATTCATTATAATAAAGGGTCCTACACAAGCAGGGGCTAAATTCTCTTAGGCACTTAGCCAAACTTGTCACCTGTTGTTATTGTTGTTTCATACAAGTCAAAGGAGTTGTTAGAAAGATCATTTCTATTTCTGAAGTTTTAATTACAACTGAAATGTTGGTAAAAAGACTTGAGGGAAGGATTTTTCTCCTCTATATCCAAAGAAAACAAAGAATTACACTGTCTATAAACATATGAGAGTAGAAAAATTGTACAATACTGATTATAATTTTTTGACTTTAATCTCATTTAGATTCAGTGCAGAATTTCAAGAGCCATCAAGAAAAATATGCAATTTATATAAACACAAACACACACACACACACACACATACACACACACACATATATATATATGTATAAAACACAACATTCACTTGCTATGGAAAACCATTTTGGTCACTATTTTATTTCTAAACTCAATGCGTATATGCAACATTAAATGTTCTTAAATGTAAGAAGGAATAAGTTTTCAAAAATATAAATGGGTACTTACTTTCCTTGGAATTGATGATAACATATCAAATGGGGAAAATGCAATTTTCTTTGTGGAATCTTTTATAAGTCTCAATGCTGTGTATGCTTTAAAAAGTTTATGTTAGAAAAAAACTTAAAGATATTTTTCATAGCTTTCATGAAAAAATGCTTTATAACAGTGTGACCATAGGAGATATAAATATAATAAAGTGAGGCAAATATTATATTTTATAAATAGAACTGGCAGTATCACACATTTATGGGATACTGTAAATCTTGTGAATTTTAGTTCTCAGAAACAGTGATCACTTCCATTTTAAGCTCAGTATTACTCCATAAAGTAGTTTTGTTTTATTTTAAAATATACTCCTACCCCTACACTGATCAGCTTCATTCACTATTTTCCAGGACAGAGCTAATGCTCCCATCTACAGAAAAATTCATGGCCAAAATATTTTCATACATATGACATAAAAGTCCTAACATTTTAACGATTGACATTATTCTGATTGATTACTTTCTAGTTAACATTTAAAACTTAAAAACAATGATGCTCAGAGTAAAAATTTATTTAATGATATTTTGTAGTTTAAAATGCTTACAACTGTGTTAAAATATATACTCATTCTTTTGTGGCACTACAATTATACAATTACAAATAGTTGTTTGGCAATACTATTAAATTATAATTACTAGGATTATAAAATTCAGACTAACCCTTGGATGACCAAAAGCTTATCACAAACGAATTGGCTGTGTGCACCTGAAGTCTTTTGGCATACAATGGTACCATGCAGTGATACAACGTCAAGCTTTGTCACCAATACTGAATGAGAGAAGTGGTGTCGCCATTATTAGTCCTGAAAGAAACTGTCATTATGCCTCAAATTTGAAGCCTACATAGATAATTTTATTCAAAATATATAACTAAATTAGGATAGGTTTACATTTTGATTTGGAAGCCACAAAAGAAAATGGGCAATGCTTTAAACATTGTAAAATGTTTTTTGAAATTTGTCTAATATTATTAAAGAATATATAACATTATCTCCAATGCAATAGCCCGATATTTTTTGTATTTATTGATTTAAAAAACATTTATGCAAATGCATTCTATTACTACTAGCTTTGACTATTTTTCATAGGTGTTTTAAATATTCTAATATTTTAAGTGTTTTTCTCATTCTAATTTTAATATTCCCATTGGCCCAAATTGTTTCACATTTTACAAAATATATTTTGTTTTTAGGAATATGGTCGTAATGAATTTAAGTTTTATTGAACTTTGGTCAGAAGATACAACATGGAAAATCTTGTTTTGTTTTTGGAAAATTGTATAAGTATTGAGTTGCAAATTTATTTTAAATATTTCATAGATTTATTAAAATTATTTGCTTTGCCTTCATAAGATACATTAGCCACATACAATAGTAATTTATTTTCCAGATTCTTAAAACAGTTCCACCATTAATTAGCTGTGTAATATTGAACAAATCACATTAATGTTTGAAATTTATTTCTCTCATACATGTAATGGAGATAACTTTACTACCTACCTAACAGTATTTTTCTGAGGATAAAATGAATTGTGTTTATCATCAATGAAGTATTTATCAAAATGTAAAAGTACTTGCTATTTTATTTCTATCAAATTTTCTTTATAAACTTTACTCTTTCTATATGTGTTTAAAGGTTTTGGAGTTACTAAGTGCTAAGAGTGATGCACCAAACTATTTCTCTGCTTTGTTTTCACTACTGCTACTCATACTACTACAGATAGCATCACTACCATTTCCTTTATTTTTAATGATCTAAGGGAAGTGTCCCATGTAATGCTGAATCTACAAATACATATACATACTGGCATACATACACACACATAAACACATCTGTATTAATAGTTTCTTGATTTCTTATACACAAATAAGAAAAGTTAATTTGTATTTCAGTAATGGTGGGTGCTATCATCTGAATGTATCCTCTCAGAATTCGTATCTTGAAACTTAATCACCAATGTGATAGCATGGGGGTGGGCTCCTTTGGGAAATTAGATCATAAGAGTGGAGCCTTTAAAGATGGGATTAGTGTTCTTATAAAAGAGGCCCCAGAAAGCTACCTTGTCCCTTCCGCTATGTGAGGACACAACTAAAAACACAATAGCTTAACCAAAACACGGGCTCTCAGCAGACGTTGAATCTGTCAGCACCTTGATCTCAACCTTCCAGCCTCCATAACTGTGAGGAATCAATCTCTGTTGCCTGTAAGCTGCCCAGTTTATGATGTTGTATTATAGTGGCCCAAACACACTAATAGCAGGTTAAGTTATTCATACACTCACCATACTTAATAGAATAAATACTACTTTTTGAAATATATGGTATTTGAAATAGGGTAAAGACTTACCAGGCCAATATTGAAGGAAAGTTGAAACATAAAGGAGTAAACACATACATGAAAGCCACATTTAACTAAGCACTATTTGCCAGTTTGGAAAAATTAAAATGTTGTTTTGAGAGTCCTATGGGATAAAAAGAGACAAACATGGAAACAAGGTGTCTAAGTAAATTGGATGTTTTTAATTGAAAACCTCTTCCCAAAGAAACTAATAACCAGAAATCTTGGAAGTATAATAGCACATTACCCAAAAGAAGAATGAAAAGGATGTATATAGGCAATAGAAAAATGAATTGAGGGGTATTTTCTTTGACACAAACAAAAATGAAGAACATACAAAGGACTAAATATTTGGAAATTCTAAATTACAGTGACTATGAAAAACAGTAATAAAGTATCTGTTAGGTTGTAAAAAGATAGAACTTAAATCTATGGCATCGTATTTATATAAATAAATATAAAAGCTGGACCACAGAGCAGAGTCTGTAGTTGTAAAACCCTAGCTAATGCAGGAAAGTAAAGATACCAATTAGTTTTCAATTTGATGACTTAATGATGCATGCACTAGGAAAATAGAAATAATATGTGTGGTAAGTACAAAACTGCAGAAGAGGAAATTGCAAAAATTAAAAAAATAGTTAATTTAAAAGAAGCAGAAACAATAAAAATATCAGGCAAGGCAAAGCAAAAAATGTCAGTAGTTTGAAAATTACAAAGTATCATTAATAGTGTTCATAGAAATGTATTGAAATATACAGGTTTTTAAAAATGAGTATCAGACAGAATTTTAAAATCTAACAGACTTCTAGCCTCCAGCTCTGATATTTTAAGAGCTTTGAAGCCATCACTCTGATGAAAATCAGGCTGAACAAACTTAAAAGAAAGCTGAACAATGAAAATCAGTAACTTTTCTAGGATCCATTAGAAAATTGAGGTCATCAGGAAAGTAGTCACCATGATATCTAAACACAGGTAAATCTGGGCATCTCTGCCAAGAAAAGCTTACTTGGAGCAAAAGAACTAGAGCTATAAACTGATAGAACACTTAAATGGTAGCTTTGAGCAGTTGCTGGAAGTTGAGGGTAGACTAGCTGAGAGTGAGTAACTTCCAGGGGTCTGAACCTTAGGGAGCGCCTCATATTTTTATGAGTCTTATCTCAGGAACCCCAGATTCTGAAAGTAAAGAGCTGATAAAGATGTGCTCTTTATTCCAGCATGGGGAGGAGAAATATAAGAAGTAAAATTATTCAAAATATATTCTCATACTGTAATGGAATTCAAGGAAATCTATAACAGGAAGATAGTTGAAAATACTCAAATATTTGGAGATTAAACAATAAATATACTTCCAAATAACATCTGTGTCAAAGAAAAAATCTGAAAAGAAACTAAAAAAAATTGAACTAAATAGAATTGAAAACATTATTTATGTAAAAGTGTGGAATGGGATGAAAACAATACCTAGAGGGAAATATATAGTATCCCATATGTCTGTTAGAAAAATATCTAAAATTAATAATCTAGGCTCCCACATAAGGAAATGAGATAAAGAAGATCAATTAAAGCCAAAAGTAAGAAAGAGAAAAGCAACTCAATTAAAGCAGAATCAAAAAGCAACATGATTAGAGCAGAATCAATGAAATTGAAAATAGAAAAACAACAGAGAAAATTAATAAAACCAGAAAGTTGTCCTTTAATAAAATGAATACAATTGATAAACTTCCACCCAAATTAATGAACATGAAAAAGAAAAGATGTGCAATATGGTATTAAAAAAGAAAGCAAGATCATTACTACCAGTTTCATGAATATTAATAACAATCTTATGAACATTGAAGGGATAAGAATCAACAGGTTGATGACTTAGAAGAAATAGAAATCCCTGAAAGACACAAATTTCCATCAATCACATGGGGAGAAATAGATAAACTGAACAGGCCTATATCCATTAAAGACACTGAATAATGTTTAACAACTTTTCTCAAAAGATAACCATTCTTAGGTGATTTCGAATGTAAATTCTATTGAACATTTAAGTTAGTATTGGTACCAGTTTCCTCATTCTCTAACAGAAAATAGGGAGCACTCTCAAAATTACTTTTATAACCTTCATAGCAAAAACAGAGATACTTCACAAAAAGATAATTACAAGCAAATATCTCTTATAAAGATATATGTAAAATTATCAACATAACACAAGCAAATCAAATTCAACAACATATAAAAATTAACACCACAAAGTCACATTTACTCTAGCTATGCAATGCCAGTTTAATTTTAAAATCAAACAATGTTACCTACCACAATAGGCAAAAGAAGAAAAATACTGTTACCAAAAAATCAGGTGTTCCGTCTAGGTCCTGCTGCTGGCCACAAAGAAAGCCAATCACTGAGATAACAATTATTGGCAAGAAGGCTATAATTGGGTGCTGCAGCCAAGGAAATGGGAGATCAGTCTCAAATCTGTCTCCGTGATGGACTAAAATTGGGGGGTTATATAGCTGGGAAGAAATGTAACAGTGTATAGGGAAGCAGGAACTCAAAAGACTTCAGGAAGCAACCATGAGGAAAGAGACTTAGCACCTCATTGTCTGGTGGTGGTGATTTGGTGAGTTTCAATTCATTGATCCATTTTTGTGTGAGGTCAGGAGGTCTTCTCCTGAGGAAGGGAGTCAGATAAAACAAATATTAAGTTTCCAGCTTTAAAACTAGAAGTGTCAATTTCTATATTTGCCAAAAAACTATCTGTGTGACTAAAGTTGAAATATTTAGGGATAAAACTGAATAAAGGATTTATAAATATATATATAGCTTCTATTTAGAAAGCAGAAAAGCTATGATGAGAGAAATCAAAGACTGAAATAAATAGAGATATTGTGCATTCATGGAATGAAAGATCCAATTCTGTCGAGATGTCAGTTCTTTCCAACTTGACCTAGCAAAATCAACTCAAACAAGCTATTTTGTAGACATCAAAAAACTAAGTGTAGAGTTTATATGAAAAAGCAAAATATATGTTTAAAAAGCCGACACGATACTAAAGAAGAACAAAGTTTTAGGCTTTCCAATACTCATTTTGAAGGCTTACACTAACGCTACAGCATTCAAGTCAGCATGGTATTGGAGAAAGAACAGACACATAGATGAATAGGCAGATTAAAGAGTCCTACATATACACATACTAATCTTTAACAAATTAGTAAAGGCAAATAAATTGAGAAAGAACGCTCTTTTCAAGACATGTTACTGGATCAATTTAAATCCATATGCTTGACAACGAATCTAATAAGAGATCTTAACACCTTTCACAAAAATTAACTAAAAAAAAAAAAAAAAAGACTGAGCACAAGTGCTGCATGCCTGTAATCTCCAGTACTTTGGAGAGTGATATAAGAGGATCACTTGAGGCTAGGAGTTTGAGATCAGCCTGGGCAATATAGTGAGACTCTGAATCTATGAAAAATTTAAAAAAAGTAATAATGGGGCATGATAATCTATGTCTGTGGTCCTAGCCACTCAGGATGCTGAGAATGGAGGATGACTCGAGTATAGCACTTCGACTTTGTAGCGAGCTATGATTGTACCACTGCACTCAGGCCTGGGAAATATAGTGAGACCCTGTCACAAAAAAAAAAAAAAAAAAAAGGAAGAAAAGAAAACAAAAATCATAGACTTAAAAAAAATGTAAAACAGCTAGAATAATGTATAAGACAAAAATCAAGATGACCTCAGGTTTGGCAACGAGTTTTTAGCTACAACACCAAAAACGTATTCATAAAAGAAAAAAAAAATGTTAAGTATGGCTTTAATAAAATTAAAAATTTTAACTCTCGAAAACACACTGGTAAAAAATTAAGGCCGGGCGCAGTGGCTCACGCCTGTAAACCCAGCACTTTGGGAGGCTGAGGCGGGCGGATCACGAGGTCAGGAGATCGAGACCATCCTGGGTACCACGGTGAAACCCCGTCTCTACTAAAAATACAAAAAAAATTAGCTGGGTGTGGTGGTGGGCGCCTGTAGTCCTAGCTACTCAGGAGGCTGAGGCAGGAGAATGGCGTGAACCCGGGAGGCGGAGCTTGCAGTGAGCCGAGATTGCGCCACTGCACTCCAGCCTGGGTGACAGAGCGAGACACCGTCCTGATATGACTAGCCTTGCATGAAATAGACACCCTATGTAAAAGAAGTCAAGATTGGGTATTAAAAAAACTCATACAATATCTAGTCAAGAGGATAGAATTAAGGGTCAATGACTCAATTTAGGCCTGAAGGTAACGGAACTGAAAACAATTAGAGAAGAGAGTTAGGCAATAAATAAAAAGATGACCAAGAGTCTCTAGTTGAATAATTAAATACCTTGTATTGTCCTTACCTAATGGAGGAACTTTCCAGCAGTGTCCAATATTTAATCTGTGGCAAAGGCGTGATGGGAAAAAAATTACCTAATCAGAACTAGCTTAAAATGAGCGTATCTACCACATAAATTTAAAGAATTTCATTCTGCTGAGACCCTAGATTTATTTGGGCAGGAGACTTTTCCAGTTATAAGTAAAAGGAACAAAAGTCAAACAACAAATTGAGTTCTTAAGTGAATGTGGGTTGGAATACAGAAGAGAAGAGAAAGAACCCAAGGGCACGGCAGACATTATACAGTTAGACATTATACAGGCAGACACAAATTTGTGGTAGTTTATTAAAGTTAATGATGTTTGCCCTTATAAGGTTGTATTCGTTTTTTTTTTTATTTTTAAATGCAGAAAATTGGTAAAAGAGATAAGGTAAAAGAGATAAGGTAAAAGAGAACTGGTATAAGGTAAAAGAGATAAGGTAAAAGAGAACTGGTATAAGGTAAAAGAGATAAGGTAAAAGAGAACTGGTATAAGGTAAAAGAGAACTGGTATAAGATAAGGTAAAAAAAGAGATAAAATAGGTGTGGGACTTGAAAGTTTGCTTACATTTGCAAAGTATAAAGAGGAACTCATCTAGGATCAGATTTTACGCAAAACACCCAGAAGATAACATTCCCCTCACGAGTTATCTTTGGTATTGAGGCATAACAAATAAGCCTCGCAAACAACAGAAAATTCAAATAATAATTGTTGAAAATTTAGCACATCCTTATTAACTTTTCATTTATTTTTCTAAATTCAATTAATAACTCTTTTCTAAATTCAATTAATAATTCAATAATTCAATTATTAATAGTAAAAAATAAATTTTCATTTATTTTTCTAAATTGAATGAATAATACATATGTGTATTATTCAAACTTTTGAAAGAAAGTATTAAAACATATAGTTATTCAAATTGCCATCAATTAATTATAAAAACAGCTTACTTTTATTTCAAAAACTTACTTATACTAATATAGTTGAATACATACTGCAATAAAGTGTTTTAAGGAAAACATATTGACCACATTTGTGTAAATGCATAGCTATATCACACTTGAGTCCATGTAAAGAAGATACATACCGATTTGTTAGGCTGAAAATTAACACAACAGTGTATCAACATACAATTGTTTATACTATTTTATAATATTCTGATAATGATACAGTATTGATACATGGTATATGATATAACAGCATTCTGATATTTAAGTTTTTTAAAAGATTTTAAAAAACTAAAGTATCAGAATTTTATCAGGGGTAACAAGAAATGATTTAGAAAGTTAGAGAAGAGGAAGAGAAACGAAGAGAATATAAACATTATGACTCACAATGCTTGTCATATGTTGGAGTTTTATATCATTTAAAATGCATTTAAATTAAGAGTGGTCTTCCAGTAGTCTACTTATTCAAATAGTTGTGGGACTTGAAAGTTATCCTTTCACAAGACTCAGAATGAGCTACAGTTGCAGCATCTCAGAAAATGAAATTGCTTTAGGATTCAACTGAAGACTGACATCAAATATAATAGGATCCTTTAATCTCTAACTTAAGAAAGTGGTCAAATATTTGCTGTGCCTTGACAGAAGTTGACTTATTTTTATGTATTTTTCATTGAAGAGTGACTTCGCACAAAGTGGTACTTTTTAAATTTGTAAATACCTAGAAAAGAACACGCAACTTATAATTAAATGAACTCTTCATAACTATCATCAATTTTTGCTATGTTAGGAACGATTTTGTAAATAAATAATGATAATTATGTCAGTTTTATACTGATTTTAACCCAGAAAAATTTGCCTTTTCATCAATGATGAGAGAGACATCGCTTTTCTTGGAGCTCCTGAAAGTTAGCATAAGAGAAAATGCAGACAGCTAGATATAAGAAAGAAAAATCAGAAATAACCAAGGAAAACCAAGAAATAACCAAACTTAGTACAGCATGGCTTAGTATTGAAAGATTTTTGTTTCCTGTTCTTTGAACCATTCCAATTATCTTTCAATCTTTACTGAAGTACGTCAATTGTGTAAGCCTTAGCTTAGGGATGATTTGTGGACTTAAGGGAAAGCAGCAAGGGTCATATTTTTGTCTGAACTAAATGGGGAAAGCACAGGAACCTCAGGATACAAAGTAAGGGGCACACATCAAACAGAGAAAGTGGAAATTCAAAGCAAGAGATGACCCAGCCCACAGGAAACCTCAGACACATGAGAGATGATCCACGGCTTCCTACAGTAGCTGGAACAGATGATGACTCCAGTTTGACAATCAAAGGTAATCAGAACCTTACGCCAAGTGAAATAAAAAGACACACGAGAATGAACATGGTATGATTTTCTTTATAAGCACCTAAAATAGACAACATAATAGAGACAAAAATCAAAACAGAGGCTACCAATGCCTATGGGGAAGGAGAGAGTTAGAAAAAGAGGGGCTATTGATTAATAAGTTTCTGTTTGGAATGATGGAAATAGTTCTGGAAAGAGATAGCATGATAGTTACACAAAGTTGCAAATACTTTTAATGCTACTGCATTTTAAATTTAAAAATAAATAGAATAGTACATATTATGTTATTTATATTTTACTACAATTAAAAAGAAGACTCCACATCAAACAACCAATATACAGGAAATACAAGGCATGGAGAAATATACTAAATGACACTTCAAGAATATCATAAATAAAATACAGTCTTTGGGAAACTGGAGAAAGAATGACTTATTTTCTTCAGCAAAAGATGACAGAGAAAACAAAAAAAGAGATGGGGGAAAGGCTATAGAAATCTATAGATAAGTGAGAGCCAATCACAATTTAAGAATCTTATTTGAAATCCCAATTCAAACAAATTGGAAAATAAATTATAAGCCAGTAGAGGAAATGTCAACACTGATATACGATGATATTAAGGTATTATTGTTAATATTTTAGGTGTGATCATGTTATTATAGTGATTTTTTTTCATAAAAGTTGTGATCTTTTAGAGAGACTCATTGAAATATTTACAATGAATTAATGTGATAGCTGAGATTTGTTCCAAAATAGTCTTGGGATAGTTAGGTGGAGTACAGGTGACACAGACTGGACATCCCCTGATAATTGTTGTGACTGGGTGATAGGTAGACTGAGTTATTATATATGCCATCTGCTATTACATACATTTGAACTTTTATAAATATTTAAACTGCAAAACATTTAAAAATGAAATTAAAAATAATTAGAGGAGATTGGTGGCATTACTGATCTTCAGTAAGCAAAAATTTTGGTTAGAAAAGTAGCTTTTAATGTAACCAGTGAGAGATGTGTTGAGACACAATAAATAACAGAAATTACAAATCAATATTAGATCACAGACAAAAATATAAAGTCACCCTTAATGAAATTGATTTATCGTACTTCTCATTTACAATGTAATATTTTTCTGAGGTATTTCTATTATTTCAAGTTTTTTGTGATTATAAGTAAAGCCACCAAAACCATTTACTTATAGATTTTTTATGAAGGTAAATATTCGATTCTCCTGGATAAACACTTCGGAATGGAATTGTAGGAGCATCAGATGGTAAGTGTGTACCTTTTTAAGAATTAGTCAAAATGTTCTCCAAATGGACTTTATCATTTTACATTTCGCCCAGCAAGGTGTGAGAGTTCTGTCACTCTGTTTTCTTGCCAACACTTGATATCATTAGTTGTTTATTTTTGTATTAATTTATTGTTGTTCTAATAAAAATATAGTAGTATCTCATTGTAAATTGAATTTATGTTTTCCAAATGACAAATAATGTTGAGCATATTTCTATGTGTTTATTTTCATCCATATATATTCTTTTGTGAAGTGTTGGTTAAAAGTTTTGCTCATTTTTTATGGGATGTTTATATAATCTTTATTGAGTTTTAAATATTTAAATTTTTGAACTATATCTAAAAATATACTTCATCTGATATGTGTTTCTCAAATATTTTCTCCCAGTCTGTGGCTTATTTTTCTGTTCACTGAATGGGCAAAAGCTGGAAGTATCCCCCTTGAAAACGGGCACAAAACAAGGATGTCCTCTCTCACCACTCCTATTCAACATAATATTGGTTGTCCCAAACAGAACAATCAATCAAGACAAAGAAATAAAAAGTATCCAAATAGGAAAAAAGGAAGCAGAACTATCCGCATTTGCAGATGACATAATTCAATATCTAGAAAACACCATAATATTGGCCCAAAATCTCCTTCAGCTGATAAACATTTGCAGCAGTTTCAGTATATAAAACCAACACACAAAAATCACTAGCATTTTATACACCAACAACAGGCAATGGGAGAGCCAAATCAGGAAAGCAATCCCATTCGCAGTTACCACCAAATGAATAAAATACCTAGGAATACAGCTAACCAGGGAGGTGAAAGATCTCTACAATGATAATTTAAAAACATTGCTCTAAGAAATCAGAGATGATACAAATAGATGTCTTTAAAAGAGTAGAATATTGTCATATTGATGAAATTTATATAATGATTGTTTCTTTAATGGACAGTGATTTTTGTGTCAATTCTAAAAAATTTTGTATCTAATGCAAGTTCACAGTGATTTTCTCTTATGTTTTCTTCTAAAACTTTTATAGCTGATATAGATCTGTTGTTCATTTTGAGTAATATGATCTTTAGGGTATCAGGTATTGGGTTAGAATTTCTTTATATCTGTCATTTACATTGTTCTAGAACAATTTGTTAAAAATACTGTACTTGTCCTATTAAACTTTCTGTTTACCCTTGTCTCTGTTTAATTATTCATTTATTTATAAGTAGAACAGGATTCTATTCTGTTCTTTTGATCTGTGATTCTATCATTTGGACGAATCTACATAATCTTAGTATAGCTTTAAGTTGAGGCATTAATGCATGCAATGTGAACTCTCCAATTATGCTCTTTTTCAACTTATTTTATTGTTTAAATTATTTGTTCTCCTTTATACATTTTTGGATCTGCCTGCCTGTTTCTAAAAACCATTCTGCCAAAGATTTCGTTGAAATGTTATGGAATCTATAGGGCGATTTGGAGATATTTGACATCTCAACAAGATTGGGTCTTATATCTTTGTATCTATTGCAAAATATACAGTTTTTCAAATCTTTCAATTTCCAGTTTTTCATATATAGTATACAATAGGGCGTTGGAAAAATTTTCCTGCAGAATAATATAGAATAAATATTTTGGACATTGCAGGCCATGTGGTCCCTCTTGCAATTAGTCAATTGTGCCATTGTAGAAAGCACCCATAAACCACATATGAATACATGAGAATAGATGTGTCCAATGAAACTTTATTTATGGCCGGGCGCGGTGGCTCAAGCCTGTAATCCCAGCGCTTTGGGAGGCCGAGACGGGCGGATCACAAGGTCAGGAGATCGAGACCATCCTGGCTAACACGGTGAAACCCCGTCTCTACTAAAAAATACAAAAACCTAGCCGGGCGAGGTGGCGGGCGTCTGTAGTCCTAGCTACTCGGGAGGCTGAGGCAGAAGAATGGCGTGAACCCGGGAGGCGGAGCTTGCAGTGAGCTGAGATCCGGCCACTGCACTCCAGTCTGGGCAACAAAGTGAGACTCTGTCTCAACCAAAAAAAAAAAAAAAAAAGAAACTTTATTTATGAAGAAAAAAATGACTTTCATGCAATTTTCAGGTGTCAAAATATAAATCTTCTTTTGGTTTTGATTTTAACTATTTTTTGAAATGAAAACCACTCAGCTTTCAGGCCATCCAAAAAGAGGTAATAGGCCAACGTATCTTTTGTATATTCATCATGTGTCTGACAACCTTGTGAAATTTACTTAGTTCTAGCAGTGATTTTTGTAGATTGTTTTAGGGTCTACATAAACAATCACACAATTTTCAAGTTGAATTTTGTCCTTTCCTCCTAATGTGTCCAATGAGTATGCCTTTGATTTAACATTCATTTTATTGACTAGGATCTACACTATAATATTAATTCAGTGTGATATTGAATCGACATCACTAATGTTTTTCATACCATGGGGAAACCATTAAGTCTAAAATCATTAAGTATAATGCTAACTATATTTTAAAAAATATGTTGTGCTTTTGTTATTCAGCTATAAATAAAATATAATGTAATTTCCATTATGACTTCTTCTTTGACCTCTTACGTTGTGATGTGTGGGTTTTTTCATTAAATTAAAATATTTGGATATTTCCCAGGTAGCATTTTGTTCTTTACTTTTAGTTTATTTTTCATTATAGGTAGATAACATTTTTATATCATTTCAGTGATTTTATGTGAAATTAAACTTATCATAAATATATAACAATAATAATGATGTATCATGATGAGTGCTCTCGTGTGTATTTAAAAAAAAATGTGCGTTCTGCTTTTTGTTGGGCAGAACACTCTATAAGTGTAACTTAGTTCTCTTTGTAGAGTTTAGATCTTATGTACCCTCACTGATATTCTGTTTACTTATTTGATTGACTACTGAGACAGGTATATTGAAGCCTTCAATCATAATAGTGTTAGTCTGTCAAACTTCATGCATTTTGAAGCTCTGTGAGATTCAGAGCTGATAATAGAAATATTGTGTTTTCTTCTTGAATTGATCCTTTTATTATTATGTAATGACTCTTGTATTCTTATTAATATATTATAATCTAAAAATTACTTTAGATAATAATAGTCACCCAATTTTCTGTATGTTTGTTTATTATTTGTTTGGTATATATTTCTGTTTGATATTAATGTATCTGCATCTTTATATGCAAGTGAATTTAATATTCACAGAAGAAAACTGGTTAAGTGTTGCTTTGTTACCTAATCTGACAAACTTTTCAAATCAGGGGTGTCTATATCACTTACAGTTAATGTTATTATTGATACTGATATGAGAAAAGTTCCCTCGTCTCCCTTGCAGAGCATGCAACAGAGGAGAGTGGCTCACTTCTTCAGTGGCCCCCTGCTCAAATCTCTAAGGGAGCAGACAGACGGATAGGTTGCGGGGCTCCGACCCCACGGCAGTGTCTAAGGGTGAATGTTTACAGCTCTTGAAACCCCAGTGGGTGTGTGCTACCCTGTGCTCTTTTAATTGTGCTGTCTATAGGAGACTTGTGTAAACCAGCTCAATTAGACCCTCTGCTTTGTCTCAAAGACAGAGGACTCTCTGTGTCCTGGGTTCTTGCTTTGGTGTACCAGAAGAATTGGATCACACGTGAGCTTGGAGAATGAGTGCAAGGTTTTATTGAGTGGGGGTAGCTCTCAGCAGATGGGGGAAGCCAGAAACGGATTGAGTGGGAAGGGTTTTCCCTGGAGTCCGGCAGCGGAGCAGTTCGGGCTCTGCTCTGACTGTCCCAGCCAAACCCCATGCAGTTTTGCCGCTGGGTGGCTTGCGTGCTGTGCTTGTCAGTGCCTTCCTCTAGATGTCCAGCCACTTGTGTGTTCTTCCACTTATGTGCTCCTCTGGGACATCCAACTGCCCGTGTCTGCCTGCCAGGGTCTCGGGGATTTTATAGGCACAGGATGGGGACGTGGCAAGCTAGGGTGGTCTTGGGAAATGCAGCATTTGGGCAGGAAAACAAAAATGCCTGTTCTCACCTAGGTCCGTGGGCACAGTCCTGGGGGTGGAGCCCTAGCCAGGGACCATGCCCATTCCCCCTTCCTTGTCATTTAAAGGGACCATGCCTTCCCTTCTCAGCACTTCCCTTCCATATCAGTATCATTTAATTTAAATCTATTGTTTTGCTAGGTGTTTCTTATTTGGTGAATCTCCCCCTTTTTTGTTCCTCTTTTTATGCCAGTGTCTAAATTTTTTTTAATAACACTATTCATATGCCTATTTATTTATTTATTTATTTGGAGATGGAGTCGCACTCTGTCACCTAGACTGGAGTGCAGTGGCTCGATCTTGGCTCACTGAAACCTTCGCCACCCGGATTCAAGCAATTCTCCTGCCTCAGTCTCCCTAATTGCTGGGATTACAAGTGCCCACCACTACGCTCAACTAATTTTTTTGTATTTTTAGTAGATGGGGGCTTCACCATCTTTGCCAGGCTGGTCTCGAATTCCTGACCTCGTGATTCACCCGCCTAGGCCTCCCAAACTGCTGAGATTACAGGCATGAGACACCGTGCCCAGCCATTTTTTAATAATTCCTTAGGGTGTAAATTGTACCACTTTAATTTGTTATGATCAAATTTTAAATATTATGCTACTTTGCATACTTTGTAAAAATATTTCATCAATATACTTCTAAATTCTGTTTTAATATCTTTGTTACTGTCAGCATACATTTTACTTTTACATACTCTCTAAAACCACCAGCCACTGCTATTATTTTTTTAACTGCATGGTTATTATTTACACAGAAATTAAAATTTAAATTGTACGTATTTAATTTTTACCTCATCATTTCTGGAACTCTCCATATTTTTATGTGTAGATTGTAGATCCAAGTGTCTGTCTGCTGTTGTGTATCAAACTTTCTGTAACATTTTTTATAGATAACTTGTGCTATAATAAATTATCTTAGATTTGTTTTGTATTATGAAGTCTTTATATCGACTTCGATTTTGAAAAACACTTTTTCGGGGGTATGCAATTCTAACATTACTTATTATGTTCTTTTAGTATTTTACAGATGACACTCACTTGTCTTCTGGGTTTACTAATTTTCTATGAGCAGTCTACTAAAATTTTTCTTATGCTCCTCTTTTAGTAATGCGTATTTTATCTCTGGCTGCCTTTCAGATTTTTGTTAATTGTAATTTTAAGCAGTTTGAATAAGATATGTCTAGGTTTTGTGCTTTAAAAAATGTTAGGACTTACTAGTTTTTTAATTGTCTATTTTCAAACATGTTAGTTGTGTATAAGGTCACCACATGTGAAGACATCTATAGCTTGTAACATATGTGGTACTACCAACATATAAATAGCCCCAAGAACGTGAAAGGAAGAAACTGTTACCAGAACTCAGAGTAATGAGTGTTGTATAGAGCAAGCTCGAGTGGGTCAACTAGAGACTATAGAGCACAGAAAACATTAATATAGTTCATACATGTCAGTGTCTGGGGAAGAGAGCAAGGTAGAAACATTTGGAAAATGTGTCTGGATGTGTAAATAGATGTTATGCTATACAGTCAAATTAAATGAACAGATTGACTTCCAAATCAATAAGACATGACTGTAACCTAAGTGAATGTGCTGAAGATCCTAGGGTGTGTATCGCTAAGTCAGAAAACATGGAAAAAAGTTGAAACACATAGGTAAGTCTCATATGTATCTGGAAGGTTCAGGAGGTCATTATTAGATATCGTGTAGCTGTTTTATTTAAAATGTTAGAAACCAAAAAATAATACCTAACTACATCTACATGGGAAAGTTCTAGGCAAAAAAAAAAAAAAAAAAAATTGAACTCTGAAGCCCAAATTGTTTATTTTCAAGATTAAGAAATAATTAAAAATAATTTTCTAAAGAGAATCGTGGTGCTATTTCATATTCCATAGTGTCACATTTGAACTAGACAGTTCAATGTCCAATACTTGCATTTATTATGATTCACTCCAATATCCATTCTTCTTGAAATCTGTTTTTTAAAAATACAAAATGCATCAGCTTTATAATAATAATGCTTTACTATGCTATATACATAATATGCTATAATAATGTAATAATGATGTCTATAACAACAGCAAAAGTAACAAGAGCTAGTATTTTTAGTGCATTTTACCTGCCTTGCATATGTTTCCTTATTTCATTATCACTATACTTCATTGAGATAAATATTATTAACCTATGTTTTACCTAGTCCTATTTGTTTATTATCGAAGAAAAGAAGACTATCACACATATAAACAGTGTAAAAGACTGCTTACCATTTCTCATTAGGGGAAGGAAATTATGATTTAAGTACATGCATATCCATTGTAAGCACATAAGTGCATAGTTTTTTTCCAAGATATATATATTTCAGTATTATTTCAGATTATATTTTATTTCTCTACCAAAATTACTTATGGCTTCCTCACATACATTATTTTTGGAATAAGTTTTTGATATATTTCTGCATTTTATACATCCTCTTAAGATCATTTAATTACTTTCTTAAAGAAACCGTTCCCACAGGTTATATGACTAAGGCCATTGACAAACAAATGAAAAATCATTAAACCTTCTGCTGAAAAAATTAACTCAAAGACCTTGGTCCCTATGATCTGAGAAGAATCTCCTTCTGAGAGAAAAAGAGAAGAATCTCTGAGAGAAGAATCTCCTCTGTATACACAGAAATCAGATTTCTAAGTCCTCAGTGTCAAGGACCACGTGGTACTAAACAGAAAATTCACCATGTTAAATGCTGCCTGTTAACCAACAAACATGTCGCCTTCCACCAGGATTTCCCTATGCGGATATTTTTCTCTTTGAAATTAAAATAAATGCTGCTGTAACTCAAGTTGCCAGAGGAGCTGGAAACCAGGTGGTAAGATTACATGTGGCTTTTTGGGAAAGTGAGTTAGGATTGAGTAAAGGAAGAAGTTAGGCTTCAATGAAGTTGCCACAAACACCTGAGCCAATCCTACTGACAATTCCAAGGCTCAGTTACCTCTTGGAGATGTTCCAAATCGAGGCAGAGGGACCATGGCTTTTATTTCAACCATGACCAGTCATTGGACACAGGCTACCTCTGAGGGAAGGAGCATGCGTTTTTCTTCACATTTCCCCCAGAAAACTGGTTCCTGGAAAGTGACACCATCGTGAGCTGTCCGCAGGCAATACTCCCAGCAGCTGGGGCAGTGAAGATCTCAGTCCTGAAGAAAAATCTTGATGGTTCCCTGCATCCAACCCTGCATGAGCTTTTGATAAGGTAGTAGAAGGTGTTCCTAAAATAACTTTTCCTTTATCAGTATACATTGGTAATTTTCATGAGATATTGGATTGTGGCCAAAGATTAGAGTTTCCTATTAAAATAGGAATTTTTTTTTTTTTTTTTTTTTTTTTTTTTTTTTTTTTGGCCGGGCACAGTGGCTCACATCTGTAATTCCAGCACTTAGGAGGCCAAGGTAAGCAGATGACCTGAGGTCAGGAGTTTGAGACCAGCCTGACCAACAAGGTGAAACCTCGTCTCTACTGAAAAGATGAAAATCAGCCAGGTGTGGTGGTGCATGCCTGTAATCCCAGCTAATTGGGAGGCTGAGGCAGGAGAATCACTTGAACCCAGGAGGCAGAGTCTGCGGTGAGCCGATATCGTGCCACTGCACTCCAACCTGGGCAACAAAGCAAGATTCCATCTCAAAAGAAAAAAAAATTAGACTTTTTGATGTGGATTTTTTTAAGCTAGATATTAATTTGCACAGGAAATAGCAGGAAGTCTTTTGTTTGCTATTCATTTTTTCAAAAATCAGATGTTGTCACTTATGTAACATTTCAAGTATGTATGCAAGGGCAGCATTACTTTCAGCAGGAGAGAAGATAAGCACATTGGAGTGTGTGCTATGCTGAGAGCATTGGCAGAGCACTCATCCTGTGAGCACAGCTGGTAGAACTCTGTTACAATGTTGTATTTGTCCTCTATATTGAAAACACCAGTGGCACAAAACCTGCCATATACCTTAATTTGCCCTGTTTTTAATGCTACCATCAATCACTGCACATCTTAATAAATGCTGACTTCATTATTTCAGGAAATATACTTAGCAGAATACATACCTGAGTTCTCAATTTTTCAAAAATTACTCAAACATTTGCAGTTTTAATATGAAATTATGTTCATTTGTTAAGGGATTTAATTGCTTACATAACATCAAATCCCCCACTCTCATACTTAACCTAGTGTCTCATAAACCCAAAGATCATTATTTGCTATAAATAACCCTTAGCCAGCATTATCCACATAACGGTTTTCTAAATGTAGTATGTTTTCCTCTTACTAAATATTTTCTTCCATTACAACTTTTGAGTTGTGCCCCCAGTACTGAGAAGATATTGATCACATACCAACTGATTTAAAGTTTTCTTCTTCTTGTTGTTTTCTTTTTGAGAAGGGTCTTGCTCTGTCACCCAGACTGGTGTGCAGTGGCATGATCTTGGCTCATAGCAACCTCCACCTCCCAGGTTCAAGCATTTCTCTTTCCTCAGCCTCCCTAGTAGCTGGGATTACAGGCACCCACCACCACACCTGGCTAATTTTTGTATTTTAGTAGAAACAGGGTTCCACCATATTGGTCAGACTGGTCTCAAACTCCTAACCTCAAGTGATCCACCTGCCAAGGCCTCCCAAAATGCTGGGATTACAAGTGTGAGCCACTGCACCGGCCCTAAATCTTTCCTCTTAATTCAGGAGATGTTACAATTAGAATGGGTAGTATGTCACTTCTTTTATATTCTATTGGTCAGAATCGTCACTGGCCAGCCCAGATTCAAGGTAAGGGAAAACGGACTATGTAAATGAATGAAAGACGTGTCAGTGAGTGGCTCTTTTCACTCACCACATGTATAAATAAAATGAGATGAAATTAAATATTTGAATAACATCATATGGATGACTTTTGCTAAACTAAATCCTGCTGAGTGTTTACTTTACATGCTCATATTAGATCAATTTAAGATGTGATATTTCCTAGAGAAAAATGTCTTATGACTGTTAAAACTTTTAGATTTATATCCAGAAAAGGGCAAACATTATCTGTAATGCATTATTTCATGTAGTTACTCATTTAATGAAATAGTATTTCATAAACACCTACTTTGTAACAGAAATTGTGCTGGACAATAAAATCTATTCTAAAATGAACAAGTCTTTGTTGGTGTCTGCTGGCCTGTAACAGGAAAACTAAATAGTGAAGAGGTTCTTGCAATACTATGTGATAGATATTAGAATAGGGAGAAACAGAATTTTAAGTACACAGGAGTGATACCAAATCTAGCTTGTTTGGAAAAGGCTTTTCAGTAGAGATTGACTCAATTAAATTTTCTAATTTAAAAGGACTGGAGGGATCAGAATATAAGTGCAGGCAATAATAGAATACATACTTGATTCAGCGTTGGTTAAAACAAGAGTAGAGTGAAACCTGGTTGAACATAAGTATCACTGGAAAGGTAAATGGTGGCATACCATGAAGGCACAACTTGCAGTCGTATTAAAGAATTTGACATAGCTCCGAGTCAACAAGTACTCCTAGAAGCAGATACATGCAAAGAAGTGGCTTTATCAAAGGTATGCAAATATCCCTCACACTTCACCTTGCAGAATGGATAAATCAGAGATGGAAACTGAGGTAAACAATGAGTGGGATAAGGGAATTTAGGAGACAATTTTCTGGGTAATTCTGTTAAAAAACAATGGTTACCTGAATTAAGTAGATGTTTCTTCAGAGACACAGAGTTGAACATATAAGACAGATACTAAGAAGGTAGATTTGACATGTTCAGAGGGCTTCATATAGATTAGATGTGATGATGAAGAAAGTTATTTTCACATTTTTGGCTTGGATTCTGCATTGTTTTATGAAGGTTACTTCATTCTGATATTTTAGGACAAATGTTTCATGATAGTAAATTATGTTTGTAATGATCATTATGGAGGTGCTGACATAATATCTAGTAAGAAATTATATACAATATTTAGAATATAAAGAACACAGTTGGGTGGCAAATATGGAGGAGCTATCCTCAAAGAGATAGTGACTGAAGGTCAAGAAGTGGATGGGAACATGCATGCCAAGTGAAGTCAGAGAAGAAGAGTGGAAGGATATTCTAAGGCCCTGAATTCTCATATCTGAGGACAGGCTATATCCAAGAAGGGCAGTAAGAAGAGTGTTGAAAGGCGGAATGAAAAAGAGAGATATATAGGATTATGAAAATCGAGGAAAAAAAATTTATTTTTCTTTTTGAACTGGAAGATATTTAGCATATTTAAATATTAATGGAAAAATTAATAAGAGAAACAAGAGGAAAATTTTATATTTGGATGCATTTGTATTAAAGGTTAACCCTTTGGAGAGCAGAAGAAATATCTTGTTTTAGATAAAGCAAGTGTGTCAGTGGGAGAGGTAGCTATTATTTGAATACCAATCTTGGGAAAATACTATATGCTTCATAAAACACTCTGAAAAATCACCTATCGTGATATTGCATATCTAGATTAAGAATATAGATAGCATAAGAATGTAATATAGAACATAAGCAGAAAGGAAGAGTTATTTCTTTTGTGATTTAAAAAGGCAATTTCAAATTCTATATAATTTAAACAAAAGGCATATTCATACATATTCATTAAAAAACTCTTACTTTATTCTTGTTATATTCATATTATTGAAATCTGACTCTAAAAGAGTTTTGGAAAATTGCGTTTACTCAATAAAGAAGAGATGATAACTATATTAAGTAATATCCATATTTCTAGCTGTATTTACAGCTTATTTAAATCAGCCACAATATGGATGATAATAATGTGATCAAACATTTTCCTTTTGCTGAGAATATACAAATTTTACTATTATAAGTAAAATTTCATTTGTTATTTTATGCGTATGTTATGTATATCTGTATACTTTTGCACATATAAAGGCCTTGCTACATGGTAAATTTCTGATAGTAGTATTGCATGGTTAAACTGTACATAAGAAAATCACGTTCCAATTAATACAACTGTCAATATAGCAGTAGGATATTCAGATGCATATAAATTCATTGGGTTTTTCATTTTAACAATGTTTTGGAGGGTTTATGTGCATCTAGATATACTACTGTTATGTTGGTAGCTATATTAATTGGTACATGATTTGAGAGTTTATGTGAATTTGGACATACTACTGTTACGTTGATAGCTGTATTAATTGGCATATTATATACATAATATACACATACATATATATAATTTTTTGTAAAGGAACTTGACCAATTGATGATCACACAGATAATTGTAAAATTAATACACAACCTTTGGGAGGCCAAGGTGGCCAGATCACAAGGTCGGGAGTTCGAGACCAGCCTGGCCAACATGGTGAAACCTCATCTCTACTAAAAATACAAAAATTAGCTGTGCATGGTGGCATGCACCTGTAGTCCCAGCTACTTGGGAGGCTGTGGCAGGAGAATCGCTTGAATCCGGGAGGTGGAGGTTGCAGTGAGCCGAGATTGCACCACTGCACTCCAGCCTGGGTGAAAGAGTGAGACTCCACATAAAAAAGAAAAAATAAATTAATACACAACAACACAGATACAAAAAAAGAGAAATTTCAGCAGTAATCGCTCTTCCATATAAAACTATAAAATAAATCACAAATCTTTTAAGATATAATTTAGCGAGCTTCTCTCAGTACAGAAGTATACTCTGCACAGCAATTTTGTATAAAATTATTTCCTACTCACCTCATAGCCAACAGAGTTGAAAATTAAGTGAATTTCAAGTGAAGTCAGGTGAAGTCATTCCATATTCATGACTCAATGTCTACCAAACAGAAATAGGATTATTTAAATAAGGATTTTGAAAAGTGTAATGGAGAACTGTATTAATGATTTATGAAAAGCGATGCAATGGTCTGCAACCGACAGGAGTAAATAATATGTAGTCAAAATTTGGTTCTCATATGGATATTTTTATCAGGAGTTATATTGACTGAAATTATAACCTGTGCTTGAGGAAAAGGTTCATCCAGAAATGTAAGAAAAAAATTAATTAACCCATGCCAGCCAATTTATTTTAATTGCATTCATCTATTCCAGTTCATAAATAAAGGCTTCTGAGATGCTATTTTCATTTTAAATTGAAAATTTAAAAGACACCCACTTTGCATTATTAACAGCCCAGCGATTTTATTTTTAATATTATTTTATATTTTAATCCTACATGTGTGAAGCATGTAGCATTACACCTGCAAAAAAAATCACGGGAATGCACTTACTGAGAGCTGCACTTTACATACATATATACATAAATACATCCTCAAAGGAATCACTTTTATGTTTACATCATAAATTAAAGATCAATACATCAGTTCTAATATTTATTCAATCATCACTTCTCTGACAATATAAAACTACAAGATTTAACTCTTTTATTCCTGCCATTTAAATGAATCTTCAGGACTAATTTCATTATATTTCTCTATTAAAAGGGTAGTGCTATGAAAACAAAAAACTGGGCCCTATAGTTCAGGTAAAAGTTTATATATATTTACATATTTCTTTGTTTAATGTCTTTATGAAGTCCGTAAGAATTTGTAAAATACAAATTAAGAAGCATAAAACAAATTCAGAAATTTTACATATACATAACATTTATTATATATGTTATATATATGAGAAAGTCAGTCTGGGTAATTATGCATGACTCAAATGTAAATTTGCATTAGTATATTATGTATAAATTCGTTACTTATATAAAAATTATATATAAAATGTCAATAAATATAATTTTAGTTACTTATCTTTCACTTTGTATTACTCCAACAAGGGAGCTTGTATTCCATTAGTACACAGAAGTTCACTTAAACCAGATTTTGTACCTTGTGTATTTAGATGATTGTGTGAATATGTTTTGATTAGTCAGTTCCTCCATAGTGTCAGTCGGTAAATATGTGTGTGTATCTGATAGCTTAAAACAAATTTATTATCTAAAACTATCTGCCTTATATTTTATCAAAGATAGCTTCACTCATTGCCTTAATGATACCTAAATATTTGTGACCATACACTCTCACATATGCACATCCATTTTAATTATTTGCCTCCTCCAGGTAATTAATATTTGCTTTAATTATTTCATTTCTCCAAATCCTTTCCCCCAAAAAAGTTCAGAGATGTTACAAATTCAAGTCACCATCTGTCTTATATTCGAAATAATAGTATAGTGAACGTTTGCCATTTGCATTAACTAGAATTAAAAGTACAAATTTTAACTTTTCAAATTAGAAAAAAAAAGTTTTAATATTTATTGGTCTTAACAGTTAAAAAACTCTAGATCCCTAAAAATATTATGTGGTTTTTCATTCAAACATTTGCACTGAGTGTACCAACACCAAGCAAAGAATTTGATAAAATATTTCTTTCAAGAATCATGCATTGCTTTAGCAAAGTATTTTCCTTTGCTGCTTATAATACCATAAATGTGTTATAAATAATTTCTTCAAAGGTATTTGTGAAATTTGTCATCATATATTGAGAGTTTCTGATTTTATGCCTTTCTATATTCTGCAGTCTCCTTCAAATAATGACAAAACTAGAAAGTGCAAAGAACGTACACATTTGTGAATAATGTTTTAAAATTCTTATAGAATTTGGTGTTTCATTAAGCTGGAAAACAGATGGCAATTTTACATGGCCTTTCCTGAGAAAATAGCACTATTATCTTTATCAAGATTTTGACTGATTATACCCAGAGGTCAAAAAGTGGTAGTTAGCCAAGTTTTCCTGTCACCAGCAATTCTATTTATATAATTATAACTATAGTAGCCGTGGCACATTCACATAGTATTGATTAGTCTGTGACAGTCATTCTGAAATGCAGTTAATGATCCAATAAGAGGGTTCTTATCATAATAGAATAATCAGAGATATTGAAGAAATGGAAGCATAAGATTTGGAAGCAGTAAATAGTTTAATGTACATAATTTGGGTCATTTTTATTTACCTTTTTATATTTAGAGCACTGAAATTCAAATTAGAAATAAAAAAATAATTATATTATGACTTATCTTTTTATTTTTTTAACTTTTATTTTAGGTTTGGGGGTATGTATGAAGGTTTGTTACATAGGTAAATTCATGTCATAGGGGTTTGTTTTCCTTATGATTTTATCACCCCGGAATTAAGCCAAGTACCCAATAGTTATTGTCTGTCAACAAAGATAGTTTGACTTCCTCTTTTCCTGTGTGGATGTCTTTTGTTTATTTCCCTTGCCTGATTGCTCTGGCCAAGACTTCTGATACTATGTTGAGTAGGAGGGGTGAGAGAGGACATTCTTATCTTGTGATGGTTTTAAAGGGGAATGCTTCCAGCTTTTGCCCATTCACTATAATGCTCTTATTATTTTGAAGAACATTCCTTCAATACCTAGTTTATTGAGCATTTTTAACATGAAAGGGTGTTGCATTTTATCCAAAACTTTTTCTGCATCTATTGAAAGAATCCATGTGGTTTTTGTCTTTAGTTCTGCTTATGTGATGAATCACATGTATGGATTTGCATGTGTTGAATCAACCTTGCATCCTGGCGATGGAGCCTACTTAATCGTGGTGGATTCGCTTTTTGATATGCTACAGGGTTCAGTTTGCAAGTATTCTGTTGAGGATATTTGCATCTATGTTCATCAAGGATATTGTCCTGAAGTTTTCTTTGTTTGTTGTGTCTCTGCCAGGTTTTGGTATCAGGATGATGCTGGCTTCATAGAATGATTCAAGGAGGACTCTGTCCTTCTTAATTCTTTGTAATAGTTTCTGTAGGAAAGGAACCAGTTCTTTGTACATCTGGTAGAATTTGCCTGTGAATCTATCAAGTCCCAGGCTTTTTTTGGTTGGTAGGCTACTTATTACTGATTCAGCTTTGGAGTTCATTATTGGTTTGCTCAGAAAATCAATTTCTTCCTGCTTCAGTTTTGGGAGGGAGTATGTGTCCAAGAATTTATCCATCTTTCCTAGGTTTTCTAGTTTAAGTGCATAGAAATGTTCATAGAAGTCTCTGATGGTTAAATTTATTTCTGTGTGATCAGTGGTAACATTCCCTTCCACATTTCTGGATGTATTTATTTGGTTCTTCTCTCTTTTTTTTAATATACCAAATGGCCTATATATCTTATTAATTTTTTCAAAAAACAACTCCTGTATTTGTTGCTCTTTTGAATGGTTTTTTCATGTCTTAATTTCCTGAAGTTCAGTTCTGATTTTGGTTATTTCTTGACTTCTGCTAGCTTTGGTGTTGATTTGTTCTTGCTTCCTTAATTCTTTCAGCTGTGATATTATGTTGTTAATTTGAGATCTTTCTAACTTTTTGTTGTGTGCATTTAGTGCAATGAATTTCCCTCTTAACACTGCTTAACTGTGTCCCAGAAATTCTGGTATATTATATATTTGTTCTCATTAGTTTCAAATAACTTCTTTATTTCTGCCTTAATTTCATTACTTACCCAAATGTCACTGAGGAGCAGGTTTTTAATGTCCATGTAATTGCATGGTTTTGAGCAATTTTAATAGTCTTGACTTCCATTTTTATTGTGCCATGTTCCAAGAGTGTGTTTGGTATGATTTTGCTTATTTTGCGTTAGCTGAGAATTGCTTTATATCCAATTATGTGGTCAATTTTAGAGTATATGTCATGTGGCAATGAGAAAATTGTATATTCTCTTGTTTTGGGGTGGCCAGTTTTATAGAGGTCTATCAGATCCACTTGGTTCAATGTTGAGTTCAGGTCCTGAATATCTTTACTAATTTTCTGCCTTGATTATCTGTCTAATACTGTTAGTGGACTGTTGAAGTCTCCCACTATTATTGTGTGGGAGTCTAAGTCTCTTTTTAAGTATCTAAGAACTTACTTTATGAATCTGGGTGTTCCTGTGTTGGGTACATATATATTTAGGATAGATCTTCTTGATTATTTGAACACTTTACCATTATGTAATCTGCTTATTTGTCATTTTTTTTTTTTTAATCTTTGTTGGTTTCAAGCCTGTCTTGTCTGAAATTAGGATTGCAATCCCTACTTTTTCTGTTTTCCGGTTGCTTCCATCCCTTTATCTTGAGTCTATAGGTGTCACTCTATGGGGGATGGGTCTCTTAAAGACAGCATATCATTGGGTATTGCTTTTTTTATTCAATTTGCCACTCTGTGCCTCTTAAGTGGGGCATTTAGCCCAATTACATTAAGTTAGTGTTTATATGAGTGGATTTGTTCCTGTATTGTGTTGTTAGCTAGTTATTTTTTTGACTTGTTTGTGTGGTTGCTTTGTAGTGACATTGGTCTGTATGTTTAACTGTGTTTTTGTATTAGCTGGTAGCAGTCTTTCCACATTTAGTGACCTTTTCAAGATCTCTCATAAGGCAGGTCTGGTGGTAACAAATTCCCTCAACATTTGCTTATCTGAAAAAAAAATATTTCTTCTCACTTAGATTAGCTGGTTACGAAATTGGTAATTCAGGACTTTTTTATTCTTTAACAATGTTTAATATAGGCCCTAAATCTCATCTGGCTTCTAGGATTTCAGCTGAAAGTTCTGCTGTTTCCTTTGTAGGTGACCTGCCCTTTCTCTCTAGCTGTCTTTAACATTTCTTTTTTCATTTTGAACTTGGAAATTCAGATGATTATGTATCTTGGGGATGTTCTTGCTGTGTAGAATCTTACAAAAGCTCTCTATATTTCTGGAATTTGACATTAGCCTCTCTAGCAAGGTTGGGGAAGTTTTCATGGATGAGTTCCTGAGATGTTTTTCAAGTTGTTTGCTGTCTCCCCATCTCTTTCACAGATGCCAATGATACACAGATTTGGCCTCTTTACATAATCCCATATTTCTTAGAGGTTTTGTTCATTCCTTTTTAGTCTTTTTCTTTATTTTTTTCTTACTGTCTTATTTCAGAGAGCCAATTTCAAGTTCTGGGATTCTTTCCTCAGCTTGGTTTATTCTGTTGTTAATGTTTGTGATTGCATTGTGAAATCCTTGTATTGTGTTATTCAGCTCTGTCAGACCCGTTAGGATTGCGTTTTTATTTCATACCAGCTATTTCCTCCTTCAGCTCCTGTATTGCTTTATTGTGATCCTTCATTTCCTTGGGTTGGGTTTTGCTCTTCTGAATCTCAATGATCTTGTTCCTACTAATATTCTGAAATCTATTTCAGCCAGCTCAGCCTGGTGAAGAACTCTTGTTGGAGAACTGGTGCAGTCATTTGAAGGACATATGATATTCTGGCCATTTGTGTTACCAGAGTTTGTGAATTGATTCTTTCTTGTATCTGCGTGTGTGTTTTCCATTGACTACATTGTAGATTGAGTACAGTCTATGGACTTTTCCTCTGCATATTTTCACTGGGCTGAGGCTTTGTGCAGGTCTTTATTTGAAACTAACTTATCTATGGTTTCAAAGGAGGACATATTAGTGCAGTATTTTTGATGTTGAAGCTTTCATGTGTGATCCAGTAGGTGTCATTTAGGTTTAGTGGTCAATTGGTAGACTCTTACTCAGTTATGTGGCTCCCCTATTTTCCTTCACAGTTGCAGCCATGTTCCCTCTCAATGCTCTGAAAGTGTGGGTTCCTCTATCCCTTGAGTACTGGCTGTAGATCACAGCTTGATATTTCCAGGCTGCCCACTGCAGCTCTGGGGCAATCTCAGTGTTTATGTTTCTTCCCCAGTTTGGAGGCAGCAGAGGAAAGGAACTTAGTAGTGATTGTGGCCCAGAGTCTATTGCTTTTCTCCTGAGAACTCCACCCCAGAGAGGTGCAGGTCAGTAATTGTTCAATGCAATCAGCAAAGCATGGAGGATTTGTGCTTTGGACCCAAGCCAGAAGTTTCATGTCAGAAGATGAGCAGTCAGGGGTGTTGGACACATGGGAGATGGACTGGCCTCCTCTCCCTAGGTTGACTGAAGGTTGTTGGAAGTGTGGATAAGGCACTTAGGATCTCTGACCCTTTAATAGTCCAAGTGTAACCAGGGCAGTTCCACTGCAGAGACAGTAGCAAAGAGGCTTTCAGTTGCCCTTGGAGGCTCTGTCCAGGGAGTTGACAAGTTGCTACTAGTTTGATATCCCCGGTGAAGGGTGGCAGGAGGCCCAGGCCTAGAGGACATGTCAAGTGAGGAGATAGGGAAATGGGCACCAATGTAACAGTCTAATCACTTTTCCACAGGGCTGCTGTAGTATGCTGGCAGCCCCCTGCAGTCCCTAGTCACCTTGGATTTTTTAGTACCTGGAGGTATCACCAGTGAAGTTTAAGAAACAGCAAATATGGCATCCTGTCACTCCCTCTGGAAACTCCATCCAAGGGATGTAGAGAACTGTTGCTGGCCCAACCCCACCTATAGGAGGTGGCTGACCCCCCCCACTACAGTTGGGGGGTCCTGCCCAGTGAGAAGGAACACGATCAGACCCATAGACAAAAACAGTCTGGCCGATATAGTTTGACTTTGTGACCCCACCCAAATCTCATCTTAAATTGTAATCCCCACATATGAAGGGAGGGACCCGTAATCCCCACATGTTAAGTAAGGAAAATGATTGGATCATGGAGGAAGTTTCCCCTATGCTATTCTTTTCATAGTGAGTTCTCACAAAATTTGATGGTTTTATAAATGGCAGTTTTCCCTGCCATCCTCAATTCTCTCCTGCCACCTTGTGAAGAAGGTGTCTGCTTCGCCTTTTGCCATGATTTTAAGTTTCCTGAGACCTCCCCAGCCAGGTAGAACTGTGAGCCAATCAAACCTCCTTTGTTTATAAATTACTTAGTCTCTGATGGTAAGTTTATAGCTGTGTGTAAATGGACTAATACAGTAACTTGGAGCAAGTCAAGTGGGGTACTGCTATAAAGATAACCTGAAAATGTGGGAGCAACTTTGGAACTGGGTAACAGGCAGAGGTTGGAAAAGTTTGGAGGGCTCAGAAGGAGATAGGAAGATGTGAGAAAGTTTGAAACTTCTTAGAGACTTGATGAATGGTTTGGACCAAAATGCTGATAGTGATATGGACAATGATGCCCAAGTTGAGCTGATTTCAGATGAAGATAAGGAGCTTAATGGGAACTGGAGCAAAGGTCACTCTTGCTATGCTTTAGTACAGAGACTGGCAGCATTTTCCCCCTGTCCTAGAGATCTGTGGAACTTTGAACTTGAGAAAGATAATTTAGGGTATCTAGCAGAAGAAATTACTAAGAAGCAAGGTGTTCAAGAAGTGACAAGCAAAAAATAACGGAAAATTTGCAGCCTGACCATGTGGTAGTAAAGAAAAACCCATTTTCTGGGGAGAAATTTAAGCCAGTTACAGAAATTTGCATAAGTAACCAGGTGCTAAATGTTAATCACCAAGACAATGAGGACAATATCTCCATGGCATGTCAGAGATCTTGGTTGCGGTCACTCCTATCACAGGCCTGGAGGCCTAGGAGGAAAAAATGGTTTAATGGACTGAGCTCAGGGCCCCACTGCTGCATACAGTGGTGCTCTGCATCCCAGCTGCCCCAGCTCCAGCTATAGTTAAAAGGGGCCAAGATGTAGCTCAGGCCATTGCTTCAGAGGGTGCAAGCCTCAAGCCTTGGTGGCTTCCACCTGGAATGGGGACTCCAGTTACACAGGAGTCAAAAATTGAGGTTTGGGAACCTCCATGTGGATTTCAGAGAATATACAGAAATGCCTGGGTGTCCAGGCAGAAGTCTGTGGCAGAGGCAGAGCCCTCATGGAGAACTCCTGCTAGGGTGATGTGGAGGAGAAATGTGGAGTCAGAGCCCCTACAGAGTTCTCACTGGGGCACGGCCTAGTGGAGCCATGAGAAGATTTCCATCATCCTCTAGACACCAGAATGGTAGATCCACTGACTCTTTGCATCACGTACCTGGAAAAGCCACAGATGCTCAATATCATCCTGTGTAAGCAGATCAGAGAGGAAATATAGCTCACACATCCACAGGGAAAGAGTTGCCCAAGGCTATGGGAGCCTCTTACATCAACATGACCTGTATGTGAGATATTGGGTCAAAGAAGATCCAATATCATTTTGAAACTTTAAGGTTTAATGACTGCCCTATTGAATTTCAGATTGCATGGGGCCTGTAGCCTCTTCATTTTGGCCAATTTCTCAAACTTTAAATGTGTATATTTACCCAATGCCTGTATCCCCATTGTATCTAGGAAGTAACTAGCTGGCTTTGACTTTACAGGATCATAGGTGGAAGGGACTTGACTTGTCCCAGATGAGGCTTTGAATTTGGACTTTTGAGTTAATGCTGGAATGAGTTAAGAATTTGGGGTACTGTTGGGAAGGCATAATTGATTTTGAAATCTATAAAGTATATAAAATTTGGGAGGGGCCACAGGGGATATAAAATGGCTTGACTCTGTGTCCCCACTCAAATCTCATCTTAAATTGTAATCCCCATATGTCAAGGAAGGGAAATAATTGGATCATGGGGTCAGTTCCCCCATGCTGTTCTCATGATAGTGAGTGAGTTCTCATGAGATCTGATGGTTTTATAAATGTCAGTTGCCCCTGTCCTCCTGAATTCTCTCCTGCCACCTTGTGAAGAAGATACCTGCTTCCCCTTTTGTAATTATTATAAGTTTCCTGAGGCCTCCCCAGTCAGGTGGAACTGTAAGTTGATCAAACCTCCTTTGTTTATAAATTGCCCAGTCTCAGGTGGTATCTTTATAGCAGTGTGAAAAGAGACTAATACACTGGCCATGGTTTCACAGTGTAGCTACACTGTGCTGGGGGTCCAGTTCAGCCCTTAGTCATTTTGGACACTCCAATGCCCAAAGGCTGGAAGGGTGAAGTCATCCAAACAGCAAAGATAGTAACCCACCCTCTCCTCTGGAAGCTCTATCTCAGGGAGATTTGAAACCTCTGTCAGCTAGAGAACACTGGTGGGGGTAGCTGGAGATCCTAGTTGTGAGGTCCCACCCAGTGATGAGAAATGAGATTGGAGGCCCACTTAAAAAAGTAGTTTGGTCATATTTTTGTAGGGCAGCTGTGCTGTGCTGGGGTACCACTTCCACCTCTGATTGGCTTAGAATCTCCATAGCCTGAATGCTGACACAGTTAAGTTGCTCAAGCAGTAAAGATGGCAGCCTGCCCATCTCTCTGGGAGCTCCACCTCAAGGAGGTTTCAAATCTCTGTTGGCAGGAGAACACCAGCAGGTATGTCTGGAAGTCCTAGTTGAACTGTCCACCCAACAAGGGGGTATCTTTTTATATATAAGAAATGCAAATAAGTTTTACTTAAGGAATATTAAATATTTTCATTGCATTGGAAAATTTTATTTGTTTCATCTATGCTTTCAGTTTGAAATGAGAATAAAGTAATATGCTTGCATATTATGGGCTATATGCAGTAAGAACTCATAGGATTCTCATAATATTTCCAGAACAAGAAAATATACATTGATATCCACGTTTAGAATATGTAGAGTGATTATGGCATTGGATTGGATCTTAGATTTTTTAATAAAAATAAGAGTATTACTAAAATAATTGTTATGAAAGTAATTATGTTATAAAAATAATTAAATTTTAAAATGATAAACAACTTACTGGAGTCTCTATAAGTACATATTTGTGTGTGTGTGATGTATATTTTTAAAGAACTTGTTTATGATTCTCTATGTCTGAAATAGGATAGCCATGCATCTTTCCATAAGTTAATAAAGGTGAAACGATCAACTCTAACTAGCTGAAGTGATTTCTGCTTCTAATTGGTTGTCAAGATAGACTGAAAAATCTTCATGTTGCAAAATTAGTAGATATTATATAAAATATTAACACCTTTATTTCAAAATATTTGTCAAACTCACAGAAAGCAAAGGAATTCCCCAAAGGCTTACAAACAACAACAGAAACAACTATGAGCTAAAAATACATGGGTGGAACCAGAGGACCAAATGCTAATACTGGGCACATGATACATGTTTACAGCTATGTGAAGAATGGGGAGTTAGGCTTTAAATCACTGTGAGGTGAACAATTAAAATCAAGATGACCTAGATAAAAGTTGGGTCATTGTATGAGGAACAACCTAATAAAAGGGAGATGATGTAGTTTGCATATATGTCTCTGTACAAATCTCATGCTGAATTGTAATTCCCAATATTGGATGTGGGGCCTGGTGGGACATGACTGATCATGGGGGTAGATTTCTCATGAATGATTTGGCACCATCCTCTTGATACTGTCTTCACAATGGTGAATGGGTCCTCAGAAGATCTGGTCATTTAGAAGTGTGTGGCGCTTCTTGCTTCTCCCTCCTCCTCGTACTTCTACTATGTGACATGCTTGTTCCCACTTTGCCTTTTGCCATGATTGGAAGCTTCCTGAGGCCTTCCCAGAAGCAGATGCTGCTGTGCTTTCCATACAGTATGCAGAATCGTGTGCCAATTAAACAAATGTTCTTTATAATTACGCAGTGTCACATATTTCTTTATAGCAATGTGCAAATAAACTAACACAGGAAAGTTGCAAAAACAATCTTTCAGAAAAAGTCTTCAACAATAAAACCTCTATTCTCTGTACTTTAGAAAAGTGAGATGAAAATACAATAATTATTTTTCCTGAGAAAACCTAAGATGAGACTTTAAAACAATACTTCAAAAATATAAATAATGGTATCATCATATGATGGACTATTATATAGCCATGAGCTTTAAAATATTGTTCCTCCACACAATAGCATGGCCGAATGTGGTGAAAATAATCTTAAGCAAAAGAATACCACCACAAAAAATTGTGCTTTACATTATTTAGTGTTTTGTAAGTTTGAGTTATGGCAAAACAATTTGTTCATTGTCAGAAGAAGGGTTGTATTGAAGGTGGTAATGACTGGGAAGCACAAAAGGAACGGCTGATCTGCTAAAAATATTATATTTATTGATTTGGATGCTGGTTATACAGGAAAATTTAATTTACTAAAATCCATTCACATGGATCTTTATGATCTTTACATGTCAGTCTACATATTACTCTTCTCTAAAACTTCTGCTTAAATTTAAAAAAATGTCTTAAACATAAGTTGTGGTCTAAGTGCTCTTCTTTCATATGGTACCACTAGATCCACTGAAGATGAATATATTTCTGTCTTTGGAGTTCCACGGTCTACTCTGTTCAACCTGCAGCAATGGTTTGGGCTCAGATCAATTAAACTCATAACACAGACTTCTTCAAGTTGACTTAGTTTTAAGAAAGAATTTAAGACAGGCAACGATTCAGCATGCAAAGCCATAGTATAGCAGGATCTTTGAGATTCTGTAGTGCAAATCCCAATGTCCTAACTCGATAATTTGACATGTGGTCATGATAAATAAGGTGAGTATTTGTCCACACACATTGGAGATGGCTTGCCATATTTTAGACTGGCTATGTAAGTCAACTTAGATTTGGCCACTCACCATTTGCAAAAATGACTAAGAAGGATGAAGTATGGTGGAAGAAAAGTGACTTTATTTACCAAATTTAGCAGTGGGGGAGTGTTCCAGGCTACTGTCTTAAAGAAACTATTTCAAATTTTGGGGCAGAATGCAACGGTTTAAAAAGGAAAGTTTGGGCCAGACATGGTGGCTCATGCCTCTAATCTTAGTGCTTTGGGAGACAGTGGGAGAATCACTTGACACCAGGAGTTTGAGGCTGTAATCAGCCATGATTTTGCCACTGCACTGCAGCCTGGGGAACATAGCAAGACTCTGTCTCAAAAAAAAAAAAAAATTGAGTTTGAAATGAAGGGTATGTAGGAGAGACAAGGCAGTTTAGGTCTATGTGACTTATTCCAATTACTTATCTTGAGTTATTGCCCCATCTGATGAATGAGCTGATACATTCTCGGACCTGAGCAGGTTGTAACTTCATCATAGCCTTGAAATAATCTCTTGGTGGGGGAGAATTCCATAGGTACCTGTATTGTCTCAAGATTAGGGCTCTGGAACTGTAAGCAAGCATATGATTACATAAACTAGCAATGCAAGGGAGTATCTGGTGGAAATGAGAGTAAAGATTATTGCCTCATTTAGCACAAAGCATGAAAGGAGGAAGGGGAGAAAAGAAAACACTTTAAAATAGGGTACTCAGTTACAGTTAGAATGTCCCTACATGTGTGTGCTTGTAGTGTGAGCCTCCAGGTCACCTGATCACTGTCCTTTAATTCGATCAGATTTTCTTCCTCTTTCAACTGTGCATATCCAGTTTCCTTGGAAATAGCTACTTCTAGTGTCCCTCTTATATACAACGTGAGTTGCCAGAAAAATCCTTTCCATTTCTAGTTTACATCAAATCTGCTTTTCATGGTCACAAGAACACCTTACTGCATTGAGGCCAGCATTGATTGAGTCATCAAAAGTGCTGAGTACTTGTTGTAATGGTGAAATTCAAGTAAATTATAAGCAACTTCAAGTAATGTGGCACAAAGGCAACTGTTAAAGGGTCAAGTTCTGAGGTTTGTTTCAACATGCATTTTGTTCAGCATGCAAAAATTGTTTCCCATAATTGTGCTTTCTGGAGCTCTAGGGGCAAATAATCACTGATCTTTAGCTACTATATCACACTAATATTAATTCTTTTAGATATTATTCTAATGTATTGAATAGCAATTTGAATAATTTTTCATGCATACTTCTATCTGATCTAATCAAGAGAACAAAGCAGAATCTGACATAGAAGCAGGCAGTTGATAAGTTTAATTGTTGGGCAGGGCCCTCTTTTTCATCGCATTAATTAACCATACTCAGCCAGTAATATGTGCCTTTCCCATCTAATTTATTCATTTATTTATTATTAATATTATTATTATAATTATTTTTGGGATGGAGTCTAGCTCTGTTGCTCAGGCTGGAGTGCAGTGGCGCCATCTTGGCTCGCTGCAGCCTCTGCCTCCCAGGTTCAAGCACTCTGCCTCAGCTTCCAGAGTAGCTGGGATTATAGGCATGTGCCACCACACCCAGCTAATTGTTATAATTTTAGTGGAGACAGGGTTTCGCCATGTTGGCCAGGCTGGTCTTGAACTTCTGACCTATGATCGGCCCACCTTGGCCTCCCAAAGTGCTGGGATTACAGGTGTGAGCCATCACTGCACCCAGCCCCATTCTAAATTCCTCTTTGGCTTATTTCTCTAAGAAAAAATACATCATGTCATCACCATAATGAATCCATTTTATTTTGATAGTAATCAAATTTAAATCTAGTTACAGAATATTAATTCAATACATTTGAGAATGCAGATACCCTGAATAAGAGGGCTGTTATGTTTGTCACAACAATCTCTATGAAAAAGTGATTATTTTCTTTTTTTTTACTTTCAAGGTCAATAATATAGAAAGAATTAACTAACTTTACATGGGTATAATAATCCCTTCAGGCTTTGGAACTTTCTACAACTTTCATCATGTCCAACAATGTGGAGGGTAAAATGCATGAAATTATTATAGCCACAATAGCTAACAGTTAGTATCTACGAGCCATTTAGGTTTTTCACAGAGCAGTTAGGACAGAAGTAAAACATTTTGGTGGATATTAGTGTCTTTTATATGCTAATGAAATGGCTGGTGGCTGAGGGTTCCTACATGGCTTCAGGATAGAAGAAGGTTGTCAGGAGTACCATCCCTGTGATTAGAGCTTTGGAATTTTCAGTCTCACTCCCCATCTTCTGGGAGGGGAGAGGGGCTGAAGGTTGAATTGATCACCAGTGGTTCATAATGTAATTAATCAAACTTACATAATAATACCTCCATAGAAACCCGGAAGGACTGAGTTGAGAGCTTCTAGATAGCTAAATAATTGGAGGTTCCTGGAGAGTGGCACAGCTACCCACAGAGGGCATGGAAGCTCTTCTTTTTTCCCATACCTTGTCTCATGGATCTCTTTCATCTGGCTCTTCATCTGTATCTTTTGTAGTACAGGGTTAATGTAAGTAAATAGTTTTCTTGAGTTATCTGAGCTACTTTTGCAAAGAGAAAAGATATGTATCCAAAGAGTTGCACATAAATGTTCATAGCAGCATCATTCTGTTGGAACCGAACTGTCGATTCCCTCCTGGGCAGGGGTCGCCGCGAAGGACCACCGACACAAGATTCACAGCAGAGAGTTATTTATTACTAGCGCGCTAGGGTCCCAAGCTCTAAGTTGGCCCTGGGACCCCGAGTGCTTGTTACAGGTTGTTTATATAGGCAAACACAAGTTCAAACACAGCTTAAGGCGCGAAATTCAAACAAAGCTTTAGGCGCGTGGTAATTGGGTCTAGCTATGGCCTGAGCAAGGTGTTTTGTTCTAATTGGTTAGAGCAGGACCTTATGAGGTTTTTTTCTTGGAGTTGCTGATTCCGGGAACTTCGAGGCAGGGTGGGACCCCTGGAATTGGCAGGGTGGGACCCCATGGGGTTGTTTCCCGGAATTGGCAGGGTGGGACCCTATCAGGGTGGGACCCTATCGAGGCAGGGTGGGACCTTATCCAGAGCCACCTGGTGTTAACTTTTTTCTATGTGAGGCCTAGTTTCTAAGTTTTATGAGGCCTAGTTTCATTCCCTCCTCTTTTTGTGTCAGAGGCTCAATCTTGAGCCTCTTCTTCAGTCCTGAGGGTCTGGTATTGTTGGGTCAGAACCATAGCATGTACTATGTTTAATCTATTTTTAATAAGGGTGAGTAAGCGGTTGAGTATGCATGGCCCGAAAGTCAGGATGAGCGTGAGCAGGATGAGGGGTCCTAAGATGGTGGAGATTAGGGTGCTAAGCCAAGGGGATTGGTTGTACCAATTTTCAAACCAATTTTGCTGAGATTCTCTCTCTTTTTTTCTCTTGTCTAATCTTTCTCTCAGTTTTGCCATAGAATCTTTAACTACTCCTGAATGATCTGCATAAAAACAACATTGCTCTTTCAGGGCTGCACAGAGCCCTCCCTTTTTCAGAAAGACAATTTCTAGTCCTCGTCGGTTCTGTAATACAACTTCAGACAGAGAAGTCAAGGACTCTTCAAGTTTTGTGATAGATTGTTCTATGGCTCTAAGGTCTTCATCTATGGCTATTCTAAGTTGTTGCAGATGATGGTTACCATGCACTAGGGCTGCTGTCCCGGTCCTAACTCCAGCCGCTACCCCAATTCCTAACATTACGGCGAGGGTGAGGGAGATAGGTTCTCTCTTTGGTCTAGTATGAGTTTTTTGCTCATACCGGAGATCAAAGGAGTCTCCAGAGTGATAGTATACTCGGGGAACAACTTGTACCAACACGCAATAGTGGGTGCCACTGCTAAAAACGGCTGTGGATATACAGGGGGTGAGCCCAGTGTTGCAAGCCCACCAGTCCGTCTCGGAGGGGACCAGATAGTGATTGGAGCTGGGTACTGTCAAGGTTACATTACAAAGATGCTGATGACTAGGGGGCACCTGGCCTATGCAGGTTCCTGACCCAGAAACTTCAGCCAGGGTTAGTTTTCTTTGTTGTTCCCACGCACATCCAGTAGGATTGGCGGAGTTAGTGAAATTATTAGTGGAGGCGATGCCTTCATAGTAAGGGGGGCCTGTTGCCAGACATAGCCAGCAAGAGGAGGTAAATTCTGGCTTTGTCTGGTTTAAAGCGAAGTAGGAGCCTTTTATGAGATTTAGGAGCCTGTCACCTATTCCCAGGTCAAGGGGCCCGTGGGTGACGTTTTGGGCTGAAGGTGTGTATTTAGAGGAGGTGGAGATTGGAGGCGGGGAAGTGCTTTTAGGAGCTCTTGGTTGGGGCTCTCTCGATGCAGGAACCAGGGGCTTCCCTGTTTCTGATAAAACTTGGTTTGGTCCTACTGCGACAGGGGCTGTGATAGGGTTGACTATTAATTTGATTTGGATGGGGATTCTATACAGTGGCTTTTGGTATAAATATAGGCCCCATATTAACCCGGATATCTAACGGTTATCAGATTTTGCTGCATCTTCAAACTTGATGCGGACCAGATTACAAGTTTTTGAATATCGGGTTCTGGTGCAGCGCTGGACAAAGGACATGGTTATGTACCAGGGTTTCGTGGCCTATTTCCATTCTCCATCATTAGTAGTTATACAGGACCAACTAGCGCAAAACAGGGCATCTATTTCTCCACAAGTTTTTTTCATTTCTCCTGTCCTGAATCCGGGACAGGCATAGAACCCGTTCCGGCTTACAGACACCTTTCTAGCCTGTTTTCTCCATTTTCCCCCTTCCATGTCATCTATCTTTGCTATTTTGTCTAGGTTGAAATAGAGGTCAGGGAACCAAGTCCCCATAGGAGCAATTTTTGAGGTTTTATCTAAGACCTCATGAGTACTAAAATCAATCACCTGCCAGGTCAGGTTATATGGCCGGTGGGGGTTATTACTGCCAGCGACGCAGGGAAGGAGGGCTAGTAACAAGCAAGGGGCTAGATACGAGAGAGTCTTATCTTGAGCGGGTCCTCGGAGCGTCGGAGTTTCCATGTCTCAGGTGGTGTTGGTCCGGGCGTCCCTGGAGCAGCCTTGGCGTGAGATGCGTGGATCCAAGTGGAGATTCCGTCAACCTTTATGGCTGTGGGTGTGGTCAGGAGAACAATGTAGGGTCCTTTCCACCGAGGCTCTAGTCCTTGAGTGCGATGTCGTCTAACGTAGACAGAGTCTCCCACCTGGAAGGGGTGACTGGTCTGTGGATGTCCTGGTTGGTACAGTTCTGCCAAGGGGGCCCAGATTTGGGCCTGTACTGCTTGGAGTCCTTTTAGCCGGGCCTGTAGGTCAGTCTTAGGATCGGAGGGGGAGAAGGAATTAAGCAAGGTTGACAAAGGGGGAGGTCCTCCGTAGAGGATTTCATATGGAGTGAGCCTAAAACGGTTAGGTGTATTCCGGGCCCTTAACAGAGCTAAGGATAGGAGGCGTCTTCAATCTTTTAAACCAGTCTCTAAGGTCAATTTAGTAAGGGTCTCTTTTATTGTTCTATTCATTCTTTCTACCTGTCCTGAGCTCTGGGGTCTATAGGCACAATGTAATTTCCAATTAATCCCCAATATCCTGGCGAGCCCCTGACTTACCTGAGAAACGAAGGCCGGCCTGTTATCTGACCTAATTACCTTGGGAAGTCCGAATCTAGGAAAGATTTCTTCCAAAATTTTCTTGGCTACTATGTGTGCCGTTTCTTGCCGGGTGGGGTAGGCTTCTACCTATCCTGAAAAGGTATCTACAAACACTAGTAAGTACTTATATCCAGCATAGTGAGGTTTTACTTCAGTGAAGTCTATTTCCTAATAGACTCCTGGGCGGTTACCACGAGTTCGTTTTCCTTCTGGCACTCGGGTAGCCCCAGCGTTTACCTGCTGACAGACCTTACAGGCAGATGTCACTTGTTCTACGAGGGTACTTGCCTTTGGGATTAGAAAGTCAGTTTTTTCAATCAGTAATCTTAGCTTTCGATTACTCAAGTGTGTCCAGGCATGCATCTGCTGGATCATTGCCAGGGCCTCCTTTTGGGGAAGGACTATTTTCCCTCCTTTTTCCCAGTTTTTAGTGTCCTTGTTTTCTATAGCCCCTATGGCCTTTGCTTCTTCCTGGTCTTCTGGGGTATAAGTATGTTCAATAGTTATGTGGCTGCTTTCGTCAGGTTCTGTGGCTAGGGTCAGTACTTCCGCCATGGCGGCTTGCCTGGCTACTTGGTCAGCCTGTCTGTTTCTTACTGCGACTGGATCCTGTCCTTTCTGATGCCCGGGGCAGTGAATTATAGCCACTTCTTGAGGAAGAAAAAGGGCTTTCAATAAGGCAATTATTTCAGCTTTGTTCTTGATTTCCTTTCCTTCTGAGGTTAGGAGACCTCTTCTTTCATAGATACTTCCATGAGTATGAGCCGTTGCAAAGGCATACCGGCTATCAGTATAAATGTTAGCTTTCTTTCCTTTGGACAGCTCTAGGGCCTTGGTTAGTGCTATTAACTCAGCCTTCTGTGCAGACGTGCCAGGAGGTAGTGATTGTGCCTAAATGGTGTTGTGGCCATCTACTACCGCCGCTCCCGCCCTCCGGGTACCTGAGTCAAGGTAACTGCTGCCGTCTGTGTACCAGGTGTGATCCGCGTCTGGGAGTTCTTGGTCTTTAAGGTCTTCCCGTGTTCCATGGGTCTCAGCCAGTACTTGCCGACAATCGTGTGGGCTTGGTTGGTCTTCCGGTACCGGCAGCAGCGTAGCAGGGTTTAGGGTGACCGGAGGGCCAAACTGGACGCGGTCCGTGTCCAGTAGGAGGGCCTGGTAGTGGGTTAGGCGTGCGTTGGTTATCCACCGGTCCGGGGGCTGCCGCACTATGGCCTCTAGAGCATGCGGGGTAATAATAGTCAGTCGCTGCCCAAGGGTTAACTTAGCAGAGTTCTTGACCAGCATAGCGGTGGCTGCCATGATACGGAGACACGGGGGCCAGCCAGCCGCTACAGGGTCTAGCTTCTTAGACAGGTATGCTACCGGTCTTTTCCAAGGCCTTAATTTTTGGGTCAAGACCCCTTTGGCAATTCCTTGCCTCTCGTCCAGGAAGAGGGTAAAGGGCTTTGAGGTGTCCGGTAACCCAAGGGCCGGGGCAGACAAGAGTGCTTGTTTTAGTGCCTTAAAAGCCAATTGATGCTCTGTCTGCCAGGTGAAAGGGGTGCTCTCCTTGGTGAGTGCATAAAGGGGGGCGGCCAGTTCAGCAAAACCGGGTATCCACAAGCGACAGAACCCAGCAGTTCCTAAGAATTCACGTACCTCCCTGGGATTTCGTGGTGGTGGAAGGCGAGCCACTGTCTCTATGCGCCCAGGGGTGAGCCACCTTTTCCCTTCACTCAGGATATACCCCAGATATGTTACCTTGGTCTGACAGAGCTGTGCCTTCTTGGCGGATGCCCGGTATCCTTTTTCACCCAGTGCCTGGAGTAGATGCCTGGTACCTTGTATACAGATTTCCTTTGTAGGAGCAGCCAAGAGGAGGTCATCCACATACTGGAGTAGAGTCACGTCTGGATTTTGGGTCCGGAAGTCAGTCAGGTCTCGATGAAGAGCCTCATCGAAGAGAGTGGGAGAGTTCTTGAATCCTTGGGGAAGCCGGGTCCAGGTCAATTGGCCTGAAATTCCTTTCTCAGGATCCTTCCACTCAAAGGCAAAGAGTTCTTGGCTTTGGGGGGCCAGAGGTAAACAGAAGAAAGCATCTTTTAAATCTAATACTGTATACCAGTCATAGCCTGGTTTTAAGGTGCTGAGTAAGTTGTAAGGATTAGGGACCGTGGGATGGATGTCCGTGGTTCTTTTGTTGATTTCTTTCAAGTCTTGGACAGGCCTGTAATCCTGAGTACCAGGCTTTTTTACTGGCAAAAGAGGAGTGTTCCAGGGCGAGTGACAAGGTCGCAACACTCCGAGTTCTAGAAATTTGTTAATGTGCTGCCGAATTCCTATATGAGCCTCTCGGCTCATGGGATATTGCTTGATAGACACGGGCACCGCCGTGGGTTTTAGATTAATTATGATTGGGGCTTGATACTTAGCTAGCCCGAGTCCTCCCGTTTTTGCCCAAGCTTGGGGAAAATCTTGCAACCAAATATCAGGGAGGCTAGTGATAACCGGAGCGTCGAAAAGCCGATGCTCATCTTGCAGAGACACAGTTAAGATTTGGATGGGCTGACCGTCCCGATTTAATACCTGGGCCCCTGTCTCGGAGAAATGGATTTGGGCTCCGAGCTTGGTCAGAAGATCTTGCCCTAGGAGGGGGTAGGGGCATTCAGGTACCACCAAGAAGGAATGTGTCACCATTCCTTGTCCAAGATTAACTGTCCGGTGGTTAGTCCACTTGTGCAATTTTCCCCCTGTTGCCCCCTGGACCCAGGATGTGCGGGAAGACAGGGGCCCGTCTGCCTTTGTCAAAACTGAATGTTGGGCGCCTGTGTCCACCAAGAAGGTGGTGGGTTGCCCCCCTACAGAGAGAGTTAGCCGGGGCTCGGGGGGGGCTCCAGAGCCTTGACACCCCTATTCGCTATCTTCACCTAGGGTGAGGACAGCGGCAGGTTTCTTTTGGTCTTTAGGACGCTTGGGGCAATCTTTAATCCAATGTCCCCGTTCTTTGCAGTAGGCACACTGGTCTTTTTCCACTTTTGGCCGCCTTCGCTTTTCTCCCTCTCTCCCTGGTCCTTTCTCTTTTACAACTGCCGCCAGGATTTTTGTTAAATGCTTATTTCTCACTCGGTCCTTACGATCCTCTCGCTCCATCTGTTCCTTTGCTAACCTGGCTTCCCTTTCCTCAGGGGTTTCTCTCTTATTATATACTTTTTCTGCCTCCTTAACCAATTCCTGTAATCCATAGGTTTGGATTCCATCTAGCCTTTGGAGTTTTCCTTTTATATCTAATGCAGCTTGGTCTATGAATGCCATAGCTACGGTAGCCTTATGTTCTAGGGCCTCTGGATCGAATGGGGTATACATTCGGAACCCTTCCAGAAGCCTTTCCATGAAGGCTGCCGGGCTTTCATCCTTTTCCTGAGTTATGGTCCTTACCTTGGCCAAATTTGTGGGGCGCTTTCCTGCCCCTTTGAGACCCGCCAACAGAGCCTGGCGATAGATTCGGAGACTCTCCTTACCTGGTGCCGTTTCATAGTCCTAGTCTGGGCGGGTGAGGGGAAATCCCTCGTCTATTTCATTGGGAAGTTGGGTTGGGAGGCCTCCTGGTCCTGGTACATTTTTCCGGGCCTCCAGGAGGACTCGCTGCCTTTCTTCAGTGGTTAGAAGGACCTGCAAGAGTTGCTGGCAATCATCCCAAGTGGGCTGGTGAGTGAGGAGAATGGATTCTATTAACGAGGTTAGGGCCTGGGGGTCTTGGGAAAAGGAAGGGTTATGGGTTTTCCAGTTGTAGAGGTCAGAGGCAGAGAAGGGCCAGTACTGGACCGTGCGATTGACAGTACGGAGGGGAAAAAGGGAGGATTGCCAAGTAGAAGGGCCCTCTGGGTCCTCAGTCCGCCGCAAGCGGAGACGAGGAGGTGTCGGCGGCGGCGTCCGAGGGGTGAGTTTGGGCGGGGCTGGAGAAGGAGACGGGGTGGAGGGAGGGGCCGAGGGAGAAGTTGGAGAAAGGGTAGGGGCCGAGGTGGTAGAGGAAAGAGCTGGGGACAAGACAGGGGGCAAGGGTGAAGCGTAAGGTGGAGGTCCCAGAAGGGGGTTCTGAGGTGGAGGAGGCAGGGGGTCAAGAAGGAGGAGATCCCTCTGGGGTTCATCTGGGAGGACTGGCTTAGGCGGGTCTAGATTCCGATTCTTTGGGGCTTCTAAGGCAAGGAGGGTAGATTGGGATGGGGAAGGGGGATGGAGGAAGGGTTTCACCTAAGAGGGAGGATTTCGGACCAGATCCTCCCAAATAATTATGTAGGCCACCTGGTCCGGGTGTCCGAGTGGCCCAGGATCCATCACTTTTGCTTTAACCTGCAAGATAATTGAGAGGTTAAATGTTCCGTCCCGGGGCCATTCCCCATGGAGGGTTGGCCATTCGGACGAGCAGAATGTTTTCCATCGTCCCTTACGGACTTCTACAGAGAGGTGGTGGGCTCGAGCCCGGACGTCAGGGAAGTGAGTCAGGGTTAGAGACAAAGGAGTCGTCAACGTCTGTCCCATTTCGTCCACGTATAATAAGGACAAAACAACAGAAACAAAAACAAAGACCAGACAAGTAAGGAGAAGCCGCGCGGCCAGAGAGTGGCGCCACAAGATCACAAAATATTCAGACGGCAGGGGTGGCCTGCCTACAGATTTGAAGAGGCTAACTGAGTCGTTAGCCTTCTCCCAGACTACCGCCAGGGCGTCCCCCAGGGTGCAAGTGGGAAGGTGCTGGACACGTCTGTCCCCCTTCCCCACTTAATTCAGAAGGAGTACTCCCCAGAGTTCAGAGTTAGCCGGCAAGACAGACAGAACAAAACGAAAGTACCTGGTAGGTCCGTTCAGTCAGCAGTCCGTGGCCCGGGCCAGATGGGTCTCCGCCGGATGGGTCGGGGGTCCTTGGACGACCCCACTTCCCGGCCAATGCACCAAATGTTGGAACCGAACTGTCGATTCCCTCCTGGGCAGGGGTCGCCGCGAAGGACCACCGACACAAGATTCACAGCAGAGAGTTATTTATTACTAGCGCGCTAGGGTCCCAAGCTCTAAGTTGGCCCTGGGACCCCGAGTGCTTGTTACAGGTTGTTTATATAGGCAAACACAAGTTCAAACACAGCTTAAGGCGCGAAATTCAAACAAAGCTTTAGGCGCGTGGTAATTGGGTCTAGCTATGGCCTGAGCAAGGTGTTTTGTTCTAATTGGTTAGAGCAGGACCTTATGAGGTTTTTTTCTTGGAGTTGCTGATTCCGGGAACTTCGAGGCAGGGTGGGACCCCTGGAATTGGCAGGGTGGGACCCCATGGGGTTGTTTCCCGGAATTGGCAGGGTAGGACCCTATCAGGGTGGGACCCTATCGAGGCAGGGTGGGACCTTATCCAGAGCCACCTGGTGTTAACTTTTTTCTATGTGAGGCCTAGTTTCTAAGTTTTATGAGGCCTAGTTTCAATTCTTGATACTAAAATATGGAACATTTCAACTATCAACTAGCAAATGAACAAATTGTAGTATACATATACTATAGAAGACTAATAAAAAAACAAAAACAACTAAATATCCTAAAACATTATGGTATATGAAAGAAATTGAACAGAATAAACTATACTTAAATTATATGATTATATTTACAGTAATATCTCCTTGTCTGAGGGGGATACATTCCTAGATGCTCAGTGGATGCCTGAAACCACAGATAGTACTAAATCCTATATACTCTGTGGGTTTTTTAATACATACTGAGACCTAAATATGAAACCCTAAGCTCTCCAGGTGAACAGATCCCCTCTTGTCCAAGAGGTCCACCTCAGGGAAACCTTGAAAACTGAGTTTCCCTGCCATGACAGGAGGAGAGGTTAGAGGAGCCTCACTCTACCTCCTCCTTTGCTTTCTTTCCCAAGAGTTAAACCAACTATCCCTTTGGAAAGGCTCAATCCACTATTGATATGAACTGCCTGCCTGACACAGTCCCCCCCTTTTGTAGTTTCCACAACAATCAACAAGCATTCCTTTCTGATAAGATAACACTGATTTTCCAGTGGTTCTGGCCAGTCTGCAAAGGATGCACAGTGAGAGTTTTTTTTGTTTTATTTTGTTTTTTTTGAAATGGAGTCTTACTCTGTTGCCAGGCTGGAGTGCAGTGGCGCAATCTCGGCTCACTGCAACTTCTGCCTTGGGGGTTCAAGCGATTCTCCTGCCTCAGCCTCTCGGGTAGCTGGGACTACAGGCATGCACCACCACCCCCAGAAAATTTTTGTATTTTTAGGAGAGACGGAGTTTCTCCATGTTGGTCAGGATGGTCTCTATCTCTTGACCTCATGATCCACCCACCTGGGCCTCCCAAAGTGCTGGAATTACAGGCATGAGCCACTGCGCCCAACCACAGTGAGGGTTTTTAATGCTTCACCTTTTAATGTCACAGGGCCAAAAACTCCACCCTCAAACCACGCTAATGCTGCCATTTTTTGAACCTGGGGCTTATGAAAAGGCATGAAGCTTCATTGCTCATGCACATGTTTCCTCTTTCATAAATATTCATGACTCCTCCTATAGCTTATTAAATATGTGTATTCAGCCACCCTGCTCAGCATAAATTCCTGTCCCCTTTGCTCCTCCTTCATAGTGTCTTTTTCCAGCTTCTGCCTGGAAGCTACACTTCCCAGTCTGTCAGAACGAACACCCTGCAGGCTGCAACGTTTTAAGAGAAAGAAAACTCTTCTTTCCAAATTTGTGAACGATTCTTCAGTTGACAATACATATCTATGATAAAGTTCAATTTATAAATTTGGCACAATAAGAGATTAACAATAACAACTAACAATATAATAGAATAGTTGAAACATTATATTGTAATAGAGGTTAGGAGAATGTGATCTCTTTCTCCCAAAATACCTCATCGTATTTTTGATCTTAGCAACCTCAGCATAAGATGTTTTTCCTTTCCTTATTAAATGGAGAACTTCCACTGTTTCACTTAAAGGACACGTTTTACTGCATCTCTTTAGAATATTGGTTGAAATTGTTAGCATCACTCCTCTTGGGCTTTAGGGTCTTTATAAAATATAATTGAAAAGTGCCTTCAAAAGAGACACTAAAATACTGCAATGATCAATCTGATAATCAAGAAGGCTCCTTTGTGACTGGCTGGTAGCATCTATAAACTGCATATGCCGGACAACGGGATAATTCATGTCCTGAGAGAAACAGGGCAGGATGGCGAGAGATTTCATGAGGCTACTCAGAACAATGCACAATTAAAATACATAAATTATTTATTTCTGGCATTTCCCATTTAATATTTTAAGGCCAGAGTTGGCTGATGATAATTGAATCCTCAGAAAGGGAAACTGCAGATAAGAGAGGATAACTGTGTATTAAAATCTAGGGGAAAAAACCTATAGCAGTTAAAAAAATCAGTGGTTGTGTCAGGCAGGAATAGGGGAGAAATTCAAACGCAAAGGGACTGGAGGAAATTTCTTGAAGAATCTTTTATGTTCAATATCTCCATTCTGGTGATAGTTTCATGATTGAATAAAATCAGGAAAACTTATCAATCTGAATACCTTAAAGAGAGATTTCTCGGTGTGTAAATTCTACCTCTACAAAACTGTGGAAAACAAAACAAAACTAAACTAAAATGAACTCTGTTCTACTGCAAAGCATTTTTCTGACTTTTCATTGTCTTGTGGAGTGACTTGGCTGACACGATTCTTCGTGTTTTGACCCCTGCTCTCCTCTGAATTTGTCACCCATAAGTTAGTTTCCTGCTCAGTCTGCCTAGATCAGCTTCTCCCACCTTAAAAAAGATTCAGTGGTTTCTCATCTCCTAGTTTTCTTGCACCAAGAACATGTTGCTCCTTCTCTGCCACTTTGCTTAGCTAGCCCATATACAACCTTTAGTATTGAATAAATTTGAAATAATTCTGTAAGGAAAACTCCCATGATAAAATTTATTTAGGCTTCTGATAATCTGTTTTCAAAACACATTGTACCAAAAAGATTTCACAGTCATTCCAATTGCTGCATGTATTCAATATTTTTCCCACTCTGCTTAGATGTTAACATTTATCATTCAGAGACAATGCCTTTTTTGTTCATGGTCTTATGCAGTAGAGACCCCAGTGAAAAGTAAGTTCTCAAATGTATGTTAAGTAAATTTCTTTATTAGATAAATAAGTTGCAATTGGTATCCCATTCGGTAGGTCTGCCATAGAAAGATACCACAGACTGGGTGACTTAAACAAGAGAAATGTATTTTCTGAGTTCTGAGGGCTAGAAGTTCAAGATCAAGGTGCCAGCAGGTTTGTTTCTTTTAAGGCACTATACTGAGCTTGCAAATAACCACCCTTGGGCTGCTTCTTCACATGGGCTTTCCTTCAGTGTAGACATATCACAGATGTTTGTTTTGTGTATAGATCTCTTCTTCTTTTCTTCTTCTTTCTTCTTCCTTCTTCCTTCTTCCTCTTCTTCTTTCTTCTTTCTTCTTCTTCCTCTTTAAGAAGGGGTCTCATGGCCGGGTGCGGTGGCTCACTCCTGTAATCCCAGGACTTTGAGAGGCCGAGGTGGGCAGATCACGAGATCAGGAGATCGAGAACATTCTGGCTAACAGAGTGAAACCCTGTCTCTACTGAAAATACCAAAAATTAGCTGAGTGAGGTGGCAGGCGCCTGTAGGCCCAGCTACTCGGGAGGCTGAGGCAGGAGAATGGTGTGAACCCAGGAGGCGGAGCTTGTAATGAGCTAAGATGGAGCCACTGCACTACAACCTGGGCAACAGAGCAAGACTCTGTCTCAAAAAAAAAAAAAGGGGGGTCTCACTCTGTCACCCAGGTCTCACTGTGTCACTCAGGCTGTAGTTGAGTGGCACTATCACAGCTCTCTGCAACCTTAAATTCCTGGGCTTGAGGGATTCACCTGCCTCAGCCTCCAGAGTAGCTAGGACTACAGGCACAGGCCACTACATCCGCTAATTTTTAAAAATTTTTGTAGAGCTGCAGTCTCACTGTGTTGCCCAGCCTGGTCTTCTACTCCTGGCCACAAGCAATCCTCCCACCTCAGCCTCACAAAGAACTGGGTTTACCTCTGTGAGCCACTACATTTGGGCCAAACTCCTTCTTTTTTTTTTTTTTTTTCTTTTAGACAGAAGTCAGATTTGTTTACGGTTTTCTCTACCAGCTTCATTTTAACTAAATTCCCCCTTTGAAGGCCATGTGTGCAAAGAGAATTGCAATCTGGGATACTGAGTGTTAGGGCTTCAGCAGATCAATCTGAAGGGGATGCACATTCTGTCCATGACGTCTGGAAAATGAAGCCAAATACAGATAGTGCCTTACATAGTGGCATGCTTTTTCTCAAAAACCTTCCTTGAGAGTGAGTTTATTTTGGACATGGATAATTCCCATTTCCCTTTCCATCTTTCTGTATTTAATAGTCTGGCATTTAGGTGAGAATGAAAAAAAAGTTTAAATTTAGTTGTATTAAACTAAATTAAGTGCAAGGACAAAAAAAATGAGCTAATTTATCATTAAACAATTGATGTTTAAGCACCATATAGAAATTCTCAGTACACTTATGTAAAACGCCCACAAATTTTAAAAGAGAAGCCAGCAACCTCTCTGTCGCGGCCCTTTGAGTCTTGAAAATTTTCCATTCATCTCCTTATTCAAAAGTGTCTGGCTTGGGTATTTTCAGTGGTGCAGTCCTTAATTTTCTGACTTAGACTTCACAGTGAAATCATGAGGACAGGTGAAAATCACCAGAATTGCCACAGAGAAAGTACTCAAACCAACTTTATTTTTGAAGGTGAACTTTTAAAAAGTAATCAAGTCTTAGACAATTCATGATGTTTGCTCAGCAATACTAAGTTGGGATTCTTTCTAGAACAAGTTGTTCATTTTATTATTTCTTCAAAACCAGAATACATATTTATGCCAGCTATTTCAATCATATGGAAAATAGATAAAATGTGTCCTACAGGTGTAGGTTTTACCTATTAGTACTCTTTACACAACTTTAAAATGTTTAAGTTGTAGCTACACATCCAGGATAAAATTATATCAGATTTTTGAGAACATTTACTTCTCCCAGAAGTTGAAAGTTGTTTGATCATTTTTGGAATATAAAATTATGATGAAAGCTGATGTGATATGGTTTCAAGTAAGTATTTATAGCATGAATAAATAAATTCAAAACATGTGTTACTCTCTGTGAATCAGGCAACAATTACAGATGGCTTACGCCTGCAATCTCAGCACTTTGGGATTCCTAACAATTGATTTCTTAAATTAAATTAAATATTTTACTACATATATTTTAAAAATGTCAAACATTGAGAAGTATAAAAACTACGTTTATCTCTTTAAAGTATTAGTATATGTGTGTTTTAAAACAATTGAGAAACCAGGAATGTTCGTCTACTTAGAGAAAGACTCTTAATTGGGTTTTGTAGGGATTTTTTTGTTGTTGTTCCAAGATTGATTACAAAATTTTAATTGTCTCACACTTTTTATTTAAGCAACATTTTTTGAGCCAGAGTAGATGCACTGATGTTTCTCAACGAAAACAATTAAAACATGCCCGACGTATTTTAATTTCCTTTTCCCTTTCTCATCAGAAGAGATCATTTAGATGACCTAGACAAGTTACTTTGTAATATGGAGGGATTATGGGGTTGGAACAAACTGATGTTGCAGGGAAGGACTATATGATCATTCACATGGCATGAGATCGGTTGCTGCAGGCACCCTTCAGTAGTCATGGTATTTCAAAAGGAGCCCTCGGCATGCCTACCTCCCTAGTATGGTTCTTGAACTTAAGGAATTTATAGACCAGAAGTAAAATCTAGTGTCACAGACGGATTAATAATTGTGAGTAGTGTTGTGAAAGAACAAATAAGCAATTCTCCAACAGGTAAAAAAATTATTTAATATAAAACCCATGATTAGAACAAAATAGAATAAAAAGGTGTCATCTCTGTTGGGCTGCTTTTGTCTACTTGATCTCCAGGTCCCAGTTCCTTAGTCAAAAAGTTGTCACAGATCAAAAGCCATGGCTGTCATGGGACTCACCTCATTAGTTTTGCTTTCTTCAGTGATAGTAAATAGCCTGTGGCAACTTACCTAATGACCCAATGGAAACTTTTGCCTTAGAGGATTAATAATTTATATTGTGATTTCAGTGTCCTGTTTAAGAAATCTTTTTTGCGGTAGGGCCCTGTGGCTCACACCTGTAATCCCAATACTTCGGGAGGCTGAGGCAGGCGGATCACATGAGGTCAGGAGTTCAAGACCAGCCTGGCCAACATGGCAAAGCCCAGTCTCTACTAACAACACAAAAATTAGCCCAGCATAGTGGCGCCTGCCTGTAATCCCAACTACTTGGGAGGCTGAGGAGTGAGAATTGTTTGAACCCAGGAGATGGAGATTGCAGTGAGCAGAGATTGCAGCACTGCACTCTAGCCTGGGCAACAGAGTGAGACTCTGTCTCAAAAAAAAAAAAAAGAAAAGGGAAAAAAAGAATTTTTATATTTTTTTCTTATTTAATGGTTTCAGATTTTGCATTCAGACTTACATGTTTTATGTTTGTTTGTTTGTTTGCTTGCTTGTTTGACAGTGTCTCCCTCTGTTGCCCAGGCTGGAGTGAAGTGGTGCGATCTCTGCTCACTGCAACCTCTACCTCCCAGGTTTAAGTGACTCTCGCTCCTCAGCCTCCCATGTAATTGGGATTACAGACAGGCACCATTACGCCTGGCTAATTTTTGTGTTTTTAGTAGAGACTGGATTTTGCCATGTTGGCCAGACTAGTTTTGAACTCCTGACCTCAGGTGAATCACCCACCTCAGCCTCCCAAAGTACTGGGATTATAGGTGTGAGCCATTGCGCCCGGCCCAGACTTACATGTATCTTTAGTCCATTTTGGTTTATAGCGTGAGGTAAGAATATATATATATTTTTTATATGAATGCTCACTAATTAGTTTTAAAAGCCAGCTTCTCCCTAACTGCACTTGTTTGCAAATCTGTTATAAAAATGACTTATGTGTGAGTATTTTTTTTTTGGTTCTCTATTCTGTTCCATTGGTTTATTTTCCATCATTGCACCAATTTCAGACTGTTTTTATTACTATAACTTTATAAAAGGCTTGGTATTTAAAGTAATAAATATGCCAAAACTGTTTATCCCCTGAGATTACCCTTTTTATTTTTGACCCTTTTTGCATTTGATTAAATTTTTCAATCAACATTTACATTAGCCCAAAATAAATGTGGTGATTGAGTGGGCAGAATTGACACAAAAACTACAAAATAGTATTGAGATATTTGATCCATGAACATCTTATGTTCTCCATTTTCTTTAGGGAGAATCCTCTGGGCCCACTAAGGGCAAATAGTTATATCTTTGACTTAATACAGGATCAATCTACTCTAATAAGTCTATATTTATGTATTATATTGACATTGTATCAAGACTGTTCTAGAAATTCAACTTCAATTAGTGTGAGTCAACATAAAGGACAGTTATAATTAAATTTATCTATTTGAGCTAATTATTAAATGTATCAAATGTTATACATTTATCAATTATAGTCAATTGATTTAATTAAAACTGATAAATGTCTGAAATTTAATATTGACCTAATGTAAAATTAGGTGGTGGCTTCCTTTCTTACAAGGATCCTTAGAATCTATTCCTATTCAAATTCCCTGGGTTTCAGCTGATATTAATTGGTCAAAGATTTGCAACCTTGCAAATTATGATACTTAAGCTTTATTTTCAAGATATGATTTTATACTTCACTAGAGCAGTATGCTGACTTATGAGTCTGTGTACAGGTCAGGAGAGAAGAAGTGGCATTGTGGAGCATAAATAGAACCACAAACTTTCACAAAAATATTTCCTCAATATATGTCATCACGATATTCTGAAGACAACCTAATAAGACAGCAAAGAGGAGGCTGCTTCCTTGGACAAGGGAGGTTGAGTGATGTTTTATGGTTCAGTGTACAGCAGCACCCAAAATGTCCCCATTCTTACTTTCAATGCCTACCTATATGACCAGTTCCCTTTCCTTTATTGGATCTTGCTTATTAAGGCTGGAGTTTTCTGTGTTAAAAGGTCAAGGGCTTTATTTTTTCTTTCCTTTCTGTTTTACACTTTTCAAGCAACTAGATAGAAAATCTTATGTCCTTAGGGCAAATTGATATTGTTGCTTACTTCTTTATTGTTCTCTTATACAAAATGTTATGTAATAACATTTTGGATATAGTTTTCATTTTGTGTTTAGCAAGCAGCTTAAAATTGGAGAGTCTTGAACTTCCAAGAGAATGACAAGTTCTTGGATAAAATTTTTGCAGAGCTTACCATTGAGGTCTGCAGTAAGATATGCCTTCCAGGCAGTAATTAAATATTTATTGTTCCTTCAAGCATCATACAGAAGGGTAGGTTATAAGGAGCAAAATCAAATATTAACTTTATGTACCACCAACAGAAATATTATATATGTATTTAATAGTACCATTTATAATTAAAATAAGATATAAGATATATGTCAATTAATATTAAAATGTGCAAGATTTTATGGAACATAGTATTAATCCTTATTGAAAGATATTAATTAACGTATAAAAATGGAGACATAGCTTAACAATTTTGATGCAATATTATAAAGCTCTAATTTATTTTTACAAAATACGTGTAATTTAAAAGAAAATCTCAAAATTTTTTTTCAGGGAACATGATACCTTGAATCTAAACTTTAATAACAAAAGTGCAAGAATGTCCAAGAAAGTTTCAAAGATCAAAGTAGAATGTACCCTAATAGGTGTCCAGACATTTTTAGGTTATTGCGTTAAAGGCAGTGTGATATTGGTGCAAGAATATATCAGGAGTTCAGGAAACAGAAGAGGAAGCTTCCAAAAAGATTCATCCAAATCTTTGCCACATGAGCAATGCTATTAAGCTTGAATTTATATAATTATATATACACATATAATTTCATATAAATTGTATTTAATAAATGGTGTTCAATTTAATTGATGCTATGATTTAAATGAGTTCCCCCAAAATCCTCATATCAGAGAAATTAACAGCAAATTCAGTGGTTCTCACGACCCTAGCATATTTGATAATTTGCTAGAATGAATCAACCAACTGAGGAATGCACTATACTTACAGTTTTAATATATACCCTCCTCACCTTCTACAGAATAATTTGTTATATGTCATCTAACAAGTATATCCCTCTTCTTCTTTCTTTCCACACTTAGTGGAGCGCTTTTAATTTGTATTTTGACTGACTCAAGAATGGCAAGTCACTGTTTTGCTCATGACCTTCATAATTTCATTTTCAACCCAATGTGGGTAACCTGGGTCATGCTGGGCAGCAGCAGCGAGTCCTCTGCTGTTTGTGCCTTTCCCAGTAAAAGAGTAGTGGTCTAACCAAATTCACTTTTTGTTTCTCTATTCTCCAAATTCTTCTGGGAAAAAGTAGGGAGCTGAGTACATTTGTTCCTCTAGAATAGAGAAGTGCAGTTTTCTACATCAACTGTGTCTCCTACGTTGTTCTCAAATTATTTTACTCATTCTGACTCTTCCTAAAATTGATTATTTTCCTTTTAGCAGATTACTCTATTTTCCCATCTCACAGAGAAAATGGAGCCTATCACGTGTAAACTTAATAAACAAATTCTTTTCCACAGCACGAATGCCTATTTTATTTTAGCAAATTTGATTTGCTTAATATTTGCCAAATCCAACTAACTGCACGCAAGTGACTAAGTCATTATTTGTATTCTGAGTTTGTATGAGTATGGCATCAGGTACAAAATGGAAAATGAAAAAATTTTGAAAGTATAAATTTCTCCAAATTTCTGTGTTACACATTTGACTTCCATGGATCTGAGTTGATTCTAGAGAAAGATCTATGAAGCCCCCTGCCTTGGCAGAACATTATATACATATCATATCATTAACCTCTAACTATATGGGTATGGTCAAGATTTACTTACCAAAAAAAAAAAAAAAAAGAAAGAAAAAATACGTATACACCCACCCACACAAAAGACCAGACTAATGGCTATACTTTATACCTATAAAGTATTTCATCTAACAACAATGGAATATACATTTTCTCAAACTCATATGGGACATTTATCAAAATCAACCACAAAATACAATTAAAAATTTTTGCACAAGTGAAAATAATACAATGTCTGCTTTTATAATACAATGGGATTAAGCAAGACATCAGTAACACAAAGATAACTTGAAAATTCCTAAATATGTGGATATTAAACAACACACTTCTCAATAATACATGTACAAGGGATAAATTTTAAGATAAATAAAATAAATAAAAATATATTTTGAACTAAATGAAATTTGTTTATTTCATTAGAATTTGGGGATACAGTGAAAGCACAGTTAAGAGGAAATTTTTTTATAATTGAGGCATATAGTAGAAAACAGGAAAGATTTAAAAAGTCAATCATATAATTTATTTATTTATTTATTTATTTATTTATTTTTTTGAGACGAAGTCTCGCTCTGTCGCCCAGGCTGGAGTTCAGTGGCCGGATCTCAGCTCACTGCAAGCTCCGCCTCCCGGGTTCACGCCATTCTTCTGCCTCAGCCTCCTGAGTAGCTGGGACCACAGGCGCCCGCCACCTCGCCCGGCTAGTTTTTTGTATTTTTTTACTAGAGACGGGGTTTCACGGTGTTAGCCAGGATGGTCTCGATCTCCTGACCTCGTGATCCGCCCGTCTCGGCCTCCCAAAGTGCTGGGATTACAGGCTTGAGCCACCGCGCCCGGCCAATCATATAAATTTTAACCTTAGGAAACTTGAAAAGGAAGAGCAAATTATATGTGAGTAAGCAGGGGCAAAAAAATAAAAATTAGAGAAGATATCAATTAAATTGAAAACAATAAAAAAATTAATGAAACCGTAGCTGCTGCTTTGTAAAGGCTAAAAGACATGATAAGCCTTTATCCAAGCTAACAAGGAAAAAAGAGATGAGATAACACAAATTACTAATATAAAAAATGAAAGAGGGAAGATCACTATAAATCCAATGGCCTTTGAAAGAATAATACTATAATACTGCAATCAACTCTATGCCCACAAATTTAATAACCTAGATGAAATAGACAAATTTACTAAAAGACACATTTAACAAAGTTTCAAAACAGAAAAAACACCAGTCTTTGATAGGTTCACTGGTGAATTCCCTCAAATACTTCACAAAGAAATTACACCAATGCTCTATAATCTCCTTCAGAAGGCAGAAGCTGAGGAATGCTTCCTGACTTATTCTATGAGGCCAGTATCACCTAAATGTCAAAATCAGATGAAGACATTACAAGAAAACTGCATGCTTTCTCATGAACATAGATACAAAACTCCTCAACAAAATGTTATCAAGTTGAATATAACAATGTATAAAATTAATTCTGCACTATAACAAAATGAGATTTATGTCAGGTGTGTAAAGTTGATTCAACATTCAAAATACTACTAATGCAATCCATCACATAACAAGCTGTAAAATAAAAATTAACTGATCATATCAATACATATAGAAAAAACATCTGATAAATTTTAACACTCATTTATAATTTAAAAAATATATTCTCACTAAGAAAGGAATAGAGAGTTCTTTCTCAACCTAATAAATAATGTTAACTAAAATCTTATAGCTAGTATCCTATTTAATTATAAGAAACTAGAAGCTTTCTCATTAATATTAGAAGCAAGGCAAAGATGCCACATCTCATCACTTCTTTTCAACATCTTAACAGAAGTCCTAGCTAATGCAATAAGTGATGTAAAGGAAACAAAGTTATCCTGCTTAGGAGTAAATAAATAAATTTTCTTTATTCACAGATGACATAATTGTCTAAGTAGAAAATCTGAAAGAATTGACAAAAATATCTTCAGGAACTACTAAGAGACTATAGCTAGGTTGTTGGATACAAGTTAATATACAAGTTTCTTTTACTTTTATTTTTAGCATCACTAAAGAAGTGGAATATGAAATTAAGAACACAATACATTTACTTTAGCATCACCCAAAATGAAATAATTAATTAGGCATGAATTTAGCAAAATGTGTACAAAATCTATACCAGAAAAACTAAAAATACTGATTAAAAAAATCAAATAAGGCTTAAAAATACAGAGATATTTCATCCTCATAAATAGGAAGGGTCAATATTGACAAGATGTTGCTTCTTCACAAATTTATCTGTAGATTCTATACAACCCAATTAAAATTCCAGAAAGTTCCTTTTCAGATATTGGCAAAAATTTATTAGAAAGGAAAAATATCCAGAATCGCCAATACAATATTGAAGAAGCAGCACGAAGTGGAAGAGGTGATAATATATGACTTCAAGATTTACTAAAAAGCTACAGTTATCTTGATGGTGTGATATCAGTGAAATAATAAATAAACAGATCAGTAGAACAGAATAGAGGGTTCAGAAACAGACCTACATAATTATCATCAATGGATCTTTGGAAAGGAGCAAACACAGTACACAGGAGAAAAGATGCTTCTTTCAACAAATGGTGATGAAACAGCTGAATTTTCACATGCAAAAAATACATAAACTTAGACACACCTTATACCCTTTACAAAACTTAAATTGTGTCATAGACTTAAATAAAGCTGTAAAACTCTTAGAAAACAACATAGGTGGAAATCTGGATGACTCTGGGTTTGGCGAAGACGTTTCAGATATGGCAACAGAGGCATGATCTAAATTGACAAGTTGGACTTCATTAAAACTAAAAATTCCTACTCTGTGAAAGAAGCTGCCAAGAGAGTAAGAATACAAGTCCCAAAGTTAGAAAATGCACTTGCAAAACCAGTGGTGGATATGTTATTTGCATAATTGTGGTGAATATTTCACTATGTATATGGATAATAATTGAGTTGTGTAATTTAAATATACACAATTTTTAATTGTCAAAAAATGTAGCTATTCTGAGCTCCAAAATAAATAAATAAATAAATAAAAGACATAGCTGATAAAGAACTGTTATCCAAAATAGGCAAACAACTCTTAAAACTCAGCAATAAGACGACAAATAATCAGTAAATTGAATGATTTCAAACTCAAATGATTCCTTAAAAATCATTTTATTCAGATTTAAAAATAGGCCAAAGACATCTACAGACACCTCACCAAAAAAGATATACAAATGGCAAATAGCATATTAAAAGATGCTCCACATCACATATCGTTAAGGAAATTCAAACTAAAATAATGAGATGTCTATAAACCTGAAAATGGCCAACATCCAGAACACTCACAGTACCAAATGTTGGTGAGGGTATGGAGCAACAGAAACTCTCATTCAGTCCTGGGAGGAGTGCAAAATAATACAACTACTCTAGAAGACACTTTAGCTATTTCTTACAAAACTAAACATTTTCTTTCCATACAATTCAGCAATTACTCTCCTTGGTATTTAGCCAATGAGTTGACATCTTCATGTGGATGTTTATAGCAGCTTTATTCATAATTGCCAAAACTTAAAAGCAACTGAGATGTCCTTCAGTAAGTGAACGGATAAATATGCTGTGGTACATCCAGACAATATAATATTATTTAAAATTCTAAATATGAGTTATCAAGCCTTGAAAAGACAGAGAGGAAACTTAAGTGCATCTTACTGAGTAAAGAAGCATGTCTAAAAAGTTGCAAACTGTATTATTACAACTATGCATTCTGGAAAAGAGAAAACTATGGAGACAGAAAAAAGATCAATGGTTTCCAGAGGATGGGGAGAAGATAAATAAGCAAAGCACAGAAGATTTTTAGAGCAACGAAACTACTCTGTCTTATACTATAATGGTACATACATTTCATTATACATTTGCTCAAACCCATAGAATGCACAACACTAAAAGTGAGCCCAATGTAAAATATGGACTTTGGGTGATAATGATGTGGCAATATAGTTCATTATTTGTAACAAATGATCATTTGTAATTCGTATTCAATGAACTCAATTCATTGGTGAGAGGTGAAGCCAGCTGGACTTAGGTGGGGACTTGGAGAACTTTTCTGTCTTACAAGAGGATTGTAAAATGCACCAATCAGTGCTCTGTAGCTAGAGGATTGTAAATGCACTAGTCAGCACTCTGTGTCTAGCTAAAGGATTGTAAATGCACCAATCAGCACTCTGTAAAAACACACCAATTAGTGATCTGTGTCTAGCTAGAAGGTTGTACATCCACCAATCGGCACTCTGTAAAATGGACCAATCAGCACTCTGTAAAATGGATCAATCAGCAGGACTTAGCAGGGACCAATAAGGGAATAAAAGCTGGCCACCCAGCCAGCAGCGGCAACACGCTTGGGTCCCCTTCCATGCTTGGTAGCTTTGTTCTTTTGCTCTTCACAATAAATCTTGCTGCTGCTCACTCTTTAGGTCCGTGCCACCTTTAAGAGCTGCAACAGTCACCGGGAAGGTCTGTGGCTTCATTCTTGAAGTCAGCAAGACCAAGAACATACTGGAAGGAACCAACTCTGGACACACTGGGAGATGATAATAGGAGAGGCTAATCATGTGTAGGGGTAGGGAATATATGGGGTATCTTTGTACCTTTCTTATAATTTGACTATAGACAAACGACTTTAAAAAAGAGTCTTAAAAAAAGAAAAAAAATAAGAGAATAACAAAAAAACCTCTTTAAGTCCTTGTCAAATTATAGCCTGTATTACTATGCTCATATTTTGTGTTAAAAACTGGTTACCCAAGTAAGTGTTCAACAAGCAATACAATGCACTTTATTTTCCCACTTCTAACAAAACTGCTTTTACTAAGTCCTCAAAGGACTCTTAATTGAAGTATGCAATGAACAGCTCTGTGCTTTCTCATTGTACCTCCTGATGACATAGGACATTGTTGACTATTCTCTCCTTCTCTATGTTCTCTACTTTCTTGACTCTGATCTTTCCATTTGCTTTGCCTAATTTCCCTTCACATTTGTCTTTTTACTTTGATAATTAAAATTTGTATTTTCAAAGGTTTATTCTTGAGCCCCTCTTCTCATGAAATACATTCTTCCATAATCTTACCAATTTTTAACACTGTGATCCACATTTTTTTTTGCCTAATTGAATTTTTCATCTAAATATGCCATAGATACTCTTATTTCAACAGCGTATAATTGTTATTAACCGTCTTCCACTTTATGCACTGAAACAGAAAATCTGCTCTTCCATGACTTGCCATTATGGTAATGATGTTTCTATTCTATTGTAATGATATATGCAAAGTTTATCTTTGAATTCTTCTATGTTTCTCCATGATCAATTAATATAATAGTAATTTCTTAGCCACTTGTGATGGTTAATGTAAGGTGTCAACTTGATTGGTTTGAAGGATGCCTAGAGGGATGGTAAAGTATTGTTTCTGGGTTTGTCTATGAGAGTGTTGCCAGAGAAGATTGATATTTGAATAAGTGGACTGGGGGAGGAAGGCTCACCCTCAATCTGGGTGGCACCACCCAATCAGGTGCTAAAGTGGCTAGAACAAAGCAGGCATGGAGGAGGGTGGGGAAGCCTCGCTTGCTGAGTCTTCTGGCTTTCATCTTTCTGCCATGCTGGATGCCTCCTTCTGTTCCTCCTGTCCTTGGACATCAGACTCCAGGTTTTTCTGTCTTTGGACTCTTGGACTTACACGAGTGGTTTGTCAGGGGATCTCGGGTCTTTGGCCACAGACTGAAGCCTGCACTGTTGGCTTCCCTGCTTTGGAGGCTTTTGGACTCATACTGAACTACTACTGGCTTCTTTCTTCCCCTGCTTGCAGATGACCTATCTGGGGACTTTGCCTAGCGATCGTGTGAGCCAATTCTCCCTAATAAACTTCCTTTCATATATACATATTCTCCTTCACTAGCTAACCAATTTTCCCTTGTTTATTCATATGCAATCTCTTTAACTTTGACTCTATTTACTTTTGTAGTTTACTTATGATGTGTTTCCAGAAGAAGTTATTAAAATAAAGATCTCATTGTGTTGTTTTTCATTAGGGCATATCAATGGGACTTTATTTCATTCAAAAGAACTTTAAATTCTTTACTGAGATACTTACGAACCCTGGCAATATATCTAAATAATTTTGAAGTCAGATGTACCACTCATATTCTTACATGTAATGAACAGCCATATTAATTTTATGTATGTTAATGTACTTAATATAAAGTTTATGTCTGTGATTTTTGCAAGTAATTTCCTTTAAATAAAAAGGTCTCTCCCATTTTGTTAGTCAAGAGAGCTCTTGCTTTTCTCAAAATAATTCAACTTTGAAATCCTTTAATATTACCTCACCTCCTAAATGAAAAACTTGCGGACCTGTTCTTTTCCCGTGCTTTTTGTTTGTTTTGTTTTTTTCCTCTTACCCATCAGAGAATATGATTAACATGTTTTTCTCTTTTTTGAGCATTAATGCAAAATTCTATAGTTAATCTGTGGGTGGATTTTTCTCTTTAATTTGTAACCTCTTCTTAGTCTTCCTTCCTGACTTACATTTTGAATTAATTTGAAAAAAAGTCGGAAAGAGTTGCTATCACAAATATAATATTCAGTTTATATGTGCGTAAAAATAAGACAGAAAACCGTCTATGGTAGCGGTAAAAATCACATATTTGATTCAGGAGTTTGTGGAAAGTAAAATTAAATGAGTTCCAATTAAACCTAGCAGCAGGCTTAGCAGATCCGGGGTTTACTTTTCATTAGAAATTAGAAGAGCACACTCCTGGGAACAGAGTGTTTTAAAGGAAGCTTCCTGGCTTTATGTTAATTAAAAGTCAGAACTAAACTGAGACTGAGCAAAGAAATAGCAATTGCTTTTCAACACAGGGGAAACACTAGAAGGAGCTTCATGGTATTTAATTGCTATGTGTAGACTTGAATTAATAGTATTTCACTCTAATAATTTATTATTCTGTGCTAAAAACGCCTCATAAGTAGTTTTTGCCTACTGGGTTTAGGTACCAAAATATTTTCCTCAGGTCACAAATTTCTGTTATTATTTCATGTGTTATTTATTAATATAAATAAAATAATAAAGGAGATTTTTCCTAAACATAGAAATGCAAATTTACATAAACAAGTTCATTCCAAAATTGTAAATAAATCTATTTTTGTCCATTTTGCAATGTTTATTTTTATACTAAAATTTTTATATTTTATGGAAATAAAATTCATTGCAGTATATTTTCAAATAGGAATTCATAATATAATTTTAGTATATTTTTAATGGGAATAATGTGACTGCCTTGCAACTTTGAACACAGGAAAAATAAAATTTTAACATAAAATATTGTATTATAGTTTTACAAAATTAGATAAGGTTTATCTGAGTAAACTATGTAGAGAGCAAAAAAATAAATTTCCAATACCAAAACAGTGTTTATTGAACTTTAGTTTAATACATGCTAGTGTAAGGACGGGCGCGGTGGCTCAAGCCTGTAATCCCAGCACTTTGGGAGGCCGAGACGGGCGGATCATGAGGTCAGGAGATAGAGACCATCCTGGCTGACACGGTGAAACCCCGTCTCTACTAAAAAATACAAAAAAAAAAACTAGCCGGGCGAGGTGGCGGGCGCCTGTAGTCCCAGATACTTGGGAGGCTGAGGCAGGAGAATGGCGTGAACCCGGGATGTGGAGCTTGCAGTGAGCCGAGATCTGGCCACTGCACTCCAGCCTGGGTGGCAGAGCGAGACTCCATCTCAAAAAAAAAAAAAAAAAAAAAAAAATACATGCTAGTGTATAGAACATTTTAAATGAATATCAACCAAAAATAAAATTCTAAGCTCCCCCAATTGACTAAATGGATCCAACCAAGGAGATTCACAAGTAAACCTGAAAAGCTAGTTAAGCCCATAATGGGAAGGGAGTGTGTCAGACACTCCTCATTATGCCCTTCTTTTTGGAATTCAGGCACAATTGACCAGCATGAATGTTAAAACACTAGTCTTAAGACTAACAAAACATATGCTTTGAAGCAATAATATATCAAATTTCAGCCTGACTCTAGTGTAGCATCACATGACAGATAGCAGGCCATCAAAGAAATTAAAGTATTTTACTCAAATATATCTTTCTTTGACATATTTTGAAATGATCCTGCAAAGCTGTCTTTTGTGGGGGAAATTTATATTTTGGAGAGAATCCCTTTCTGGGTCTTTTTCTGATCCTGAATAGTCTAGCTGAGAGGCTAGCACCTTTTAAAGACCTGAACTGGAAATATTTGCCATCTATTGTCTCTAAGACTGGCCATTTATGAGACTTTATCTACATAAATGAGAACATTGGTCTCCATATCGCTTATCTTAACCCAGACTTAACTTCTTTCTATTGATTTCAGTTCTTTAGATAATAATTCAACTCTTTTAACCATTTGCCAATCAGAAAATCTTTAAATACCCCTATGACCTGGAAGCTCCTGTTTTGAGTTATCCCACCTTTCTGGCCTGAGCCAACATAAATTTTACATGTATTGACTGATGTCTGCCTGTAACTTCTGTTCTCCTACAATGTACAAAATCAAGCTGTAACCCAACCACCTCAGGAACATATTTTCAAGAGCACTTGAGACTGTGCTTTGGGCCTTGATCACTCACATTTGGCTCAAAATAAACCTCTTTAAATATTTCACAGAGTTTGACTCTTTTTCATTGACATTAAGAAACAAATATTTAATAAATTATACCATATACCCTCACACACAAACATATACATATAAATATAAAGATATTTATATTAAGAGAGGAAAGCATTGATTGAATAAAACAAATTGTTTCTAGTTACCAGTTCTGGAAAAGAAAAAAAAAAAACGAAAAACAATTACAAAGTAGCAAACTAACGTAGATGCTATAATATATATTCCAGAAGAGATTATTGACTTTTGACTTGAGAGGCTTAAAAAATACACACGATGCAGATGCTATCGTAGCTGAAGTATTAATTTAATTAAATAAATCATATGAAAACCATATTTTAAAAATTGATTTGCCTTTACGGATAGCACTTAGAAAAGTTAGTATTGACAACTAAAATGAGTGACTGAGGCATACGTCTCAATCACTGAGTCTTATTAAGTCAGAATTACTGTACATCTGGGAAAGATTTAGTATTTATAAATTTCCTAAAGGGGCCAAAGGTATGTAGGAAAAGGGGCAGGTAGGTGATAAGGTGAATAGTTACATTCCTGTGAGACTTTAGTTAATACCCAGTAAATCTACATTTTACATAAGTAAAGTAATGTCTACAGAGAAGAGAGGAAAGGAAGAGTCAATTATACAGATATCTCTGAGTGGATAGAAGAATGAGTCTTGTCTTTGTTTTGCCCTGGTAAGATAATCGAACAGACATTACTTTTAGGAGGTAGACTTAGAAGGTAGACCTAAATTTATAATTAGTATGCCCTTGTTTATGGGAGGCCAGCAAAGACTTTGCTTAGAAATAATCTGTGGAGTCAGTGTTTGACAGATACCAGAGACCTTTTACCTTTCCATGGAGATCTGCCTGATGCCTACTGAGAGCAACAGATATTCTTTTGGAAGAGGGTGTTGCAATGACTTCACCTTCAGGCTTAACATTCCCTTTTCTGTAAGAACTTGGGGGATCACTGAGATTTTTAATTTTCCTTTACAGTATGTATTAGTCTGTTTTCACACTGCTATAAAGGCATACCTGAGACTAGGTAATTTATAAAAAAAAAGAAGTTTAATTGATTTACTGTTATGCACGGCTGAGGATGCTTCAGGAAACTTATAATCATGGCAGAAGGTGAGAGAGAAGCAAAGGCACATCTTACGTGGTGGCAGGTAACAGAGCTTGATTGCACAAAGCGGGAAGAGCCAGTTATAAAACCATCAGATCTCATGAGAACTCACTCACTATCATGAGAACAGCATGTGGGTAACCACCCTTATCATCCAATCATCTCCCACTAGGTTCTGCCCTCGACATGTGGGGATAATGAGGGTTATCTCTTGAACTTGGCGTGGGGACACAGCACCAAACCATATCACAGTATAAAGTCCTAAATTTAGGACAAAAATTTTATTTTATTTTTTAGAGTCAGTCTCGCTCTGTTGCTCTGGCTGGAATGCAGTGGTGCTATCTAGGCTCACTTCAACCTCTGCCTCCTGGGTTCAAGCGATTCTCCTGCCTCAGCCTCCTGAATAGCTGGGACTGCAGGCATCCACCACCACACTCAGATAATTTTTTAATTTTTAAAATTAGAGACAGGGCTTTGCCATGTTGGCCAGACTGGTCTTAAGTCGGGACCTCAGGTGATCCACCTGTCTCAGCCTCCCAGAGTGCTGGGATTATAGGCATAAGCCACGGCACTTGGCCTAGAAAAATAACTGTAAAGGTCAAGATAATAAAAAGTGACAATGCTTTGAAATGGCAAAATTTGGAAAAGGATGGTTCCATTGATCATTGCAGCAGTGTATGAATAGTAAAATTTGATGTTTTGATGTCAAACAATATTGTTACAAATGCTAAGGTAAATGCTATTTTTATATGCAAGATATTATCACTATCAACTTCCATGATATCAAAAATTTGAAAAAATTAAAATCATAAAGTCAAGAAATTTAAAATACAGAAGTAGGAACTACTGGTGACAATAAGGAAGTAAGAAATTGTAGTACTCTGTAGAATTTGTGCCTCTTCAATAAAATGTGCCTAAAAAGTTGAAACTCAATTTTTTAGACTATAATTTTACCATATACAATGCAGATCAAGTTTCACTCATGTGATAACATTTTATACATTCTAATCTAAATTTTAAATTAATACAAGACCAACAACTCCAAAAATGGGCTCAATATATGCACAATAGCTCACCAACAAATATACACATTTGCCTCTTAAATATATGAATATGTTCTCAGATTTCTTACAAAACTATAACTGTAAGTCAAAATTACAAGGAGATATATATTCACGTCTTCCAGATGGGCAAAAAGTTGTGTTTGAAACTATTCTAATATGATGAGATTGAAGAAACAGCCAATTGTTTAAAATATAAAATAGTATTATTTCTATGGAAGAAGAAAAAAAAAGGTAATGTAAAATTACTGACTTAGCCTGAAATTTTCAGAAAATCCCAGTAATTTTGCTCCTGGAGCAAATTCTTATTTGGTTACTGAAAACCCAGGGCACTGAGTATGAAGACAAAAGAAGGATAGAGAGTTCAGAGGATCATTAAAATACTAGAATTGACTTTCTGAGAAAAGTCAGAAAGAGCCACACATACTAGGTTTTTCAGCCATGTAGGATCTCTTCAAATAACTTCTACTCAGAAGCTATGCCTGAAATCAGTCCATGGGAGGTAGAAAAGAAAGAGATGTATAAGTTTAACTCTTTCCTGTTTTCTAATTTCCATGGTCGAGATACATCCTGTGGAGTGATAACTCTCTTGCAATTTGAAGCTGTATTCATGTTTGCTCACCAGTCAGGAAGTCAGTTCCCATGTCCTTTAGGAGTCCCTTCAGGCAACAAAGATTCCTGGCATTGGCTGATCATCCTGCCTGCAGCTAATAAAGAAGTTTCAGCACCCATGGAAAGCAACTCATTGGAACCACATTGTCCTATAAGCTGAGACAGGGTAAGCAGCAGAGGGTTTAAGTGAACTGTGGGAACCTGAAGGAGCACATCAAAATTGCTGAAAATACATAATCAGGTGTATATTCACAACACAGATCCAATTGTTTATTCACATTATTTGTGGGAACCTGAAGGAGACATCAAAATTGTTGAAAATATACAATCAGGTGTATATTCACAACACAGATCCAATTGTTTATTCTCATTATACCCATCCTCCACGGGACAACATAGAGTCACTACTGGATATACTCACTCTTTCCTAAGAGAACACATATACATCCAATCAATAAAGAGTGCCTTTCCAGGTAGCTTTAAGTCACAATTCCCTGGAAATCCTAAGATAATAGATAAGCAAAAGTACAGTCTCTGCTGCTTCAGCCTTTCCAAGGCTGTATTAAATATTCATCATCTTTCATACATCAAAACCATTCAAATGTCCCTTACATTTTGTCAACACTTTGGCCAGTTTACTTTGCCTAGTGAGGAGACCAAAGACTTCAATCACTGAATGGTCTGAACTCCTACCATTCCTTCCATTTTTGGTATTTTAATTCTTCTAAGTGCCCAGTGACATTAATTATTTGATAGGGAACACTAAACACACCTAAATAAATTTCCTCAACCTCAGAATACTACTTGCTTTCATTGTGTAGTAAAAACCTTAGTTAATTTTGGTAATGAGCATTGATTATTTTAACCAGTAAATGACTTTCTTTTCTTTGCCTGCTTGTCCACCATTATGAAAAGCCAAAGTAGCCAAGTGTTGTACATCTTCCAGATCAATAAATAGCTTATTCTTATGTAGCTGTCCTTCCCTGCAGTGAACCAGTACCTACAAACCTGCAGATCCCAAGTTCTTAAAAATGGGAAATCAGAATTCTATAAATGGATAACTGAGTCCAACAGTGAGCTAAGCTAGTAATTCCTATTTACTCTCTTTGGTTTATAGAGAATCTAGAATTGGAGACAAAATGCAATATATTGGTTTTAAGTTAAATGCATATATCTCATTCTAGAAGACAGCACAAAGCTCAAACTCTTCTTCCTCCCTGAGTCTTCATCTCTCTGGCCAGATGTTTCCAAATTATTATATATAGAAAATGAATTCTACAATCAGGAGTTTATTATCACTTCTCCTGTGACATAAAATGTCTCTTTCATTCTGAGAAAATTATGTGCATATTCTGTTGATAGGTAAGGCATTTTATAAGACATCAGTACACTGTACATTGATTCCAGTTAGGAAGAAATACTACCATATTCATAGAGGTGCCAGACTAAAGCCTCAATATTTGTCTCAGTTTCAGTTTGGTTGGTCACTGAGCAATAGCAATAGGTGCAGAGCTACTTTATCATCAGCTCATTGCACAGGCACAGGTATAGGCTGGCTGGCTGGTATTTTTTGCTTGTTGAGTGTGAACTCCTCACTGAATACTTCCTAATGGGCATTGGTTGAAGCCATAAAGATAATTACTTGTATATACTCCAACAGCTCTATTTATATAACTTTTCCCCAGAACTCCTTGCTTAGCTAATCAGTCTTGATGAGAGAGTCCTATGTAGCTTACTCTCTCTATCTTTTGGACTCTTGGAATTTTCAGAAGTAATATTTTGGGGGTTTTTGTTTGTTTGTTTGTTTTCAAGTTTGTCACTAGATGGCAATCACAAATGTACTTCTGTCATGTCATAATCCAGGGACACTTGGGGGATTTGAGGATACATAATATCTTCTATAACAAACTGTGTGCAATAAAATTAGCATTTGAAAATTATCTCATTTAAGGTGATGAAATGAGCTACCAAAAAGCCCAACATCATGTACATGATCACAACTCAACTAATTCTCAGCACAAACAGTTTTCTTGTAATTTTGCACTGCCCCAAAACAATCCTAATGTCTCAATTAAAATAAAACCTTAACACCATGTTGATATACCGGCTCAAGTTGAATTAACATTTATACCTTTTGAAATCACTAAAAATTAGTTTTATATTCGAGGCTCACTGAACACTTTCGAATACTTAACATACTCTCAACTAATTTCCTTCTGGCTTTTAGTCACTAATTAGTAAAGAAAGTGCTTACATTTTTACAACAAGTAAAGGAATTGTTCACATTTAATTTTGATTATAATGTCATCATATATAGTAGGTAAAATTTTTTTCTAGTTTCTTCAATCCACTGGAGTAATACTGTGCTTTAATTATGGCCTCATGCTGAACAGAACTTACTTCCTAGCCCTCAAAATGTAAATTGTTTCCAAACACCACTTTTATACATATTTTTTAAATGAAAAAAAAACAAAAAATAAAAAACTAAAAAAAAATGTGAGTTCAGTGGTTTCTTAAAAATCGTCTTTTTGGGAAAGACGTAATTGACTAAAATTTAACCCATGAGCTTTAATAGGTTTATGGAATGGATCTTAGCCTTCAACTCTACCACAAATAATATGCTATGTCCACAGCATAAACTCACAATCATTAGACAACATTGGCAGTTTATAACAAAGAGTGGGGAATGAAGGGTCTATATAAATCCATACATAGGATCAATAAAGATAAAGCCACCTAATTTGTATTTTTAGCCAAATATAATAACAGATACTTGTAAGATGTTTTGAGTAATAAAATGTACTGCAGTATGTGTGTGTGTATAGATGATATAAATACAGATTTAGATAGATATGGTTTGTCTCTGTGTCCCCACCCAAATCTCATCTCAAATTGTAATCCACAGGTTCAAGGGAGGGACCTTGGTGGAAGGTGATTGGATCATGGGGACAGTCTTCCCCCATGCTCTTCTTGTGATAGTGAGTTCTCATGACAGCTGATGGTTTTAAAAGTTTTTGGCAGTTCTCCTTCACTCTCTCTCTCTCTCCTGCTGCCTTGTGAAGACATGCTTCCCCCTCGACTTCCGCCATGACTGTAAGTTTCCAGAGGCCTCCACAGCCATGTGGAGCTGTGAGTCAAACCTCTTTCCTTTATAAATTACCCAGTCTTGGGTAGTATATAGCAGTGTGAAAATGGACTGTCACATATATATTCTATATTTTTTATATTCATCAAAGTATAAAAATATTATCTAATTAATGTTAACATTATGAACATAAAAATTCATTGCCTCATAAACTTTAGCACATATAGAACTACCTTTAGCATAATACGGAGTTTATTTATTTCACACAGACAAAATCTATAAGAATCTTTCTTATAGATGATACCAAACAAGTAAGAAACAAGTAATGTAACTTTGATAAAAAGTAATTTTGAACAAAAGTAAATTAATGTAATTTCAAAATCTACAAGAACATTTAAATTCATCATTTTAAATAATTCTATAATTCAGAGTTATTACATAAATGCTAAAACTAAAATCTCTGATGGGTTAAAATTAACTTTTTTTGTTATGTATCTATTTTTCTGTCATAGTACCTCAGAAAGTTGAGTGACTCGAATTCAATCAGTATAGAAATGTGCATAAGTCTTTCTAAGGAAATAAATGTGAAATTAATTTATGGCATCTCAAAAGAGAGACTACACAAAATCAGAATGAACCTAGAAATACTGCTGATCCAAAATGATAGATTATAATATATCTAGCTGACTGTGCAGAAACCAGGTCATCAGGAATAAATATATTAAAAGGAGAACCTTGAACAGCTTAATAAAATCCTGTAAATCACAGCCTCAACACAATCTACCCTGTCAGCAGCAGCAGAGATAGACACGTTGGTAAATGTGATCAAGCTTGAATTCTTATAAGAAACAAGTTGAAAAAGATTAAAACCCATGGCACTGAGATTTCCTTTTGGAAAATTTTAGAGCCAAAGTTATATATAGAAATAATTATTTCTCTTTATAAAGGATGTAAATGTTGACACTATGATGTTAATTATTTTCAAAGATTTTGCATCAGAATTTCTAAATGTATGTGTATGCATTCTGTGAATAACTGATCTATTCACATATGACTCTGTAAGATGTTTTGTGATGAGTTTGGGTGCCCAGGGATTGTGAGTCTGAAACAATGTTGCCCTGAGAAGAGAACTGCATACCATCTACACATTTGTTGAATAAATGCTTGAATCAATAACTTGTTCTCTTTTATAAACTTCCCTTAATACTGATGATGACATATAATATTTGTCATCTTTTCTCTTGGACACTTCAGTAGGTCATTTAAAAAATATTTACTTGTTGCAACACTCCAACATAACATAAGCTATCATACGCAATGTTCGATTTATTCACATGGTGTTTACATGTTTAGTATTTTTTTTTAAACCCTGGCATAAGCATTTCGAACTATTTTCTTAACTTCCAGACATAGTTCACGTACTTCCCCATCTTTCTTTACTAGTAGTAAGAAGAAACATTTTTCTTATTAAACATTTCAGATAAAATTTACATTACATCCTTAGCTCTCCTCACTGTATGCTTGGATGAATTTCAGCTTTTAAAACATCAGATTTTTTTACTAAATGAAGATAAATATGCTCATCTCAGGCCAATGACTCTACATTCATCATAAATGTTAGGGTTCTTCAGATCTTTTTAAGTTGTATGTCATCCCAGGCTGTTCTTATCCAAATAATTTTTGTTTTGCCACTTCCTATAGGTTGATAAAATGCACATTGCATTTCTTTCCAATTCCTTTTAGTTTTTTTTTTTTCCCCACATACAATTGCCTAAATTCATCTCAATTTGGATGTCTTGTGTACATAAAAATATCAGCATTTCCAAAAGTTAACTCATCATTTTTCGTGTAAATATGAACTTCTTTCCACTTTCAATGCCTGTGTAAACTTAGTATTTATCAATCTGTTACTTTTCCTTTCTTCCAGATGTGAACTGACTAAGCAGTTTTCACTTTGTAAACAAGAACGACTACCAATTCCTGACATAGCCTTGAATTTTTTGAATGTCCAATCCATTTTCAAAATTCTGAAAACTGTTTTTTCTAGGTCACAAAAAAACTTCCTGGGTTTAACGTGCTTTCCTAAAGAAAATTCCATTTTCTAGGGTAGGTTTGATTTTCCTGGATTCACTCTAGAAGGCTCGCTCTCTCATTTAGGTAATCAGTCTCAAAATTCTACACAACTATAACTTCATCAAGTGTTCCCACCACATGAAATGCAGTTAATAAATGTTCTCCTAGTGCCATATTTTCTTATGCCTCTTTTTTTTTTTTTTTTTGAGACGGAGTCTCGCTCTGTCACCCAGGCTGGAGTGCAGTGGCCGGATCTCAGCTCACTGCAAGCTCCGCCTCCCAGGTTTACGCCATTCTCCTGCCTCAGCCTCCCGAGTAGCTGGGACTACAGGCGCCCGCCACCTCGCCCGGCTAGTTTTTTGTATTTTTTAGTAGAGACGGGGTTTCACGGTGTTAGCCAGGATGGTCTCGATCTCCTGACCTCGTGATCCACCCGTCTCGGCCTCCCAAAGTGCTGGGATTACAGACTTGAGCCACCGCGCCCGGCTCTTATGCCTCTTAATCTATGAAAATAGCACACCTCCTTTCTGCCATTGCTTTATCTTTATCCAAAATAAAACTCCCCTCTGGGAAGTAGTTTCTAAATGTTCTCTTTCCTATGGCTATTTTAATGCATATTCTAATTTTATATACACATATGTATTTACACACACACACACACACATATATACATATATGTATATATAAACTATAATGTCTAATCTCACTGTATTGTAACTGGCATTCACTTGTTTCGTCTGCTAGTACCTAGAGGCTGGATAATGTGAGTTTAATTCCTGGACTCAAGGCTTGTGACCTATCAGACTCCTAATAAATGAGCTTAACAACTGAATGTATAAATTGCTAATATGTAATATGATTGTTACTATCCCATTCCTTTCCAGGAACTTTTCTCCTGTATTTGCCCTTTCTCTTTGCTGCCTCTTTATTATTTCCTTTTCCACAAAATCATTATTATAGAAACACTATAAACGATTGAAGTGAATAGGTAAAACTGGTAGCCCAGCACTTAGATTCAAGTTTTATCTTCTTCTGGCATAAATTCCAGAACCAGGTCAGGTAGCTCCTACCAATTAGCTGCATCTTGCGAGATTTGGAAACAGCTCTAGTGATGTCTTCTCGCTCTTTTAGCTGTTGCTGCCAGGCAAGCAAAGTCATAGAGTAATTGCAGATTTTGACAGCAGAGTTTCATATATGTCGTTAGCTCAGCGAGTGTAGGGATTCAATGGAGAGGTGATGACAGTGGCTGAATACCACTTTCCTGAGACTGAGGCTGACTTTATTGCTGGTAAGTAGTGAATGCAACATTAGTGGTGGCTTCTTGATCCTTGAATACCAGCTGCCTGGCAGGCAATAGTTAATATAGGGAACCGTGCATCCTTCATTGGAACTATAATTCCGTAATTCTTTTCATTGCGATGTTAGGGTGTCGATTTCAGATCTTCCCTGCTTTCTCACTGACATTTGGATTGTAGCCTGTGAAAGACCCTGAAGGGAAGGAACCAGTTAATCTATGATGGGATTCTTCACTCTCAAAAACATTTAGGTACTAAATGTTGTCTTAATCCACAAAATTTTGCAGTATTCATTACACAGAAAATAAATCAGAGTGTTATATCCTCTTCACAGAAGAAACACTCAGTAAATACTAGGATAGCCATATGAAATTGCCACCTTGTCAGTCAAACATCAGTGTTTATTTACATATAAAGTTCAATCCATATTTGTTGAATGGATTAATAAGGACCTTGCAGGAACATAACTAGGGACAAAAATATTACAAAATGTTTAACGTATTTAAGTAGTTTAAAGTAGTGAAGATAGAACCAGTATAATCTGTTTTTTATTTTTATTTTTTTTTAAGTGAGGCCAGAAAGCCCTGTTTTGAATTGTCAGTTGCCACTTTCTGACAAAGAGATATTTGCCAGAAAAGTTGGCTCTCAAAAATTTGTTTTCCTTTTCCTTTCTTACATCTTAAGAAAAATTGAATAGTTCTAATTATTTTAGAGAATTGTTGTGAAGATAAAATGATAAAAACTAGAGAGCTTATCTAGCTGTCTGCCTAATAGTGATTTTCAGCAAGGGCTTCTTCCCTTCCCAAGGAAAAATATTACTGATTTTACTAAGTATTATAGATATTTGCAGATTTTCGCATATTTTCAGGAAGCTGAATTAAAAAAGCAAACAAAATTGCTGGTATAAATACATTCGAAATGTAAATGATCTTTTTTTTATGCAATATAGTTTTTTACATTCGTTATTTATAATTTTATTTGAAGTCATTTATTTTTATAGAATCAAGACTATACTGTTAAGGAGTTGTTTAATCAATCAATTAGATTTATAGTAAGTATCCCAAGATGAAATCATATTTCAAGGAAAATGATAACCTTAGCTTTGAATAAAAGTCAGATAGGTTAAGAACTAGACCTTTGACTAACAGCTTCTATAAAATATTAAAAAGGTAGAAGACATTTGTCTTAAATGTCAAGTATGAGACGTACATTTTAGAAACAAATCTTGGCAATTTACAGGTTTTTTTTCTATTTTTTATTAATGCAGACATATTAGTAGGTTAAAACTTTTACAAGTAATAAATGAAAATGCTGGAATAAGAGAGAAAATTACTTTACATGTTTTTAAGAATGCTACTGGAGACATTTTAATAATAGCTATCCAAGTAGAAACTAAAAAATAAAAATTTGGGAAATATTTCCTTGCGTTTGGAGGACATAGGAAGTGCATCTGTGTAATACATACATGAGGTCTCATGTGATGAAGAACAATAAACACATAAATTAACTGGAAATGATTTCAACTCGTATTGACAACTTTTGTTTAAACAATTGACTTTCCATAACAAATATTTAGGTGTTTTACATATTAAAATATAGGTCCAATTTATTTTATTCAATTTAGTTGATTCCAGATACATCTTTTTTCAGTAGACATATAGATAACTGAAATAGATAGAGTTGTGTTTTTAAAGAGATAAGCAGTATAAATTATTGCCTGAATTCAATTCAATTATAAATGAAAACCTCTATTCATGGATCAAAGTGCATATTGTTATTAATAAACTAAATGTATTAGTATGATATGAACATAGGAGACTTATCAAGAATATCCCCAATAATTGAGGAAAATAAATACAATCTGTAATAAGAGAAAAAGTTAAAAAACAAAGGGAAAGATTAGTACTTATTCTAAAAGAACAGATACAGTCCTACGGTTGATCAAAAATATAACTAGTTATTTTATAAACTGCATATATTTAATTTAAGAAATATTTATATATGTCTCTAGCCCTTACCATTTCCCAGCCCCTCCAAAAAAATATTTTTGTTAAGGCTTTGTATAATTATTTCAATGCTTTTATGTAGATTATGTTAAGAAGTGTGTGGTTTGAAGAGTTGCAGAATGTAGATTTTATAGCAGTGATTTTTTTTAAATTAACATAGGTGACTGGCACATAAAAAGTAAATGAAAAAAATTCGTTTAACTTTTGTTTTAGATCTTAAGGTTCGGAATGTTAGGATTTCACAGATTTCCTTTGAAGACAGCTGATAACTCTCATCCTCAAATATTGAAATTTGTAACTCACGTTTCACGTCTTTTTCTTCTAAGATTTTGTCATGGAGGATCAGCAAAGTTACCAGTTTTGACTGTGCATGAATTTATAAACAAAACAGTGGGATATTTAATAGTAAATTATTTTTCTTTCTTTCTTCCTCTCTCTTTCTTTCTTTTCTTTTTTCTTTTCTTTCTTTTTCTTTCTTGCTTTCTTTGTCCTCTTTCTTTCTTCTCTTTCTTTCTTTCTTTCTTTCTTTCTTTCTTTCTTTCTTTCTTTCTTTCTTTCTTTCTTTCTTTCTTTCTTTTTCTCTCCTTCCTTCCTTCCTTCTTTCTTTTTCTTTCTTCTTTTATCTCTTCTTTCTTATCCCTTTTCCTTTCATCTTTCTTCCTTTCTGTCTTTCCTTTCTTCTTTCTATTTTTAAATTCTTCTCTATTTTCCTTTCATTTAAATAGAGTAAACCCAGAAACAATAACTCTATAGTGTTGTTAGCACCACCTGTTAACCTAACATATCAAAGGGGTAGACATTATATCTGTATAGAAGTTGCTATATAAATGTCCACATGATGCTACTGTGATCGATTATTAAATTAGTGTCAGAGATCACACAGTTAGAAAGTAATTTTAATGGAAATGGTTGTGTTTTATAAAAAATATGATCTACAAATTATTATTCTTAGAAAACATTGGCTTTTGCCCACGCGCGGTGGCTCATGCCTGTAATCCCAGCATTTTGGGAGGTCGAAACGGGCAGATCACAAGGTCAAGAGATTGAGACCATCCTGGCCAACATCCTGAAACCTCGTCTCTACTAGTAATACAAAAGTTAGCTGGGCGTGGTGGTGCACATCTGTAGTCTCAGATACTCAGGAGGCTGAGGCAGGAGAATCGCTTGAATGCGGGAGGCAGAGGTTGCAGTGAGCCGAGATCATGCCACTGCAATCCAGTCTGGTGATAGAGTGAGACTCCATCTCAAGAAAACAAACAAACAAACAAACGAAATAGAACATTGGCTTTAAACATAGAACTTTTGTAAAGTTCAGAAGAAAATTTAGAACTAAAATACTAATTTATAAGAAATCAAATTTTAATCTGCAAAACAGTGTTTTTGAGTTTGCTCACAATTTTATGGGAATAATTACATATATAGGTATCTAATATATATATGTAAATCTATATATATATGATAGAAAAAGAGAAAAGAGAAAGAAATATATAAATTTTTAAAAACCTCACACATTAGGTATTTTAAATCACTTTCTTTGGGAATATATATTAGTGATTCAACAATGTGGTGGCCCATGAAAATGCTGCACTCATATCTCTTGCTGCGGGGCCACACTTCTGGAACTGTCACTATATTTGAATTAAGAACATGATTTCCAGACTGAACCTGCAGTTTTGGTACTAAGCATGGTAGTCATTGTACAGTTGAGCCTGACATAGTACATGCACCCCAGTAAAAAGCACAGCTTGGGGCCTCCCATGGACTTGGACAAAACTTCCTCAGATCTCAATTACAGTCTAAGACACCTCCTTCCCACTTTTTTCCTTTCTATGTTTCATTTTGCAGGTTCCTTCTCTTCATTAATCTCTGAAGCCTCTCCTTGCCTACTTCTCTTTACTCTTTTGCAGGAATCTTCCTGTGATGGTGAATTTTATATGTGAACTTAATTGGTCTAAGAGACGCCCAGATAGTGGTAAACAGTATTCTGGGTGTGTCTATAAAGGCATTGTTGGAAGAGGTTAGCATTTGAATTGGTGAACTGAGTTAAGAAAACGACCCTCTCCAAAGTGGGTAGTAATCATCTAATCTGTTGAAGGACTAAATAGAACTAAAAGGCCCAGGAAGGACAAATAATTTGTTTTCTGTGCTTAAGCTGGGACATCTATATTCTCCTGACTCTGACGTTGTCTCTCTTGGTTCTTAGGCCTTTAGACTTGGACTGGGACTTCCTCCATTGGCTCCCCTTGTTCAGAAGCTTTGGGGTTTGTACTGGAACCACAGCACTGGCCCTTCTGGGCTTCTGGCTTGACGATAGTAGATCATAAGACTTCTCAGCCTCCATAATTATGTTAATCAATCCCTCATAATACATTTCTCTCTCTCTATCTCTCTCTCTCTCTGTGTGTGTGCGTACATATATAGGACATATATACATAGGATATATAGGATATATATGGATATATAGGATATATATGTATATATATCCTGTTGGTTCTGTTTTTCTGGAGAACCTTTACTAATACATTTCCTCAGTAAAAACCTTTGATATCTAATCCCCTTCAGGGGACCTCAATTGACTTAAGAAAAAGACAATAGGACAGGACTTGGGGATTGGATTACTTACCACCTGGCCGGTAAAGGAGATGCTCTCTTGTGTGGTAGGTGGGACATAAATTTGTCCCCAGAGCAAGATGGGAACCCAAATCCTTATGCTTTCACCTGTAGCAACCAGAGAAAATGGTCCAGTAATAGTTCGCCATTGAGGTTACAATGATTCAGGCTTTTGAAAGATTTAGGAGATAAATGTCTTCAAGGAATGAGGACCTGATTTTTGTTTTTAGGTGTATTGATGCTGTGTAGAGAGATAATGAGAAAGTAGGGCCATTGTTATAAATTCTGAGAGCCTCAGATATGAAAAGGGACATCCAGATGGGATGTCTAGATAGATACTATGAAAGAAGCTGCCTCTGCTGAACGTCTTGAACCTTAAGAGTTTGTAGGGATGATGATTCTCCGCCCATTGCTAGTGAGAGCTACCACTTTGTCAGGCTGTTAGATAGTGTAGAGGCCCCTCTCACCAGGGCAAAGGGGATCACCTCCCTGCCTCAAGAGCTCTAATAACTAGCATTAGGTTTCAACACAGTCCAGCTGGGAATGGTGTGTCCTTCCTATAAGGACGAAAGGAGAGTACTCAGTAAGGAAACCATAATGATTAGCTAGCAGTCCTGGCAAAAGTAAGGAGAGTAGCCCAGGGATGGAATTGTGAGAGTACTTGATTAATATAGCTTAGCATATAATATTTAGTAAGCAAGAATGTGTCTCAGGACATGAGGATTTAATGCTCAGGAAGGGACTCCAGGGAATAGGACAAGCTCACTGCTCTAAAAGAGTGATGAAAATAACGCTCCATGCTAAGCAACATGAACATGGCCCAATTGTCATGGCAGAATAAAGAGGCTGAAGAAAGAGAAAATGCTGGGTGAAATAATTATGTGAGTCTGGGAGACCTACAGGAGTGTGGATAATGTTTCACAGAAAACCCAGAGTGTATACAGTCTTCACCTAGGGTATCGTGGAAGTCACCAGCATCACTAAAAGTTCAGTGGTGACTCTTCTATGTATGGCTGGAGTCAATGGTAGGAAAGGCAATAACAATGATGAAATTGTTAATATCTGTAGGGATTTCAGGCTCCAAAATAATAGAGGTGAGGTGGGAATTATCACACAGTAGAAGTGCTGAGGGCACAATTATGTAACAAATGCCAAGGTCAGAAAGATAGCTAAGGTACATGACCCTGTCACAGATAGTGGTAGAAATGGTTGAGTATGCTGCTTCTAGGGGCAAAAGATATAGGCAACAAAGTAGCACTTAATGTCTACACTAGGAAAATGGCAGGAATGGAGGAGCAGGAAGATGAAGGCGGTCACCCCAATAAAGATTCATGATCCCTTGTTCAGTTTTCAGAATTGTGTCAATTTACAGGAAAAAAAAAAAAAAGGCTATTTACTGGTGACAGCCAGATAACTAGGAAGAAGGATTTTCACAAGATCACAGTAAGTATATTTTCCTTCAGTTCTTCTCCTTTGGGATCTATGGTCATTTATTCAGGCAACTGCAAATTGAACAGAGGCATAAGCAAACATTTTCATAACTTCTGGAAACAGATATTCCCAGAAGCCCAACATGCTTTCATAGCTTATGGGACCGGGTAATAAATGGAACCCTGGCTTAAGCCTGACTTACAATATGCACACTGGACCTTTGGATCCCTAGGGGTCAGTTCCCCAGTTCCCCAGTTCCCCAGTTCCCCAGTGTATAATCGGAATTTGTATGTTGTGAGTTGAAGTAACTCTTGTATAGAATCCTTGACCTGTAGGTTAAGAGCTATTATAGTGGGGAATGCCTAATGGAAACTTCTCACACTCTCCCCTTGCCTAGCCAAGATAGAATATAAAAACTTTATTACTTCCCAGAGTGTATAGCAAAGATTAGTGGTGCCATTAAAGGCCTAAATAATTTGGAAATTTTTGTCCCTATTATATTTTCATTTCATTGGTCAATCCAACCCCTTTACAGGTTCTTTCCCGTAGCATGCATATAAAATGCCAAAAGCCCAACGAAACTGTAGTCTGATCTGAATCTGTGTTTCAGACGTGTTGTCATTTCCAGAATCATTACTGTGGCCTCATGCATACATTATTTAAACATTTCTTGGTACATCTTGCGCATTTTAACTATAAATGGTCATGTATAGCAATGCTGGCTTGAGAAAGGCATTTATTACTCTGACGTCCATACATTAGTAGGCAGGTATGAAAGTGCCTTATGTGTATGAAGAGGTTCCTGTTATTTTCTTCTGAAGTTTAAGTGATCTGTCTTCAGTTTGCAGGGTTTTAAAAAAGCACAACTTAGTTTTCAGTGACTCTAAATTAGGAAAAATGAATAAGAGAAAGAGAAAAATTGAAAACATTATTTTGAAGACTTGTAGCCGAGAAAAATTAGAATTCGGTCCAAACTGTAGAAAACAATAAAAATTGGAAAAAAAAATTAGGAAAGACTAGAAACTAAGAGCAGGTGTATAATCATTTTGAAACATTTTTTTTCTCTCTCTCCAGTTTCCCATTTTACTAAAGACAAATCATAATAGGATTGGTTTGCTTATTATACTTGGCCTAAATATTTGTATACATTGCAGCAAGAATAATTATTTTTTTACATAGGTTTTTAAATTGACTTTGATAGAACTTTGGTTGATAAGAGGAATCTCAGATAAGATATTTTAAAGCCCAGCCCAGCCGTGGATTGTGCCATCAAATACCCATGGGTTGGGTGAAATATCCTCTCCTCTTGAGGTTTCAAAATAAGCCTGGGGCTTCTGCACCTGTTAGAAAGCGACATAATTTACTTACCACAGGTCAGAAACCCTGTACAGGGACTGTGTACACAAAATACGAGGCCAGTTTTTCCAAGGGCTTTATTGGCTCTGTAAGTCAAGTTTGATTCCTTAAGGGAAAGCATAGCATTCCAGTCAAAGCCTTGGTAAAATAACCAGTTTCTCCAATTGCGTCCTGTTACAAATGAAAACACATTCTTATTGCACTTATGCAAATAACTGTATTGCCATAAGTTACCAATACTAACAAGTATTTTCCAATGCTAGAGAAATAGGGTAGAGAGAAACAAATGTGCTCCAAATTTTGTTCATAGAAATATATTAAATTGTTAAAGCTGTCAATAGCTCAGAAGAAAAGTTTTAAGACTCTGAAAAACAAAACAAAGGATCAGCAAACATATTAAGCAAAAAGTCAAAAAGATTGGTTTAGTCTATGCAGTTAATTCGTGTTCTGCTTAATACTCATGAACATTTTTGCTCTCCATGAATCCTGAAAGCTTTTTCTCTATTCTGATGTCACAGTCTCCAAAGCTATCAGACACCTGCATTCAAGAACACCTGTTGGAAATTTATAGCTAATTACAAAACCATTTTCTAAACAGAACCAAAACAAGGCAACAATTGTCCATGGATGAAAAAGTTTTAAAGCAGCTACAGTTAAAAGACACAATTGACAAGGAAAATTTGTTACTTCTGTGGCACACAATAATTTTAACATAATACTTATGATTATAACTGATAATATATACTAAGTTATATCAGAATTACAGGAGTTTCCCATAATCTTGGAACACATTCCAATAACATATTCATACACATACAGCTCAGAGAAAACCAAACACCATTTCATATTTGACAATGCATTCTATACAACTTTTATACCAAATAAGGAAATTTATGTGATTTTTGAACTTTAAGGGACCTAGTGTCTTAAAGGATTAATTAAGTTAGAAAAAGACATAATTCATAATTTGATTTTGAAAAGTTGGTCAAAAATACAAGTTTTTAAACACTTGATATTACAAAATAGGATTACAGGTCATTGTAAAGTCATTTATTTAACCAAAGTGATAATTCAAGAATTTCAAAAAAAGTGAAAACTTATTTTGCATCAGTGTGCCTTTGACATTAATAATTAATTTGTGGAGAAATTGAACTTATTTTATCTTTGAAAATCTGCCCTTAAAATCTTACATACACACCTCTTCCATGATAGTCCCTGGGCCTTGAAGAGTTGAATAGCTTTAGTGTCTTGCCCTGTGTCTCAAGAATGCAGTTTATTTATTTATTTATTTTTATTTGTGTATTTACTTTGAGATGGAGTCTCACTCCGTTGCCAGGCTGGAGTGTGGTGGCGCATCTCCGCTCACTGCAAGCTCCAACTCCCGGGTTCATGCCATTCTCCTGCCTCAGCCTCCCGCGAAGCTGGTACAGGATGCAGTTTATTTTAATTGGCCTGAAGATGAGGCTTTAATTGCTGTCAGTGTTAAAGATTTAGCAGGACTTGGTGTCCTTTTAAGACCCAGGAGTTAAAAGCCCTGTAACTCAATGTTACAAAGACTTTGAAAGCATATACAGGAAGATACATGGATACAATAGCCTTAATTTAATTAAAAAAAAAAAAAACTCAATTTTTTTTTCCTAAGCAAAACAAAACTTAATAATAATAGGACAACTATAAAAGTTATATATATATATATATATATATATATATATATATTCTCTTATTGTGACTTACACTGACTGTTTATGACATGGTGGAGCTTTCTGATTTTTTCTGAGTATCCTTCCTTTTGAAACAACCATTATTTTATTTCAGGGCAAAATATATCATACAAGTTTCTTTTTTATATAAAATTATTTTTCTTTAAGCTTTTATGCCTCAAAGAAGCACCTCTTTGTTTTTATAACTTTCTTTACATCTTTTTCTTTTTTAATTTCCTGGTTCCTTTTACTTTGTTTTATATATAACCCTTAAATAAGCTTTTCATCAGACAAAACTTGTTCACCTTTTTTTTGAAAAAAAAATACACACTTTTATTTAGCAAGAATGTTTTCCTACAATATATATTTATTAGAAAATATCCAAATAATGAAATATCTATTACTTAATTTAATATAACTTTATATTTTAGATTATGACCAGTTTGTCTACAAGTATTTATCCTATTACATTTACTAATTATTTTATTTTAATTGTTTACCTAGATTATTTGTGAAAACTGTGATAGTTATGATTTAAAGTTCTGAAACCACCATTGCAAAATTATAACTGAGACGATGAAAAAAAGATTTGACCTAACTGGCTCCATCTTGCTCATAACATCCAAGCCATCCTTGTTCACGTCTGGGCATAGGCGGAACTAACTTTGGGAGGAGCTTAGTTTATTATTTAGCTTGGAACAAAAGGTGATAACAATCCTTTCCCAAAACAAACTTCTTTGTTGTCTGTGGACTAGACTACTCAAAGCAGTCTATTAGAAGTTATGGATTAGAAGTTATGGTAATCTTACTAAATTCAAAATGCAGCAGTTTTTGTTAAACCCATATCAATGTCTTGTTTATTCAAAATGACATAAGCAGAGATCATTTTGATTTGGGCTGGGTTTATAGTTTTGTAACCCCTATGCCAAATTTTGAGACCTTACAGTATTTGGCAGGGGTAAGTATGAAATTGCTTGATTAATAAATATAAACAAAAATGTATGCTGGAAATTCTTAAGACATTTCTAATATTACTTTATCAATAATTTTAAAGCTAGCTTACTTATTAAAGATCTTACTTAAACTACATAAACTTGATACAGCATTGGGCTAGTCTCTTTTAGTATCTAATTTACTGATTTTATTTTTCTTTAAGCCAATTATTAGAGCTCTTTTACATATTTTTAGTAGTGTAACATTCTGTACACAACACATAAATACATATACAATGTATTAGGCCTGCCAGTGGAAATACATTTTATAGATTCATAAAAAATACCTCCCACTTTTTTTCTTCTATCTTAGACTTCCAGATTCTTGATAACTTGTTTTACTACTCTAGGCAGTTGTCAGTTAAATAGCCTTAAATTTACATATTGAAAGAAATAGGTGAAAATCAAATAGCAAAATTTACGTCATAAGGTACAAAGAGAAAAAGTTTGGTGGTGCTAGAGGGAGACGCTTTTACGGCGCACTGATTTTTTTTTTTCTTAAGGACATTTCTGAGTGTCTAACCAACATTCTTCCTTAAAACCCCAAGAATACCCTCCGTTGCAATACTATTTTAGTCAAAAAATCAGATGGAAACAGAATTCAGTCAACTGAGAGAGAGAAAAAAACCTTGGCTCAAAAAACAAGGTCTTAACAAAAAACAAAAACATGAAGGCTTTTTAAATACAAACGCGCGCGCACACACACACACACACACACATATCTTGGATGTTAGCCTTTTAATTAAGCTGACTTTTAACTATTGAGATCTTTTAACAAAAACAAAATTTAATCTTGTTATCATATTTCATCTAAGATAAAAGGCTGTTAAACTAACAGTGATCACACAAATCATACGATTTTTGTGCCGTCTAAGTGTAAGCAGAAATTACACCAGCTGGTTGTTAATGGTAACTTGAGTCATTTAGAAATAATTTGCAAGACAGAATCCCAAACTAGGTTCTTGCCTAGTAATGGGTCTCAGGCTGTAGACTGCTCTCTACCATCCTAGAAGCAGGAAAAAAACCAACAAAACAAAAACCAAAAAACTCATCTTCCCGGAAGTGAAGTTGGAAGTGAGCTCAAACTCCATAAACGACTTACCTGCCTTCCATCGACATGGAGGCAGAAAAACTTGCCTTCCTGTCAGAAGCAAGTAAAACTCCAAAAAAAAAAAAAAAAAAAGGGAGTACTATAGCACTATAAACTCTAGATCTTGATCAAATTTTGGAAGATCAGGGATTCTCTGGAGGGGGTGCCCTCATTCCTCAGTAAATTGTCCTATTGGTTTGAGCCATATGGTTAGCTCATGCTGGTACCAAGCACTGATAGGAGACTTGTCAAAGGTCAGAGGCATCGCCGCTCAGAATCCCTCCATGGTTACCAAAATGTGAACCCCGAACATTTGAGACAGATCTCAGTTAATTTAGAAAGTTTATTTTGCCAAGGTTGAGGATGCGCCCTTGACACAGCCTCAGAAAGTCCTGCCCACATGTACCCAAGGTTGTCAGCGCACAGCTTGGTTTTACACATTTTAGGGAGATGCGAAACATCAATCAATATGTAAGAAGTATGTTAGCTCTGTCCAGAAAGACAGAGACAGCTCAAAGCAAGGGCCCTAAACGGGGTGGGAGGGGGGAGCTTCCAGGTCACCAATAGGTGAGAGACAGATGGTTGCTTTCTTTTGAGTTTCTGATGAGTCTTTCCAAAGAAGACAATCAGAATATGCATCTACCTCTGTGAACAAAGGGATGACCTGAATAGAATGGGAGGCAGATTTGCCCTGAGTGGTTCCCAGTTTGAAAGGCCCCAAGATATTTTCCTTTCGCATTACCAAGGGCTCAGAAATATCAGGAATGAAGGTTTGAGTTGCATCACCAAAGAATGCACTGAGACAATGTGATGGCCAATGTTGAGAAGGGTGTTAGACTAGGGTTTGGTAAAAGTGAAAAAGGAGAAGGCCAGTTGTAGCTTTAAAATGAATCCCTGCATCCAGGGTGTGGTTCCCTACTACTCCCACTCTTCTGAGATTCCCCACAAGTAGAGACTTTAATGGGGATTATGTGGAGTTTATCCAGAAACCTCCATGGAGATGCAGATTTCTGAGCTATGAGGGATGGACCTGTGGTGGCCATAAAATGTACTGCTCAGATTTCCTGCTGAATTGTCTGACATCTACTGCTGCTACCTCTCTGAATTCACCTAGTCCATGATGCTTTTGGATTGCTTCCATTCACTGACTGAAAACAGAGAGGATATCAAGGCAAGGTACTTCTGTCATGCGCATCCATGTAAAGAGACCACCAACAGGCTTTGTGTGAGCAACGAGGCTGTTTATTCACTTGGGTGCAAATGGGCTGAGTCCGAGAAAGGAGTCAGCAAAGAGAGATAGGAATGGGGCAGTTTTATAGGACTGGGGTAGGCAGTGGAAAGTTGCAGTTAAAGGTGGTTGTCTATTGGCAGCTGAGGAGGGGATCACAAGGTGCGTCTTGGGGAGATCATAAGACTCATTGTCCAAAAGAAGAATGTCATGAGGTCCATCGATGGATTAGTTGGGGCAGGGCAGGAGAAAGTCATAATGCAATGTCTTAAGGTTGGTCAATCAGTTAAGACAGGAGCCATTGCTTTGACTTCTTTTATACTTTTCGGTTGCCTCAGGCTGTCAAGATGTATACGTGCACATTTGGGCTAAGAGGCCTGACAACTTCATGAAGCATGCTGCACTCCTCAAATGGCAATACTGGCTTGAGGACTCCCAGTGGACTGGCCCAAAACACCCTCAGAACTGCTTTGCAGATTAAGAACCATTCACCCCAGTGTCCCTACTTCCCTCTTGCCTACACAGGAGTGACACCTGTATAATAGTCTGAATATTTTGTCTACTTTTGCACCTCACACATTATTCCCCGTGCTTGTTTTTTTTCAATAAATCTCTTGCAGATCTAATCCTGACTTATCCCAAAGACAAACATTCTATAGCTCTTCATACAGATTTTTTACAATTCATGTAACATTTTCCCCCTTCATTTTTTCCTTCTTCTCCTCTTCCCTCTTTTTAAAAAATTTGCATAAATTTAAGGGGTACAAGTGTAGTTGTGTTACACAAATATATTGTGTTTTGGTGGAGTCTGGGATTTCAGTGTACCGTCAGGCAAATAATGTACATTGTACCCTTTATGTAACTTTTCATCCTTTACCTCCTTCCTCTTTTACAGTTCCTCTCTCTGTTCCTTCTCTCCTTCTTAGTATCTTCCATGCTTTTGTTTGTGTGAGATGGAAATTGAGAGGTAAAACTGAGTAAGTTCATGCAAACACCAACGAACTGCAGTCTTATGATAATCAATGAAGAACTGACTAATTTGTGAGAAACAATGATTACTGTAAACCAATGTCATTAATCACAATACAAAGTTTTTTTTGTTGTTTTTTGTTTTTGTGAAGTGAACATTTGATTCCGTATTTCTTACTTGCAGATTCTTAATTTATTTCCCAATTAACTTATGGAGTTTTTCAATGTTTACCGCAACAACAATATAAAATGACCCCTAACAAATATTCCTGACAGCAATATGCAAGAAAAATGCTTCGCCTCATAAGTCTAAAACTTATTTAAAAGATTTCAATCTTTACTTTTGTGCTTCATGTTAAATGCCAACTGTGTTTGACCATTTATTCGAACTAAAGTTAACAGTAAATTAATGTGATAAGATAAAACTCACAGTTTCATGTTTAAAGATGATCTGAGAGAGATTCAGGCAGCCACAGAACCAAACTGTATTTTTTATATCGTTTCACACATTGAGTACTGTTTCTTATGAAGATAAATCCAATCTATCTTTCTTATTGTTATTTTCTCTCGTTATTCAAACATACAACAATGTTCAGAAAGGGCTAATTTCTACTTCATGCACCTTGAAAAAAAGGCAGCTTGAAGTGACAAAACACTAAACCTTTAAGTATTGCCTTAGTTCACTAATGGTGAGGTTTTGATACATTCATCTAGTCAAGGCATATTGATTGTGTATCTCTAGCTGAGTCCAAAGCTCGTACTACTTGCCACACAACAGCCAGTAACTGTGAAGACAGGTATTGGAACAAGGAAAGCAACTTTATTTTGGAGAGCCAGCAAGCCAACAAATGGAAGACTAATGTCCTGAAGAGTCATCTTAAAAGGCCTAAATCTCATGCTTCCTTTTATATTGGGAAGGGAGAACAATGAGGAGGATGAGTTGAAGGGGGGACAGGTGACCAGATATTTGCACATCAGCAGGTGTCCGAGGGGGTTGCGTAATTTCTTTGGCCTTGGTCAGGTCACAATGCTTCTTTAAATCTTTAACATTATATTGTTACTTTTGTGCGCTACCTCCTTATTTCCTTAGCGGTTAGTTTAGGGAAGGGACTATTATCATTTGTTTTAAAGTTAAACTATAAACTAAAACTGTAGTTAAACTATGAACTATAAACTAAACTCCTCCCATAGGAATTTAGTTTGTTCACCATGCGGGAATGAGCAAAGGCAGTTATCTTTTGACATCAGAAGCAAGATGAAGTCAGCAATGTCAGATTTCTACATTACATATCTACATTATGCCAGGCACTGTGCTAGACAATGAAAATGTGATAAATAAAATGCACTGTGCAGCTTCCTCTCAGAGCTTGTAGATTATGAAAAGGAGATAGACATAAAAACACCAAGCCAGTTATTATAGAATGGGAAGTATAGAGTTATGTCTTGGGCACCTAATTGAGGATAAGAACTAGTGAATTTAATGTACTCAAGTATAATGGGATGCCTGGCAAGATAGAAAAGCAATTTGTTCATTTATTTATTGCTAGAAAAATCACTAAAGTTTTTGTGCATAGTGGAAAATGCAAAGTGTCCTTCAATATTTGTCTTTCAATATTTTTTCTTCTTTAGACTTCCGTTTATGTCAGGGTTTCTTTCTTCTCAGTGTCAATGCAATTAAGAATCTTTTTGCCTGAGAGAAAGATACAAAAAGATCTGCAGTCTGATAAGGCTGCTGCTTCAGAGACCCTTTGTTTTATGAAATGGTTGCAATGGCAAGAAGTATTGCATAGTGTTAAAGAGGCTGAGGACAGGAGGTGGGAGCTGGTGTTTTATAAATCATGACTCTCACATCTTCTATTTTTAGTGGAAACTTTATTAAAATACCTCAAATGAACGTAGATTGTTCAGAATGATATCCACTTGCATTAAAGACTCCAAGGAGCTGAGAGAGGTACTCACAAAGAAAAAAAGGAGCATCTTTATTTGAGATCCAAAAATATCTCTACAGTCTGTAGGTTTATCTAGAATATCAGTAAGTGGTTAAGCTTTGGAGTTCTTGCAGCATCAGCTGCCCAGGCACAGTGATAATACTCCTGAAGAGTGGCTGAATGTGGACGCGTACAAGAGTGCTAACCTCAAAACACAGGTGTGTTCAATTATGAGACTCTAGAGCATCTCTCTAGATATGTGGCTCGTGGGAAGAATCATCAAAATAGAAACCAAGATTCATTAGAGTGTGTTGGAGCTTTTTTCAATAGTGGTATGTTGTCCCACATTAAATAGAGCCAAGTACTACTAATAGAAAACAAATCTAATTTACCAGATGTTTTTCTGTCAGGAGTTTTCGAGTAGGACTGGTTCCTTCAACCTTGCAGTCCAGTTGCTAGAAATCTGTTCAGAGGTTTATGGTAGAAACCACAAAACCACCAAATTCTTTCTTCTCATTTTTAGCATGTAGCTAGACCATATTTGCCAGCCACCTCATTGACGTTCAGTGTGGCCTTGTGGACAAGTTCTCTCAAATACAATGTGTGCAACTAACACCTCTTTCACTTTCAGTTTGGGCATTTAAAAATATCCCATATGTTTTTCTTCAAAGCCTTTTTACTACAACTATCTGTCTCCAGACAGTGAGGTCCTGGATGATGACAAAGCCATAGATGGAAGAGACACCATTATTCTTGTCTATAAAGAACCGGTGGGTTCTTTGGAGGAAAAACAATGCTGTCAGGAACTGTGCAAAATTAGAGTTCACCGGGTCCAGGCACGTTTGTGTCTTTCCACAATGACAGGCTTTGATTCATGCAATTTCAATCACGGAAGCCACGAGCCACATGAGGTTCCCAAGGAGGCAATTCTTCTTAGTATTTCCCATTCACTCAGTAGTCAGAGCTGCAGTCATACAGGCTCAAGCCATGCCACAAGTCAGTCCGTGTGGCAAGCCATACATAATAGTATACTTAATATATTCATGTTATAAAGCAAACATTCCTCTACAAACAAGGTAACATTTAATATCAACAGGAAAAAGAGAGAGGAGAAAAGATTAATAAACCAGTTTAGGAGGAGCAAAGAAGACAGAAGGAGTGATGGTCTGAGCCGGAGGGTCCATAGGTTTTGCAAGGAAGAGTCTTCGATGTGGCAGTCTTCAGGAATAGAAGCCACGTTCTTATCCCAAGTGCCTGGAAGATGGTGTTAACATGGTCATTCTGAACTGCCGAAGGCCAGATCTTTACAGTCATAAAATCCCCTGGTAAGAACGGAGAGTGGAAAGGTATGCTTGTTTGTGTCCCTGTCTGGTTTGATGCATATATATATGTGTATTTGGGGGAGATTTGATTCTTGTCATAGTAGCCTCCACACATCAGATCAAGTGTTTTAAACTAAATTGCTAAGTGATGTGATTGTAATTGTAATTCGGAATTTTTTAATAAAAGAAAGGCCTTATAAATATTTTCATTAAATCTGAATGTAGAAAGTATCATTCCTGAAAATTAATTATACCTGAATAGATCTGTATGTTTACATTTTCCAAATATTTGTGTGCAGTGTTTCTGTGTATTACACAAGCTTTTTCAGAGGACTGATATTGTCTGATGCCTCCATTCACATTACAGAAATAAAAAAGCAGCAAACACCATTGATGATAGTACCAAACTATTGGTCTCTTTTAATGTTTTCATAATGTGTCATAGTTACAAATATTAAAAAGTATTATTTTGAGCATTTGGGGATAAATATTTTAATGTATATCCAAGAACAGCAACGAACTTATCATCTTTGTAATTAATAAATATGCTGTAGATGAATTTATTTTATAGGATAGTTCCTTACCTTGGCACTGTTAGAATAACCAGGTATTTTATAAAAGGTCTGGTTCAGCTCAGCATCTAAATTCTAAGTAATTAGTCCTGCTCATTTCCATTTAGATGAAAACCTGATTAAATCACAATGGCACTGTGGCTTCTTATTATAAACTTTAGCATTTTTTGATAGGAGCATGTAATTTCTTTATACCACCAAACAGACCGAAATATGGATGCCATTTAAGCACTAAATATTTGTTTTATTCACATTTTCATTATAACACAGTCATGTTTCAAGGTAATGTAAGTGTATTTAAGGTATGTAAGTGTATGATAATTTGTAGTAACATTTTCCACGGAACAATATTTTAATTATTACAGTCAACTTGAAAATGATGAGTCTGTGAGAAGAAATGTGAAAAATAAAAGGATGAATAAAACAATGGAAAATGAACATTGAGGATAATAATAAAGGTGTGAACAAAAACGTTGGGAAACAAAACTTGAACAATCATCTATGGTACTACAGACAGATTAATATATTGGGCAGACTATAACATTTTAAAGATAAAATGTGAGTCCGTTCAGAGCTTTATGACAGTTCCACGAATTGTGATTTGTTTTGTTTTTGGCAAAGTCTGTCTGGACAGGTGACTTTTTTTTTATTTGATTTTAGAGACTGAGAAACACTTCAATACAGCATGGCACGTGGCCCTAAATTGGTAGCAACACATAACTTACTTATTAATCCAATCATTGCTATTTTCTCAGCAGCCTACAACAGTTAATCTTACTTCATTGGGGCCTGGATAATTGTTACTACAAACAAAAACAGGCATTGAAAGCATAGAATGTGGGTCTCTTAAAAGTAGTTGTCTCTGTAAACTGGAACTGTGGCTCTCAACGTGGGTCAGTTTTGCTCTCCAGAGGACACTGGCAATGTCTGAAGATTATTTTTTCCAGTTTTCAGAGTCAGAAGTAAGGAGTGCTATTATATCTAGCAAGTTAGGCTGAGCATAATCCTGAACATCCAAAAATGAACAGAACAGACTCTGCAACAATGACAAAATATTATCTAATCCATAATAGGGCCAAGGTAGAAATACTTGGATCCAGAATAAGCTAATACTAAACTCTTTGCAGTTATTATTAAAATGAAAAAGTAATTCAAAAGCATTACAGATTAAGACATATATGAAAATATGCAAGCCTGCCAGAATATATCTAATTTAAGTCTGATGTGGTAGGGAAAAAATTGGTATAGAAGGCTACAGGAGTTTTTTCAGAGTTGTATTCTGTGACTAATGTGTGTAAGTGCTAGTCTAGGAAAAATAATAGCTTATCATTATATAGTTAGGATAATAATTGCTTTTATAACGTTGGATATCAGATGCCAATACTGAATTCTCTCCTGGTATCCGAGAACAACACATTTTTCTACTTATTATACACACATACTATTTCACTAATCTTTGAATTATCCACTCAATTTTTTCTCTTCCTCCTCACTTACAAATGATAACCTATTAACCTAATTCACAGGTTAACCTATTAACCTAAACCATCAACCCTTGTGAGAAACAATTAAAAAACTGCATCATTTTCCAGAATAATGTTCCAAATTTTACTGAGTATGTTTTCTCATTCTTTTTTTTTTTTTTTTTTTTTTTTTTTTTTGAGACGGAGTCTTGCTCTGTCACCCAGGCTGGAGTGCAGTGGCCGGATCTCAGCTCACTGCAAGCTCCGCCTCCCGGGTTTACGCCGTTCTCCTGCCTCAGCCTCATTCTTTTCATTTTAAGGGATATTTTTTCTGTCAAAGAAAAATACCCATCTAATTTTTCTTGTTCTCCTCCATTAGTGAGTCATTAAAGCTGCTCCCTTGGTCCTTTGTTACCTGTGTTCTCTTTTTATTTATTTATTTATTTATTGAGACGGAGTCTCGCTCTGTCGCCCAGGCTGGAGTGGCGTGATCTCCGCTCACTGCAAGCTCTGCCTCCTGGGTTCACACCATTCTCCTGCCTAGTCCTGAGTAGCTGGGACTGAGTAGCTGGGACTACAGCACCCACCATCATGCCCGGCTAATTTTTTGTATTTTTAGTAGAGACGGGGTTTCACGTGTTAGCCAAGATGGTCTCAATCTCGTGAACTCCTGATCCGCCTGCTTCAGCCTCCCAAACTGCTGGTATTACAGGCATGAGCCACCGCGCCCAGCCACCTGTGTTTTCTCTACTTCATTCATCTCATCCAGTATATTAGATCATTGCTTTCACATTCAAATATGCTCTAAAATCACTAACCTTAAACAGGAAAAAAATTACAGGAAAAAAAGACATTTAAAAAATTAACAAAGTCCTTGTCTTTAACATCAGGCCAAGAAAATAACCTAATAATATGCATTCTGACATGAATATCACCTTCTTTTAGTCTAAGTTAATTTATTTCTTTCTTTTTTACATAACTCAGGAGTCCCCAACCTCCAAACCACAGACTGGTACCCTGTTAGGCACTAGGCCACACAGCTAAAGGTGCGTGGTGGGCAAGCAAGCATTACCACCTGTATTAGCTGGTTCTCACACTGTTATAAAGAATACCACCGACACTGGGTAATATCTAAAGGAAAGAGGTTTAATTCACTCACAGTTCCGCATGGCTGGGGAGGCCTCAGGAATCTTACAATCATGGCAGAAGGCAAAGCAGTCATGTCTTATATGGTGGCAGACAAGCAAGAGAATGTGTGTTTAGGAAGAACTTTCAAACACATATAAAACCATCAGCCCTTGTGAGAACACACTCAGTATCATGAGAAGAGCATGGGGTAAATTGCCCCCATGATCTAATCACCTCCCTTCAGGTCTCTCTCTCAACACCTGGAGATTGCAATTCAAGATGAGATTTGGACGGGGACACAAAGCCTAACCATATCACCACCTGAGTTCTGCCTCCTCTCAAATCAGCTGTGGCATTAAATTATGTTAGAAGTGCAAAACTCTACTGTAAATGGAACATGTGAGGGATCTAGCTTTCGTGCTCCTTATGATAATCTAATTTCTGATGATCTAAGGTGGAACAGTTTCACTCAAAAACCATTCCTCTTCTCCCTTTTCATGAAAAAAAAAATTGTCTTCCATAAAACTGATCCCTGGTGCCAAAAGGTTGGAGACCACTGCTCTAACCCATTACTCCAACCCATTATTGTGCATTGTCTTATTGTAGCCACAAGCTAAGTCTCTCCAACCCTATGATATCATGCTGAATTCACCCAGTGCAACTTCCCACCCTTCCCACATAAATGGCAGGTTTAGCCATTCATGTAATCCTTACTTTGATTATAAGCAAAGTAAGGATAGTATCTGTAATAGCCATAGTGGTTAGCTTACTTCACATTGTCTCCCTGCTAGATCTTCTCTTTTGTTCATGTTTTTAATTGTCTCTCACATCACAGTTAAATTCTGTTTAGCTTAAGCCAATCACGAAAATCTCATTCTCCCTGTATAGTTATGGGGGTCCTGATCTGTGATGGTTAATACTGAATGTCAATTTGATTGGGTTGAAGGATGCAAAGGATGATCTTGGGTGTGTCTGTGAGGGTGATGTCAAACGAGATTGACATTTGAGTCAGTGGGCTGGGAAAGGCAGACCCACCCTTCATCTGTGTGGGCACCATCTAATCAGCTCCCAGCGCAGTTAGAATATAAATCAGGAAGAAAAATGTGAAAAGAGAGACTGGCCTAGCCTCGCAGTCTACATCTTTCTTCCATGCTGGATGCTTCCTGGCCTTGAACATTGGACTCCAAGTTCTTCAGTTTTGGAAATCAAACTGGCTCTTTTTGCTCCTCAGCCTGCAGATGGCCTATTGGGAGACTCTGTGATCCTCTCAGTTAATACTTACTAAAATCCTGACTAATACAGATTTGGTAACAGGAGTGGTTCTAGAGAAACAAGATATTAAGAATGGAGTTCTTTAATTGGTTTTGGGATTTCTGGAGTTGACTGCTTAATATAATTAGACCCAAAGATTCTAAGGTCTCTACTTCTAATAGTATGGAGAACACTGATAGTCCTTGTCGTGAACTTTTTAGAGAGTTATGCAAAATAAATGCATTTGACACTCTTGATTCACCACTTGTGAGAGGCAAGGAGTTTAGGTACTCTATACATAATACCTTTGACCGTATGTGGAGAACCAAGAAAAGTAATGAAACTGGTTGGTTGCTTCTAACTTCAGTGGACAAAGTGATGAACAAAATGATGAGCTCAAGAATTCTATCTCCCAGCTTCAGAATCAGAAGCTGAGCCACAAATCTGCTAATATTGCCCTGAGTGAGAGTCTTATCTCCTATAGAGAAAGAACTGAAATTGTGGAAAAACAGACACAAGTTCTTATCATTCGAGCAGCTGACCTGCAATGAAAGGTGCATGCACAGCCTCACCTGGTGTCTACTGTTAAAGTGAGGGCAGCGAGTGGAAAAGAATGGGACCCTGCAACTTGGAACTGGGATGTGTGGGAGGACCCTGATGAAGCTGGGGACACTGACTTTGTAAACTCTGATTAACCTTTTTTGCCAGAGGGAACAGCTTCCCCATCCATGGTGGTGGCAACATCCCGTACCTGACCCATGCTGCCGTTAGCCTTTCCACGTTTGTCTGATGAGATAAACCCTGTGCTGCCTGAGACAACAGTGATGGCATTCCCCAGAGGCAGTTGCTAGGCAAGATAACATTGATTCTCTTCAGGAGACACCCCCAACAGCCCTGTTTGCTTCTAGACTTATAACTAAAGTCCCAGTTATCCCCTAGATGTGAGGTTGAGAGTGTGACCCATGAGGTGCACTACACTCTAAAAGAACTGCTTGACTTCTCAGAATTTATGTAAACAGAAATCTGGAGAACTGGCATAGGAATGAATATTAAGGGTGTGGGATAATGGCAGAAGGAACATAGAGTTGGATCAGGCTGAATTTATTGATTTGGGTCCACTACATAGGGACTTAGCATTTAATCTGCAGGGCGGGGAGTTATAATAGTTTATTTGCTTGGTTAGCTGAAATAATGGATTAAAAGATGGGTCACTGTGAGTGAGCTGGAAATGCCTGATCTCCTTTGGTTTAATGTAGAGGAAGGGGTGCAGAGGCTTAGGGAGACTGGAGTGGTGGAGTGGATTAGTCACTTTAGACCTACTCATCCCAGCTGGAAGCGTCCAGAAGACATACCCTTGACCAAAGCCTTATGAAATACACTTGTGAGGACAGCACCTGCATCTTTGAAGAACCCTGTAATTACTCTTCTCTGTATGTCAGATCTAACAGTGGGAATTCCAGTCACTCAACTATAAAATTTAAATAAAATGGAATAAATTGGACCCTGAGGTGAAGGGGTCAAATGGTGGAACTCAATTGTCAAAGGCAAGGTGGGCATAGCTACCATAATGGATAGCAGAGGCAAAGCAGAAATTAGAATAGTCTGACTCATGTAGAGCTCTGGCATTGCTAATTACAGTGTTCCTAGAAGTGAAATTATGGGAAGCCTACTATATTCCTTACTTAATTTATACAAGCAGAAAACTTCTAAGTCGAGCAAGCAGAAGACAAATTTGATTTATAAAAACAGAGAATCACATCACCTCAATTAATTTCCAGACTTGAGCTAGTTTACAGACCCAGGACCCCCCTTGGATAAAGGGGAGGCTTGGTCCCCTTGAGAAAGGTCCCCATTACATTAACAGCAATGTATGCAGTGGTTTTTCCTCCCATCCTTCCCAAGGAGACCTCCAGCCTTTTACCAGGGTAACTGCATTGGGGAAAGGGAAATTATCAGGCATTTTCGGGACTGCTCGACACTGGTTGTGAACTGACGTTGACTCCAGGGGACCCAAAACGTCATTGTGGTTCTCCAGTTAAAGTAGGCGCATATGGAGGTCAGATGATTAAGGGAGTTTTAGCTCAGGTATGACCTACAGAGGGTCCCTGGATTCATCCTGTGGTAATTTCCCTAGTGCCAGAATGCATAAATGGCATAGACATACTTAGCAGCTGGCAGAACCACACACTGGCTCCCTGACTGGTAGAGTGAGGGCTATTATGATGGGAAAGGCCAAATGGGAGCCTTTAGAGCTGCCTCTACCTAGAAAAAATAGGACGTACAAAACAATATCACATCCCTGGAGGGATTGTGGAGAGTCCTGCCACCATCAAGGACTTGAAAAATGCTGGGGTGGCGATTCCCATCACATCTCTGTTCAACTCTCCTATTTGGCCTGTGCAGAAGACAGATGGATCTTGGAGAATGACAGTGGATTATCGTAAGCTTAACCAAGTGGTGACTCCAACTGTAGCTGCTGTACCAGATGTGGTTTCATTGCTTGAGCAAATTAACACATTTCCTGGTACCTGGTATGCAGCCATTGACTCGGCAAATGCCTTTTTCTCCATTCCTGTCCATAAGGCCCACCAGAAGCAATTTGCCTTCAGCTGGCAAGGCCAGCAATATACCTTCACTGTCCAACCTCAGTGGTATATCAACTCTCTGGCTTTGTGTCATAATCTTATTCGGAGAGACTTTGATAACTATTCGTTTCCTCAATATATCACACTGGTCCATTACACTGATGCCATTATGCTGATTGGATCCAGTGAGTGAGAAGTAGAAAACACACTGGATGTGCCAGAATATGGGAAATAAATTCAACTAAAAGTTAGGGACCTTCTAGCTCAGGAAAATTTCTAGGGGTCCAGTGATGTGGGGCCTGTTGAGATATTCCTTCTAAGGTGAAGGATAAGTTGCTGCATTGGGCCCCTTCTACAACTAAGGAAGAGGTGCAACACCCAGTGGGCCTGTTTGGATTTGTGAGAAAACACAGTCGTCGTTTGGATGTGTTACTCCAGCCCATTTATCAAGTTACCCAAAAGGTTGCCAGTTTTGAGCAGGGTCCAAAACAGGAGAAGGCTCTGCAACAGGTCCAGGGTGCTGTGCAAGCTGCTCTGTCACTTGGGCCATATGACCCAGCAGATCCAATGACCCAGCAGATCCAATGGTGCTTGAGGTGTCAGTGGCAGAAAGGGATGCTGTTGGAGAGGAGACCTCTAGAATTTTGGAGCAAGGTCCTGCCATCTTCTGCAGACTTTTTGAGATAAGGTTTTTGGCCTGTTACCATGCTTTAGTGGAAACTGAAAGTTTGACTATAAGTCATCAACTCACGATGCAATATGAACATGAACTAGGTGCTTTCTGATCCATCGAGCTGTAAAGTGCATTATACACGGCAGCATTTCATCATCAAATGGAAGTGGTATATATGTGATTGGGCTCAAGCAGGTCCTGAAGGCACAAGAAAGTTACATGAGGAAGTGGCTTAAATGCCCATGATCTCCACTTCTGCCACCCTGCCTTCTCTCTCCCAGCCTGCACCAATGGCCTCATGGGGAGTTGCCTGTAATCAGCTGACAAATGAACAGAAGACTAGGGCCTGATTCACAGATGGTTCTACACAATATGCAGGCACCACTCAAAAGTGGACAGACACGGCACGACAGGCCCTTTCTAGGGCAACCCTGAAAGGCAGCAGGGAAGGGAAATCTTCCCAGTGGGCAGAACTTTGAGCAGTGCACTTGGTTGTGTACTTTGCTGGAAGGAAAAATGGCCACAAGTGTGATTATATATTAATTCATGGGCTGTAGCCAATGCTTTGGCTTGATGGTCACGGACTTGGAAGAAGCATGATTGGAAAATTGGTGACAAAGAAATTTGGGAAAGAGGTATGTGGATGGACCTTTCTGAGTGGTCAAAAACTGTGAAGATATTTGTATTGTATCTTATGTGAGTGCTCACCAATGAGTGACCTCAGTGGAGGAGTGTTTTAATAATCAAATGAATAGGATGACTCAATCTGTGGATACCACTCAGCCAATGGGCCCATGAACAAAGTGGCCAGGGTGTCAGGATGGAGGTTATGCATGGGCTCAGCAACATGGACTTGCATTCACCGAGGCTGACCTGGCTATGGTCACTGCTGGGTGCCCAATTTGCCAGCAACAGAGACCAACACGGAGCCCTCAGTATGGCACCATTCCTCGGGGTGATCAGCTAGCTACTTGGTGGCAGGTTGATTATATTGGACCTCTTTCATCATGATAAGGGGGGAGGTTTGCCCTCACTGGAATGGACGCTTACTCTGGATATGGGTTTCCTTATCCTGCATGCAATGCTTCTGCCAAGACTGCCAGACATGGACTCACAGAATGCCTTATCCACCATCATGGTATTCCACACAGCATTGCCTCTCACCAAGACACTCACTTTACAGTTAAAGAAGTGTGGCCGTGGGCTGGTGCTCATGGAATTCACTGGTCTTATCATGTTCCCCATCATCCTGAAGCAGCTGAATTGATAGAACAGTGGAATGGCCTTTTGAAGTCACAATTACAGTGCCAACTAGGTGACAATACTTTGTGGGGCTGAGGCAAAGTTCTCTAGAAGATAGTGTGGGCTCTGAATGAGTGCCCAATATATGATACTGTTTCTCTCATGGCTAGGATTCAGGGCTCCAGGAATCGAGGGGTGGAAGTGGAAGTGGCATCCAGCACCATCACCCCTAGTGATCCATTAGCAAACATTTTGCTTTCTGTTCCTACGATATTATGTTCTGCTGGCCTAGAGGTTTTTGTTCCAGAGGTTATAATGCTGCCACTAGGAGACACAACAGTGGTTCCATTAAACTGGAAGTTAAGATTGCCACCTGGACGGTTTGGGCTCCCCCTACCTCTAAGTCAACAGGCTAAGAAGGGAGTTACAGTGTCAACTGGGGAAACTGATTAGGACTATCAAGATGAAATCAGTCCACTACTCTACAATGGAGGTAAGGAAAAGTATGCATGGAATACAGGAGATCAATTAGGGCATCTCTTAGTATTGCCATCCCCTGTGATTAAGATCAATGGGAAACTACAACAGCCCAATCCAGGCAAGATTACAAATGGCCCAGATCCATCAGAAATGAAGGTTTGGGTGTCTCCACCTTCGTGGAAGAAAACCACGACCTGCTGAGGTGCCTGCTGAAGGAAAAGCCAGTACAGAATTGGAAGTAGAAAAAGGTAGTCATTGATACCACATAACCAGTTACAGATACGAAGACCGTAATTGTCATCAGTATTTACTTCTTCTTTTATTAAAAGCATGTTTTGGTGTATGTGTACAGTTGTACAAAAAGAAAATCTTCATTTATTTCCTTTTTTCTTGATCATGTGATGTAAGATTTATTGACTTCATATCAGCATTCAAGTATTGTTAACTTTATGTAATAGCATTTGGGTTGAGGATTGGTGCGTTTCTGGTGCATGAAGGATAGTCGTATTATATTAGGCATAACTATGACCTTATTATTGTCTTTATTTGAAGATTATGTATGAACTCAGGAAATTTGTATGGGTTCAACTTGACAAGGGGTAAACTTGTGATGGTTAAGGCTGAGTGTCAATTTGATTAGATTGAAGGATGCAAATTACTGTTCCTGGGTGGGTCTGTGAGGGTGTTGCCAAAGGAGATTAACATTTGAGTCAGTGACCTGAGAAAGGCAGACCCACCGTTAATCCAGGTGGGTACCATGTAATCAGCTGCAGCATGGCTAGAAAATAAAGCGGGCGGAAAAACATGAAAAGACTCTACTGGCTTAGTCTCTCAGCCTACATCTTTCTCCTGTGCTGGATGCTTCCTGCCCAAGTTCAGACTCTGAGTTCTTCAGCTTTGGGCCTCAGACTGGCCTCCTTGCTCCTCAGCTTGCAGATGACTTATTGTTGAACCTTTTGATATTGTGAGCTAATACTATGCAATAAACTTCTCTCTGTCTCTCTCTCTTTCTCTCTCTCTCTGTCTCTCTCTCTATATACACACACACATATGTGTATATATATGTATATTCTATTAGTTCTGTCCCTCTAGATAATCCTAATACATGATTCTACCACTAAAAGATAATAATATATTTTATTCATGTTTATATTTTCATCCATAGTCATATTTATATTTGGAGAAGGCTGCTTGAAAGAAAATGGGGGAAATTCCCTCATTTAAAAAAAGTCACACAAGTAGAATTGTCTCCATTTTCAACCAGATGTTCTTATGTTTGCGCACAGAGTCATGGTCATTTTACTGTCATGAAGGGAGGGAGCTTGGGAACAAAGCCACCATGCTGAGCAGGGCAGGTCATAAAAGGAACAAAAAAGGGCTCTTGACATTATTCAGTCACTAAATTAAACAACTCTGGGAGTCCCTGACCTCTTAGATCTTTGCAATATGAGATAATAAACTTCCCTTATAGAGTTGAGATTCTGTGGGGTTTTCTCAGGCAAAAAGCATTATATTTAGTGTAGCATGTACCCACAATTTTAGTAGAACGATTTATTAAGTTAATTCAACTACAGTGCATAGCAGAGAGCTTAAGACATAAAATGCTTTAAAATTGCAATTATTGCTATGGAATTTTTTATTTTTTATCATTAATACTATTATAATTTTACTGTTTTTATGATCTAAGTAAATTTAAATTTCATGTTAGCAGTCCAATATATGTTTATGAAACAAAACTAGAAAAATGTTAAATAATACTTAGACAAAAAAATCCATATTTAAGAAAATTTTTTGTTATGACAAAGATAATTTTATTTATTCCAATATAGTAATGGTTAACAAAGTTATTTTTTTAAAAAAACTTTTTTTGCCTTACAAAATTTTCAAATGTGAGGGATTTTAAATACCTGTTCAGCTCTTCAGCAGAAGATCCATGATCTAAAAATATTTCTTACCCTTATGCAACTTTAATATATTTAAGATAAGCTACATTCCTCCTTCAGGGCTGATACATTTGACTCCATAATGACAGATAAGGATATAAAATATAAGCAAACAATAAGCATGACAAAGAGATCTTAATCATTTAGACTCTTATGTGTCTCACTAATAAAAGAGTGAACTTTTCAAAATAATAAGGAACCAGATAGAAGAGACATAATATTTGAAAGCAAATCTACATGTTTTGCTTCACTTACATTAAGTAAAGGTAACAATGGATATTTGCCTCAAAGTAAGTTAAGCACATGATTCATTCTCATTAATATTTCATTTTAATGAAGTTCATGTAAAACTAATTTTTTTAGTTGATTTGAATGTTAACCTTATGATCAGAGTGGTCAAGAGTTCAAATAATATATGGGAAAATTTCACACAAATGCAGCAAAATTATGCTGAGGCCGTTAAGCTGACTATGAAGACTATAAATTATCTAAATAATTTTAACATCACATTAGTAGTTTAAAATATAAGCAATCATAAACTAATTGTTGTTTTTATGTTACTTCAAATTAAATATACATTTTACCGGCAAGTAAATGTTATTATATGAATTGAGATGTGTAAATGTATATAAAATTCATTTAACTCTGATGGTGTAAAATACATCCCTGAAGTATCAAGTACATTTTGTTCTTGTGAAAATAGGTGCTAGTTTTAAAAATCACAGAAGTTTCTGGATAAGTATGGTTTTCTTTGTTCAAAAATGATTTCTCAAAATAAAAACTTGACATAGATTTTCCTAGAGGATCATTAGAAAAAAGTAGCATCAGGATGAAAAATCATTTGTTTCAGGCCCCTTTGAACCAAGAGACATTTAGGCAGCGTTACCTAATCAAGCTCTTATTAAAACTGGTTTTATATAATTAGCACTTCAAAATTCTGTGAAAATAAAATTTTATAGTTCTTCAAGTGGCAAAAATATACTATACAGTGTATACAAGTGTTAAATTATATTAATTGTGAGGACATTTTTAGGGCAAGAGGGGTTTATTTAACCAATGCCATTTATCCTTCTATTTAAAAGACTGAAATATGGATATTGAAATCTAAACATTGCACTGCTTTTTCAAAAATAGATACCCTAAAAAGGTTAATAAAAAGCAAATTAAAAGAATGGAGGACGTTTTATCCATTTACTATTAATTAAATATTGTGGCTTTTTCTGTTTTACTATTATTGTTTATTTATTATTACCCTCATGTTACTATGCTAATAAATAAAGTTGATGTTTTAGTAAATAAAATTTAGAAAATCAAGAATGAAATAAGTATACACTATTTTCTTACTCTATTTCTAAGTCTAAAAAGGCATTTATACCACTTCTTTTCTTTTAGCTTTTTTTCCCTGCTAGAATTTGTTTTAATAGTGGTAAAATACACAAACAAAATTTATCTTAGCCAATCTCATGTATATAGTTCAATGTTATTAAATACAGTCAAAATGTTCAACCATCACCACCATCCATCTCTCTAACTCTTTCATCTTTTAAAAATGAAACTATACTCACTAAAAAACGAACTCCTCATTTTCCCTTTCCAAGGGAAATCCTGACAACCAAGATTCTACTTTCTGTCTTTAGGATTTTAACTACTCGCATGGGAGTAGTAGTCACTTAGAATAATGTCCTCAGGGTTCATCCACATTATAGCATATCTCAGAATTTCATTCATTTTTAATATGGAATACATTTCTATTGGATGTATATATCACATTTTACTTACTCATTTATCTGCCGATGGACATGAGTTGCTTCCACATTTTACCTACTGTGAATAATGTGTCTATGAATATAATAGGTGTACAAATACTTCTTCAAAAACCTGCTTTCAATAGAAGGAAATCAAAATATTTTACCCCCAAATGTATTTCTTTATCATATTTTGAAAGGGCTGCTGCAAGGTCAGAAGACTGAGGCAGAGGAAATTTGCAACTTTTGAGAATCTCCATTAATTCAGCTGAGCCTTCCTTTTCTAGCTCTTTCCTGGATATAGTAGAGATTAACTGAAAGTCTGAACCCTTTCAAAGTCTGAAAAGAAACTTTTACCATCTATTCCTCTGAGGGCAACTACTTGTGAGGCTTCATCTACACAACAAGGTCACTCTTGCTAGCCAAGCCTCTTCATTTCTCCCTCTCATAGCCTTGTTGCCACTAATACCTATTTTTGGCCATACTTTGGGCCTGCATTCTTTCTGTAACCTCAAGATGGTATATAAAATTCTGTACCTTATTAAGGGGTTGATAGAATCTATATTCTGAAATTTTCCCATGTAAAATAAATAAGTTTGCATGACTTTTCTGCTATTAATCAATCTGCCTCATACAAGTGACTTTTCAGCAAAGTTTTAGGGGTCAAGGGCTTTGGCCCCCGAAATGTTTGGGGGGTAATTACCCAGAAGTTTAAAGCTGGATCATTTGGGAAATCTATTTTTAATTTTTGAGGAACAATCATACTGTTTTTCGGAGCCACGGTATCATTTTACATTCCCACTAACAGGCCATAAGGGTTTCAATTTTTCCATATTCTTGTCAACACTTGTCATTTTCTGTTTTTGAAGGTAGCCATCCAAATAGGTGTAAGACAGTATATCACTGTAGTTTTGATTGATTAGGAAATTTTTAATGTGCTTATTGGCAAATGGTATGCTTTTGTTGAAGAAATGTTTATTCAAAGCCTTGGATCATTTTGAATTCAGTTGTCTGTTTTCGTTGTTGTTGAATGTTGCAAGTTCCCTAAATATTCTGAATATCTATTAATTTTCAGGTATATAATTAGCAAATTTTTTCTTTCCATTTTGTGGGTTATGTTTTTACTCTCTTGACAGTGTCTTTTAATGTAAAGTATTTCCATATTTACAAAGTCCAATTTATCTATTTTTTTTCTTTTGTTATCTATGTCTTTGGTTTCATGTCAAAGAAATTACAACTAAATTAAATGTCATAAAGGTTTTGCTTTATGTTTTCTTCCAAAGGTGTTATAGTTTTTGGTCTGACATTTAAGTTTTGACACTAATTGAGGTAAGTTTTACATATGTTGTTAGGTAAGGGTCCAACTTCATTCTTTGAATATGAATATCCAGGTTTCTGAACATTATTTTTTGAAAAGGCTGCCCTTTCCCTATTGAATAACCTTGGAACTGCTGATGAAAAAGAGCCGAATTCTGTAAACTATTTCAAGGAATTTATTCTGAGCCAAATATGAGTGAACAAGGCCAAAGGCAGTCTCAACACTTCCTGAGAACCTGTGCTCAAGGTGATTACAGCTTGATTTTATAAATTTTAGGGGACAAAAGTTACAGGCAGATATCAATTCATACATATAAGATATACATTGGTCTTGTCTGGAAAGGGAGAATAACTGAAAGCAGGAGCTTCCAGGTTATAGGTTTTTTGTCTTGTTTTTTGTCGTTGTTGTTGTTGTCGTTGTTGTTGTTGTTGTTGAGATGGAGTCTTGCTCTGTTGCCCAGGCTACAGTGCTGTGGCATGATCTCGGCTCACTACAACCTCCACCTCCCTGGTAAAAGAGATTCTCCTGCCTCAGCCTCCGAGTAGCTGGGATTACAAGCATGTGCCACCACACCCAGCTAATTTTTGTATTTTTAGTAGAGATGGGATTTCACCGTGATGACCGAGCTGGTCTTGAACTCCTGACCACAGGTGATTTGCCTGCCCTGGCTTCCCAAAAGATTTAAAGATTTTCTGATTGGCAGTTGGTCGACAGAATTAGTATTATCTAAAGACCTGGAATCAGTAGAAAGGAGTGTCAGCTAAGATAAGTGGTTGTGGAGAGCAAGGTTCTTATCGTGCAGATAAAGCCTCCATGTAGCAAGTTTCAAAAATCATAGATGGTCTATTATCAGACCAAAAAGGTGCCAGACTCTTAGTTAATCTCTCCTGGATTAGAAAAAGACCTGGAAAGGGAAGGAGATTTTCTATAGAATGTATATTTGCCCACGAGGCTTTTCGGGGCGATTTCAGATATATATTTTGAGGTAAATGATTTTGATTTCTTTCAGGACCTGCTATCTGTCATGTGATGCTATACTAGAGTCAAGTTGGAATTTGGTATCTTACTGCTATGATTTATTTTCTCACTCTTAAGATGTCTCTTTAAATGTTCATGCTGGTCCCTTGTGCCTGAATTTGAAACGGAAGAGAGTATAATGAGGCATGTCCCAACTCCCTTCCTGTCATGGCCTGAACTATTTTTTTGAATTTACTTTTGAACGCCCTTGGCTGAGAGGGGGTCCATTCAGTTTGTCAGGGGGCTTAGAATTTTATTTTTGGTTTACAGCACTCTTGTCACAAATCTGAATTTACAGGTGTTCCCACAAGTATTCCTGTGGGTATCTGGTTACCTAGACTGGCTGAGGGGTTTGTTTTTTGAAAATTTAAATAACTTTAAAACTTTGGTTTTATCTGAATCTCGAAAGATTGACCCGAATTGGGTCAGTATGTCTGTCAATATGTGTAGTATACTAACATATCAATGTGCTCCTTTCTCCATCAGTTTCCCTTAGAGTCTGTTCAAAGAAATATTTCTACTTACCACTCCCCATGGTAAAATACATGTCCTAGGTGTTTATCTCAAACTTTAACTGAAAGAAGATTACAAAGAGTCAAATATTAGAACCATGAACAATATCAATGATTAGTAGGGAGCTATAAATACAAATACAGATACAGCTATAGTAGGTATGTTAGTATTATAATCTCCTGTGGAAATTGTCATATATTAGTTGATAGAAACAAATTTTCAGTGTATATGTAGAAGCTATTATATGGTTGTGTGTGTGTGTGTGTGTATATATGTGTGTGTGTGTGTGTTTATATCTATATCTATCTAATATGTATCTGTGTATAAATACATAGAAGTCTATATTGCAAATTTGCATTTATCTAAATATTAAGAACATTTTATAACAGGAAAATTTATCACAAATAATTTTATTTTTCTAATTTCCTTCAAAATATTTATTTAATTATAAAATGGAACATATAATCTAATTTCCTAAATAACCTTGTCATAGATGTTAATTTTCACCTTTTTTTGTTTGTGGTGTGTATAAATGATAATATATATGAAATTCTAAAATCTTAATAGAAACTTTAGATATAGACAGACAAATCTACGCACAGGAAAAATGCATGCTAGACAATTGATTAAGAAATTAAAAAGTTAAAGTGATGAAAATTGAAGAAATATTACAAAGTGGAAGGGATGTTAAAATTGAAATAAATTACACTTTACCCACTAAAGTGTGTGATCAGAAATTCTTGTTCCTCTTAATTGGACTGAATTGATCAGAGGCTAGCATTGGTAATGATTTTTTGAAAAATATCATAATTATTCTGTTCAGTACTGCCATAAAGTAGGTAAATTCAATCAATTTAATGCAATTTCACTCTTTGTAAATAACCTTCAAGCCTGAGAGAAAGGAAATTTTAAAAAAGGTTTAAATGGTCTGGCTGTCTCTTGTTAAGTATATAAAGTTAATACACACGGTTTAACCGTATAATAATGCATTTAGTTAGCAAAGATTTTCCTGATCCATTAAAATCCAATAGCATTAGAAGACTTTTGATGCTTTGTTGTGGTGCAACCTTTAGGAAATAAATTATTTAACAGAAAATCCAGATGACAATAAGATTGAATGAGTAACAACTTAAAATTTGTAATTCTAAATGAAAGTAAGTAATACAGTTTGACTCCAGCTGCCTAAACTTTGAAACATAAAATATACATATGTTCTTTTGCAATAATGACAATTAAATATATTACAAGAATTTCAGTTAGTCTACGACAAAACTGCTTATCTTCTTAACTTTAAACTTTAAACATCCAAAAGTATGTTCCCTGATAAATGCCTAAATTATACTAAATTTCCTTTAAATTTTTAAACCATACATGATATAGTTTTTCTGTGTCCCCACTCAAATCTCATCTTGAATTCCCACGTGTTGTGCGAGGGACCTGGTGGGAGGTAATTGAATCATGGGGTCATGTTTTCCCATGCTGTTCTCATGATAGTAAAAATAAGTCTCATGAGATCTGATGTTTTTAAAAAGAAGAGTTCTCCTGCACAAGCTCTCTTTGCCTACCACCATCCACATAAGATGTGACTTGCTCCTCCTTTCCTTCCATGATGATTGTGAGGCTTCCCCCGCCATGTGGAACTGTAAGTCCATTAAACCTCTTTCTTTTGTAAATTGCCCAGTCTTGGTATGTCTTTATCAGCAGCATGAGAATGGACTAATACAGTAAACTGGTACCGGTAGAGTGGGGTGCTATTGAAAAGATACCTGAAAATGTGGAAGCAACTTTGGAATGGGGTAACAGGCAGAGGTTGGGACAGTTCAAAGGGCTCAGAAGAAAACAGGAAAATGTGAAAAATTTTGGAACTCCCTAGAGACTTGTTGAATGACTTTGACAAAAATGCTGACAATGATATGGACAATGAAATCCAGGCTGAGGTAGTCTCAGATGGAGATGAGGAACTTGTTGGGAACTGGAGCAAAGGTGACTCTTGTTATATTTTAGCAAAGAGACTAGTGGCATTTCCCCCTGCCCTAGAGAATTGTGGGACTTCGAACTTGAGAGAGATGATTTAGGGTATCTGGCAGAAGAAATTTCTAAGCAGCAAAGCATTCAAGAAGTGATGGATGCTGTTAAAGGCATTCAGTTTTAGAAGGGAAACAGCATAAAAATTCAGAAAATTTGCAGCCTGACAATGCAATAGGAAATAAAAACCCATTTTCTGAGGAGAAATTCAAGCTACCTGCAGATATTTGCATAAGTAATGAGGTGCTGAATATTAATCACCAAGACAATGGGGAAAATATCTCCAGGACATGTCAGAGACCTTTGTGGCAGCCCCTCCCATGACAGGCCCAGAGACCTAAGAGGAAAAAATGGTTTTGTGGGGCTGGCCCAGGTTCCCTCTACTGTGTGCAATCTAGGGACTTGGTGCCCTGTGTCTCAGCCACTCCAGCTGTGGCTGAAAGGGGCCAAGGTACAGCTCAGGCCATGGCTTCAAAGGGTGCAAACCCCAAGCCTTGGCAGCTTTCACATGGTGTTAAGCCTGCGAGTGCACAAAAGTCAAGAATTGAGGTTTGGGAACCTCCACCTAGGTTTCAAATTATGTATGGAAACACCTGGTTGCCCAGGCAGAAGTTTGCTGCAGAGTCAGGGCCCTCATAGAGAACCTCTGCCAGGGCAGTGCAGAAGGAAAATGTGGGTTGGAGCCCCAACACAGAGTCCCACTGGGACACTGCCTAGTGGAGCTTTGAGAAGAGGGCCACCATTCTGCAGACCCCAGAATGGTAGATCCACTGACAGCTTGCACTGTGCACTTGGTGAAGTCATAGAGGCACAATACCAGCTCATGAAAGCAGCCAGCTGGGAGGCTGTACCATGCACAGCTACAGGGGCAGAGCTGCCCAAGACCATGGGAACCCAACTGTTGCATCAGCATGACCCAGATGTGAGACTTGGAGTCAAAGAAGATCATTTTGGAGCTTTAAGATTCGACTGCCCTTCTAGATTTTGGACTTAATGGGCTTTGTAGTCCCTTCATTTTGGCCAATTTCTCCCATTTGGAATGACTGTATTTACCCAATGCCTATACCCCCATTGTATTTAGGAAGTAACTAACTTGCTTTTGACTTTACAGTCTGATAAGCAGAAAGGACTTGCCTTGTCTCAGATGAGATGTTGGACTGTTGACTTTAGAGTTAACGCTGAAATAAGTTAAGACTTTGGGGGACTGTTGGGAAGGCATGATTGGTTTTGAAATGTGAGGACATGATATTTGTGGTGGAATGATATGATTTGGCTGTGTCCCCACCCAAACCTCATCTCGAATTCCCAAGTGTTGTGGGACGTAATTGAATCATGGTGGCAGGTCTTTCCCATGCTGGTCTAGTGACAGTGAATAAGTCTCACTAGATCTGATGGTTTTCAAAAAAGGAGTTCTCCTGCACAAGTTCTCTCTCTTTGCCTGCCACCATCCATGTAAGACATGACTTGCTCCACCTTGTCTGCTGAAATGATTGTGAGGCCTCCCCAGCCATGTGAAATTGTAAGTCCATTATGCTGCTTTCTTTTGTAAATTGGGTATGTCTTTATTAGCAGCATGAGAATAGACTAATAAAATACATATTCAAATTTAAATTTTTGAATGTTTGTATGTGATGATCATATACTGTGATATGTCAGTGAACAAGGTACATTTTAGAAGATTAAAAGTAAAACCTGGAGTGAACAGTGATGCCCTGATAAAAAGTAATTAGAGTTAAGGTGATAATTTAGATGGGAAAGCAAGCAAGTAAGACAAAAGAGAGAAAGAGAGGAAGGAAGGAGGGAAGGAAGGAAGGAAGGAAGGAAGGAAGGAAGGAAGGAAGGAAGGAAGGCAGGCAGGCAGGCAGGCAGGCTCATACCTGTAATCCAAGAAAGAAAGAAGAGAAATAAAGAAAGAAAGAAGAAAGAAAAAAAGAAAAAGAAAGAAAGAAAGAGAAAAAGAGAAAAAGAAAGAAAGAAAAAAAGAAAGAAAGAAAGAAAGAAAGAAAGAAAGAAAGAAAGAAAGAAAGAAAGAAAGAAAGAAAGAAAGAAAGAAAGAAAGAGAGGAAGGAAGGGAGGGAGGGAGGGAGAGAGAAAGAACAACAACCCTCTGGTGGCATAATTTGTATCTGATTGCTTAATTAGATGTATTTGATGTGTGAATAGATTGTAAGTATATAGCTGAATGTCAGGCAAGTCTGCCTTTTGCTTCTTAATTACTCATGCTAAAATGGAAATCTTTGTAATTGACTAATCCTGCCCATGTATTCATCTTATGAAAAAGAAAAACTTGAAAGTTTATACCTAACTATAATTGATATAATCACAAGTCTCACTAATTTTATAACATTCTTCTCTTAGATGTGAAAATAGTGACTTGCCTATAGAAACTGAAAGTTTATTGTAAAGCAGTTCATGCCAAAGATGGTGAATACTCTTCAGGAAACCTAACAGGCAATCTGTTTAAACACAACTAATGCTCATGACGGTAAAGTTAGATAAACAGAATGGTAGGTTATGAAATAATCATTTCCTTCCCTAAAGATACCTGAGTTCTCCACCACAAAAAAGAATTAATTTATTATAATGAAGAGATTATGAAAATTTCCATCTGAGAGTGAAAAGCTAAGAAATGTTGGAGAAGTGTAATAGTACCTATCATAGCCTAGGTTAATTAAATTGGCTACAATATTGGTATCCACCCAATAATTCACTAAAATAATATTTCTAGGGGCCATGAAAGTTATATCACATACAGAAATAAACCAAACTAAAAATAAAAATGTATAATATCTTATAATTCTACTGTAATATCTGTATCTGTACTTTCTGCTAGACCCAATTCATAAGAAAACCCTCTTGTCCCCCAATTTCCTGAAATTAATTTAAATAGAATATGGAATTAAAACTATCTTTGGAATCGTGCAGTATAGTATATCCCATGTAGTACTGTTTGGGGCCATATGAATGCTTATTAAAGCACACAATACAGTGGAAAGGCCAGACATATGGATATGTGCAATCTTGAGTCTCTCGAAGAAGTAGCAAATACTAGGATTTTGAACAAGCTACCTAACACTGCAGCAAGATACACTTTTCTCAAAAAAATTTAGCAGCTTTTCATGTGGTTTTAGAGTAGACAGCTGCAAATATTGAGAAATATCAAATAATTTTTAGACTTAAGGTACCTATTGTGTTACTAGTAATGTTAGAAATATTTATTTTGATATGTTAAGCAGCCCATCAGAACTCATTCATGAAGTGGAAATGGCATACACCAAAACAGGCGACAGGTTGTAGTTCTGGAAGACTATATTGTACTCATGAAAAATTTGCCATCCTGTTTCTGGGAGAAATGATAAAACTTCTGGAAAAACTGATAGCTTTTATAAGGAATGGTCTGAGTCTTAGAGTTAAAGCAGAGCAAGCACCCAAAGGGTCACATAATGCCATCCAAAATATGCCACTTTGGCATGAGAATTCTTTTGAGCTGAAGGCAACTGGTAAGAAACAGATGCAAGAAAAGCTCTGTGCCCTCACCCATTTGCCTAAAAGCAGGACATAAATTTACACAGGATATAAATTGACTCCTCCTTTTAATGAGAAGGGACAAAGGTTGATCATCATAGAAAGCTTTCAACATTTATCAGCCTGGAGACACCACCAGATGAATCTATTTCACAAACTTTATTACTAGCTTTTATGTACCTTCACTTTCCCATTTATTTGCCTTCTCACTAGATATTCAAGGTAGTTTTTCTGTGTCTTGCTGTGTCTATAACAATATGTTGTTTTTTGTTAATGATGCTGCATAAGCCAGCGTTCCAAGCCACCTCTTTAATATTTACTCATGTTTGTCTGGGTATCTTCCATGTATACATGAGTTATAACATGTTAATTTCTATCACTTTTTTTCTCTTGTTAATCTGTCTTTTGTTATAGGGCTCTCGATTATAACTTCAGAAAAATAAAGGGGAAATTATTTTTTCCTCTCCTACACAACTGAATTCATGAATGAGTGTCTCAAATTAAGGGAAGAAAGCAGTATGTAATAATGCAGCCATTCTTTCTATAGATGATAAAACATCAGTTGAAAAAGTTCATTTGGGAAAAGAGATGGATAATATTTGGATATACATGAACTCTTAGACCATCATCAATAGCTTTGCTCTATATTAAGGCATAAGGACAGATGCTGATATCATCTTCTTTACAAGGTCAGTAGATGATCCATAGCTGCTATAGATGAGGCTAAAAATGACTCCAGTCTTCATTGTACTTTAAAACAAGACCATTTCTTGATGGAGTTATCAAAACTATTTTAATACTCTTGGATTTTAATGGGTCAAGAAAATCTTACAAAATAAAATAATTATTTATTATAGAGTTTGCCAGCTCTGCCTTGGATGATTGGATTCCAAGGGTATCCTTATATTGTTAATACAATTGTAAAATTCCAAGTGGAAATTTCAAGGAAGAATTAAAGTAAGTCATGTGGATAATCAATAGTTACTGCTCAGAAAGTGGCAGGAATGTGAAGACTGATGCCCCTGCTTAGGCCCTGGGGGTAGTTACTTGAAATGAGCAGGCACAGATATGTTCAGGTTATGCAACATTGGACAGGAAAGGCTGTATACCTCTAGCCTCTACCAATGCTGCTAATGTAATAAAAGACCATACAGACTGTTAACAGGAAATTGAATTTGAGTAAGATTTTCTGAGAAATTCTCACATTTAACAGGGAGTTGTACTCTACAGGAGCTTTATAAAGAAATCCAGGTTGCTTCAAATGGATTCTCACTGTAGTACTTATGCAATCCATTTTTGGCTCTGTTTACTGCTTACTTGAATCAATAGCAGAGAATGTTTTTAAAAGTATAGAATAAAGTATTTTGCATCAATTTGTTCTCCCCAGTTATATGTTATCAGAACAAAGAATGCATTTCCTTCCTGCCAGCAATCCTAAATGTTCTATAAAGCACTACATCAAACAGATGCATGCTATTCTTTAAGGTCTAAAAGGCACTTCTTTGAGAACTACGGTTAAAAAACAAATATCTGTTAATGAAATAAAAACCTAATATGGGTAAAAAGTGTTGGTTAATGTAAATGGATGAATTTGTTCTTCCTCTAAATGTGGGAGTGGAAAACAGGATATCTTTGGAAAGGTTGTGGGAATGTAGTGCTTGGAATGAAGCCATGGAGGATGATGTAATCTTCCAGTTCCCTATTTTTCCCAACATGTACATTATTCCATTATCTGGAAGTGGAGTGGTCTAGGACTGCTCATTTTGTGCTTGGCAGAATAAGCACTGGTGTGCATGCAGAGTACTTTTTCAGTGCCTATGAACTTTGTGAATTTTCTAAAGTAAAATGAGTCAGAGAGTAATTCCATCTTATTGGCCAAATCATGGTAAGTAGTGATTTTTAGTCATAGAAGCAGCCTCATCTTCCTTTGTCTCCTTATTGAGAATAGACAATACAGGAAAATACAGCAGTTCCAATTGTGCTATTCGAAAAAGAGGCTCTCATTTGGGTACTGATTCTGGTTTAAGATAGGTAATAAATGGGAAGAACATGGAGAAATTGTAGCAGTTGATGACACACATTAATGAAAAATTTTGCTGGAGAAAATGCCTTTTTTTCCTCATAATACAATCTTAGGACAGGGGAATAATACACTTCACTTTTTCAAGGTACCTTTTTCAAGGTACCTATATATGTGATTTAGTAAAAAGATAGCACCAAACATCATTTAATCACCATTGTAAATAATATCTGTTTGATGTTGATTGAGGTATTTTTTGGTTGTGCTTATTATGTTCATTCTTTTAAAGACTTGAAATTTCTACCTTTAAACTATACAGGTCATTTTGTTACTGTCAGTGGTCAGCACATCTACTGAGTTGTTGTGAACCAGGAGACATATCGTTAAGGCGATTATCCATGTTGAAGAGATACACGTCGCTGCTGCTTGCTTGATGTGGCTGCAACACCAAAACTGTTTTGACTATTCTAGGTAAAAAAATGGGGTTTGAACACTACAAAATCAGACACCTAAAGAATCACAGTAGGATCTAAGTAGGTGAATATTGGCATAAAATGGTGGCCAAATATCGCATTATTTACACCTAATATTCAAGAAAGACAGTCATGAGAAACTTTATGACATACTCAGACACAGCTGAATCTATTGGCAGAATATATTCTCAACTAATCATCTCTCATGAGATACAACATTGTTTGTGTGTTCAAAATACCTTAAATGCACTCACCTCTCATCATTCAGTAACAACACTTGGGATGGCTGAACCAACACCAGCTCCAAGGCCTTAGATGTCCTGGAATATTGTGTGATAAGTGAATGATAGGCTATTGTTCTGGCTATTTAGTAACATTGTGAAAAGATGTTATTAACCCACCTAAGGACACCAGAATCACTTTCATGGGAAACTAGCAGAACATTGCAATTGGCCAAGTACCAAACTTAACTATTTCTAATTCTAAGATATGCAGAGAAAGAATACTAGAAAAATAATTAGCAACCCAGCCAGTGATTCCAAGTGTTTACTAAGGCTTAGTAAAAGAACTTTGGTGGATGTACAGTTTGACTTAAGTACTGAAAGGTGAATAGAAATTAATCAGTAAAATATGAGAAAAATTTAGGATATGCTTATCATAAAACTGCACAAATTTTTCAGTGATACTCAAAATGTAAGACATGCTGAAATAATCTATTTCCATGGACCAAACTCATCCCAAATAAAGTACTGGAAAGCCAAGATACATTAAAAAGTATTCTATCTTATGATTTGCTGGACTTCAACACATACAGCCCCAAAATGAGGATACACTTTAGCTTTTGAGGATGTATTTTGCCATCTTCTTTGTATATATCACCTGTATTTGCTCACTACCCCCATGGCATTGTCCCAATGAGGGAAGGTACTTTTTTGAGTTGATAGGAGGTATAAAGACACTTGTCATTGATTGACATTGATTTTAGAATTGGAATGAAATTATTCCCAATGATTATTCTATCATATTATGTATTTACTAATTGATCATGATGCATAGGCAGAGGCAAAGACGGGGACATAAAAGCCTGGAGAAATTCACAGAGAAAATCTTTAATAGATTAGTAGAAAGATGGCCGGCTGTGGTGGCTCATGCCTGTAATCCCAGCACTTTGGGAGGCCAAGGCAGGTGGATCACTTGATGTCAGGAGTTTGTGACCAACACAGGGAAACCCTGTCTGTACTAAAAATACAAAACATTAGCCGAGAAAGGTGACACATGCCTCTAATCCAGCTATTTGGGAGACTGAGGCATGAGAATCACTTCAACCCAGGAGGCAGAGGTTGCAGTGAGCCATGATTGCACCACCGCACTCCAGCCTGGGTGACAGAGCAAGACTTTATCTAAAAAAAAAGAAGATTAGTAGGAAGAAAATAGAAGACACTCCCTAAAAATATCACATTGACAAAAAGTATTTCTCTATATGTTTCTCTCTACATATGGGTTGATATGTTTTGGCTGTGTCCCCACCCAAATTTCATCTGGAATTGTAATCCCCGTGATCTCCGTGGGTTGTGGGAGGGACCCAGAAGGTAATTGAATCATGGGGGCCGTTTCCCCCACGCTGTTCTGATGATAGTGAGTAAGTTATCATGAGATTCAGATCTGATAGTTTTATAAGCATCTGGCATTTCCCCTGCTGGCCTCCATTCTCTCTCCTGCCACTCTGTGAAAACCGATTCTATCCTGAGGTCTCCCCAACTCTATGGAACTGAGTCCATTAAACCTCTTTTCTTTAAAAATTACCCCAGTTTTGGGTACTTCTTCATAGCTGCATGAGAATGACCTAATACATGGGTCACCCATTATATATATATGTGTGTGTGTATATATATGTGTGTATATATATAAATGTATATGTGTGTATGTATCCATGTGTATATAGATTTATATATAATCAAATAATAAAATATCCATACCAGAATGTACAACATTCTAAGAAATAAGAGATAATATTCCCTTTTCTATCTTTTTTCTCTCTTCTTTGTTTAGCTTTTAAGAAATTTCTGAAATCACGTATTATATTTTATCAGCATGTATGTGTATATATGTGTGCATGTATGTCTATGATTGCGTGTGCATGTTAACTAATGCGGCACAACAAAACACACCCCAAGCTTGTCAAGTTAAACAACACATGTTTGTTTGTTATATTTCTTACCTCATAGCTTTTGTGGATCAAGAATCTGGGCAATAGAGAGGGTCCAATAGCAAGATGACAAATACCTAATCACAGAAGTGACATTTTAAAACTACTTATTTTACTTTATTTTTGTGGTAGCTGGGAGCCATCATCTGAGTGGGAGGCCTGATCTCCCCTCGAGGGTGGGTGGGATGTCTGAGGGAGACCTCAAAGGGTCATTCCCATGTGTGTCAGATTCACTGAGTGGCATCTCAGGATAACACCTGGGCTGAGACGCTACTGTGGAGTCTCCATGGTAGGTAGTGGGTGGGTCAGAGATGGAGGCATCCTCTTCAGGTCGCTGCAGTGTGGCAGCATCGTTGAATGGGGACAGGTCTTGGATGGGTTTTAAAGGGTGATTAAATGCTGAGTCCCCATGAGCAGGACGAGACAGAACTCAACATGATACAAGGCATGAGAACATCAATGTGCACAGCAGGAAAGGTCCGGGAAGGGGCCTTGTAGGGGAAAATATCTGCTCTTGGGGATGGATGGCATGAAAGGGGCCTCAGTGGGTGGCCTCTTGCAATGGCAGGATCGTCCTGTGGGATCTCTGGTCCTTGGGTGCCCCGAGATTGCCCCTACCTGTGGTGGGTGCTTTCCTGGTGACACCTTCCTAACCCAAGAGGGAAGGAAATGAATGCTTCCTTTCTTCCCACTCACCCCCCGTACATAGGCTGCAAGCCTCCTATTCTGATTTTGGTAGCAAGTTATCAAAGAAAGAGATTTATGCAAGGTCATTAATATGGTTAGGCTTTGTGTCCCCACCAAATCTCATCTTGAATTGTAATCTCCATAATCACCATAATCCTCATGTATCAAGGGAGAGACCGGGGGAGTCAATTGAATCATAGGGGCAGTTCCCCTATGCTGGTCTCCTGATAGTGAGTTCTCAGGAGATCTGATGGTTTTATAAGGGGCCCTTCTCCCTTCGCTGGGCACTCTTCTCCTTCCCGCTGCCTTGCAAAGAAGGTATTTTGATTCCCCTTCACCTTCTGCCATGATTCACCTTCTGCCTGACGCCTCCCCAGCCATGCAGAGCTGTGAGTCAATTAAATCTCCTTCCTTTATAAATTGCCCAGTCTTTAGAGCAGTATAAAAACAGGTTAAAATAGTCATGAAGGCTAGAGACGGGGATCACTCTTAGAGGCTGCATAGCACGGAAGGTGTATACATGTGTTGAGGTCATCTCTTGTTTGACATACTGTCCTTACAGCATTGGTTTGATTTTCCTGTTTGTTTTGTCGTATATCTTCAACTTCTAACTGACATTTTAATTTATTTTGTTTTGTTTTACAGATGTTTTCTGCTCTTTGGCTGCACACTAATTGAAGAACTCTGTGTGCATAACATGGCTTGAAGAGCAGAGAGTTTTATTGGGTTATTTGATTATTTGTGTCACTAGGGTATTGCAGATTCTCATGTTTTCTTCCTTCCTTTCCTTCTTTCATCTTTTATTCTTGTTTTTCATCCTTTCTCCCACAGGTTGGGCTTTCTACAGAGGAAGTTTTTAATCTTCTGATTGAAAGGACTGTGTAATCCTCAACGATTTTTTCAAAGCCTGCTGAGGGAATAGAGCTGACATCAGGGTAGCTCTCACCACTCGGTTGATAGACTTCTCTGACTATGCCTATTTGTGTAAGGTACCCCACTCACATCTGTGCAAAGGTTTCCCATTTTCATATTTCTCATGTTTTACTGACTGCAAGGAACAGGCTCTAATATTTTCTCTTGCTTTGGAGACATAATTTTCTTTCTGTCAATATTGATAGAAAATTTTGTCTGTATGTTAAGCAGACTTCCAAATAATAATTGTCTGCTTCACTTTTCCATCAACTCTGTGATGACTGCTTCTTTTAATTTGTACATCATTTTGGAATTCATTTATACAAATCAGGATTCTTCCATGATTATTCCAGGAAGGCTTACCTTTTGTGAATTTTCTAAATAATTACCTTTTGCCTATTCCGTTTCCAGACTTACTGATATTGTTCCTGTTATCTTATTTGTTTTTATAATTCTTTGTTTATGTTTTCTTATTTTATAACTTTATTATTATTTTATTGAGTCTTAGAGGAGGATGGAGGCAAACCCATATGTTCAATACAACTGTTTTTTCTGGATGCCATTACTGGTTTTATTATATTCAGCTTCAAATTACTTTGTGCATCTCTACAAAATTAATGTTCCATTGCTTTATTCATGTCTTGCTTAATAAATTTTAAAGCACCACTAGTATCTACAGGACAAGATTCAAATGTCTTTCTTCAGGAACCAGTTTCTGCCCCAGCTTTTGATTCATATTTTGCCAAGCCTGGCTTTGAATATTCACTTTCATACATTGGCTAATGCCATAGTCCCAACCACAAATTACCCTTTACCTTTTCTCTGCCATGGTCTGGACAAATGTGCAATTCCAGTTTACAATTGTGGGTCTCTGGAGGTGTTAATTTATTTGTTCAATGTCAAATAAGTAGTAAGTCTCATAGCCAAAATTTGTGCCTAGAACTGTAACAGTAGGTAGCTAGTCAGGCATGAGCAGCACAGAAGAGGGCTCCTCGTCCCCCTCAACACACACACTAGGAATGTCAGGCGACCATCAGGTGAGGGTCAGGTGGTTGTCAACTGTCTCTCTAAAATAAAAATTAATCATAGATGGCACCAGGGAAAGCCTGTCTCCAAACAGATAGAAAATACCTGAAACTGGTGATTAGCAGCTTCCCAATAAGATCTCAGGAATTGGGCGTATGGGCTCAAGCATGCGCATTAAGAAGCAAAATTGTGTGGTTTAACTGGTATCTGACCTTCCTCTAGGAATGCTGGACTGGTAAGGGAAGAATGCCTCAACTGAGCATGTGTACAACTCCAGTAAACACACTGTGCATACTTCCCTCCCAAGTGCTACCAGGCCACTGCGCATGCAGACAGCCCACACCAAGGAAAGAATCAGAGGAGAAAGGATGCGAGACCTGGGAAGTGTGCCAATATATAAAACCCTAAGTCAAATGTGAAACTAACCACTTGATCTCTCAAGTCACCACTTGGCCCCTTTCCAAGTATACTTTACTTCTTTTCATTCCTGCTCTAAAACTTGCCTCCGTCTCTCCTTCCGCCTCATGTCTCCTTGGTCAAATTATTTCTTCTGAGTAGGCAAGAATTGAGGTTTTTGCAAACCCATATGGATTCTCTGCCAGTAACAGAACCACTGCTTTTAGAACACTCATTCTTTGCATTCTAACAAGATGCTCTGCAACTCATTTACAAGTCTGAAACCACCTAGATTGCACCTTTACGATATTAATACAGTGTTTTAAAAAACAAGACGTAAACATGAGTTTTGTGAAAATAAAAATTCTCTGAAGTTCACGTTTGAAGGCAGAAATTGCATATATGGTGGTGGGGGTAGAGATTAGCATGAGAGAAAATTCTTTAGCAATAAAAAACCTGATTATTCCTGCCATTGGTGATTATTCACACCCCACGTTGTTATAGACACTTTATTCTGAGTAAAACCCAGTTATCAGATTTGTTATATAACTGCCTGCCCGTCTGTGCATAAATTATATTAATTGAAAATAATAATATCAGTTTTATCTAACATTTTGGGATACGAGTATATCTCCAATTTTTGTATTTGATTCTTTTTCATTTATTTATTTTTAATTTTTATGTGTACATAGAAGGTATATATATTTATGAGGTACATGAGATGTTTTGATATAGGCACGCTATATCAAATAAGTACATCATGAAGAATGGGATATCCATCCCCTCAAGCATTTGCCCTTGGGTTACAAATAATGCAATTACACTCTTTAAGTTATTTTAACATTGACTATAGTCACCTTATTATGCTCTCTAATCGTAGGTCTTATCCATTCTTTCTATTTCTTTTTGTACCCATTAACCATCCCCACCTTCCCCAAGCCCCGCACTACCCTCCCAGCCTCTAGTAACCATCCTTTAACTCTCTATGTTCATGAGTTCAATTATTTTGATTTTTAGATTCCACGAGTAAGTGAGAACATGCAATGTTTGTTTTTCTGTGACTGGATTATTTCACTTAAAATAATGATGTCCAATTTCTTCCATGTTGTTGGAAATGACTGGATCTCATTAATTTTTGTGGCTGAGTAGTGCTTCATTGTGTCTATATACCACATTTTCTTTATCCAGTAATCTGTTGAAGGAGACATAGGTTGCTTCCAAATCTTAGTTATTGCAAACAGTGCTGCAACAAACATAGGAGGACAGATACCTTTTTTCATGTACTGATTTCCTTTCTTCTGGGTATACACCCAACAGTCAGATTGTTGGATCATATGCTGACTCAATGTTTAGTTTTTTTGAGTAATCTCCAAACTGTTGTCCAAAGTGGTTGTAGTAATTTACATTCTCACCAACAGTTATGTGGAGTCCCTTTTCTCAGCATCTTCAACAGCATTTGTTATTGCCTTTTTTGGATACAATTCATTTTAACTGCAGGTAAAATGATATCTTATTGAAATTTTTTGATTTTCATTTCTCTGATATTCTCTGATAAAAGGTGATATGAAGCACCTTTTCATATGTCTGTTTGCCATTTGTATGTCTTCTTTTGAGAAATGTCTATTCATGTCTTTTGCCCATTTTTTATTCAAATTATTAGATTGTTTTGTCCTATAGAGTTGTTTGAGCTCCTTACATATTCTGGTTAGTAATCCCTTGTCAGAGTGGTAGTTTGCAAATAACTTTCTCCCGTTCTGTGGGTTGTCGCTCCACTCTGTAGATTGTATCCTTTGCTCTGCAGAAGCTTTTTAACTCGATGTGACCCATTCTGTCCATGCTGGTTTTGGTTACCTGTGCTTGGGCGGTATTGTTCAAGAAATCTTTGCCAAGACAAATGTCATGAAGATGTCCCCAATATTTTCTGTTAGGAGTTTCATAGTTTTGGGTTTTGGATTTAAGTCTTTAATCCATTTTGATTTGATTTTTGTACGTGGCTAGATACAGGGGTCTGGTTTCATTCTTCTGCATATGAATATTCAGTTTTCCCAGCATCACTTATTAAAGAGACAGTCTTTCCCCCAGTGTATATTCCTGGTATCTTTATCAAAATGGTTCACTGTGGGTGTCTCATTTTTCTGAGTTCTCTACTCTTTTCCATCAGTCTACATGTCTACTTTTATGCCAGTAACGTGATGTTTTGATTGTTATAGCTCTGTAGCCTAATTTAAAGTCAGTTTATGTGATTTCTCTTGTTTGGTTCTTTTCTTTCAGGAGAGGTTTAGCTATTCTGGGTCTTTTGCCATTTCATATAAATTAGAGAATTGTCTTCTCTGTTTCTATAAATAATTTCACTGGTATTTTGATAGCAATTGAATTGACTCTAGATTGCTTTTGGTAGTATGAACTTTTAACAATATGGAATCTTCTGATAGATGAACATGGAATATTTTTCCATTTTGGGAATCCTTTAAAATTTTTTTATCAGTGTTTTATAGTTTTTATTATAGAGATCTTTCACTTCTTTGGTTAATTTCTAGGTATTTAATTTTGCCCATTGCTATTGTAAATGGGATTCCTTTGTTATTTTCTTTTCACATTGTTCACCATTGGCATAATGTTATTCATTTTTGTATCCTGAAACTTTACTGAATGTGTTAATCAGTTCTCATCGTTTTCTTGTGGAGTCTTTAGTTTTTTTCAAGTGTAAGATTATATCACCTGCAAACCAGAATAATTTGACTTCATCCTTTCCAATTTTGATGCCCTTTATACCTTTATCTTGTCTGATTGCTCTAGCTTGGAATTCCAGGACTATGTTGAAAAACAGTGTTGAAAGTGAGCATCCTTGTCATGTTCCAGATCTTAGAGGAAAGGCTTTCAGTTCATCCTCATTCAGTTTGATACTAGCTGTGGATCTGAATATATGGCTTTTTTACATTGAGTAATGTTCCTTCTATCCCAGTTTTTTGAGGGTTTTTATTGTGAAGGGATGTTGAACTTTATGAAATGCTTTTTCAGCATGGATTGAAATGGTCGTATGGGTTTTACCCTTCATTCTATTGATATGATGTATTGCACTGATTGATTTGCATATGTTGAACAATCCTTGTATCCCAGAGATAAATCCCCCTTGCTCATAATGAAAGATCTTTCTAATATAGTGTTGGATTTGGTTTGCTAGTATTTTGTTGGAGATTATTGATTCACTATCCATCAGAGATATTGGCCTGTAGTTTTCTTTCTTTGATGTGTCTTTGTCTGGTTTAGATATCAGTGTAATACTGGCCTTTCTTAATGACTTTGAAAGTATTTTCTCCTCCTCGATTTTTTGGAATAATTTGAGAAGGATTGGTATTAGTTCTTTAAGTGTTTGGTAGAATTCAGTAGTGAAGCCATCATGTCCTGGTCTTTTCTTTATTGGGAGACTTTATTATGGCTTTGATCTCATTACATTTTATTGATCTGTTCAGGTTTTTTATTTCCTTCTGGTTCAATCTTGGTCAGTTGTATTTATCTAGGTATTCATTGATTCTAGATTGTTCAATTTATTGGCATATAGTTGCTCATAGTAGCCACTAATGATCCTTTGAATATCTGCAGTATCAGTTATAAAGTCTTCTTTTATATATCTGGATTTATTTGAAAATTGTGTATCCATTAAATATATAGATTTATATGTAACAGTGTGGGAGGGGTGTGTTTGGATAGATTAGATAGATAGATAGATGTATCTCTCTATATACACACACCAATGATAATCATAATCATGGCATTTTTACAGCTTAATTCATCAAAATAAGTTTCTATAAATTCTCAAATAATTGATGATGATTAGCTCTTATTTATTATTTAATATGTACCCAAAATTTAAAGTATTTTTGTCATTTTTCCCCACTAAGCAATACCTGGGGGTACATTTTATTTTCCCATTTAATAACTAACAAAAATATGTAAGTAGTCATACTAACCACATTTGATTTTTTTTTTCCCTATGTTGCATTACTATTAAGTGGTAGAGGCAGAATTTTGCCTCTCACAATCTGAACTTAAAGCAACATTTCTTTAATTACAGGCTGTGAGAGATTGGTTGAAGGGTAAGAGGTTTCATTCAGTTAGACAGGAGAAATAAGTACTGGAGATCCATTGTACAGTATGGTGATCATAATTAGTAATAATGTATAATATACTTAAAATTGCTCAGAGTGGATTTGAAATGTTCTCATCAAAAAATGTTAAATATGTGAGGTGATGAATATGATTATTAATTTGATTTAATCATACCACTGTGTGTATGTTCCTGTTTGTGTACATATAAATCAAAACATCACATTGTATACCAAAGATATACGTAATTTGTAATTTATCAATTAAAAATAATTATTTTAAAAAAACTTAATTCCCAACTACTATGCTACAAATTCCTGAAATTAGAAATAGTGGTCCATCTACTGCCTCTAGAATTAGTTTACCCTGTGAAGAACAATGTCCAGGTTTTAGTGTCCTTTTAAGGAAAATGACACTTAATTGGTGAATTATGTCCCCCTCTTTCAACAACATCTTAAAAATCCTGTAATATTACATGCAGAAATTGGTAACCTCACAGACAAAAAGAAGAAGTTAATATACCCTTGGAGAATTACACTAGAGAAAATGTGTTTATCTTACATTAAAGGTAAGTACTGAAACTTAGAATACTATTAATCTTTATATCTAGGTGTGCATTTCCAGTCAATTTTATATTGGATTTTATAATCATTTTGATTTTGCGTATCAGTTAACTAATTAATGTAAAGATTATATAAACTACATGATCAATTAGGAAATTGTGGTGCCTAGATATATGTCATTCACAAAAGATAAACTGATGACTGGCTATTATGATTCTTACTTTACCAAGTAACAAATTTAGCATCATGAAATCTGTAGTTAGTTTACTTCTGCAATGAACATAACATTAAAATTATTCTAAATAATGTTTCTCCAATTTTTTATATAATGTATAAAGGACCAAAGTTCAAGCCACTTCTACATCTTGCCTGTTAATTAGAAAATATCTTGGATTTATAGTTATGTACTAATCACAAAGTCTTTCTTAGAGAAGTATTAAAAGTGATTTTATACTATATAATGTTATTTATTAAATCCTATGTGATGTTCTCCCCACAACTAGTCTTCATAGTTTATTTTTTTCTCTCTTTTTTTTAAGTCACAATTGTCAAGGGTTATGTCATATTAATATCAAGATAGTTGACCATAATTTTAGATATTAGGCTGAGACATATCAGGACAGCTAACATTTCAGTGTAAGCCAATGAAATATAAAGACAGTTATATAATTAGGAATTAAGGAAAGAAGCATGAGAGAGGCTGCATAAAGGAATCTTCTCTCAGATAATCTTTATAAGCATGGAAAATACACTTTTTAACAAGACTTAAGGCACAATGCAAAATGATAATATTCCATTTTTAAATGAATGTTCACTTTTATAAAGTCTTATGTAAGTAATTGTAGATATTGGCTCAGGCAAAATTTTAGTACCATTGGCTGTACGTTTTGAAATTTTGATATGTTTCTTTATGAGGGATGGATGTGGCAATGCTACCAAGATTTTTTAATACAATGTACTAAAATTTTTAACATATAGAATAGAATATTTGGAACTATGAACTTATGAGTAACATTAGAAGGGAAAACTGTTAAAAATAATGAATAATTTGATAAGTTATTTTTTAAGAAACAGAATCATCAATAAAATTTTGAAATAGAAAATGGACCCAAACAGCAAAATTAGTTTAGAGATTTAAAGAACATCTTTCAGGTATTATTAGCTGTCTCTTGAAAGATATCTGCTTGCAATGCAACCACAGTCTTACAGATGTGTACAGTTCAACATACCTTCTGGGGGGAGAAACACATCTCAATATTTTCAGATGGAAAAAATTCATTTTGTTATTATGGAACTTCAGAACATATTTCAGAAGAATCCAACATAATATATGCCAATTTTAACATTTATTTAATTAATAAAATATTTTATACATAAAAATTTCCAGTGGTTAACTTCAAATGCTATTTTTATAATCCTCAACAGAAAGGATATTAGGAGAACACAGTTCTGAATATATCATGACTATTCATGTTTTGTCACTGAAATATACTTGTAACAGAACATTTTTTTAGGAACATTTTGCAGAGTAATTTTTTTAAATTTATTATTATGTTTTTAAGACAGAGTCTCACTTTGCTGCCGAGGCTGGAGTGCAGTGGCACCATGTCAGCTCACCTCAACCTTCACTTCACGGGTTCAAGCGATTCTCGTGCCTCAGCCTCCCAAGTAGCTGGGACTACAGGCATGTGCCACCACGCCTAGCTAATTTTCTTATTTTTTTAGTAGAGACGCGGTTTCATCATGTTGGCCAGGATGGTCTTGAACTCTTGACCTCAAGTGATCTGCCTGTCTTAGCCTGCCAAAGGCTTTTGCATAGTAATCTGTATGTCCCCACTTTTCCTTTTATTATTACCTTTTGTTTTATTTTGTTTGGTTTGGTTTACTTATTAGCCAGAATATTGTGTTTGGTAATTAATATTTCATTCTTTTGAGAAAATCAAATAAGAGCAAACAATACAAATCTACTCTCAGAAACAGTGACATCCTCTACTATGTGGTCTGTGTAAAATAATTTATATTTCACTATATGTCTTTTGTATGCTGAAAAATCACCTTTTAATAATGAATAGGGCAGAGTCATATCATCTCTCTCAATTGAGAAATTTAATATACTTGTTAGGTTACATGCAGATAAAGCTAAAATGGAAACCCCAAAATTACTTATTTAATATTTATATGTTGATTTTGAACCAAGAAAATATTTCCATATCATACACATCAGAATTATTGAAAGAGGCACTTTTTAGAGAAATTAACTTTTAAAATTAAATTCTCTTTCCTACTCCAAATTGTTCCACTTAATGTCAGAAATACCTTACATAAAATATCCACTGGTCTACTCACATGACAGCAACTTTTATTGCAAGAGGATATGCCAGAGTTTGATTTGTTATTAATGTCACAGTTATGACTCACCTCTTATGGTAGCACAATTGTCATGTTAACTGTGTGCTTTTCAATTTACTCTTAAGCAGGAAATAAAACAATGTCCAGCTGAGAGATTGCTAGGGGTGTTGAAATGAGTCATATGCATTAGCAGGCATTATTTACTCATAAATCCCATGTTTACTGGGAGCATTTTGCAATCCCAGAAGGTGATCATAAAGTTATTTTGGCTATGTGTTGGATCAGTAGCAAACAGGAATTGCTATTATGAAATCATTGCACTGAAATGTGTCTGATGCCTGAAATAGAGCCTCATATTCAAAAGAACATCGAGGACTAAGAAGGCACTTACCAAACTACTTGATACAAATATGGAAAACGGCTAAGTACTCTTTCAAAAATTTATATTGATTTTGTAGGTACATTTCACATGAATACTCGATTCTTTTAGCTGCTTCAGAATAGCTTGAGCTAATTCCACATCAATCTCATATCACCAGTGTAGCATCCTGTGTTATTCCAGTGACGCTTGGCAAGAGCTAATGCATCTCCTCTTGAGCCATCTGCCATTAATTCTGAAGCTAAGCTACTCCAGAATTTCACTCATCTGGAACCTAGGGGCAACACACAGACACAGACACAAGCACACTAACACACACACAGGCACCCACAGGGAGAGAGACACACACACACAGACACACACACACTCTTTTCCAAATATTGGAGGGTAAAAGTATTAAACTAGTCATCTATAAAGTAGAGTGTTTCCTATGCAGTAAATGGTAGTGTAATCAATTATACATGTACTGTATTTCGAAGCCCATTTTGAAGCACATGTGTTGACTGATTTGTCAAGGGTCTTAAACACAATCATTAATCTAATCATTTATCTTCTGGAAATCTGTTCGAGTGAGACATTATTAAAAACATTTTGTATAAGAAAATTTATTGCAGTGCTACTAACAGAAAACATAAATCAGAAATATAGTAATGGTAACAATAATAACAAATTATTAATATTTATTGAGCTCTATATGATTGACCAATGTCTATGCCTTGCTCTGTATTATTTAATCTTGTCAACAACCTAATAAATTAGGTTCAAGTATTACATGCATTTTGAAAATGAAGTAACAGTGCATATGTTTGAGCACAAACAAATCTGACTTTTAAAATATTCATTAATTAGAGAATGCTAATGTTATTTAAACTATATTGCAAAAGTTTTTACTAATAATCTTTATTATAAAACAATTGAGTGCCTGTTTATATGCACATTTTGCCTCAATCTTACTTTATAGCTAAAATGTAATCAACCATTTTCTGTCCCCAATTCCATTAAACAATATGTGAGATGAATATATTCTCATTCTTGAGATTTTCCACCATCTCTAGGCAAGGCTGAATCTTTGGATGGGTGACTAGCACAGTTGCACAGGCCTCAACTCTTAGAAGGGTCTACACTTAGAGTTTAATGATCTTCATTGCAGACTTTTAATTCTTTTCTTTTTTATTTTTTGGCAGAGCTTTGCTCTGTTTCCAGGCTGGAGTGCAATTACATGATCTCGGCTTATTGCAATCTCCGCCTCACAGGTTCAAGTGATTCCCCTGCCTCAGCCTCCCGAGTAGCTGAGACTACAGGCACACGCCACCACATTCAGCTAATTTTTTGTATTTTAGTAGAGATGGAGTTTCGCCACGTTGGCAAGGATGGCCTCAATCTCCTGACCTCATGATCTGCGCACCTCAGCCTCCCGAAGTGCTGGGATTACAGGTGTGAGCCACCAAGCTTGGCCTACATCTTAATGTTATCTCTGAATTTGTATTTTTAAGTAAATTCTGATTGGATAATGCATCATGTGTCCAGGACTTGAAGCTGCTACTCCCTCATTATCCTGCCACCTGAAATTTTGCACCTCACAGGGCGCCAGCCTTGCTGCTCTGCCCATCGATCTCTGCCATCCTCCATACCTGGTGTGAGTTACCACTGGAAGTAGTCTGTGGCAGCAGCAGCCTTTGCCTTATTCTGACAGTGCCAAAGTGGGTTTGGTGGGTGACTCAGCTCAATTGAGCCTCTTGCCAACTCCCAGCACAGGTGCAGAGTGCATCTGAGTGTGGAGGTTGTTGACTCTTATGACATGAGAAGTGCAATGTGGACATAAAATTGTGAATGATGTGACTATTCGAACAACACAAACAGACACTGGCAAGGATCTGTTTCGCTAACAAAGCTACACAACTGCAGCAGAAAAGCTCCATGGAGGAAGAACTACTGTGCAAATAAAGGTTTCCAGCTGCCAATGATGCTAACAAAGTGGAGAAAGGGTCACAGCAGGTCCCTCAGAAACCTTCCCCAGCCGCTTTTATGAAATTAACACCCTTCACTATTTTGTCTTCCAAAAAGTAAGGATTTTCTCTTTAATATCTCATGCCTCTTCCAGCTTTATTACTCTGTGATTATGTGTTCATTTTTAAGGCATAATAAATAAGAAAAAAATGAGATTATTTGAGTTTACTTTTTCTAAAAGTTCCTTCTAGATGCAATAAATGAAGTTAGTAAAATGCAGTAAAAAGGCTATATAATATATATACTCTTTAAGAAAAAATGCTTAATATTTTTACCCCTTTAATTTGCTTTCATGATTCCATCCATGCATTTTGTTGTACTTATCATGGCAAAATTTATTTGTGAAGTATATATCGTAAAGTCTTGCTCTATGGTCAACAAACTTTAGTTAACTTTTAACTTTCAACATAACATTAGATATTCACCTCTCCATTTGTTTGGAGTTAAATTGTCACTGCTCATTTGCTTTTTTATCTAAATTAAGATTTTCTTTAACTCAACACAATAAACGCCATATATGCCAAGCCCACAGCTAACATCATACTCAACTGCGAAAAGCTGAAACATTATCCTCTAAGATCAGGAAGAAGACAAATATGCCCACTTTCCCTTTTTCTGTCAACATTGAAAGGGAAGTCCTAGTCTGAGAAATGAAGTAAGAGAACAATCTACAGGCATCTACATTGTAATAGAAGTTAAATCGTCCTTGTTTGCAGACACATGATCTTATATATAGAAAACTCTAAAGACTCCACAAAAAAACTGTTAGAACTAATAAGCAAATACAGTAAAGTTGCAGAATAAAAAACAAACAAAAATCACCTGTGTTTCTATGCACTACAAAGAAACTGAAAAGGAAATAATTAATCTAATTTATAACCATATGAAGAAAAATAAAGTACTTAAGGAAAAAATTTAACAAAGATAGTAAAAAAAAAAACCTTGTACACTGAAAACTACCCAAAACAATCTATGTATTCAATCCATAGCTATCAAAGTTCCAATGACAGTTTTTTATAGAACTAGAAAAACAATCCTAAAATTTGTATGAAGCCACAAAAAATTGACTAGCCAAAGCAATGTTGAGCAAAAAGAACAGAGCTTATTGCATCACATTGCTTAATTTCAAATGTAAAACAAAGCCATAGTAATCAGATCAGTATGGTACTGTTACAAAAATAAGACACATAGACCAATGGAATAGAATAGAGGACCCAGAAATAATTTTATGAATTTACAGTTAATGATTTCTGACAAAGATTCCAGTAACACACAATGGAGAAAGGATAATCTTTTCAATAAATGATGCTGAGAAATGCTAAGTTGATGTAAAATGTTCACACCAGAAAAATAATAACTGTGAGGTATTACATATTTTAATCAGCCAGATTTAAATATTCCACAGTGTATATACATGGAAAAACATCATGTACTTGATAAATATATACAGTTACATCTGTTAATTTAAAAGAAATGAATTAGGGGGAAATAAACGATGCTGAGAAAGCTGGATATTCACATGCAGAAGAATAACATTAGACTCTTATAACACAGAAAAACAATCAAATCAAAATATATTAAAGACTTACATTTCAGACCTGAAACTGTAAAATTACTAGAAGTAAATAGAGGGGGAAAAAAAGCGCCATGCCACTGACTTAATTAATACATTTTTTGGAGCTGAGTCTGTAAGTACTAGCAACAAAAGCAAAGTACACAAATGGGATTCGCAAACCGAAAAGCTCTACACAGAAAAGGAAACAGCCAACAGAATGAAGAGACAACGTACAAACGGGAGAAAATATTTTTAAACCGTACATTTAATCAGCTTAATATTCTATATGTAAGGAATTCAGACAACTCAATAGCAATAAAACAAATAACTTGATTTTTATAAATGGCCAACAGGTTTATTTGAAAAGGTTCAACATTACTAATTATTGGGGAAATTCAAATTACAATCACAATTCACTGATAATCACAATGAGGTAACATCTCACACCTGTGACTGAAATTCAATTACAATCACAATGAGGTAACACCTGACACCTGTGATTGAAATTCAATTATAATCACAATGAGGTAACGCCTCACACCTGTGACTGAAATAATGACAATCACAAGAGGTAACACCTCACACCTGTGACTGAAATCAATTACAAGCACAATGAGATAACACCTCACACCTGTGATTGAAGTTCAATTACAATCACAATGAGGTAACACCTCACACCTGTTAGAATGGCTATTCTCAAAAAGACAAAAAATGATAAGTGTTAAGAGAAGATGTGGAGAAAAGGGAACTCTTTTACAACCATAGTGAAAAACAGTATAGAGGTTCTTCAAAAACCTAAAAGTAAAACTATCATATGATCCAAATATATATATATCTCCAAAAGAAAGGAAATACATATATCAAAGTGAAATCTGTGCTCCCTTGTTTATTGCAACACTATTCATAATAGCAAAGTTATAGAATTAACTTAGTTGTCCAGCAGTGGATGAACAAAAGAAAATGTGGTATATATATGCAATGGAATATTCTTCAGCCATAAGAATAATGAAATCCTGTCGTTTGCAATAACAAATTGCATCATTAAACATTATATTAGATGAAATAAGCCAGGCACAGAAAGAAAAATACCACACGATCTCACTCATATGTAGAATCCCAAAATGTCAAACACATAAAAGTAGAAAGTAGAATAGCATTTACCAGGGACTGAGGTTAGGCGCTAGCTGGGGAGATGTAGGACCAAGGATTCAAATTTTCAGTTAGGCAGAAGGAAACATTCAAGCAACCTATTTTATAATATGGCAACTATAGTTAATAATAATGTATTTTATGCTTGAAAATTGCTAAGAGAGTAGATTTTAAGTGTTTTCACCCCCAAAAGCTATGTGAGGTAACACATATGTTAAATAACTCGATTCAGTCATTCCACAATACACACATATTTCAAAATATCACATCATACACAATAAATATATGATTTTTATTTGTTAATTTAAAAAGATATGATTTTAAAAAAGATTTGTTCTATTATTTCCCTTTGTTTCTGCTTACATTAATAACCCCTATATTTTATTATATGAATATGTTTTGTTTTCACACACGTAAACACATGTACACACACAGAATCTTTAACTGAAATGAAGAAGACTTGGCCAGGAAAGAGTTTAGGTTTGGGGAGTTGTTACATATACAAGTGGAAAAGAACAGCTGTTAGATTTGTTTAAATATCTGGAACTTAGAGGAGGAGATGGAGTTGGAGAGAGAAATGGGAGTCATCAGAAAATATTTCACAAGTCTCGGAGACTGGATCATTTTGTCTGAGGAGACGGTAAAGACGGAGTAGCGGAGAGGGCTTAGAGCTCAGCCCTGCGGCACCCTAACAGCATCACAGAGTGAAAAGGTTCACCAAAGGAGACTAAAAAGTATTCTGTGTGACCATGGGGGAAAGCCAGAAAACAACCACAAATGCAAAATCATCTCCCTCGACCCTCCACCAAAACAACAACAACAACACCACCACCACCTAAGTGAGTGAGACTCGATGAAAGCTAAAGGAAACATGTTTCAAGAAAAATGGGTTATTTCCAATGCCACTATGAAGTCAAGGATAAATACCGAGTACTGATTACAGGTTCTGGCAAAATTTTAAAATATTTATGAGCCAGTTAAGTGTTATTTTAGTGTTTATGATGTCAAAGTTGTATTTGTTGTGATAGAGAATAGGTGGAAATGGAGATCGTACATATTCATAGCTGTTATTCTAAGTTTTGTTGTAAAAAGTTGAGCCAAATGAGGAGATAACCAGAAATCTACGTGCATTCAATGTACTCTTGTGTATTTTATTTTGTTATTTAAATGGAGGATATTCAGTATGTGTATATGATTATGGACAAAAAAATAGATAATGATTGCAAAACTGAGGTCCATAAAAGGTAAGAAGGGACAGATCCAGCGGTTGGTAGAATGTCTGGATTTAAATCGGGGAGGGCTACTTCCCTGAGTAATAGAAGATGCGTTTGATTATATGAGTTTGGAGGCATGCAGGCTGGGTCTATATGCTTTGTCTGTGAATATGGTGTGAGGTAATAAATGGTCATGAGGTATGAAACATTCTTCTGGGAAACAGGAAAAGTTACATATGAGGAAACTGTTGGATAATTGTCTAGGTTTATGAAGTTAAAATGTCAAAATGTGATTCATCCTAAATTTGAGGTCAATCCAATCATCATCATGTATTTGGCAATAATCAGCTACTTGGGGTTTAATTCCAGAAAATGTATCAGTAAATTTACTCCTCTGAGTTTCTAACAGAGGAGTACAAGAGAAGGATGACTCAACAGAAGAACTCAAGAGTGAATCAAGTCAATGTTGAGAGGACTACTCTGTGCAACCTATGCCAGGTAATAAGATGAAAATCTGAGGGGTGTCATGTCTCTACCTTACATTCCCTCAGTTGACTTCAACTTATAACTACAGGTGCAGTAAACCGTTCACATGCATGCTGATAGTTTCCTTCCTCAAGTGCCACTAGTTCTCAGCTTATCTGCCTTATCTGCCTTAAGGCTTTCTCTCTCTCTTTTTTTTTTGGGGGGGGGGGGTATGGAGTCTCGCACTGTTGCCCAGGGCTGGAGAGAAATGGCGTGATCTCAGCTCACTGCAACCTTCGCCTCCCGGGTTCAAACAGGAGACTTCAGCCTCCCGAGTAGCTGGGATTACAGGTGCCCACCACCACACATGGCTAATTTTTTGTATTTTTAGTAGAGACAAGATTTCACTATGTTGCCCAGGCTGGTCTCAAACTCCTGACCTCGTGATCCACCTGCCTCGGCCTCCCAAAGTGCTGGGATTCCAGGCGTGAGACACTGCATGTGGCCAAGGCTTTTTCTAACACTTCAATATTTTTCTCAGCTTATATTCACAATACTTATCATCTGACAATAACAAGAATTGAGCCCCATATACAAATCTCAACCAATGACATTGTGGAATCATTGAGTAAATTCACCAACTTCTACACCCTTCTATGGAAAATTCTAAAGTGTGTCTTGCACACTTCCACAGAGGATCTTCAGGAAGCTTGTGCTGCATTTGTCTATTGTAATACATGGATTATTATTGCACACTGTATCTGCTTCTTCTTTTCTTTAATTCACTTTTCCCACATCCTGAGTTTTTCTTCTTGAAATCACCTCACAAATAAACCACACGCACAACCCCCCAAGCACTTAGATTGCAGTGTTTCCTTTAGTGGAATGCCAACCAGGACAGAGGGTGGTCATGGAGAGTGAAGTGTTGAGGATGCTGGATTAAAATAATTGTAGAGGTAAATAATTGATTCGGTTATTGTACTAAACTGTGTAACTTGGAAAGATGGGAAGTGATGCTTGGATGATGATAGATAGAAAAGAGATTTAAGAGGTAGTGAAACTAAGTTTTTACCTCTAAGGAAGGCTTGGAGTGTAACTAAAATGAGTGATTTGCTCATGTGTGGCTAGAAAAAAGTGGTGATAAGTATTGGTCAGATTATCTATGTGGATACTGACACTGCTAAAATCATAATGGGGTGACGGGCATGGTGGCTCACGCCTGTAATCGCAGCACTTTGAAAGGCCGAGATGGGTTGATCATTTGAGGTCAGGAGTTCGAAACCAGCCTGACTGACATGGTGAAACCCCATCGCTACTAAAAATACAAAAAAAATTAGTGGGGTGTGGTGACACAAGCCCGTAGTCCCAGCTACTTGGGAGGCTGAGGCAGGAGAATCACTTGAACCTGGGAGGCAGAGGTTGCAGTAAACCAAGATCACGCCACTGCACTCCAGCCTGGGTGACAGAGTGAGACTCCATCTCAAAAAATAGTAATAATAATGGGCTCGATGGTTATGATTCAGAGCTAAAATCATAAGTAGAAGATTGGGAATAACAAGAAAGTTTGTAGGGAACTTAGACAGATAATATTTACTTTATAGAGATAGGACATATGAAGGGGAAAGAAAGAGAAACAGAAAACCACAAGCGGGACCAAAGAGGACATCCAAACAACATAGTCTTCCAAATTTTTTCAGTGTGGGTTTTACAGAAAATGCTTCCACTGTGAATGCTGCAAGAGAACACTGCTAGAAATGAAGGCCTAATATAGCTGGTCTAGGGCTCTGCCAAGAACTTGGGGGCGGGGTCGGGGGGGCAGCAGTTGAATGTGAGATGAGAGATGAAGACTCTAATGCTACTTGGCTTATCAATAGGAATTAGCAACAACTCTGTGCAACACTATAGGAATTGCAAGCAGCAAAGTGTTCATGGCAAGAGGATGACTCCAGGTTCCTTTTGCAAAAGGAATTTTAAGAGGTCTGGAACAGTAATCTTTACTGTGCTACTAATGTGTTGTGACCCTGGGCTAGGTTCTTAACCTTTATTTTATCTGCTTTAGTTTCTTCAATTTATAAAATGCAGATGAGACAATGTTGTGTGGGTTAATTAGTGTTCCTAAAATATTGAACATTATTAAATGTAGTTAGAAGCACTAATTACTCACACTGACAAAGAGGCAAGGTTTGGGATAGAGGCAACTGCGTTTGTGATAAGAGTATCGAGTGCCCTTTAACCTCTTAATTTCATATGTGTCTTGACTTTCCTAACAAGACGTTTCCTGCTTTGATGTCAATAAATTGAACAAATCTTACTAGCACATGAAGACTGATATCAGCCAAGTGAATATTTTGTTAATATTCCCTATATAACCCAGTGTAATTAATACTATGATAATAGACAAAGTGATATAGTAAATAGTGCTTGTGATCTCAGGTCAAAAAAAATAATTGGAGTGCCCCATAATTGTATGTGTGTGACCGACCTTGGGCTAATTTGAATCTCAGAGCATTCACATGGATTCAATAATAATAATAACTGAAATATACATGATCATCTCTTATTCAGAATAGTTGTAAGGCTTCAGTGAAATGGTATTATCTTAAAATATTTTTGAACTGCAAATGAATAACTAACTATCATTACTATTTGTTTGTTCTAATTCTTCCCATCAAACTTAAGAAGAAGATTTCTGTGCTTGTCCTTCCTTCCTGTACCTGTGATTGTAAGAAGAGCTACTTTGTCAATTTATTCAGTCATTCATCCATCCATTTATTCAATGATCAAGTATTATATATCTTAACATGTTGGAATTGAGCCTGAGGTAAAGAAAAATATAATAGGTAGTCCTTGTACCCAAGGGATTCACATGCATTTAAAAATAATTATAATGCATGATGCTGTCATGTTAGTATTATAAATACCACACAGACATGTTACAAAGTTGTACAATCTCAGCAGCTTATAAATATATGCATATATTATCTCATAGTTTCTTTCTTTCTTTTTTTTTAGACGGAGTCTCGTTCTGTCGTCAGGCTGGAGTGCAGTGGTGCAATCTCGGCTCACTGCAACCTCTGCTGCCTAGGTTCAAGTGATTCTACTGCCTCAGCCTCCTGAGTAACTGGGATTACAGGGGTGTGCCACCGTGCCTGGCTAATTTTTGTATTTTTGGTAGAGACGGGTTTCGCCATGTTGGCCAGCCTGTCTTGAACTCCTGATCACAGGTGATCCACCTGCCTCAACCTCCCAAAATGCTGGGATTACAGGCATGAGTCACTGTGCCCTGCCTCATAGTTTCTGTAGGTCAGGAATCTGGGTATAATTTAGCTGGATATTCTACTGGGAATCATGTAAACCTACAATTAAGGGTCCACCCAGAGTTCATTCTCAGCTAGAGGTTCAACTGGGGATCAATCTACATCTAAACTTCAGGTCATTGGTATAATTTATTTCCTGGTGACTGTACAATGACTGAAGGCTCTAGCACTTTGTTGGCCGATGGCTAGGGACTGCTCATAGTTCTTAGAAGTTGCTTACAATTTCTTGCCATTTGGGCTTCTTCAACATGACCACTTTCATCATTAAAACAGCATAAAGATTTGTCACCTTAAAGAGAGTCCAATTCCTCTTTTAGGAGCTTTAACCTGATTATATTAGACCTACCTAGGATAATCCCCTTTTTTTGATTCACAGCATAAACTGATTTGTAAAACTTAATTACATCTGCAAAATCCTTGCTCTTTGTCATATTCTATTGGCAGGAAGCAAGACACAGGTCCTGCTCACACTCGGAGGGAGAATATTCTAGATGATGTGAACACCCTGGGAGCCACTTCTAGGATCTGTCCACAACAAATGTGAAAGAGTCTGAGTTTCAAAAAAATGAAGCTTTAATTAACACTAACAATAAAAATAAGAATTAACATTAGGAGGTCTTACATTCTCAAGGTTATGGACAAAAGTGAACAAATACAGGTTGAATTTCCCTTCTCCAAAATGGCGAGGACCAGCTGTGTTTCAGATTCTAAACTTTTTTAGGCTTTTGAAATATTAGTATATACACGGTGAGATATCTTGGGGATGGGACCCATGTCTAAACAGGAAATTCACTTATGTTTCATAACACCTAAAACACATAGCCTGGACATAATTTACACAATGTCTTAAATAATTTTGTGCATGAAACAAAATATTGACTGTCTTTTGACAGACCCATCACAAGAGGTCAGGTGTGAAATTTTGCACTTGCAACATCATGTCAGCTCTCAGAAAGTTTTGAAATTCGGGGCATTTTAAATTTCAGATTAGAGATGCTCAACTCATCCTTCAATTTTATTAGTTATATAGAATCTATAATCACAATATTATGTAGTAATAATTAAAAAAATAAAGAAGGAAGGGAATAGCAAATTCTCTGAGTGAGTAGGAGGATCGGTTATTTTTTATAGGGTGATCAGTGGTAACCTGTCTGACACAGATATTGTATTAGTCCATTTTCACATTGCTGTAAAGAACTGCCTGAGACTGGGTAATTTATAAAGGAAAGAGGTTTAATTGACTCGCAGTTCAGTATGGCTGCAGAGGCCTCAGGAAACTTACAATCATCGGGGAAAGCAAAGGGGAGCAAGGCACAAGGGCAACAAGGAGAATGAACACAGGAAGAACTACTAAACACTTACAAAACCATCAGACCTCATGAGAACCCAGTCCCTATCATAAGAACAGCATGGGGGAAACTGTCCCCATGATCCAATTACCTCCACCTGGTCTCTCCCTTGACACGTGGGGATCATGGGGATTATGAGGATGAGAATTCAAAATGAGATGTGTTTGGGGCCAGCAGCCGTAACCATATCAGATATGTTTAGGCAGATGCCTGAAGGAAGCCATGCAAATATCTGGTGGGAGAATATTCCAGGTTGGGAAGTATATTTAATGACATATTCAACTAAGACTTTGAATTTTACTCCAAGAGAAATAGGAAAGCATTGGGAGGGGCCATTAAAAAGGATTGTTCAGACATTGCATATAGAAGGTGACATTGGTAAGAGATAAGGAAGTAGGACCTAGTTATCACATTACTGCAGAGACCCAATTGAAAGGTGAGTTTCACTTGGTGTTTGAATACTTATTAATGAGTGAGTGGTTAAATCTCAGGTACATTTTCAAGATAAAACTGGCACAATTTGTGGATAGATTGGTTGTGGATAGGGATGCCAAAGATTTTGCAAGCACAAGAAAGGTGTTGTCATAAGCTTAGAGGGAAAAATCTTTGTAGAAACTTGCACAAAGCATTCGTTTCTAAGTATTGATCCCTGCATCACCCCATTATTTAAAGAACAGGAAGATTAGGAAAACTATCAAGAAATACAAAATAGAGATGAATCATACAAATAAGGGAGATACTATAACGTGGAGTCCCAGAAGTTGGGGATCAAATATGTATAAAATTGAAGTAATATTATTTAACTTTCTTTTCTTTCTCAGCCACCTGCAGATAGTAGAAAAGTCAGAAGTGTTAGATTAATCATGGTTGTAGTTATGTAGGCATATAGTATAAAGAACGAGTCCGGTCACGGTGGCTCACACCTGTAATCCCGGCACTTTGGGAGGCTGAGGCGAGTGGATCACGAGGTTGGGAGTTTGAGACCATCCTGGCCAATATGGTGACACCCCATCTCTACTAAAAATACAAAAAGTAGCCAGGCATGGTGGCATGCGCCTGTAGTCTCAGCTACTCGGGAGGTTGAGGTGGGAGAATCGCTTGAACCCGGGAGGCGGAGGTTGCAGTGAGCTGAGGTCGGGCCACTGCACTCCAACCTGGGTGACAGAGCAAGACTCTGTCTCAAAAAAAAAAAAAAAAGAATGATAAGGGTAAAGGGTTTAAGGGTATATATAAGGGAGTGATTCTTACGGATGACAGATTCACAGTTTGGAAGAAAGGGAAAACAGAACGCAGGGGTCAGAGGTGACAGACTCTTTGCTTGACCACTCTAATTAGGCTCCTGATCCTTCTCCTAGGTCCATTTGTGCACTCTTCTGTAAAATCCAGTGTTAGCAAGAACACTGCTAAGTCAGGTTAGCAAGAATCTCCTATCTTTGACATCTGAACACCCTCAATATCTGATCCTCATTCTCAACTATTCCCCAAGTGATTTTTGATTACCTAGGTCTGTCTTTGCTAGAATCCTGTTAGTTCAGTTTAACTGTTATTCTAAGCCTAATTCATAGTGTGATCTTGGGAGCTGTCCTTGTCTTTGGAATAGAGGCAACCAGAGGGAATAATTGCAGAAATATTGACTTTCTTCATTTCTTCTTTAGTTCTAAATGTATCTCAGATTCTGAAAATGAAACACCATATAATTTCTTTTTCAGATTTATCTTTATTAATTGGAATCAGCAAAGAATTAATAAAATCAAAAGGTACTCTAGTCACCAAGGGGGCAGTGATTTGTCTGACATTAGTGAATGGCTTGGCTTTTAATATAAAATATTTTTATGAAAGAAAATGTTGCTGACTTGTGTATAAGGTAATTAACTTTTCAGGCTAGCTTCAAAGCATTTATGTTTCTTTAAAAAACATATTTCTGTTCAACCAGTGTGGAAGACAGTGTGGCAATTCCTCAAGGATTTAGAAACAGAAATACCAGATTGAGCCAGCAATCCCATTACTGGCTATATACCCAAAGGATTAGAAATCATTCTACTATAAAAATACATGAACATGTATGTTTATTGTGGCACTGTTCACAATAGCAAAGACTTGAAAGCAAGCCAAATGCCCATCAATGCTAGACTGGATAAAGAAAATGTGGCACATATACACCATAGAATACTATGCAGCCATAAAAAGTGATGAGTTCATGTCCTTTTTAGGGACATGGATGAAGCTGGAAAACATCATTCTTAGCAAACTAACACAAGAACAGAAAACCAAACACTGCATGTTCTCACTCGTAAGTGGAATCTGAACAATGAGAACACATGGACACAGGGAGGGGAACATCACACAGCAGGGCCTGTCAGGGGGTGGGGGGCTGGGGGAGGGATAGCGTTAGGAGAAATACCTAATGTAGATGATGGGTTGTTGGGTGCAGCAAACCACCACGGCATGTGTATACCTATGTAACAAACCTGCACATTCTGCACATGTATCCCAAAACTTAAAGTGTAACTTTTAAAAAAGAATATGTATATATATATTCATACACACACACACACACATATATATGTATATATATTTCTGGCCAGGTGCAGTGGCTCCTGACTCTTATCCCAGCACTTTGGGAGGCCCAGATGGGCAGAGAGTTCAAGACCAGCCTGAGCAACATGGCAAAGCCTTGTCTCTACAAAAAGTAAAAATAATGATAATAAAAAAAGCTAGGCCTGATGTGCACTTGTGGTCCCAGCTACTCAGTAGGCTGAGGCAGGAGAATCATTTGAACCCGGTAGGCAGAGGTTGCAGTGAGTTGAGATCATGCCCCTGCACTCCAGCCTGGGTAACAGGGTGAGACTCTGTCTCAAAAAAAAAAAAAAAAAAAAAAAAAGATTAAAATAAAAATATATTTCTAAGTAATTTGTTTGAATTTTATAAAGCAGGGTCCAGTTATTACAGGTATTACAGAAGCTGTACTTGCTATTCAGTAGTATGATGTTTTGCTATCTCTGTCCTCTCAATAACTTCTGGTTACGGATACAAGGACATGGAACGGTAGGAAATTCATAACTGCTTTGCTTTTAAAATCATTATGATGTAGCTGAAAAGGCTTCAGTAGACTGGCTTATAAACAACGAGAGTCAGGCAAATAGATTGAACTCATACTATAAAATACCTTAGTTCTACCCTTTTTACAATATCTGACAAATCATTCATTTTGCTAGGTTTACAGAGAGTCATTTAGTAAAATGAAAGGCATGTCCTATGAATCAAGATTTAACAACTCTCTATTAAAGTCTAGAGCATCATGATACTAACTTCTACTTTCCCTCCCTAGTTGTCTGTGTTCTAGTTAAATGATCTGTTTATCTCTTCATAGATTTTTATCTCAATAAATTGCAGAGTCCTAGAAATGGAAGGTGTGACTTATCAAAAGGTTTTTTCAAGGAGCAGGCATTTAGAATATGAGTGATGATTGAAGTTCATTGGTTTTTCCCTAATATTAAGTATTGTGTTTTTGTTAGTTTTTTTTTTTTTTTTTTTTTTTTTTTTTTTTTTTTTAGTAAGGAGGTTGTATGATATATGAGATTTGATAAATTACTTACCCCCTTGATTACAGCCATATCTCAGAGAGATTACAGATTTAGTTCTAGGCCACAGCAATAAAGCAGATATTGCATTAAAGTGAGTCACACAACATTTTTGGCCTCCCAATGCATGACAAATTATGTTTACACTATATTGTAGTTTATTAAGTGTGCAATAGCATTATGTCTACAAAGCAATATGTAGACCTTACTTTAAAATGATTTGTTAAACCATGTGAGCTTCAGCGAGTCAGAATCTTTTTGCTGGTAGAATGTCTTGCTTCCATATTGATGACTGTTGATTGATCAGAGTGGTGGGTAATGAAGGTTGGAGTAGCTGTGGTAATGTCTTAAAATAAGACAACAATGATGTTTCTCATATTGTTTGTTTCCTTAATGAAAGATTTATCTGTAGCATTTGATGCTGTTTGCTAGCATTTTACCCATAGTCAAACTTCTTTTCAAATACGATAATTTCAATCCTCTCAATTCTGCCACTGCTTTATCAAGCAGGTTCATGGTATTTCCAAAAAAAAAAAAATGTGTTGTCATTTCAACAATGGTCACAGCCTCTTCACAGGAATAGATTTCATCTCAAGAGATCACTTTCTTTGCTTACTCATAAGAGACAACTCTTCATCTGTTCAAGTTTTATCATGAGAGTGAAGCAACTCAGTCTCATCCTTAGGTTCCATTCCTCATTCTAAATCTCCTGCTATTTCCACCTCATCTGCAGTTTTTTTCCTCCACGAAAGTCTTGAATCCCTTAAAGTCATCCGTAAGGGCTGAAAGCAACTTCTTCCCAACTCCTGCTGATGTTGTTAATTTGACCTCCTTCCATGAATCACAAATATTATTAATGCTATCTAGAATGGTGAATCCTTTCTAGAAGGTTTTCAACGTACTTTGTCCAGATCCAACAGAGGCATTACTATCTCTGGCAACCACACCCTTACAAAATGCATTTCTTCAATAATACGACTTAAAAGTCAAAATTACTCCTTGATCTGTGGGCTACAGGAAATGTGTTAGTAGGCATGAAAACAACATTCATTTCCTTATACATCTCCATCAGTGCTCTTGGGTGACCAGGTACATTTTCAATGAGCAATAATATTTGGAAAGTTAACTTTTTTATGAGCAGTTGGTTTGAACAGTACGCTTACAGTATTCAGTAAAGGATGCTGTAAACCAATGTGCTGGCATCAAGCACATTGTTGTTCCTTGGATAGAGCACAGGCAGAGTCGATTTAACATAATTCTTGAGGGCTCTAGGATTTTGAGGATAGTAAATAAACTTTGGCTTCAACTTAAGGTCACCAGCTTCATTAACAAGAAATTTGGTCTTTGCTTTGAAGCTTTGAAGTCAGGCATTGATTTCTCTCTAGTTATGAAAGTCATAGATGGCATCTTCTTCCAATAGAAGGTTGGTATTTTGTCTATCTTGAAAATCCGTTGATTAGTGTAGTTTCCATCGTCAATGATCTTAGGTAAATCTTCTGGATAAGTTGTTGGAGCTTCTGTGTCACCACTTACTGCTTCACCTTGCACTGCTATGTTTTGGAGATGGCTTCTTTTCTTAAAACTTATGAACCAATCTCTTCTAGCTTCCCACTATTTTGTCTGTAGCCAGACTACTAAAGCTTTCTCCAGATCAGCATTAAGAATGTGTTCACTGAAATATTACTTTTAATTATCTTTAAGAATTTTTCATTTTCATTCACAACTTGTTTACTTGTTTGGCACACCAGGCCTAGCTTTAGGCTTATCTCCACTTTTAACATGGTTTCCGGCTGGGTACAGTGGCTCACGCCTGTAATTCCAGCACTTTGGGAGGCCAAGGCAGGTATATCTCCTGAGGTCAGGAGTTCAAGACCAGCCTGGCCAACATGTTGAAATCGCATCTCTACTAAAAATATAAAAGTTAGCCAGGCATGGTGGTGGTTGCCTGTAATCTCAGCACTTTGGGAAGCCAAGGCGGGCAGATTACAAGGTCAAGAGATCGAGACCATCCTGGCGAAAATGGTGAAACCATGTCTCTACTAAAAAGTACAAAAATTAGCTGGGCGTGGTGGTATGCCCCTGTAGTCCCAGCTACTCGGGAGGCTGAGGCAGGAGAATCACTTGAACCCTGGAGGTGGAGGTTGTAGTGAGCTGAGATCTCACCATTGCACTCCAACCTGGGTAACAAGAGTGAAATTCTGTCTCAAAAAAAATTTGGATGGTTTCCTCACTAAACTTAATGATTTCTAGCTTTTAATTTAATGTGAAAGATGTATGGTCCTTCCTTTCGCTTGAATATTTCAAGGCCATTGTAGAGTGATTAATTGGTATTGTAGAGTGATTAATTGGTATAATTTTAATATTGTTGCGTCTCAGGGAGTAGGGAAGACCAAGAAGAGGAATGGTTGTTTGGTGGAGCAGTCAGAACACACGTAATATCTATCAAATAAGTTTGCCATCTTATATGGTTTGTGTACCGCCAATCAATGACAATAGTAACATTGAAAATCTCTGATCGCACATCAGCATAACTGATATAATGTAGGAAAAAAAAAGTTTGAAATATTGTGAGAATCACCAAAGTATAACGCAGAGACACAGAGTGAACCCGTGCTGCTGAAAAAATGGTACTGATAGTCTTGCTTGATGCTAGGTTACCACAAACCCTCCATTTGTAAAGAAATGCAATTTCTGTAAAGCACAGTAAAGGGCAACACAATAAAATGAGATATACTGATTTATATTTATTCACATACTACTCTTTATCTGTGTATTAGGGTTCTCTAGAGGGACAGAGCCAATGTATCTAGAAGGACAGAACTATATATGTGTAAATATTTGTGTATATATGTGTGTGTGTATATATACACACATATAAACATATATATGTATATATAATATTAAGTATTAACTCACATGGTAACAAGGTCCCACAATAAGCAGTCTGCAGGTTGAGGAGCAAGGACAGCCAGTCCAAGTTCCAAAACTGAAGAATTTGAGTCCAACGTTCGAGTGCAGAAAGCATCCAGCATCGCAGAAAGATATAGCCTGGGAGGCTAGGCCAGTCTCTCTTTTCACATTTTTCTGCCTGTTTAAATTCTAGCCATGCTGCAGCTGATTAGATGGTGCCTACCCAGATTAAGGGTGGGTCTGCCTTTCCCAGTCACTGACTCAAATGTGAATATCCTTTCGCAACGCCCTCACAGACACACCCGGGATCAATACTTTGCATCCTTCAATCCAAACAAGTTGACCTTCAGTATTAATCATAGCAATCTGATATCAGAATGAACTTAGCTAAACATACTCAGGTGGCCTTTTGGCATACATGTAAAGGGATGAAATAGAAAGAGTGTTGCTAGCAGTGATTTCTGAGAACTGGAGGGAATCTGCGAGGTACTGAAGGAAAGCAGGTATTATTAGATATTGGTGGAGCTGAGGGGCCTCTGCTTTCCAGATAATATTTATAATATTTGCTTATGTTTTGTTTTCCTTCCCAAAAATGTGTGTCTCTAGGTTACAACACCATGATTTGTTAAATATAAATTATGATTCAAGTAATTATCAATAATTATTAATTACTAATGCAACCTGTACATATTTTTTAAAAATGTATTTATATTTTATAAATGATTTTTCAATTTTTTTGTTAATTATAATGTACTTGTAATCGTGTAAAAAAATTTAGCAAGAGTTTGAATGATGACATTATTTTCTTTATAGTAAATATATCATGAGTTTTCAGGAGAAAGGACCATTCTAATGTATGCAATTTCCTTGAAATGTTGATGTAAGAATTCATGTGAAAACAGGGGCTTATTGCACCTACTAGATACAAAAGTGTATAACAGTTAAGATGTTGAATGACAAGGTTTGAAATCATAGAGGTGCAGATTAGAATCATGCCTGGATAGAATAAGATTGAGTGCTCAACTAGATATTTATAAAAAATATTTTAAACGTTTTCAAGAAGACAGAAACTTATTAAACATGACATGCACAAGAATGCCATAACAAGAAACTGCAGTAAAGGGAATTTTATCTTTCAAATCCTGTTTAAGATGATAAACCAAGTCTGCAATGACCTGTGACCTACACCTAATTATTGCATTTGTTCCACAACCTATTAGGCCTAACTCCAAGAAACATGTTTTGGAAGAATAAAATGAAAAGAAATTTGCAACACCAGAGTTATGAATTAAGCCCGGCTAAATTATCCTCTTTAATTTTACTATGTACCAGTGTGGTGTGTTCAAAGTATTTTATATAATCTGCCCATCAAATACAGTCACACTGAAATGTAGTTATTAGGTCAAAGGCGTGTTGCCAAAAGTGATTCGTCAAGGAAGAGAAGTGAATATGTTTTTCAAAACGTGCAATTTAAAGTAATAGAAACTCTTTGCATATTAGATATGATCAGTATGTAAACAAGATAGTCTTCTATTCAAATATGCTTTTAGATGTTTCCTTAAGTAGATGTATCTATTTGGACTTGCTACATTTTCCATAATTTCTTGTCTGAATTAAAGCAATAGCCTTATAATTAGCTGAACTGATTTGATCCTTATCTGTCTTTCATAATTTTTCTAGATGATAGCCAGAAATCTTGTTTAGAAACCTAGGTGAAATCAGGCCGGGTGTGGTGACTCATGCCTGTAATCCCAGCACTTTGAGAGGCTGAGGTGGGTGGATAACTGAGGTCAGGAGTTTGAAACCAGCCTGGCCAACATAGTGAAACTCGGTCTCTACTCAAAAAACAAAATTTAGCCGGGCCTGGTGGTTCACGCCTGTAATCCCAGCTTCCCTGGAGGCTGAGGCAGGAGAATTTTTTGAACCCAAGAGGCAGAGGTTGCTGAAGTTGCAGTGAGCAGAGATCACGCCACTGCACTCCAGCCTGGGCAATAGAGCGAGACTCTGTCAAAAAAAAGGGGAGGGGAGGGCAGGGAAAGGGAAGGGAGCGAGGGGAGAAACCTACATGAAATCTTTCCATTCCTTTGCTAAAAACTTTTACTTAGCTCCCTATTTCAGTCTAACTCTTTATAATGACTTGACCACCAACGTGATCATGCTGCCCTTAGTTCTCCACATCTTGACTTTTCCTCTGGTTTATTCATCTTCTTCCCTAATCACACTGGCCTCATCATAGCTCTCTCCAAATGTGCCATTCAATGTTTTGGTCAAATATCACCAAAAAGAGGCCTGTTCTCATGGGCCTCAATAAATGGCAACCCACCCCCAGGCCCTACCAACAGCTGCAAGCCCTTTCCTTGCCCTACTTTAGCTCTGGCTCCAGAAGGCTCATTGCTTTGTAATGTAACATACCCTGGGTGTGTCAGGTGCACTGTTATCTGTCTCCTTGTCACTTCTAGAATACAAGCTCCATAAAGGAGGTGTTTTTGCTTGGTTCATTGACGTATCTTAAGAAAATGGAGTTGAACTTGACTCACTGTAGGCCTTCAATATATACAGTTTTAAGTCAAATTACATAAAAATAGAGAAAAAAAATGCATGGTTTTGTTTTAATACAAGTAGTGGTATTAAAGTGTTAATTGTCCTAGGAAGCAAATGAGCAGAAGTTCTACAATCTATTTTTACATTTCTTTAAACATGATCAAGTTATATAGAATTGAAAATTCACCTTCGAGATGTTTTCTGTTGTTTGAATTCTGATGAAGCAGTGTCTTTCTTTCAGCTCACCAAATCCATCAAGCCAAGAAAACCTACAAATCTAAATCCAGACTTTTTACAAAGTACATATTAAATGATCTTTGAAATTAAGCATTAACGGTCATGAACAATGGAGGAAGTTTCAAATGCCATGTATCAGAAAGGTCTTCACAAGAAAAATGTCATTTGACTCATTTCAATAAGCATTATTATTTCAACAAATCAAGGAGTGTTATAACTTAATTTTCATGATTCAGGTTTGCAATTTTCATCTAGTTTAATGTTCGCAGGCTATCATAATTTTTGTTCACTTGGTATTATTAAATTAAACTCCTAGGTTATGAAGTTTTTCCTTTAAAATCTTCCTTGCATTTTGCAAATAAATGTTAGATGTGGCAGCATTCCAGTGAAATATATTGTGCTTTTGCCCCATCAACAGGTTGACAGATTTGCTGCTGAAACAAAATGGGTTGTTCTCTTAGGTTTTTAAACCACATTGAGTATCACACATGAAAAACTGCAAGGGGGGCAGTTGGTAGAGTTTCCCCCATCCTCCTCCTCTTGTGCTTTACATTTCATTGTAATGAGAAATTGAAATATAACTCTCAGCAAGAGCCAACTACAAAATCATTCCTTTCCCTTTTGAGTAATGATCTTCTCATAGTAAAAAAGTGAAATGATGAAAAGGTTACAATATGCTTTAAATCATTCTTGAAAAGGTTATAATTGCATCATTATTTGGGTCATTGTCAAATCAATGCTTTAGTTCTCCATATGTTAGCCATATTAGCCATCGGGAAAATATGATACAATATTTGTTTTTGCACTTAAGAATAATATGTTGTTGTGATTCTTTAATATAAATTACTTTCAAATTCAGTTTATGCTTGAATGTTTCTTTCTTTTAATGTCAATCTACTACTTAAATTATTGCCCATGTAAACAAAAATATTTTCTTTTGCATAAAATATGCCTCGCATGGCAAGTTAAACATCGTAATCAGATATAAAGGGTATCAAAATCAATTGCAGACACTCAATGCAATCTACAGCACTCTATTTGAAGTATCAATCCACAAGTACAAAAAAAGAAAGTTACCGCAATAATGTCATAGTGGTATTTCATAACATTTTCTATTTCTGTACTAACAGGAATTCAGGAAATGCTGCTTGGATGTCAGTGTTAAATGCTTCAGCCCTTAAATGAATAATTCATATTTCACAATATATTCAATTCAAGCCAGGAAGTATTAGTATCATAATAAATTGTCACCACTCCTTTGCAAGTATAAATAATACACCTGTGTCTCCCACCCCAGTTCAACTCTATCTGATTCCATGAGTCTGCATCATTATCACCAAAACCTTCTAGTTGCATTGCTGTCATGTTTGTGTTAAAGAGACTGATGAGGCAGGTTTACTGTCAAAATACGTTAGTAAAAATAAATTTAGTTTTTTGAAATGCAAAAAAGAAAAATTCTAATAACTACATGAATAAATCAAAATACCCATCACATGTCAATTAACACGTCCCCTTTTTTTTTTTTTTTTTGAGATGGAGTCTTGCTCTGTCACCCAGGCCGGAGTGCAGTGATGAGATCTTGGCTCACTGCAAGTTCTGCCTCCCAGGTTCAAGCCATTCTCCTGCCTCAGCCTCCTGAATAGCTGGGACTCTAGGCACCCACCACCACACCCAGCTAATTTTTGTATTTTCAGTAGAGATGGGGTTTCACCATTTTAGCCAGGATGGTTTCGATTTCTTGACCTTGTGATCTGCCCGCCTTGCCTCCCAAAGTGCTGGGATTACAGGTGTGAACCACCACAACGGGCCAACACTTCCCATTTTTAACAGAAGGCCTGTGGTGGTGCCAAAATGGTGATTTTTCTATTTAATCATTTTGCTGTATGTTTGTTTTCTCAAATAAGTATTGAGTTCTACATAATCAAAACCAAAGTATTGCCATCTCACCATCCTACTTAATGACATTTTATAGATCTTTAGTAACTTTAAGTCATTTTCAAATGATTAAAATTTAATGAATTTTTAATCCTGGAGAGACACTTGAAAAACCGGTCAAGCCTCAGAAAAGCTCTGCAGTAAAAAGAACATTCTATCTATCGCAGACCATATGTAAAAATGATACGTGCTTGAGGACATGATAACCTATTAATCATTTTCAATTATCTTTTAAGTAGATCGCATTTTCCAACAGATTTATTTATTTGGTCAATTAATAAATATGATTTTTCTGTTTGGTTCTCTCTTCCCACAAGGACATCGACTACAATGCAAGTCATTAGTGTGGGATAAAACAAAACAAAACTTCAGCCTCCCACAGTGTTTTAGCTAAAAAAAAAAAAAAAAGTTCTGCTTGATACTTTGTTTTATCTGAGTAGTCTTCTATTCAGCCTAAATATCTTATAACTAATTTCTACTAATATATATATAGAAACAATACGTATATAGAAACTGTATAAACTATATATATATATTTGAGGCAAGAATCTCACTCTGTCATCCAGGTTGGAGTGCAGTGGCACTATCTCGGCTCACTGCAACCTGCGCCTCCTGGATTCAAGCCCTTCTCATGCCTCAGCCTCCCAAATAGCTGGGATTACAGGTGCACACCATTATGCCTGGCTAACTTTTTCTTTTTTTTTTTTTTTTTTGGAATTTTAATAAAGATGGGGTTTCACCATGTTGGCCAGACTTGCCTCAAACTTCTGGTCTCAAGTGATCCACTGGTCTCGGCCCCCCCAAAGTGTTGGGATTGCAGGCATGAGCCACAGTCCCTGGCCTGTACTAAAAATATTTTAATGATATATGTTTTCTAATATGTGGTATGTAAAAGATTAGGTTTTTCTTGTTTTACTTTTTTACTGTTGATTTCAGTGATTTTAAAATGAGTAAAGAAAGACAACTGTAGTTCCTAGAAAAATAAATATATAAAAACAAGTACCTGAAAGCAGAAGATTGTGAAAAAGCAAAGCAGACACTGGAAGGATCCTTACACTTGGAAACAGGGATGAACATAGGGCGAAGAGCTATTTACTTATTTCATTGCTTTTATCATGAGATAGTTCAAATTTATATCTGACAGGAAGGCTAACATTTCAACAGAAAAACTCACAGTCTCATTGTTTTGAAAACACCAGAAGCCAGAATTTGTGGCAATCAGAGCATTGGAATCTAAAGGGAAAAATTCCAGAAAGGAGAGATCCAGGGAAGAGGATCTATGAATTCTGTGTATGAATTCTGCCCAAATATATGGCTCACTCCTGAACCAGACAGTCATGGGGCCGGCTTCACACAGGCTTTCTCATAAGTCCGTTAAAGCTAAAAGAAAATAGGATGAAAATCTGGTCTGCCACCCACTTCAGAAAACAAGAGTTTTGTTATTTGATTAACTGTCAAATCAAATTAGATCATGAGAATTCTGCTCTTATGAATGGAAATAGCATGCCAATAAGAAGACTTGAGGGAGTCTTTGCACCTTTATCCATTTTGCTTTTCTACCACAAAAGAATACAGCTTTATGCCCTTCAACCATATGTGGATGTAGCTACAAGGCACCATTAATGAGGAATGGGGCCCTCGCCAGATACTAAATCTGCCAGCATCTTGAATGCTACTAGGGTAGCGTGCAATTGTAGTCCCAGCTACTCAGGAGGCTGAGGCAGTAGAATCCCTTGAACCTAGGAGGAGGAGGTTTCAGTGAGCTAAGATCGCACCACTGCACGCAGCCTGGGTGACAGAGCTAGACTCCATCTCAAAAAAATTTACGTTTTCTATATTTTTACATACGTATAATGTGCATATATGAACATATGTATATATGTACAGAGCTAGAGAGACAGAACAGAGGGTGAAGAGATGCACAAATTTTCTATTGCTGTGACAAATCACTGCAAATTTAATGGCTTAAAATAACTAAATTTATTGTCTTATAAGTGTATTATCTTACAGTTCTTCCTGTCAGAAATCTAAAATCTCACTGGGCTAAAATCAGCAGGGCTGCATTCCTTTTGAAGACTCTAGGGATGAATCCATTTTCCTTGCCTTTTCCAGCTTCTAGAAGCTGTCCATCTTCCTTAGTCTATGGTGCTATCCTCCATCTTCAAAGCCAGCAATGGAGGGTTAAATCCTGACATCATATTACTCTGAAACTGTTTTGTCATCTTACCTCTTTTTCTGACTTTCCTCTTCTGCTTAGTCATCCCATTTTTAAGGACTTTTATAATTACAGTTGACCCTTGAACCACAGGTTCGAACTACGTGGATCTACTTATATGGGAATTTTCTTCCACCTCTGTTACCCCTGAGACAGCAAGATCAACCCCTTCTCTTCTTCCTTTGCCTCAGCCTACTCAGCTGAAGATGACAGGAGAAGGAACTGCATGATGGTCCACTTAATAAATAATAAATATATTTCCTCTTTCTTTATGATTTTCTTGATATCGTTTTCTTCTCCAGCTTACTTTATTGTGAGAATGCGGTATAGAATATGTGTAATATACCAACTATGTGTTAATCGACTATGTTATTGGTAAGGCTTCTTGTGAACAGTAAGCTATTAGTAGCTAAGTCTTTGGGAAGTCAAATGTTACAGTGAATTTTTGGCTGCATGGGAAACAACTGAAAATATATGTACAGTTGACTCTTGCACAGTGTGAGGATTAGAGATAGGAAATCCATGATACCTCTCTACCTTAAGAACAACTGATAAGCAAACTTATTCTATCTGCAATTTAATTTCTCCTTGCCATGTAACCCAGCATATTTACACATTTTGGGGATTAGGGCATGGATATCCTTGGGGGAATCAGCATTCAGCCTAACACAGTATATATTCTGCATTTGGGGAAGTGGATTTTCTATAAATGCTTTCTTGTTAAAGTTCCAAGAACATGGCAGGGTGCGGTGGCTCACGTCTGTAATCCCAACACTTTGGGAGGCTGAGGCAGGCAGATCACGAGGTCAGGAGATCGAGACCATCCTGACTAACACGGTGAAACCTTGTCTCTACTAAAAATACAAAAAAATTAGCCTGCCATGGTGGCTGGTGCCTGTGGTCCCAGCTACTTGGGAGGCTGAGGCAGGAGAATGGCATGAACCCAGGAGGTGGAGCTTGCCGTGAGCCGAGATTGTGCCATTGCACTCCAGCCTGGGCTACAGAGTGAGACTCTGTCTCAAAAGAAAAAAAAAAAAAGAAAAAAAGTTCCAACACCACCAGGAGATTGCTGTTGTATATACTTCTACAGAATTGAGAGGTGACAACATTCTAGCAGCCATCCAGGAAACACAAGCTCTGCCAGCATGTGGGGAGCAAGAGTGTAAGTGAGGGGCCTGTAGGCCAAAGCCTTTATTGGAGTCCAGCGTGTTGCCCAAGCATGTTTTTCTCTAAGAGTTCTAATTGATGGCCTGAGTTCCACGAAATCATTCTGTGACTGAGAAGTGGGCAGTGCTGCATGTCTGCTTTGTCCATGTGGGGTGTGGAGGTCAGTGGGGGTTTTCAGCTGGATACAAGTAGGTTATATCCAGCTATCCCATAGAAAAGTGGTCACTTGGATGCAGATGTTTGAGCCAGATATCTGGATCAACCACATGGAAGGACTGGGAGGGAATGGTGAACTGGAAACGGAGTCAAGGGTGACTAAGCCCCAATTCTGCTATGAGAAAGTAAAACCTAAATTCAGAATAGCTACTAAGGCAACATAAAATCATAAGAATGCATCATACTGGGAAGGCTGTGATGCATCTTACAGAAAAAATACATGTGTTAAGCTTGCTCAGACATGAGTTATAGTACTGTTGATAAGTTCAAAGTTTACGCAAACACTATATCAAATAAGGTGTCATTAAATGTTGGGGTGATCAGACCCAACACCAGGTCATGGAGGTGACAAAGTCTGGTGGAGTCAATGGATTGAGAAAAAGTTTGGGAGAGAAAGTTGGGACCAGGGGGCCATCGCTGGTGTATGGAGGCTGCGAAGGCCCCAAGCTCTGGGAGCCCACACTATTTATTGGTAATCCAACACAGAAACAGGTGGTGAGAATGTGGAGGTCAAAAGGATGAGTTACATTAAGCACATGATTTCCAGCTGTAATGGTTTAGCATTTGCTCTGCTACTTAAGATAATAGGGAACAGGTTCTTTTAACTCAAGGTACAATTGATCCTGGGAGAGCAAGGAGCAAGGAGCCAGCAAGTCTAGACACATTCCAGAGCCACAAGCCCTGGATTCTGTTGAAGCCACAAGGGATTTTATGCCCTGCACTTAGATTATAATGCATCAGGGTAGGCTTCCACCCTTTAGCACAGAGCTTGGTGTTCCCAAGGCCACAAGGGGTTTTAGACCCTGTACCCCAGACATGTTCCGAGACTCTTTTACATTATGTCAGACATGCAAGCCCTGCCTCAGCTTCTCCCAATACTCAGCTTTTTCCCAACAATTAAACAGAAATGCACGTAAAACAAAGTTATGGATTATCAGGTTAAAAAATGTTATGATCAGAGGCTTACAGGAACCTAACCCTGTATTTCCCATAGAAGCAATAGCTTAGGGTTGGTTAGGTGGTGTTTGCAGTGACATTGAGGCCATAACAATTGGTGAGAATCAACTATTTGAATTTCTCTCTCTCCATTTTTTAAAATCCCTCTCTCTGTCTCTGTCTCTCTCTCTCAGTGTATATATATATGTGTGTGTGTATATATATATATATATAAGCTCTTTGATGTTGATTTTGCAGTTTAAAATGGTCTAGTCATCCTGAATTAATAGCATCATGAATGACTTAGAATTTAGTAGCATGATCAGTACCCTTAATTTTCTAAAAGAAACAAAAAATATAGCTAATTAGTAAGCATAAGTAATGATAAAAGGCCAGAAATTAAGGATGATATTAGCTAGGCTCTGTAAAAACTTTACTTCACTTTTTGCATCATTTAGAAATAGGTTTGTGGGCTGGGCGCAGTGGCTCAAGCCTGTAATCCCAGCACTTTGGGAGGCTGAGGTGGGTGTATCAACTGCAGTCGCGAGTTAAAGACCAGCCTGACCAATATGGAGAAACCCTGTCTCTACCAAAAATACAAAATTAGCTGGGCATGGTGGTGCATGCCTGTAGTCCCAGCTACTCAGGAGGCTGAGGCAGGAGAATTGTTTGAACTGGGAGGCAGAGTTACGGTGAGATTACTCTACTGCACTCCAGCCTGGGCAAGAAGAGCGAAACTCCGTCTCAGAAAAAAAAAAAAAAAAGAAAAGAAAGAGAGCTTTGTGGTGTGTAGAGAAGTGGACTAAAACTTTACTATGGACTAAGACAGAACATGGTAAAGTTTTACACCAAATGTAATGGAATAAGCTTTGTGCGGTACATAAACGCTGAGAGCTAGGAGAGTATTCTCTGGTTTTTTCTGGTTTCAATAAGCAGGTTTAAATTTCTTTTAAACAAATTACACATACCCATTGTTAAGAGTAAAAGAAGAAAACTCCATCTTCAACACCTCATTGACCCTCTTTAAGTTAAATAATGACTTATTTCATGGCAGGCACAATACACATATGGCAAGAGAAAGTAACAGATAAAATAAATGCTAAAATAGAATTACTCATTCCTCTAATCCATTTAATTTGATATTATAAAGCCGCTGCCAAATATGTTTAAATTTTTTTTTTCTTTTTGTTTCGACACGGATTCTAGCTCTGTTGCCCAGGCTGGACTGCAGTGGTGTGATGGCGTGATCTCAACTCACTGCAACCTCCACATCTAGGGATAAAGCAACTCTCTTGCCTCAGCCTCTTGGGTAGCTGGAACTAAAAGCTGCACAACTGATTTTTGTATTTTCAGTAGAGACGGGGTTTCACCATGTTGGCCAGGATGCTCTCGAACTCCTGTCCTCAAGTGATCCTCCCACCTCGGCCTCCCTAAGTGCTGGGATTACAGGCATGAGCCACCGCACCCAGCCTATAAGTTTAAAATTCTTACTTATATTTGAATTGTTTTCCCTTGGTTTTTAAAATCTAATACATATTTTCAGTATTTGCTTTATATGAAAAGGAGTTTCCTCCTATGATTGTCACCGCTCAAGAAAAAAAACAAACATTAGACTAAACAATGTTGATTTTTTCATTTTTAGGGATTTCACAACAAGTTAAAATAGTTAGATTAAAGAAAACTTTGAACTTTAGTTTTGTTTTGCTTTTTACTGCCTTGGGCTAATGTGGTTTCAAATTCCATTTTAAAGTGAGTTTGATGATTTTATTTAAGAAAAAAGAGCTTCAGGAACCAATTAAAAATCTAGTTTGGGGACCACATTCCAGCTCTGGGAAATAAAGCAATTTAAAGTTAATTCAAGCTACTCTTTCTTCAAAAGCAGAGATCCATCTCCTAGGGAATGTGTTAATCCTTTCGTTTTGGTTAGGTTTAATTTTTCCATATACTGAGGATTCACCAAAATTTTAAAGACTTACATGATTAAATCATTTTTATAAGTAAAAATTATTTGTTAGAGGGAATATTATTTCCCATGTTGAGTCCTCAGAAACATGTCTAATCATTTAATTCTAACTTACAAATTTCTGTTTTTATATGTTCAGAGTACATTAGAATATGAATATCAGAGACCTCCTCTCATTAAAGGTGACTCATGAATAACACCTTAAAGAATGGACTAAATATTGTATGATGGGAAAAAAGAATGGGAAAGCGTGGGATATGCAGTCTTTTACTTAGGTATGGCACTACATGAGTTCTTAAAAGTGACAAAATATATATGAATAAAATTAAGCTTTCTTGATGTAATGCTGTGTAATGATTTTATTGCAAGAACAATTGATAGTACAATTTTCCTAAACAAGTAGTGATTAATAAAAATTATGGTTAAATATCAATATTGTTTCTTAAAAAATAAATTAGATTTGGAGGGCTAGGGAAAGTACAAAGTGAGTAGTTTAAAGTTATTTACTTCTTGAATGGAATAATGACAGGCTCTGTAGAGCCATAGTACATTTTTTGTCTAATTCAATTTAGTTCATCCAATTTTATGGAACTCCAGATTATCTGTTGGCTGCTTAAACAACCCATAATTGGTGAAGACATACTTGAAAACCATATGTCAATGTAACATGGTGATTGCTGTGATAAAGACATGCAAAAGGAACTAGCGAAGTACGAATATGGTAATATAAATTAATTTAGAATTCTGACATAGCTTCCAGAAAGTGAGAACTCCGATTGTGTCTTGAAAGATAAACAAATTTCTATAAACACAAATGCATTTATACAAATATTTTGAACAAGAACCCATAGAATGGAGAAACAGGAGTCAGGAAACATGGTCTGAAGGAAATTTTAAGAGTAAAATTTGTAGAAAAATTGATACTAAAATAGGGATCTGGTCAGAACTTCTCCCCATGAACTCTAGTTGGATCATTAAGATCAACTAGGGTCACTGCAATGTGATTTTTAAAATATGTAAATGATTTTGATATTTATCTTGTTAAGCTGAATATCCAAGTGCAGTTATGACATAAGGAAGAGCTAAAAAGTTGACATTTGGATATATGAAATTAACAGTGATGATGGAGACAATGAGATATAATTAGGTCTTCAACAAAAGGGAATGAAAAAGATAATTCAGATCAATAAACCGCAGGAAACAGTCCTTATCTACTATCTCGTACATGCAGGTAAGGTTTAGAACTGGCAGAATTTATCGAAAGATGGTGAAAATTACAGTGAGCATGCATCTAATTGTAAGTTTCCAAAAATGTTCACATGAACGTTTCAATTAAATGAAATAACTCGTTTCATTTTGTAGAAGTCTGCACTACATTTTCCATCCATTTCATTGTATAATTTCCATAAGAGAAATACTCTGAATACATGTAATAAAATACATGCCTCAGATACATTTGAAAAGCAAGAATATTATCTTCTAATTATACGTAAGTGTATTCTGTCTGTTTAAATTTTAGAAAAGTGATTAGGAATCACAAAGATTAAAGCAATAAAGGAATGAGGAAGAAGAAATGAGAGGAATCAAATCTCAATTTTTGCTCAGACCAATTGCTGAAGACAATTAGGTCTGGCAAACTGTTCGCCTATTGCTTTAGAGTCAATAGTCACAACCTTGATTCTCTTAAATCTTTACTCTGTACACAATGTTTCAAAAAAGATATATGCAGCTAGTAGTATTAGTCAATAAACTGGTCAGATTCACTGTATATTTTAAATAATTCTTTGATAATTTGGAGAGATTCTACATTTTATAATCAACATCTATCCAAACAGCAAATCAATATTTTTCACAAATATGGTAAAATTATTTTAAAATTTATTTAATAATCATGTATTTATTTTATGGTATGAATACTGATGATGTTACCAGCATTATGTCACATCAGTATACACTTCATTTCAGTTTTCTATATTTCTTTGCCTTTTAGTTTAATCACCTCATTTGTTGTCTTTCAGTTTTCGGATAAGATCAGACACCTGCAGGTCTTTTGTTTACTTGAATTATTTTTTGGGACAGGGACAGAGAGAATGGCAATATAGATTATATTAGTTTACCAAAAAAAAAAAAAAAATCAGAAAGCATTCTACAATTCTTGTGGCTGTGCATCTTCCTTCTATCACAGAAATAGTTCATCATATCAGTATAAAGCCCACCAACATTCTTACATGTACCATGCTAAATTACACAGTACCCCTTAAAACCCACAATTAATTTGACCACAGTTATAACCACTGATATATTTTGAACAATGAACACACAATTTTAAAATAATATAATCAAATGCTCACATATTTTAAATCCACTAATTTAACCAGAATTACTATATAGGTATCTGTATGTGTATGTATTTATATGATAACACACGAAAAACCAAAAAATTGAAAAGTACACATGAAAGTACTTCTCTGAATCTGATTATCCTTTTCCCAGTACAATATCACTCACTGAGACAGTTATTTTCAGTTGTTTTGTATTTAAACACTAAAATAAGTGATACTTTCTTTGAGAGTATTTCTGTTTCCTCACAATGACTTGATTTCATAAGGACTTTGTTGTTCAAAGGCAAATAAATTAATTCATAGTCATTTGACATTCTTAGGCATCTATATCACTTTACTTACACAACATAAAAGCAAGAGATGGTTTAGATGATGATAGAGTTATTAGTAATGGATGCATTAATTATTATATGTTCAATTGTTTAATTTATGCTTTATAATTAGGAGAGAAAATAGCTGAAGAGGAGAAGGATAGGGAAAATCATGAATAGAGTAATATGCATCATATTAACACACAATAATTAGGAATATAATCCCACAACAAAACTACTGTAACATGAGCCTGAATATAGGAAAACTTGGGACCCTAGCCAAAAAAAAAAAAAGCAAATATGATGTCTCAAAATTTACAATGCTCTATTTAAAACACTGTGGCTATTAGGCTGATTAAATTTCAGTGAATTTATTTAGTTTTGAGAAAAACCACAAAAATACCTCAATACTTTGTGTATGAAGGACATGGCTTAAAACACTAAGTTTGCAGCCCCATACTTAAGTCAATCTATGTGTTCCTTCCAGCCTCTGTTTTCACAACAGTGGCCTACTAGGTTATTGCCTGAAGATGGTTACATTGTTTGACTTGCACTGGATCTACTCATTTTTCAGTTATTTTTCACCTTGTAAAAAAAGTTTTCATTTGCATCAAATTATGAATTGAATATAATAGTATCTCAGTTTTAATTTGCCACGTTGCTTTACAGATTTAAATAAAGAGGAATAAGAACCTTACTATCTCAATGTCCATTACTCTTGCAGTTATTTTTGAGAAAATACATGTATTTTGCGGTTGTTTTAAGTACTAGTCAATCTGGAAAAAAAGTGAAAATGAAAACGAGAAAACTGAAAATACGTACTTAAAAATCCATATATACTTTTTAAATATAACACAGTCATGCATATTTCATAGAAAAATATTATGACTAAAAGTTTTTATGTTACCTTATGACTAAATATTTTAACACTAGCTGCATAAATTTTGTTCAGTCTCATAGAAACCCTATAACACATGATGAATAAAATATGAATCTTCTCATCAGATTAAAATTTTCCAATGTTCAAGCACTTTTGTTTAATTCAAACTTGTTATAAAGAAGTGCAGCAGAGGCAGCAATTGTAATAACCAAAGTTAACACCAAAATATACACTGGTGTTTAGCACTGGTCTGACAAAGAATCCAAAGGGGGAAAAAAATGCTTGGATTTACTAAGAGGTCTATCGCATTGTAAGTGATTAATTATAGGTAGTTTTTATTGTTACTAGATTTTATTATTTATCTCATCTACTATGCTAGCTAAATTCTAGGATATCCAAATTTGACTAAAACATTTTTCATAAGACTTTATTTTAATGTAGATAAAGTTTTGTTTTGTTTTTTTTCAAGTTCAGATGATGCGGTAAAAGACTTCAGTAAATTACATATAGTTAAAATTTACGGCCGGGCGCGGTGGCTCATGACTGTAATCCCAGCCCTTTGGGAGGCCGAGACGGGCGGATCACGAGGTCAGGAGATCCAGACCATCCTGGCTAACACGATGAAACCCTGTCTCTACTGAAAATACAAAAAATTAGCCGGGCATGGTGGCAGTGCCTGTAGTCCCAGCTACTCGGGAGGCTGAGGCAGGAGAATGGCGTGAACCCGGGAGGCGGAGCTTGTAGTGAGCTGAGACCGCGCCACTGCACTCCAGCCTGGGCGACAGAGCGAGACTCCCTCTCAAAAAAAAAAAAAAAAAAAAAAAAAAAGAAAGAAAAAAAACTTGATGTATATTTTTGCTAGACCATTTTATAGATAGGAAAACTGAGATTTAGTACTTCCCCAGTGTCATACAGGACATACAAGATTGAGATGAAATTTCAACCCACATACTCTGAACTCTAAAATTGTTTATTTTAGCTAGTGCACACATGACCAGTTGGATACCCAGATATGTTTCTAAACTTCACCACTGATACTGAGTCCCCAAAAAGGAGACATGTAATTAATAATCGACTAATGAATGTCAGCAAATGTAATTTCTTTGAGGCTATTCCATAATCTGACTCTGAAACATTTGGGTACTAATATTTGATTATTTAAAATAATTTTCTTCATTTTTTAATTTATTAATTGAAGATGCAGATTTTATAGTATTTAAAACCCTCTGGCATGTCATTTTATATAAAACGTAGACAGTTTCAAATGTTATTAATGGTATTATTTACATACATGTACTTGTTACAAAGGTAGAAGCCGGAGATACATGAAGTTGAGGTGGATGGTGACAGGGACCATGTCTGTGGGTGAAGCAGAAAAATATATCAGAAGAAGAAAAAAAAGATCCTGCCTTTCTATTTACGGGACATATTAGTGATACCAGAAAACAAACATGTACAATGACTGACTTTCACAATGAGAGAGGGAAATACTCTTATTTGTTCAATACCTAATACTTTAGAGACCTACAGCTATCCTGGTTTTTACATCCTCACCAAAACTGGGTAGAACTTACCCCTTTTACTGACGGGAAAATTAAACCTTCAAGAGTTTTATTATGTTGTGAAAGTCACATTGTTACAATAAATATGGAATGTGACCCTGAGGTGATATTAAATACTCTTGTTTATCAATTGGATTGACAGAAGTTCTGATGAGAAGTATATGGATGTAGCAGATACAAGCCAAGGGTAGATCTGAGGTTGGATTGTCTCCATTTATCAATAATTCTTCACTTTCAACTCAAAATAATATATTGTTACAATTTAATACTTAAAAGTCTAAAAACTACAATTGATTCCAAAAGATGGTCCATTCACTTTGATAAGCTCTTAAACCATAACACCTCACCACTATGGAATAAGCGAATAGCTTTTGTAGAGGGATGTAAAGTACTTTTGATCAAATATAAAACTGTTTTATTTAATGGCAGAAATTTAAGGTTTGAATTGCAGAAAGGGTAATAACAAGCAAGACTGGGATAGAACACTGGGTAAAATGTTTAAAAATGCCTGTGAATTTTAGTAGAGAAGAAATTTTTAAATACCTTAATAAATATTCTATATTCCTTAAGTGTAAGCTAGACTCATACACAATGTGTCAAGTTTTTAAAAGATGCAAGCTTACTATTTAGCTGTTTTGGGCAATATTTTATTTATTTGACCTGAGAAGGAGATAAGATTCAGTGATATATGTAGTCAGAATAATTTGTATATTTAATGAGCTATTAAATCAATGTCTCACAAACAATATATTCTTACTACTAAAGTCATTAGCCTTGTTTGTACACATATAATTAATGTTAACAGGTGAATCATATTCTGTATTTCATAATAGAAGCTTCTGTGAAAAAACACTCATAATTATTTTTGAAAACATAAATATAACATTATATATAAAAAATACATTCTCAAGACATATTTATTTTCAAGATATTTTATAATAAAACACAAACCTTTCAAAATTAGACCAAAATATAAGTACTGTAGTTTCTACTCAATATCCAAAACACTGAGTAAAATGATACCTTGTAAAAACAAGAAAATTGGATAGAATGTAGGTAATCCTGTGTCTGGAAGTGAGCATAGATGTAGATACAGGAACACAAAATATTGCAACTAAATATATGTTCATATTAAAACATCACTAAATTATTTTTATACCAATGATATATGTCAAAAATATATTTTATGCTCAAAATATATGAAGAAATATTGTTAAGACAAATGAATGACTTGATGAATAATTTTTCTATTGTACCTGCTGGATTAATAAGAACAAAAGTGGCTTATTCGAATATAAAGCGATATAATCAATATAATAAGACAAAAAAATTAGTGCAAGATTTGTCACTTTGTCTCAGAAAATATCTCCAAAAATTATTAAAATTACCCAGTAATGCACTTAATTATTATATTATTAGCTGAAGGTCAAATGTCAAACTTTCCTAAAATATTCCATTCGTAACCCTCAAACTATCAGAGGGATTACATTAAACATATAAAAATTATATCCAATCTATTTTAAACTGTTAACAGCTTAATTTCTAACTCATAAAAAAAATTATGTATTTATTTTTTTGAGACAGGGTCTCACTCAGTCACCTGAGCTTCAGTACAGTGGTATATCATGGCTGTCTGCAGCCGGGACTTCCTAGGCTCAAGTGCCCATACCCCTGCAGCCTCCCAAGTAGCTGGGACCAGAGGCGTGTACCACGCCCAGCTAGAAAAACGTCTGTTTATAGTTCTGCACTCTCTTGCTTGATGTTATTAATGTCACAAATTACACCTTTATATATTGTGTATCAATTAATATGGATGTATAGTTAATTTTATGTGTTTGCATTTTAAATTTTATAAAATAATTGAAAATTGAGTTATAAACCAAAATTGCAATAATACAAGTTTCATATTTGTCCATGTATTTACCTTTATTGGAGAACTTTATGTTTTCTTATACTTCTGTATTGCTGTCTAGAATTTTTGCATTTCAAATGAAAGGATCCACTTCATTTTTTTATATTTATTTTTTAGTAGGGCAAGTCTTGTAGTGATGAATACCCTCAGCTTTTGTTTATCTGAGAATTTCTTAATTTCTCCCTCATTTTTGGAGAAGAGTTTTGCTAGATGTGGTAGGCTTGGCTAGCATTTTTATTTTCTTTCAATACTTTAAATATATAATCTCACTACCTTCTCTGTGTGTGTATGTGTGTGTTTATTCAGTTTAAAAATGTGTTTTTTAACTAGGAAATTTGGTCTATTTGCATTTAACATAAGTATTAACATGTGACTTTAAAATGTGTTATGTTCTTTTAGTTTTTCTATCTGCTTGATCATCTTTTTTATGTCTTTTCTTATTGTCTTTTAGAATGACTATTTTAATTATTCTACCTGCCCCTCCATTATCTGAAGAGCTTTATAATTTTTTTCTACTCCATTAGCAGTTTTAAATAATAAAACATGTATACTTGACTTTTCTAAGTCTATTATAGATTGGCACCTTTATCTTCTTGGCAACTGTGAAACACATTTTGGAACAATTCTCTTCCTCCTGATTTATATGCTGGTGTTATTGTGTGTTTTCATAGTATGTAGATGTATATTATTTTCAGCATTTTTACGTATCAATACTATCAGTCTCACCTTATTTATTAATCATGCCTTCTTAAATCTTCATAGTTCGTCTTCATGTGTATGTGAAATATGTCCTTGTTTAGCCTTCATTCATGAAATATAGTGACATTTCTCACTGGTGATAGAGCTCTAGGATAGCATTTATTTCTTCAGAGCATGAAAGTATCAATCCATTGTGTTGAAGCTGTCCAAGGTGTTACCTGCACCGTGGTGTCATTAGAGCCCCAAACCTTGACAGGACCTGGTCTCCAGCCTCTTTCTCTCTATACGCAGGAAGATCTCAAAATGCTTTCTGAGCCTTTTAGTCCCTTTTCTAATAAAAGCAATGGCCGCTATGGAGAAAGGAGAACCTGATATTGGCCACTTCTCTATCTGGATATCTTGTAGACCTGGACCTAAAAATTACTCTTTATGTTACTTCTCTGATTGCATCAAATTGATTTTTTTAAAATAACCAGCTTGTCTAGTTGTCATTAATGGGAGAAATGGAGACATTTAACCAGAATTCATAATGGAATTAAAAGTACTTTGCCATTTATCTGTATTTATATTATCTGCCCCATTTCTTCAATAATTTTTCTAGTCTGGTGTTCAGTACATACTTATTCATGTAAGCAAACACCACCTGTTCCCCCAAAACCTAATGAAATAAAAAACAAATAAAGAAATAAAGATGCAAAGACATCATATTTCCTCCCATGTTTCCCTGCTAGGAGGCACTGGACAAAACCAATTACTTCTACATATCTGTGTTATTTTCTTGACAGGTAAGAATTTACTGAAGAAAAAAAAAAAAAAAAAAAAAGAAAGAAAGAAAAGAAAAAGAAGAAGAAAATATGCCATGAAACTAATATCAGTATTTTGTTTCATTTTTTTATCTGAACATATTTACCCTAAATGTCCATCCATATTCATTCTGTGATTGGTGGTAACACTTAGCCATGAACCTTTAAATGACATATAATTGTTCTCTCAAATACAAAGTGAAACATGTATTAAAGATAATAACTAAAGTACATCTCTTTCAAATATGGATTGAAGATACATAATAACATTAGCATATCTACTATATTTATAATAATTTATTAAGCTAGATATATATTTTAATATATTAACATTTCAAAATTATTTTCAGAGCAGAAATGGAAATTAAACTTTCAAATATGCAAAGAAATAAATCACTAGCATTTACATAAAACTGTTGGCTTCATGAGATTAATTACATAGTTTATTGTTCTGGGCTGATTACTTCATTGTGTCAAATTAGTAAAGAATAGACTACACAGCTCCATCACAACCCAGGAACTTCAAAATACCAGTTATTTGCATTGTAAAAAGTGCTCATGACCATATCTAAGTAGAACTGATCACAATATTTAACCACAATAAACCATTATTATGATGTCAAGAGAATGATGAGTAAGCTTTCTATGTAGCCTAATGTTAATATTTTTAAATACAATTATCTCTAATTTTATTTTATTTTATTTTATTTTTTTTATTTTTTTATTTTTTTGAGACGGAGTCTCGCTCTGTCGCCCAGGTTGGAGTGCAGTGGCCGGATCTCAGCTCACTGCAAGCTCCACCTCCCAGGTTTACGCCATTCTCCTGCCTCAGCCTCCTGAGTAGCTGGGACTACAGGCGCCCGCCACCTTGCCCGGCTAGTTTTTTGTATTTTTTAGTAGAGACGGGGTTTCACCGTGTTAGCCAGGATGGTCTCGATCTCCTGACCTCGTGATCCGCCCGTCTCGGCCTCCCAAAGTGCTGGGATTACAGATTATCTCTAATTTTAGGTACACATATCAACATGCTTTTTGTTTGCCTGTAAAAACGTTATCTTTATGTTCAATCTTTCTTTAAGGATTGTATTTTTTTTTTTTTTTTTTACTAATGAGAATCAAATCTCTATCATAAACTGAAACATATTTTAGGGTATAATATATTGAAAGATAAAGAGTTTTGTTTCTAAGCTCTGCAAAAAAAGTAACAAAGATTTATTTTAAATAGCAAGTTTAATTATGAACTGGACATATTTTAAAGTGTCTTTCTCTTACTATGGAAAACTTTACAAATATTGTCACATGGTATGGTGGTGCGCATCTGTAGTCCCAGTTAGTCGAAGGCTGTGGTAAGATGATTCCTTGAGACCCAGAGGTTGAGGCTGAATAAACTATGATCAACTTCATTCCAGCCTGAGTGAAAGATGGATGGATGGAAGGAAGGAAGGAAGGAAGGAAGGAAGGAAGGAAGGAAGGAAGGAAGGAAGGAAGGAAGGAAGGAAAGAAGGTCGCATATACATTTTAACAAAAGAGATAAAACATAACAAAGATTATTCACTAGATATTATTCTTCTATTATAATTCCATAAGCACTTTCCATACAGAAAAGGGAGTCAAGAAGCAAAAATTAGAACACATAAAAATATAAGTGTTTTAAAAATATATTTATGGTTTAATTTTTAGGAAGTCAATTTATTTAATATAACTAAGCAGCTTTATACTTGTAGTTAATGAACATAAGCTAAATTTGAAAAGTTGTATCAAACAAAAAAAAAGCCCTTGAAATAAATAATTATTAATAAACATAAATGTCCATTCTCAATTGTAGCCATAATTAGAACTTACAGTGGCTATTTCACAACTTTAGAATAATTATTATTTCAGTTATCCATATTTTGAGAGAGTTTGAAACATGGTAATGGGTTCCTGGGATAGAATACGAAATGTGGCTTAATGTTCAAATCATTCAGTAGTGCTGCAGAAGCAATTCACAAACGGGAAAGGGAGGCATGAATCTAACCAATGATTCAATGTTTGTTTTGCTCTATACAATTTATAATTCCAAGATAAAATAAACACTGCGTAAGTGGTTGTCACTGAAAAAGTAAGCTATGCATTCCACTTACATGATAGGACAAAAGTAAAATGAAAGTCAACAACAAACACCAGCAAAACCATGACTTTTTGCATCTTATTCCCTGCCCTATAAAAATGATTTGACTTGGAGTCTATAGGTCTACATGGTACAGAGACTTCTAAATCAATTCTAGAGGTTATGGGAAAATATAAACAGAAATGCCAGTTTTAGAACGTTGATTTTTCTATGTCTGTGGAAAGACCCAGAGTGGGTGTCTAGGGGCTGAAAAATTGTTGGAAAGATTTCTTTGGCATGTTTTCCCTTATATCAACACTTAGGAGAGTAGGAATCAGAGTTAAGTCAAATTCCATCTTTTGCACCACTACACCACATAACTGTCACCATACCAACAATCAAAGACACTCTCTTTGAATAGGATAGATTTGAAAGCATGCAGAATTCTATGTTTTTCTGAAGTATTATTTAATCTATAAGAAGGACATGGAAGAATGACTTTGATTCCATCCATGGCATTCAAAATTATTTAGTTGATATCATTAATATAAAATTTAAAACATCCATTTGGAGCATATAAAATATATATAGAATCAGTACTGTATTTCCGATGAGTGTTAATCTAATGAGCAAGCCAGGAAAATGCTATTACATGTGTTTGGATGGATTTCTATTGCTAAAAGCCTATTTTACCTTCCTCAGAGCTAATAGAAGCAGAGTTATCCATCATGAATAGCAATTAAACTTTGATTTTCTATATGTGTGAAGTCAATATACTAACGAAATTCAATGGCTTCAGCTATGCTTTTGCAATTTTAATTATTTTATGCTTGAAATTTCTAGAAAATTTTCCACAGTGTCTAATACATCACAACGGAGAACTTAATCTCACTGGATTATAATTAGACTCTAAAGGGTAAATTAAATGAATATATGCATTCTTGTTTATATATAAAACCTTCAAAGGAAAAATGGTATTCATGAAAAAAATTTAAATTGAATACTGTAACCTTGATTCAGACTTTGCATTTTAAAATATCACCTTATAAAAGAGTGAAATCTTTATATATTTTTTGTAAACACATAGCATGTACTTCAGGTTTTACAAGAAATAAACATTTAATGAGCATCTAACATGTAACAAATATATCTTCTAGAAATACACCAATAATGTACAAAAGGGCATTTTTATTTGTTTGCTTGAGAGTAGACTTGTAACAAAATAAAAACAGTGTTTAAACATTCCAGGTATAATATAAGAATTTACAAGATATAGAATTAGTGCAAAGGAAAGAGTGCATAGTGTTCTTTGGCAAAGACATTCACTTACTTGAATTAAATGTCACATCAACTTAACCACATTCTTCATTGGTTGCATGGCTGCTCTCACTCTCGCCTAGGACCGGAAGAAAGTCTCCACGGCCGCCATCTTGGCCAGGATTAAAAGAACTAGAGATGGAAGCTACAATAGTGCCTGAGTTTGGGGTCCCTCAGGTTCCTTTTTCAAAAACCAGTCAGACAGAAGTTTAAAGTCTGTTTATTAACTACTGAATAATGCTACCAGGATGCTAAAGATGATGAGGTTAACCCATTCCAGTACAGTGTTCTTTCAAAATGCAAAAGTATTGAAAGCCAAAACAACAATGACGACAACAAAACTGTTAAGTGAATGTTAAAATCAGAATGTGCTTGTTTGACAAGCAAAAAGACTTTCCAGAAATATCCAAGGGCAAAGAAAAACATGCATGAACCAAACATGGCAATTAGTATCTATTTGGAGAAGTTAGATTGTGGAAATGGTGAATTATGAAAAAAACCAAAAACCTTGCATAAAATATTCAGGAACTTATGTCATTTTTAAAGTATAGAATGATATTAAACTGGGAAGTATTGGTAGAAGGGACAGTACATTTTATAGATGATTAGTTTTAGAGTCAGTTAACCAGTGATATGACTGAAATATAATAAAACATTTTACTGAAGTGTATTTTATAGACTATGTTAAATCTATTCAGATCATATAGATAGCATAGAGAATACTGAATAAACTTGAAATATATTAGAGAGATACAACTAAAAAGACACCACCTCAACTGCACCTAAACCCAGGCGCTAGCAGGTACTATTATTTACATCTCTAAAATATAATTTGTCTGGTTCCAATAATCTTTGTACCATCACAACTTTAGTCTAAGTTACAATCATTTCTTGCCTTGAATTATTCCCCAGGTATTTGACTGTAGATCTCTGGCTTCTTCTGAACCTTACTTCTCTGCTAATAAAGTACTTTTTACAAAACACATGTAATCATTGACTTAACGACTGTGAATCATTGAAGAGCAATCTTCTAAATATGGCCATGAAAGCCCTCTGGAGTCTGACTCCTGCCTATCCCTCAAACTCATCGCCACATTGCTTGTTCCACTCCAGCCATGACAGCATTCTTTCTCTTTTCAACACTATTCTCCACCCACTTCACTACAGGATCTTTGTACATGCTTTTTTTTTTTTTTAGACAGTCTTGCTTTGTTGGCCACGCTGGAGTGCAGCAGCACAATCTCGGCGGCTTACTGCAACCTCCGTCTCATGGACTCAAGCAATTCTCCCGCCTCAGCCTCCCAAGTAGCTGGGATTACAGGCGTGTGCCACCATGCTCAGCTAATTTTTTATATTTTTTAGTAGGGACGGGGTTTCAACCATGTTGGTCAGGCTGGTCTCGACCTCCTGACCTCAGTTAATCTGCCCACCTGGGCCACCCAAAGTACTGGGATTACAGGCGTGAGCCACCACGCCTGGCCCATGCTGTTTAGTGTTATCAGTCATTGTTAATTACTAGTCAAATATTATTTATTCTTCAGCTGTTAATAGAAGCATGACTTATTTAAGGAAGAACTGCTGATGTTGCTAGCTAAATACTTCTATTTCAGTCATAGAATTGGTTCTTCTCCTTTGTACCATGTCACCTCTGAAATTTCATGTGTTTATAGTTGTTTAATTCACATTTTTCTTTCTCACTATTATGAAAGGACATGAAAGAAGAAATTGTTACGTTTTTGCTGACCAGCAAAACCTCATACTTGACATATAATAAGCACATATTAATTACTGTTAAATAAATGAAACTTTTGAGGCTATATCACAGAAGTTAGATTTTGATAGAGCAAAATGTTTCTTTAAAAAAATGAATGGTAAAAGTGTTTGAGCTGAAAAGTTAACTGATGAAAGATGCACTTTAAGACAATCTGAAATCAATATGGAAAGTTGCTTGAAGTATAAGAAACCAAAGATCCAGAAAATAGCAAAGTCAGGGAACAAAGAGAGGTTAAATTAAGAGGATGGCAGCTGAAAAACTGCAGTGACCTCACAAAAAATTTACTTTTTAATTTAATTGGGAAGGCACAGATAAAGATATTCGGCATGAAAGAAGGAACATGCAACGTTGTATAACTTATAAATAAATATATATCTTATAAATAAAATTAATGAACATGATTAATGTTGGAATTAATATGTTAGAGAATAAATTAAAATTCTAGATAAGTATAACTTTACCAAGACAGAATCAAAAAAATTAAATTTTCTTTGTTCAATAATAATTCATGTTATTAGTAGTTACATATCTCCCCACAAGGAAATACCTGAGATTGGACTTGACTGAGGATCTCCTAAGAAGGAGGCCTCCATGGAGGCATTTGAGCTAGAAAAGTAGATCTATGTAAAAGGGAAAGATTGTGGCCAACTTTAGCCTAGACATGGGTTGGGTGGAGGTTGTGGCTTAAACTTTGACGGTAACTCCCTTCAGACTCTGCACTGCACTGACTGTGTGCACACCAAGCTGTGGAGGGCAGTTTTCTTCATCAAGACCTTCATGGAAAGCTTTTATAATGACCTTTGGCAGGGCCTCAAAGATCACACACAAGATTTTGGCTTGGAGCCAGATTCCTCCCTTTTCCTATGTTTAATTTTAAATAATTTTAAATGTAATTTTTATCTTACAAATTTTATTTCTCATCTCAATTCTATTTGCATTTAAAGATAGTTTTCATATTTACTTAACTTTTTTAAACATATGCGATAGACTCAGTTTATATTTCCTGCTAATTCCAAAGTATGTGTTAGTTCAACATCATTTGTATTTTATTGTTTTTTATCTTCGTTACGAATCAAATTTTAGCGCTTTTTTCATGCCTGGGCATTTTGTTCATTGATACATAATAATTATATCTATTTATGGGTTACATGTGATATTTTGATACATGCACACAACCAGTAATGATCAAATCAGAGTAATTGGGATATCAATTGGCTCAAACATTTATTATTTTTGCATGTTTAGAACATTCCAAATCTTCATGTGTAGCTACTTTGAAATATATAATAAATTATTGATAACTATACTTACCCTACTGTGCTATGAACACTGAAACTTATTCCTTCTAACTGTATTTTGTACCCTTTAGCCATCTTCTCTTCATTGCCCCCTCCCATAAACTTTGCGGCCTCTGGTAATGACTATTCTACCCTCTACTTCCATGAGATCTGCTTTTTAGCTCCCATAGATGAATGAAAAAAATGCAATTTTTGTCTTTCTGTGTCTGGTTTATTTCACTTAACATAACGTCCTCCAGGATCATCCATGTTGCTTAAAATGACAGTATTTCTTTTTTTTTTAATGATGGAATAACATTCCATTGTGTATATATACTACATTTTCTTTCCATTCTTGGTGTGTATACACCACATTTTCAATTCATCCGTTGATGGGTATCTGAGGCTGATTGCATATCTTGGCTATTATGGATAGTACTGTGATAAACACTGGATGTGCAGGTATCTTTTCACATAGAGATTTCCTTTCTTTTGGATATAAATTCAGCAGTGGGATTGCTGGATCATATGGAAGTTTTATTTTTTATTTCTTTTTTTGGGAACGTGATGCCTGGTAATTATTAATTGGTTGCCAAATATTGTCTTGTCTTTTCTGGAGATATTTTTTATTTATTTCTATAAATATTTTGAGTTTACTTTGGGACATAGTTGCACGATTTGAAAACAGGCTGTTTCTTTTAAGTCTTACTTTTAAGGTTTGTTAAGCTGAACTGAATCAATTCTCAGTCTAAGGATCCCACATTCACGAGGCATGACCCTTGTGTGTTCTTCACCCAACACTTTATAAATCATACATTCTTTAGAGAATCTAATGATTACAGGCACTGTAACCTCAAATATGTTGGATGGTTCTTTTCTCCTACACATACCAATCATTACTCATCTCAGTAATTGAGGTGCACCCTCTGTAGATCCTCAGAGTTCTCTGTTTGTGTTATGTCAGTATTTTCTCCTGTGAACTACAGGCTCTTTGGGGTCCCAAATCTCCTAAATTTAGAGTGCACCAGGCTTCACCTGTTTTTCTTATTTTTTTCTGCATCCTGGAAAATTCCTCATAGCAAAAAGTTAGGGCACTCGTAAGGATTAACTTATTTGGTTTCCGTCTTTAACGTTATCAAAATTGTTTGATTCCCTATATTTTATTCTTTAAGGTTAGAAGAATGTATATCTTATTTCTGTCATTTCATCTCAGTCAGAAGTAGAATACTTTTCTTATAGGAACATACTAAATAACTCCTGATTATTTCTGGCAAATAGGCCTAATACATGATTTCTAATTATGTCAGTGTGACACACTGGATAATATCACTGTGAAAACATTGCGAATAAGCTTTGACTTCTCTGAAAATTTCAAAAGAGTATATGCAGAGAGCCATTAAATGATTTTGGTTCTTGATCCTATTCAACTATTAGTGTATTTTGCTATGAGGCAGAAGTTTACAAATGTGAGAACTGCAAAGCAGGTTCATCCTGGGGGCTTATTTTGTTTGGTGAAAGATTTTGTATTATTTACATTGAATTGTAATGTCCTGAGATAGGTTATGTGCACTATAATTTGTGATCAGCTCCAATTCAGCTGTAGCATCATACTACCTGCCTGAAGATTGAAGGCATTACAAACTGTAAACACTTCCCCTAAAACAATAGTGTTCTAAATTTTTCCTTGTCCAGGGGTTATCTCCAATTTTGAAACACTGGAAAATTCACTACTATGTGAACATGCATGTGCACAGCACTAGTGAGTTTCAATAATATTTTCTTGTACATTTGGGAAAATGTTAGTACGCCAGATGAATGATGGAGGTTTCTTAATGTTCATATGATCAATGTCTAATGAAAACATCACTTCATTTTTCGTTACCCTGATTATCAAGACCAACTTTTCCAGTTGTCTTTCATGCACAGGGCCAATAAAATGAACTTCATATATTTAACCAACCTTATTTTAATTTTCTGAGATTCTCTGTTGCAATATATTTGATGTTCTAGATATGACATACTATTTACCTGAGATAAGCCATTTTTATTAGAAAAAAGAAATGCACTGATTTTGAATAACTATTGGAACAAGATGAATCCCAGAGTCTAGAAAGGCTACTAACACTTTAAGGGATGATTATTCACTGAATTTCTAATTAGAAACTATTTTATAAAAAAGAAAAAGAAGATGTTACAGTATGTGGATATATAGATTATTTTATAGTACATGCACACATTTCTATCAATAATAGAAAGGTAGCTATATATATTACTATAATTTAAATGAGTTCATCACTTTTAAAAAGTTTTCTGGAAAGGTTTTATGGATCATACTTTTGTTTCTTGTAAAAAGGTTTTATGGATCAGTTCAGTTCAGTCTAAAGTGGTGTTTTAAAATGAACTCATCTATTAAGTTAATTGCTCTAAGCCAACCAATACAAGATAAGCCTGAAGTGTTTTGTGTCAAAAAGAAAAAAGTGCACACACACACACACACAAACCAAGCAAACACATACACTCATGTGATGGGAGTCTGTCACAAGGACACAGGTGACCATCCTAATACCTCCAATGGCCAAAGCTAAAACAACTTTAGCAACAAAATTTTTAAAATGAGTAATATTGACATAGTATTGGATTATACCTTAAAATATAAAATAAATATTCATGAATCTACAATGATACAAATACACCATTGAATAGATACGTGAATGGGAGAGTACGGACAAATATCCCATGCAGAAGAATTTAAAATAATTTATGTCTACAATAATTTATGTCTACTCTATGCTCACATAATTTCCTGCATCTTTAGTGTGAGCTGTGCAGAGCAAGTGCATTTCAAAGAGTACAGTGTGAAAAAACCCTTGGGGAAGATAATTTAATCCTGACAAACACTACCTTAGCCAGCTGATTAAAGTAAGTATCTGCAGTAATAGTCACGTTGATGGCACGTGTCTTTGATAAACTGTGATGATGGCACTTCTACCCTATGTTTTTCTTCCCCAAAACACATGACCCCAGTCTAATAATTAGAAAAATAAACAAATCCAAATAGAGTGACATCCTATAAAATATATGACTAGTATTCCACAAAATTGCCAAGGTTATCAAAAACAAGAAAAGTGTGAGAGACTTATAGTCAAGAGAAGACTAAGGAGATAGAACAACTAAGTGTCTAGAATCTTAGATGAAATCCTAGAAAATAAAATCGAAATGAGGTAAAGACTAATAAATCTAAAAAGTATGCACTTTAGTAATAACAGAGTATCCATATTGGTTCATTAGTTGTAATGAATGAAGCAGACTTTTGTAAGATACTAATAATAGAGAAGCTGGAAGCAAAGTGTATCAGAACTCTCCATACTGTCTTTGCATTTTTCTGCACATCTAAAACTGCAATAAAATAGTTTATTTTTTAATGATTATTAGCACGTAATTTCAGAGTTTCCAGTTGGTTAAAAATATGTTATTAATTCATGTATTTTCCTGAGTTATCTTATTTTATCGTTTAATACTTAAGTATTTAATATATCTGACATTTACTTCATATAGTATTCAATGTGATTCTACTTTTTCACCATATTTTCAATAGTCTCAGCATTATTATCACTGCAGAGTCAAATTTGAAATATTGTTCTTAAATTGTGCCTCACTGAAATTTTACACTACTTCTTCACATTTTTAGATTTAACCATTTTTTGAAAAATATTAATCTTTATGAGTCTATTACATGCATAACATATTCAACAGAAAGTATTGTAAGAACAGCTGACAAATTAACACACACTGCTCTAATGCACTCTGATGTTGAGAAGCAATGTTTGCATAGTATTAAATGGTATTCATTAGAATATATATTAATCACAGTGTTAAATTAATTTATCCATTTCTTTCAGAGTCTATAGGACAGATTAGTTATCCTGTTTAACATTATAAAAATCTCCTAATATTTAATATTAATATTGTGAGTGTTTCATGTTTCAATATAAGAAAAAGACTTAGCAAGCAAATTTTTCAGAAAAGTATCATGATTTTATTGACTTCTGAGTGAAAAACTGGATCCATTTTCTCTATATTCTTTTTAAAAATTTTTAATTTCTGTGGGTACATTATATATATATATAAATATATATATAAATATATATATATAAATATAACCTGAGATTTTTTTATTGCCTATAAATTATTTTCTTTTTTTAACTTTATTTTAGGTTCAGTGGTACATGTGAAGGTTTTATAGGTAAACTCATGTAATGGGGGTTTGTTGTACAGGTCATTTATTCAACAAGGTACTAAGCATTTACCTAATAGTTATTTTCCAAAGATAAATAATAGCTTGTGTTCCAGAATAAAAAACAACAAACAACAAACAAAACCAACTCTTTTAATGGTTAGGATGTGTATTCTTCAAAATACATCTGAAATTACCTATGAATATTTAGCCATTGTCAACAAACACAATAACTTTTTTTGCCCATTATTAGACCACAAAGGCACCCCTTGCGTGGCCTCATATCTAGGAGTCTAATTATCCTCCCATAATTAAGCACTATACGAGGCATGTCAGCAGAAGTAATACCAGAAAGACTGTTTGCGCTTGCATGATTTTATCCACAAAACAAGTGGTCAGTTCAACTGTGAGCTCTTGAACGTGAGCAACACTCACAAAAATAATATGTTATTTACAGACACCACTTACAAATTGAGTAAAAACTATTGCTGTCTTGTAATGCAGGATTTAATTGATTCTAGGATGAGAAGGGGTTCTGGCTACAAATGACTTCGGGGAAGATATGGATGAAAAAAATAAATTAAAGAGAAATTGCTTCAATTTTGACATTGAGTAGTAACATTTACAAACAATATACCTAATATCAAAAGACATGAAAAGTATGGCGACTGGAATGAAAAGCCACCATTATTCACCCTTGCATCCCTATACCCATGCCCTGAAGCATCAGAGCTCATAGTTTCTCCCAGTAAAGGTGGAGTGTACCTTCCTACCACTCAAATTTGGGCCCTGCATGCCTTGTTCTGGCTAATGAGATGCTAGCATTTGTCGTGTAACAATGGTATCAAATGTACTTGTATGATGCTATGAAAAGCACCTTTCCTACCAGCCCGCCTGTCGAAAGAGGATGAGAGACTTGTGAAGCAGACCTAGATTTGACTTATGGTTCTGAGACAATCACAGCCTGTCTGACCTGTATCAACCAATCACCAGCTGACATGTAGATGCATGAAGAAAAAAAGTGACTGCCCTTTAAAGTTAGTGAATTTGGAAGTTGACTCATTATGTAGAATGGGGCAATAACAAATACATTAAATAACAGGATGATGTGCCCTGTTTTCACTATCGCTAAGAAAGAAAAGCAACAATGGCCAAAAGTAGCCCTACTAAACAATATTTAGAAAATAGAGTCAGATTCTAAAGGAAAGGAGTAACAGAATAGTATGTTATGTCATGGGTAGAACAGCACTGAATTAAAGAAAAGAGATTTTAAAAATAATTAAATAAATAAATTGAAGATATAAAAGATGACCAAATAATTCTTGAGCTAAGGGAATTTTGAAAACACATTGTTTTAACTATTTGATTTCTTTTTTTTTTTTTTTTTTTTTTTTTTTTTTTGAGACAGAGTCTCGCTCTGTCGCCCGGGCTGGAGTGCAGTGGCCGGATCTCAGCTCACTGCAAGCTCCGCCTCCCGGGTTTATGCCATTCTCCTGCCTCAGCCTCCCGAATAGCTGGGACTACAGGCGCCCGCCACCTCGCCCGGCTAGTTTTTTTTTTTTTTTTTTGTATTTTTTTTAGTAGAGACGGGGTTTCACCGTGTTAGCCAGGATGGTCTCGATCTCCTGACCTCGTGATCCGCCCGCCTCGGCCTCCCAGAGTGCTGGGATTACAGGCTTGAGCCACCGCGCCCGGCCTTGATTTCTTACAGAAAAAAAAAGTACAGATTTATTTATTCTAAACTATTGTTATGTAGTGTCTTGCCTAAGCTTGCCGTACATTTTATCTAACTTCTATTCAAGTGTTACTTGAATATATGGTTCCTCTTAAAAGCAGATCTGCCATTATTCAATTATATTTTTCTTATATTCCTTTTATTTAGTCATATCTTATGAAGTTACAATTAGTTGAAGTATGCTATTTTAAAACAATGATGGTTTTAATAAGAAAAAATATATATTAAAGTATTTCATGAGTGCTGTGACATTTTGAAAAATCAGCCCAACAAATCTCTATTCTTTTTTGTTGAAAACTTAGATTAAAATTTCAGTTAGAGAAAATGATAACTTTTAGATAGTAAATGTACCTTTCTCCACTTTGGAAATGAAAATTGAATCAACCATAATATTTTCCAACAGGAAAATCTTCCACCTTTCTGAAGCATATAAAAATAATTTTAAATTCCTTCAATATTAAATGATGTAGTTATATTCAATAAGTCATGGTTATATTATGTTTATAATATTGAAATGAGATTTGAAAACAAACAAAATAACCCACCCTAGAACAAATGCATCTCTTATCTAGACTGACAAATAAACAAAAAAATGTTACTGATTTCAGAACATTTGAATGATGAAGCCTCCTCTTGTGCCAACTGAATTTATCTTAAACATGAAAATGTAACATGATTTCATTATTGACATGGATCATAAGATAAATAAAAAGTACATTCATGAAATTGATGATATAGGTAAAAAATGCTTTAAATAGTTTTTCTTTTTTAACTTTTCTATTCTAGAAGGTGTTGATACTAAAGAATTCTTTTTTTTGTTTGTTTGTTTGTTTGTTTTGTTTTGTTTTGTTTTTTGAGACGGAGTCTCGCTCTGTCTCCCAGGCTGGAGTGCAGTGGCGCGATCTCGGCTCACTGCAAGCTCCGCCTCCTGGGTTTACGCCATTCTCCTGCCTCAGCCTCCTGAGTAGCTGGGACTACAGGCGCCCGCCACCGCGCCCGGCTAATTTTTTGTATTTTTAGTAGAGACGGGGTTTCACCGTGGTCTCGATCTCCTGACCTTGTGATCCGCCCGCCTCGGCCTCCCAAAGTGCTGGGATTACAGGCGTGAGCCACCGCGCCCGGCCGATACTAAAGAATTCTAAACTGCGTTGAGATCAAAAAGGCTGCAATGAGTAAGTCCATCTGTCTCTCTGCCTCTGTCTCTGTCTGTGTCTGTCTCTATCTCTCCTTCTCCCCGCTTACCTCCCCATGCTCATATGTGTCTTGGTCCTATAAGTACTTCTACAGAATATCTTATTTGTTATTTTCCATTATATGCTTAAATATGTGTGATTATTTTTGCCTCACTCCTTCTTCCTTCTCTGACCAGTACTAATCAATGAACTAGTCATAAGTCAAATACATAATTAAGCAGAAAAAATGTCCACATATGTATGATCAATTAAATGGAAATAAAGAAGGAATATGTTATTTTTTCCTACATTAGCTTAACCTTTGTTTAAACCATTATAATTGCTTCCTTCTTACAGTTGGCTATTGGCACTTCTCAATCATCTAAAAACTCTGTCATTTAAAATATAGAAAAGGTTTTCAGTTTTATCCATTCCTCTTTATCTTTCCATTTTTTTTTCTTTCTGAAGCGATTTGGTCCAAAAACTCCTATATGTGGCTGAGACATGTAGGTACTGGCTTGAGGGAAAGGATGAACTCCAGCAGCCCCTACTGGGTGTTTAGATTCTTAGCTAAGTGAGGAGGACTTCTGTTTGTGAGGTTGATCCAGTGGATGGGGTGTTCAAGGCCGAATAGTGAGAGGAGGGTGTCGCTGTGGTGGGGTACAGAGGTGAATGTGGGTGTTGGAACATGTATGGGGTCCTCAGAATATTTGTAAAATGTGTATTGCAGGTGTCAGCTACAAAGAGAGGTTGGTTACAAACAGAAGGATTGGTCAAATACATTAATACCCTGAGGATAATGGTAGCAAGCCTTCTTATGTCAGTTAAGTGAATCACAAATCTGAAAAAGGAGAAAACTAGAATGAATAGAATGAATTATCTTCTTAAATCAGAATTGGACCTACCACTGGTAATCAATATTTTCAGTATATTTAGATATTTAGATATAGTTAATTCCACAATTAAGGAAAGGTAGGTACCAATTGAGGAGCCTGAGTCACTTTGTTTTGCCAGAAAGAATAATGAGATGCATCAAATATGCAAAAAAAAAAAAAAAAAAAAAAGCAAGCAAAAAGTAAAAATAGAAGCAAGCCAGCCAATAGTGACTTCCACTAACCAAATGTGGGAAAATTTAAGCATCAAAATAAACACTGATAGTAAGAGATTATAACTCATTGAATAAAATAGGGATCTGCAGTCTACAGAGATAAATGTACATTAATGGATATATTAGTGGTTTCATGAGATTGTAGATATTTACAGAATCAAAAAATAACCCCCCATGAAATACTTACAAACTTCAAAATAAAAAGGGGAATCTTGGCAGACCTTGTCTTTATCTAGTAATTACAAGTATTGTTACTATTAATAGGTGATTATTTGAATTTGGCCAGGGTTGTGAGAGGAATTGGTAATACATTTTTGTCAAATGCTTTTTCTGCTTTTATTACTTTTTCTGTTGAGGTGTTTAATTACAGTGACTGATGTTTTGTTATTACTCCTATCTATCTTTAATTCAGAGTCTGACAACTTGTCTGAATTTGCCAACATTCCGTCACCATGTGCTTCACAACTATGATGGCTGCGTCAATGATTTTCCTTCCTGTCTTTTCAATTTTCTTCAACCTTTCAATCATCAGTCACTTAGTGAGTGACATTCCCTCTAGAAAATCACCTGGTCTATTCTTGTGAATTTTTGTGTGCAATGTTTTGAACAGATGTATTTTTTTGTCTTAGGTTATTTGCCAAGCCATATCGAAAATGTGAAGGTTTGGGGATGGTATGCAAACTACATAAATGCTAATGAATGCACAGAACCTGTTCATAACAACCAAATTAAATGTTTAGAGAAGAGAAAAGGTTGTTTTAAGCATGTTTAAATGTTAACATAATAGTTTGTTACTTACATGTAGGCATTTTTTCCAAATTGTGTTTGCGTTTTACATTGATTATCATTGGAAGTGTTGCATCAATTAGACATGTATTGTACATGTATCTACCTACAATAAATACAATTGGCCTGGCGTGGTGGCTCACACCTGTAATCCCAGCACTTTGGGAGGCCAAGGCCAGCAGATCACCTGAGGTTGGGAGTTTGAGATCAGACTGATCAACATGGAAAAACCCTATCTCTACTAAAATAATACAAAAAATGAGCCAGGCATGATGGTGGGCACCTGTAATCCCAAATACTCGGGAGGCTGAGGCAGGAGAATTGTTTGAACCTGGGAGGTGGAGGTTGCAGTGAGCCGAGATTGTGCCATTGCACTCCAGCGTGGGCAACAAGAGTGAAACTCCATCTCAAAATAATAATAACAATAAATAAATAAATAAATAGAATTATTGTCGTCACACAAAACATCTGATTTGATAGGACCTGATTACTGATCTTAAACAGAAGTTACTTGCATTTGTAACGTATGAGAATGTGCAAAATTTGAATAGTAGATCAGTCTTTGGATCTCACTTTAAAATATATGATTTGTGATTTTAAGCCAAAATCACATTAAATTTATAAACATACTTGTATCAGTTAAACAAGCTACAAATAACCATATTTATAACTATAATTTATTATTTTTATAAGAATTAATTATGTAGGTTTGTATGCTAAGCCATTACTTAAGCACTTTAACAAGAGACCATATACATTAAAAATACGTGTGATTTAAAATATTTAAAGGTGTTTAAGTAATTAACCTGTTAAGGACAATAAGCATTAGAATATTAAATGTGATTTATAGTTCTTAGACATAAATGAAACAGAACATGTGAAAGCTAAATGTAAAAATTTTTAAAAGTTCAGAGTTTCAAATTATAATTTAAATGAAGTAAATATTACTGCTAAAAGTCAAAATAAGAATGAATCATATATTTCTAAGAAGAAAAGTTTCACTTAACGTCATTTTAAAAATGCCCTTGAGGAGTTATATTATTGGATTATCACTTAATCTCCATGCCAGCTGTGTGAAGAATGCATTAGAAGATGGTTTCGCAGTCATCTCTGCAAGAGTTGATGGTGGCTTGGACAAGAGTTCAAGGTGATTGAGTATAAGGATAAAGAAAAGGGAACGAGTTTGTTAAATATGGAGATGTGGTGATTAGTGTCGGTAAATGTCATGAGTGAGACAGAGAGACAAAATTATGCTGCCCCCTTTTCTGGTTTTGCAATTTGATAGCGATATCGTCCATGAAACCGAAGATTCTCATCTTCACATGGAGATGTGTAGAATGAGATTAAATCTGTGACTACAGGAGATCACTGCAGAACGTAAGATTTTATTTGATACCAGAGGCACTTTAGAAGACTGAAGTGCACTGAGCTGCATGAACAAAACCATGCAGCGATGCATGAGAATTAAAAAGAATGTATCTGAAAAGGGAAAAAATGATCAGAACTTTTCAATACTGATAGGTTAAGTAATATATGCACAAGAAGGGAATTTTTATCCAAAATTCAATAACTGTATAAAAATTTTATTTATAATAAACCCCATAAAATAAGATAAAACTATAAGTCTGAGAATATAATTTATGCAAAAGCTATTTTTAGGACCATAAGCTAATTTTTATAAGCTATTTCATTGTTTTAAATTTCAGCTTGAATTTTATAAATCTCTGTATATCTTTTTTCCACACATCTTAAACCACACCACTTACTGTTTGCATGGTCTAGAAAAAGCTACCTAACCTTTGCAAGTTCTAATTTATTAAAAAACATAAACTACTTTTGTTTCCTTCAAAATTCAGATTTTGTACTATTTAATATCCAAATAATTTACCTATCTGAAAAATATGTATACAATCCCATGTTTGTTTATGAACCTCAGGTATATATCAATCTTTTGTGAACATCTGTGATATTTTTCTTTTATAATTTTCATATTTCCAATTTGATCAAACTTGCATTTTATTATAAACGTCCTACAGCTGTGTCTGCAGAGTTGAAGGGTCTTGGCTGGCATTTGAGACTTTCTGCTCTTTTCCACTTTCTAATGGTCAATATACTCTGCTCAGACCTGCTTTCTTGGTATTTTACACCCATATAAAGATGGTACAGAGTGCCCTCCTAGTAATACTGCATCTGTGCATTGGGGAGAAGAGAAGGGTTATACCTCTCGCACTGAAACAGGCCTGAGGAGGTCTTGGACATTTTTCAAGTGGACCATTTCCCAGACCCAGAAATGTTGAGTAAGAGCAATAACTTCACAGTGTATTATTTCATTGTTGATAAATGGAAGAAACAGGCATATGAGATAAAAAATTGAGAGTTAAAAATTTGCAGTTAAAAAATAGTTTCTCAACACTTGCAGTAGAATAGAATAATAACCTTTTAAAAGCCCTCTTCAATAAGCTGATACGCAACACTGCACAAGCTCAACCTGCTAAGACACAGGGTCACTGCTTTTGTCTTACCATCCATCTCATCTTTATCACTCTATTGACTTTCTTCTTTCAAATGTCTTAAATATTGAATTCCAATTTCCTCCTTAAAGAAACATTTCTCATAAAGATGTGCAAATGGTTACACAATGGTTGTTTGGGAAGAATTGTTTATAGTCCATTATTGAATTCACAGAGTAGGTACAAGTGCCTTGGATCAGACAAGAAGGCCTATTGAGTAAATTGCTGCCATAGTGCCTATGTAGGAAGTTTCTAAATAAAAGTTACATTGGTGGGTAGCAATGTTTTAGTATGTCATTTTTCAAAGCTTCCACTATTTTCTTATAATTCGTTTATATGATATTTTGCATATATGAACTGAATTTTACAAAAAGGCTCATGCTAAAAATCACACACAAAAAAGAAGATGAGTAGCTTTGAGAAAGAAGAGATGCAGCTAGGCACATTTTGTTGCAATTAGAAAAAAAGTCTGCCTTGAGTTCTGTTGAAAAATTCACATTACATACTGCATGACATTTATGCTGAAAGCAGGTGTGAGTAATGTAAGAACAAGGGTTGCGTTTTGACAGAAGATTTTGCATTTATTACCTCTTTCTGAAGAAAGGTAATGAAGCAGGAAATAGTCACAAATAATAAGAAGCAGTTTAAGCTGTTGAATACACAACAATCTCCACTATATTTCAACCTTTAGACCTCTATAGAAGAAATATGCAGTCTTTCTAACCTCGTATAGATAGATATATTTAAATTATCACCATTTTTTGAAGACTGTCTTTTATATGACCTTCAAATGTCACACACTACTCTGTAACTTCACAAAACGCATATAATTTGAGCTTTGGATCACTACTTGATGCTAATTCAGACTCAGCTTTCATAAATGATTCATTCATCCTTGGATTTATTAATCTCTATCCCTTTAAATGGTTTTTATGTGGGCCAGTTAGTTAATTAGAGCTTTATATTGTTGACATGCCTTAGAAGTTTGTGATGCTTATAGGTAATTTAGTGTCAGAGGAAAAAGAAAAACCCCTTCTAAGAGAAAAAATACATGATTAGCTATATCAATAAAGGGTAGATTTGGTGAAATAACAAGAATGGTTTTTATACAAACCTAGGTATGAATGAAGTAAAATTTATTTTAAAATTTATTTAAATCTAGATTCATTTAATTGCAATGCCACATTTTACTCAGCTGATGGGAAATTCAATCTTGCTCATGATGGAGGCTTTCTGCTTAAAGATGATAACAATACTGAGATTTGGCTGGGCCCAGTGGCTCATACCTATAATCCCAGCACTTTGGGAGGCCAAGGTGGGTGGATCATGAGGTGAAGAGATCAAGACCATCCTGGCCAACATGGTGAAACCCTGTCTCTACTAAAAATACAAAAATTAGCCGGGCGTGGTGGCACATGCCTGTAATCCCAGCTACATGGAAGGCTGAGGCAGGAGAATCACTTGAACCCAGGAGGCGGAGGTTGCAGTGAGTAGAGATCGTGCCACTGCACTCCAGCCTGGCTACAGGGCAAGACTCCGTCTCAAAATAAATAAATAAATACATAAATAATAATTAAAAAAACAACTAAGATTTTACACACATCACTAAAGCATAGTGATGATTCTTTGATCACTTCCCATAAATTCATACTGAGAAATATATTGTCCCAGTTTAAAAGTTTCCATCAGATTCTAGGAACAGTCTGCTTTGGGGTAATTAATGGGGCAAAAGAAACTTGATGATACTAGGAAATGTCAGGTCCAGATGCTAAGACCAGTCATCTGGGTGCTGTCTGGTAGAAAGATAAGATGATGTCTCCCCTTCCAAGTCAAAAAAGACACACTCTCAGATTATACTGTTCTTAAAAGTCATTAACTTCCCTGCCTGACCCGGTCTGTTTAACCCTAACCAAACCTAATGTATACCATTCATTATGCTTGGGGTTTAAAAGGCAGCAACTATTATTAAATCAAGATCATTTGCTTTTGATATGGCAATATCCCTCTAGTGAGAGATTATGAAAAGTCTGGCAATTTGCTTGAAATAGAAAAAGGGGAAAATAAGGAGAAATGAAAAACAAAAGATATCACTTAACAAACTAGATTGAAATAATAAAAAATGGAGGGATGAGCTAGGTGAAATTTTATTAACTAAATAACATCCCATACTGCATGTTCCAATAACAATGACTAATTATATGAGCTTCTTATAAAAACAAGTAGTATAGGACTATAATGAAGGAAAAGCATAATTATATTATTTTCCTATAAAAGATATTTTAAAATTCATTAATGTTTCAGGAAGTAATGCATATAATTACTTCTTATTCATTTTTTTTCTTAAATACAGTATCAGATTCCTTGGAGAATCAGTGGCAATAACCAAAAGAATTAAGTAAGCTGGGAACTATACAATCACAAAACATCTTTAGGGAGGTTGGTACCTACAATACTGACTATTGAGCAAAGCCAATATTTAGAAGAAGAGCAAACAAACAAACAAACATGATATAGACATTTCTCAGTGAAACTATTTCTACTCATTCTTCAGTAACCTAGACTGAGGACAAAATTTTAGTAACTGAAGTCAATTACTATAAGAAAAATTTAAAAGTTATTACTGTAGAGCTAATATTCTTGTGGAAGAAGATAGGCATTAAATATAGAACAGGTAAGGTACTTTCTGGGTGTTCCATTATAAGGAAAAGAAAAGGAAAAGTCTCATTCAGGATTCTTGTGATTTCAGGTTATTGGAAGACAGATGTTATGTATCCAGAATGGCTAGGACAACGTTTTCTGGAAAGAAACTTTTGAGATGTTACCAACATGATGAAAAAGATGCACTTTTGTAAGGACCAGAGCAAATGGCATTCTATGTAGAATAGATGAAAATGCAGAGAGTTTGAAGCAGAGACAGAGAAGACAAGGGTATTAATTTTGTATGACTGCAGTAACAAATTACCACAAGCTTAGTGTTTTAAAAACTAAAGTTCCTAAAAACAGGAATCATGGTGGAAAATATATATTTGAGATTCATTTTCTCTATTTTTTCAATATCATACAGATTTTAAATGGCAAAATAAGAGGCTGAAGAATGATTAAATATGATTAGAAATGAATAATTAAACATGAAGGCTGCAGACAAGGAAACAAAGAAAGATCACAGTCCTGGTATGAATGCAAGATTATTCGTTGTTAGTCAGAAACACACATCACTTAAATCATAGATGGAGGACCTTGATAAGATCCTAGTGAGACAGAGTGTAGAAATAAAGTCTTGGCAGAAATAATACTAAGTAACTATCTCCTAAAGCCTTTCATAATGCATTGTTATTCAAATATAAGTGAAATATACTTTTCTGATTTTATAAAATGATACATTATGGCTTCTGCAATAATAGAGTGTAAATTTTCTTGCCTGCTTATACAGACAAATATTTAGTCAATATACGTTTATCTTTCCAGTAGCTCCAGTTGTGTTTAATTCATTCATAAGTTAGTTCTTTAAGGCAGAGGGACATGGTATTTCTTTTTTTTTTTTTTTTTTTTTTTTTTGAGACGGAGTCTCGCTCTGTAGCCCGGGCTGGAGTGCAGTGGCCGCATCTCAGCTCACTGCAAGCTCCGCCTCCCAGGTTTACGCCATTCTCCTGCCTCAGCCTCCCGAGTAGCTGGGACTACAGGCGCCTGCCACCTCGCCCGGCTAGTTTTTTGTATTTTTTAGTAGAGACGGGGTTTCACGGTGTTTGCCAGGATGGTCTCGATCTCCTGACCTCGTGATCCGCCCGTCTCGGCCTCCCAAAGTGCTGGGATTACAGGCTTGAGCCACCGCGCCCGGCCTGGGACATGGTATTTCATAAACAATTCTATATTGAGTATCTTTTCCTGAATCTCAAAAACCCTGATATAATTGATTAAAAATACATTTAATAGGTGTCAGTGCTAACACATACTCTATTATAACAGCTAGTTTTGAAACACATATGTTAACACATTTAGGCTTCTTACTGATACAAACTTTGATTTGTTTATGATATCATTGACTTTAAGTGTTATGTTAGACTATCTTATTCAATGTGACAAATAATATGTAGTCCTTGGCAATTACTAGAAATATCCTCTTCGTTACAATTAATTCATTGTGCCCAGTTCTGCTGATTTCACCTGATAATTATATTCCTTATTTCCTACCTCCTTTCTATAATGTTCAGATAGTGATAGCTCAGGAGATTCTCTGGATCAAATACTCCTTTTTATCTTGTGCTGCAAGGAGGCTCTAAAATGACTCCAGTGATCTCTGCATGTTGGTATTCATGCCCTTGTGCAACACGCTCCCTTTGAGCATGGGTGACGCCTTATGTTCTATAATTTGCTTCTAACCAAAATAACACGGCAAATGCGATGAGATAACTCTTCTGTGCTTATACTATGTTAGGATGAAAACAGCATCTTGTTAGCAGGCTGTCTTTATTGCCTCCTTAGCTTATATGCTCTGATGAAGCAAACAGGCGTGTAAGGGAGGTCCACATGTCAAGGAGTGAAGGGCAGCCTCCTCCCAACAGGCACCAAGGGACTGAGGATGACCTCCAGCTGGCTGCCACACACAAGCTGAAGCTTTTAATCCAACACCCCACAAGGAATTGAATTCTGCCAACAACCACATGAGTTTGAAAGCAGATTATTTTCCAGTTGATCTTCACATGAGAATGTAACCCTGGCAGAAGCCTTGACTGCAGTCTCATGAGAGACCTTGAAAAAATGAATAAGTAAACTGCTTGGATTCTGAACCCACAGAAATGGGGAGATAATAATTGTCTACTGTTTTGAGCTGCTGAATTTTCCAAACTGTATCATGCAGCAGTGGATAACCTATGTATTTCTGAACTTAGTTTCTTCTCTCCGTTCTGACAAATTGTATATCAATACTTGATTTCATGCCTGTCATTTTAACTTGAACCTCCCTAATTCTTCTTCTCAGGCTCGAGTCAAGCCTATGCAGTATGACAGATGTGTGGTCCTTAAGACAGAAATCTTCGTCGTAAACTCTACTTCCTTCTACATATATAATTATTGTAACAAAGAAAGCACTCTTAAATGTTTAATGAGTAATGGGGGTCTTGGATGTTTAAAAGTGTAGAACAGACACTTCTCACATTATGAGCCAGAAACATCCTTATTATTGGGGGCTGTCCTATGTGCTATAGGATTTAGCAGAATCCCTAGTCTCCACCCACTAGATCTCAGTAGCACACCCACATTGGTGAAAAGGAATCATGTATCTGGATATTGTTAATGCTCACTTTGGGAACAAAAGAGCACTTAGTGGAGAGCCACTGGTATAAAGGGATCCTGATTGAGGAATGCCGCTTTATGAGAAACTAAAGAGAAAGCAGTAGCTAGAGCTATACTTTGTTCTAAGTGAAGTGTGAAACAGAAAAAAAAGAAGAAACATAAAGAACAGATAGGGAACAAACAGAAAAGGAAAGAATAATTCCAAAGGAACAAATTGAAGGCCTTTGAAATTAGAAGCAATGAGCTCACAATTGCTCCAGAAAGGCCGGGAACTCAAATAATCGGGCTTAAATCGTTCTGATTGTTCCTCTATATCATATTAAGAAGTAGAATTCAGATATTTTAAAAATATCTATTTCAAATATTTTAATTTATGATTTACAATTCACTTAAAATAACAAATTCATAACATGTAAATATGATTATGAAACTATTTTTTCAAATGATCTATAAATGTTAAAGAGGCATTATTTTACAGTTTTTTTCAACTCTCCTTAAACTTTAACTGATATATCTAGTTGTCTTATTTTGTATGGGAAAAGTGGTAGCTCATGGTGTATGGATTTCTATACTGGCAGTATAGAGATACTGGCAGTGGTTAATAATATTGTATCTTGTTCATCAAAGGCTTTTTAAAAAGGAAGGCTAGAAGATTGATAACAAGGAGTTTTGGGTTCTAGATATGTGAAGTAATTGACACAATGTGGATGGTCTGTGGAGACATTTATATCCCACGTGAATGCTCAACATAGCATGTAGCGGAGGATTTCACAAATCTAATGGAGAACTAGACCTATTCTGTGGCTTTTCACATCAGTGTTTTCAACCGCCATTGTGGTACTCCTTCGATGGGTTCATTTTTTTGTGTAGCCATTGTATCAGTCAGTTCTCATGCTGCTAATGAAGACATACCCTAGACTGAGTAATTTATCAAGAAAAAGAGGTTTAATGGACTCAGAGTTCCACATGGCTGGGAAGGCCTCAGCACCATGGTGGAAGGCAAAGGAGGAGAAAAGCATGTCTTACATGGCAGCAGGCAAGAGGACGTGTGCAGGGGAACTCCCATTTATAAAACCATAAGATCTCATGAGACTTGTTCACTGTCCCAAGAACAGCACAGGAAAAACCTGCCCCCATGATTCAACTACTTCCCATCAAGTCCGTCCCATGACACGAGGGAAATTGTGGGAGCTGCAATTCAAGATGAGGCTGGGGTGGGGACACAGCCACACAACATCAGACATAATGAGGTCAAAATGTGATTCTTGTTTCACACAGCCTGCTCTGGCTAATTCCACTGCTTAGAATCCAATCTATTGCCAATAGTAATCCCCAATATAAAACCATTATTTGATGAATAATTGCTTACATTGAACTTTTCTAACATGGAGGAAGCTTTATCTTTCTAGTGATGTATTTACCTTTTCTTACTGCCTTTCTCCTGACAGCATGATATGTCTATAAAATGCATAATTACAAATATTTAGTTTAAAGATCTTAACCAGCTTTTCTTTGAAACTCTAAAATCAGGCAGCACCTCATTCTATAAAGTAGTGAGTGTTCTGATGAACTGAGCAGAGATTGGCTTTATAGATAGAAAACATTTGACAAAAGCAGAAACAGGGAACAAAAAGTGAATTGGTTGTTTCAATTACTTTTTTTTTTTTTGTAAAGGTTAAAGCAAAAGGGACTTCCTTATCATGCTGGTTAAACTGTCCTGTTTGGGGATTTGGCTATTTCTCTCTCTTGATTTCTTGGAAGGTCAGATAAACAGCCTCATTTTGGTTTGTTGGTGTGGAACTCCATTATGAGTAGCTCCATTTTGCTTTGGTCTGCAGGGTCTAGTGCAGGAGCTCAGTCGAAACCAAGAGCCTTCTGTAAATTTAATTTAACAATTCTCGTATTTTCCAAAATGCCTTATTCACCATCACAGCATCCCATCAATAAAGCTTTCATGACTGAAGTAGTTTGTCAGTGGCTGACACACCTGGTATTAATTTAAGTTACTCCATACCATCTTATGTGGAGGAGCTGACATCACACAGCAAAAAAGACTCTGTGCAAACCTCTGCTCTGAGACTTGACCAGACTTTAACTTGGCTTCTAGCAGCCTAAGGCTGTGTCCCTTGAGGGGACTCCTTTTGAGTTTCTGTCTAGTAAAGCTTAGGACTGTGAAAACAACTCACTATTTGTTCTAGCTATCACTTGATATAGGCCTTTTTTCTTTCTTTTTTTTTTTTTTTTTTTAGAAAATAGACCATTTACTAAGAGGGGCTTTCAATTGTGAATCCTTCCTGTGCCCATTTGAGATTTATGTGTACTTCCTACAGCTCAGGAGTGATGTCTCAAGGACCTGAAAACCATTCCTTTAAAGTGTAATTGTCAGAAAGGACAGTGTCTCCCACTCTTTATGGGAGGATAGAGTCCTAACTTTGATCATTGCCAGCTAGCAGACACTGCTGACCTCCCTGCGTTTACCCTAACCAACCCTTAGCAATTCTTTACTCATTCTTCTTGAGTCCCAGATCACTCCCCGCTTTATCCTCCTTTTTTTTCTCTTGAAGTCATCTCTGTGAAAATTGGAACGAAGCTTACCTCTTTCCCCTACTATCAGAACTTACAGCTTTACCAAATATCCAGTTTGGGTTATGTTTGACATGCTCGCCACCACCCACACTACCATGCTCACGTCCTTTCCCTGAACTGGTCTCAACTGAGTGTTTGATCTGGCTCTGGCTCCTATAGTACAGTACATATGGACCCACTGTGGCCCATTGATTGCAGTATGCAACTGCTTCCTTAGGCATCTCACTTTGGGAATTAAGAACAACATGTTTTGCACAAAGGCAGGATGCCCTGCCTGGATTCTGCCGGTGCCCAGGTATTCCCTGCTGCCTGCCACCCAGAATTTGACAAATATTTTAAGAAAATCCTACAAAACAGGAAAACTTCTTTTTCTGCCCATCGTGGATATTTCCCAGTCATGCAAAAAATTAACAGCAAGCAAATAAAAGGCTGCTAAACATATTTGAAAGCCATTTAGAAAGTCTACCTCATTTCCAAATATCCCACCTACTCAAAAATAAAGATATGATTTTTTTTTTTTTTTTTTTAGTGATTTATGAAGAGGGCAGCATCTCATCGAAAGACTTGGAAAGATGCTCTACCGAACTGATCAGAGGGAGTCAGCTTAAATGCAGAAAGGAGCTGAATAAGAAACAAGTGGATAGGGCTTTCAAACTTGGTTTTATCACAGGGTTGAAACAGAAGGGACTTCCTTATCTTGCTGGCTCAGGTAAATTGGGCCCCTTCTGATTGGTTGTATTGAATCTCCTGTTTTTTCTAAAACTGGCCTGTTTTAAAGTTCACTTTGATCGTGTGGCATCTCGGGTGTGGTCTGGTCTGTCAGGGCCTAGTGTAAACGTTCAGTTCAAAACAATGGCCTCCTATGAATTTCATCTAATAAACTCTTATAGAACATGAAACTATCACAATATTTTCTCATTTTCCTCCATGAAACTACTGTCCTCTCATGCATTTTGAATTCCTGCTGAAGCAAAAGTGACAGTAGTTTCTTTCCTTCTGGTTGCAAGTTTAAGAATAAGCAGAATTTGCCAGTTTTGTTCCAGATTGGGCTCTGTGTTTGAAAATAACTCTGCCCTTTCGTTTGTCCTGCTAGCCTCCTAGAGGGCCTCCTAACAGTGGCTTTCTGCTATCGCTATTCTCTGGATTGCACCCTGATGACTTCTCAGCACTGGATTACTTTCATAAGCAATGCCCTTTTAAATTCTGTTTTAAAAACTCAAAATGATTCTGTTCTCTTAAGTTGAAACCTGACAAAACAAAGCTTTAAAAATATACACATGATTCCAGGTATGGTGGCTCATGCTTATAGTTCAAGCTACTCAGGAGGATCAGACTGAAGGATTGTTTGAGACCAGGAGTTCAAGTTCATCCTGGACAACATAGCAAGACCCTTTCCCTCTAAAAAAAAAAACCACATACACATAATATGTGCATGTGCATGTGTGAACATACGTACATATGTATATATAATGTACATATATCACATAGAATTTTACATGTATACCTACACAAATATGTGTTTGCATATATATTCATACATATATACACATATGCATTTATATACATACATATGTACATATCTGTGTGTTTATGTACAGTTCTGTCTCTATAAAATTATCCATTCATAATAAATAAATGTTAAAAAAATATTTAGTATATAAACCATAGACATTATTATTATTTTCTTAGAATTATCTAGCATTGTAAATGCCAGACAAAGACAATATTAGTGGATCCAAACCTCAAAATAAAATTGCTTCTATTTTAAGTCTGACACATATGGTATTTGCCTTTGTGTGACGATCTTGTTCACTTTCAGCATTTGCAACACCAGATTGCCAATTTCCCTGGAATTTGAAATGGCAAGAATAGTAATTTTGAATTAAATATAAGTCAGGGGCTGTCAATTGAAAACAGGCCTTTCATTCACCTGTTTGAAAGTTCAGACGTCAATGCCATGATTTTTTATTCCTTTTTTTTTCAGATCAGAATTAAAACTTTTTTTGTTCTTGTTCTTTCTCCCCTTTTCAAATTGTAATAACACTCTTGAAGCACAGAGGCAGTGATTCATGAATTTGATGGAGTGTTTCAGCAGAGAACTCTATCATTTTCAAGCTTCTCGAATACCATTTCTTTCATTAAAGGCTAAAATAGCTGTGTTTATTATTTTGCTTTTCTTCTCTCATTTAAAATATCAGAAGGGAGTTTTGCTTAATATTAAATATATGTGTCATTATGCAAATATATGTATATGTGTTTGTGTATGTGTGTGTGTAAGCATAGGTGTGTATGTGCATTTTTCCTAAAGAATCTATTCAAGAAATAATACAGAACATTTGATATAAAATGTAAATGTCTGTTTTTAGATTTCTGAGAATGAGATTTTGAAAAAACTGGAAAAGCTCTTTGGAAGGATACTAAAAATACTTTAGATTCTCCAACTAAAATATTCACAAGATTTTTGGTAAACTGCAGGAATCTCAAAATAACCATCTGAGAGACACAATTAACAATAAGGAAGTAGTAAGTTTGCTACGCTTTCTTAGAAAGATTTTGAGGGTAAACATTTCCTAAACTTTTTATTATGAAAGTTTTCATACAAAGATTGAAAATGAATGCAATTAGCATATGTATATCTTCCAGTTACACTCTAAATTTTCACATTTGTTCCGTGTATACGTACTTGTGTTTTATTTATCTATATATCATTGGTTTTTCTATGCCATCTAAAAATAAATAATAGTTTGTCACAAAATATTTCAGCATGTTGTAAGGTCAAAAAAAGCCTCCCATGTATTTCATGAACCACATTAATACCTATGAATAACCATAGTATAATATCATCTAATATTCATATGATGTTTACATTTCCCAGTACCTACATCATTGTCTTAAACTCTTATATTCTACTGTGCAGCAAGATCTGGTTGAGGTTGAGATGGGATTTTTTTTTTCCTTCTTTCCTTCCTTCCTTCCTTTCCTTCCTTTCTCTCTTTCCCTCCCTTCCCTCCTTCCTTCTTTCCTTCCTTCCTTCCTCTCTCTCTCTTTTCCTTCCTTCCTTCCTCCCTCTCTTTTCCTTCCTTCCTTCCTTCCTTCCTTCCTTCCTTCCTTCCTTCCTTCCTTCCTTCCTTCCTTCCTTCCCTCCCTCCCTCCCTCCCTCTTTCTCTTTCTTTCTTTCTCTCTCTCTCTTTCTTTCTTTCTTTCTTTCTTTCTTTCTTTCTCTCTTTCTTTCTCTTTCTTTTTGTTTCTTTCTTTCCTTCCCCCCTCCTCTCTCTCTCTTTCTCTTTCTTTCTTTCTTTCTTTCTCTTTCTTTCTTTCTCTTTCTTTCTTTCTTTCTTTCTTTCTTTCTTTCTTTCTTTCTTTCTTTCTTTCTTTCTTCCCTTCTTTCTTTCTTTCTTTCCTTCCTTCCTTCTTTCTTTCCTTCCTTCTTTCTTTCCTTCCTTCCTTCCTTCCTTCCTTCCTTCCTTCCTTCCTTCCTTCCTTCCTTCCTTCCTTCCTTCCTTCCTTCCTTCCTTCCTTCCTTCCTTCTCTCAGAGTTTCATTGTGACACCCAGGCCTGAGTGCAATGGTATGATCATGGTCCACTATAGCCTCGAACCCCTGGACTCACGTGGGCCCCAAACCCTGTTAGCCTCTTGACTGGCCAATTCTTTATTTTCTTTTTTTATTTTTGAAGAGACTGGATCACACTATGTTGCCTGGGCTGGTCTCAAACTCCTAAGCTCAAGGGATCCTTCCACCTCAGTCTGCCAAAGTTCTGGAATCACAGGCATGAGCCACCATACTCAGCCAAGGTGGAAATCTTGAAGTGAGCCTTGGTGCACTAGCTGCTAGTCCTGAAAAGTAAGCTATTTTAGTTGGCTCACAAACTTATCTCCCAAGAGCTGATGTTTCCTAGAACAAAGAGCTAAGCTGTTTTTCTTCCAACCTTAATATTTTAGCACAGAGACAGAGAAATTACTTTTTGATAATTTCCAGAAACCATTGAAAACCAAGGAAAATCAATCTGTTATGCAGATTCCAAAACCTCTTGGTGAAAAACAAAAAAATTCCCCAAAGTTCTTTTTATTATACATATTTCCAATCCTACAAAAAAGAAGGGTATAAGTATCACTTATACTCACTACATAGACTTAAAAGGTTTAAACTGCTGTCTTTTTATATTTTATCCATCTATTTTAGCATACCTTGAGAGAAAGTATCTCTCTATATAAAACAAAACTAAGATTGTGCTTAAGAAAATTAATAATAAACCATAATACAATCTAAAGTTGAGTATAAATTCAAATTTTCTTGAGTGTGAAAAATGTATCTAAAGCTTTGTTAATTTCCTCCTAAACTAAGATCTGATCTTAGTTCTTGCATTATTTGGGTGTTTTTTCAGTTTAGCTTCTTTGTTCTAGAATAGTACTTCATCTTAGGTGAACTATTTGCTGTAACTGAGTGTTGAAATTGTCTGAGGACATCATTCTATATTGGTATTCATATGGAAATTTATGCAAATAAATCATTTATTCTAAATATATTTCTAGCACAAGTGTTTAAAATGCATGTATGAAATAACATCATTGGGACACACTAATGGGTCATTTAAGGTAGTCAAAACCAGAAAAATAATTAAATTAGTAGCAAAAGAAACATTGATTAAGATAATTACTACAAATTTTACATTGCAATTCATCATTCTTAGAAGCACTGGATTCACTAAATGCATTCCAGTGGTTAACATTGTATTTAATGGAAGCTTATTTCATATCCTAGGTTGTCTATAAGAACATATAAAAATACTATCCAACATATAATTAGTATCTTGAGGAAATGCACTGTCACAATTTTTCTATGCTACAGTCTGATAAATTGAAAGACCTTATAAAGCCATTTGGTGTAATTTCCAAGCAAATTTAAAGAATTACATCTATATCATCTGAAATAGTTTGGATATTTTTCCCTGCCCAAATCCCATGTTGAATGTTAGTCCCCAGTGCCTTGTGGGAGGTGCTTGTATCATGGGAACATATCCCTGGTGACTTGGTGCTATTTTTATTAATAGTGAGTTCTCACGAAATCTGACCACTTAAAGTGTATGAAACCTCTCTGCCCACTCTCTCTCTCTCTCTCTAGCTCCTGCTTTTGCTATGTGAAGTGGCTGCTCCCATTTCACCTTCTGCCATGACTGGAAGCTTCCTGGGGCCTCTCCGGAAGCTGATGTCAGAGCTATGTTTCCTGTACAGCCTGCAGAACTAACAGCCAATTAAACATCTTTTCCTTGTAAATTACCCAGTTCTCAGGTACTTCTTTCTAGGAATACACGAATGGTTTAATATAGAAAATTGGTACTGAAGAGTGAGGCATTGCTATAAAGATAGCTGAAAATGTGGAACTTGAATCTATGAATGTGAAACCAGCAGATATAGAGGGCTGACCATAATTGTTTACATGGTAAGGTTTAAATATGTTTTCTATTATTTGCTTTTTTTTCTATTCCCTGTTTCTTCATTTTAACTGACTAGTTTATAACATTCCATTTTATCTCTTCTGTTGGAATATTAGCTTTATATCTTTACTTTTAAAATTGATTCCTCAGTATTTATTATAGACATACATACCTTTCTACATTTTGCTTTCAAATGATATAACAACACTTAATGCTGTAAGTGCTTTCTGACAGGTTGTTTCCATTTTCTTCCTCATATTTTCTTCATTTTTATTATACATATTACTTTTATGTATGTCAGAAACTCCTCATGCTTTATTTTCGCTTTAAGCAATCAATTATATTTTAATTTTTTTCTAAATACAAAATATTTTTTATATGCCTACTTATTTTCAAGTTTCAGTATTCTTCAGTCCTTTATGGAGATTAATGTTTTCATTTGTTATTAATCCCTCCTACCTGAAAAATTTCATTTAATTGTTCTCATACCGACAGTCTACTGGGAAAAGATTATTTCAGGGTTTTGCTGAACATTTTAGTATTTTTCCTTAATTTTTCAATGGTATTTTTATTGGCTGTAAAATTCTAGTTTGGGGCTTTTTACAAATGGTTGTTTCTGGTTTTAATTTTTTTCCCTTTTTTCCCAGCTTTGAGCTTTTAAGAATTATATTATTTCGTCTACTAGGATGCATGTTTCACTGAAGTAGTATGTGGAGTTAATTTTTCTTTCCTCTGTACATTTTTTCTTTTCTCTTCTCTGGATGCTTTTAAAATACCATTTCATTCATCACTGATTTTCAACAATTCAGAGATGGTATGATTTGGTAAGTCTCTAAGAATGTGGATTTATAAATTTTATCAAATTTTGAAAGCATTTATTCATTGTTTTTCTGTACAGTTTCCCAGTTTTTTGTTTGTTTGTTTGTTTTTGTTTTTTTGCAGTGGGAGGGTAAGTTTATTCCATCCTGGCCAGGAGTAGAATTCTTACAATTATAGCACAGATAAACTCTTTCCTATGAGAAGGCAAATTGGAGAGAAGCCTCAGGATAAACTATTAATCATTTATTTGCATTTCCAGTAAAAAAGAAAACCTGGTAGTAGCATCCAGCATCTAAAATATCACTTTTAACAATATCAATTTTTCTCATATAGTCCTGTCATATATGTTTTTATTCACATTATATTTTGATGTCAAATGAATAATGTGTTTCAACCATATAGTATTGTAAACAAATGGTGGGGGGACACCAAAGACGGAATAGGAAGAAAATAATACACTTGAAAGTGATTAAATGAACTGCTCAGAAAAATTACAATTATATTTGCCGTGCTTCAGATTTACTTTCACTCTCGGTTAAGGAAGAAATGGAAACATGATGTAAGCCGGAAGAAATAATGCAGCAATTCAGGAAGATCAGCACCACACAAGGCTTAACCCATTTGAGACCTACGGTTGCAATCTTTTGAGTTTTTGCAAACAGGTCTTGGCAATGACCTTGAGCAGTAAGATATAAATAACTCCCACATGTGCCACATGTTCCAATAGTGGAACACTAGGCATAAATGGGGTAATGTAAGTATTATTAAATATTTCTGAATGCAACCAAGTGTATTTACGAAAAATGAAAATGTAGGATTTTAAAACCATTCTCTGGTTATGCATACACAAACACACACACATACACACAGAAGATGTGCTTATAATATATATAAATATGATATAAAATGTTTATAACAATATACAATGTGGTCATAATATATATGTATATTTTTAATGTACTATATTTGCATAAATATATATTATATGTATATATGTGTGGGTGTATATAAACACATACATGTAGGGTGTGCATATATTTATTTCTATTTAATTGATTACTGTTATTTCTAGTCATATTTAGATAAGCAACTAACAATTTATATATACAACTGTACTTTCCTTCTTAGCTGTTAGGTGCATATGTATACATTATCTTTAGGCTCATAATTCCAGAAGATAGTTTATAAAAATACAAGCATATGAAATTAGAAAATAAAGAGTGCCCTCTTAAGACCCCATATCAAAACAGAGGTTTATTATGAGTGCTTTAGTCTAATAAGATGTGGAGTTTGTTGCTACATGGCATTGACTTAGTGTATTGCCCAACATCTGCTCTCTGGAAAGAGTGTTCTGATATTCACACTCCACCGGAGTCGGGCATTTTGCTGATCCGTCTCTGGTACATCTATGCAGGGGAGAAATGTAAGGGAGCGTAAAAAAGATAATGAACTTGCTGCACTAGCTAACATTTTTAAAATGGAAAGATATTTCATTGTTGAAGTCTTCTTTTTATCATATCAGCCATCTTGGCTACTATTTAAATAGTGTACATGCACATATTCATGAAGTAGGAAATATTTTGCCATCTTACTCTTAAAGAAAGTATAGAGGCATGGCACAGTGGCTCACGCCTGTAATCCCAGCACTTCGGGAGGCCGAGGCGGGCAGGGGCAGATCACGAGGCCAGGAGATTGAGACCCTCCTGGCTAACACGATGAAACCCCGTGTCTACTAAAAATACAAAAAATTAGCTGGGTGTGGTGCTGGGCCCCTGTAGTCCCAGCTACTCGGGAGGCTGAGGCAGGAGAATCCCTTGAACCCGGGAGGCGGAGCTTGCAGTGAGCCGAGATTGCGCCACTGCACTCCAGCCTGGGCGACAGAGCGAGACTCAGTCTCAAAAGAAAAAAAGGAAAGAAAGAAAGAAAAAAAATATATACATAGAAAAAACTATGACATTTCCCTGGGGTCATATGACTGGTAAATTGTAGCGCAAGTGGATTTCAAAATCTGAAAACAGATTTCACTCAAGATTTCATGTCATTTCTTCACAGACAGACAAAAGCTACAATTATTGTGTGAAAGTATCGAGAAGGCAAATTTCAGTCAAATATAAAGATACTCTCCTTAGTACCTCATATAATTTTCATTTTCATGTTTAGGATTTAAATGTTTTTAAATAGAAAATATTTTGTATATGCTTCTAATGTTGATGAATCTTTATTCCTTAAGGTACCTACCATGGATCTCTTTCTCAAGAGATAATTTTACTGCCTTTTTAAAAAAGAAAACAAAATTATTTAATGAATGTTTTTTAATTTTACTACCTTTTTAAAAAAGAAACTTTTTTAATGTTTCAATTTACTCCAGTACCCAATATTATCCCTAAACATATCAAAATTCCTTCCAATATTTATTAACGAAGCTTGATTATCATTATAATGGCTACCTGCTTTCCAAGGAGAACAATACGCTGAACTTACTGGAGAAACTATAAATTGCTGAAAAAAAATTAAGTAGTTAAATACATTTGTATGGTTTGGGGGCACACATAAAACATTTCAGGAGGATGTAACTAGAAACTTAAACATTCCAATTCAACAATTATTTCCTGACTGTGGATGATTTTTCTTCTTTCTGCCCATAGAAAATAGAAACTATGTGAGTGTAGCTTTTACAATTGTATAAATGAATGTATATTTCCTCATGTTTTATAGCAAGAAGAGAATGTCTTTCCTCTACTTCTAATTGAAGTCCAATCCCTTATCCCTGTTAATTTAAATATTTCTTTTCCCCACCTTTTATTGTATTTTCTTGTCTGTATATGAACTTGTTTTTCACATCATTATTTTAGCATACTTCACGTTACTATCTATGAAACAAACATAAATACACCAGCTTTATTGATGAAAAGATGAAATTCACAAATATTAACTGACCTGATTAAGGTTACAGAATATGGAATTGTATTAATGCTTGATTTTAATCTATAGATTTATCATACAAATGTCACAATCTTACCTACTGTGGTATCTTTTCTGTAATACTGCACATACAGGATTTGGTTTAATATAACAAAAAATTCAATATCAATATTGCTTCACAATGCATAAAATAATTATATTCATACAATGGAAATATATTTTATGTTTTTAAATTTCAATGAAATCTTGATGATGATAATACTGGCTAGTATGTATTTGTTGAGCTTACTGTGTTCTCTGTACTTACTCATTGATTCTTCTTACTTATCTCATTGATTCCTCACAAGTACCATTAAATACTCAGTTATATCCATAAAGTAGGAAATATTATGACATTTTACTGATAAACAAAAGTATAGAAAGACTATGACATTTCTCCAAGGTCACATGGCTAGTAAACTGTGGAGACAAGATTTATATGTAGACTTAGCTAAAAGCATGATCCATACATTTAACGACTGTGTTGTACTGTATTATATATTTTCCTAAGGAAGGAAAATGCAGAAACAAATTGATATGAATTAAGAATAAACTGTTTCCTTTTCCATTTTTCATAATATATCATCATGAAAATGATGTTATTGAATTAGATACTTTACATATCTGTAACAAGAAACATTTTTATTTCTTTATATTTTCAAATGAACATCAAATCCTTTAAGTAACTTCATTAGTGAAATACAGTAATAAGGCACTATATTCGTCACATTTTTGTTAATTGTAAGTGGAAAATGTAACACATTCTATATCAGTCTTGGATAATCACAGTAGACTGATTCACTAACAATTCAAGGGTCAGCATCCAATATAAGCCGCATTAGTTTCTATTGAAGTAATAGCAAATCAAGTTGTAAAAGACTGTTTAAGCTATATTAGTGATTTAAATTTGAATAATAATACAAATTTTGAATATTAAAATAACATAAGATATTTATTTCTCAATATAAAAATGACATCCTAGTGTAATCAACCATATGATCAGAATGCTTAATTTATAGAAAAATATCTATTATTAGATGATCAAGAACAGGTAATGAAAACATAAAAACAAGCACTTATTTACATACTCCAAAATTATTTTTAATCTTTTTCCTAATTTATCTAATGGCTATTAATGTGACATTAATATATTTTACCTAGGATTTCCTAAGTAGATTTTAGCCACACATGAATTTAAGATTTTGCCCATTCATTTATTTAAATAAACATTATTGAGCACATTAACATCTAGACTATCTTCTTTGCACTGGGGATATAATTAATTCCAAAAAAAATCATCATTTGTCAAGCTGAATAATTACCACTCATTGGTGTTTTGGGATTTCAATATTTGCTAGTTTTGAGGGCACACTGAAAGTATTTCTAACATTTTTTAAGGGTCAGTTTAAATGTCTATATAGAAATGCTATATAAAATATTTATGCTTAAGGAAATATAATAGATTTTTAATACAACAATAATGCTATTCTAAAACAAAGAATACAAATATATCATTTTAAAATTAACTTCAAGATTTATCTATTAAAATAAAGATGATGTGTGTTCCAACTGAAAGATAACACAATCAACCAGATGTATCTCTGAAAATAGGCTCTACTATTTAATTAAATGTGATTTTTAACTTAGTTATCTCACCATGATGGTTTATTTTATGTATTAAGTTGACTATGATATGGTATCCAGTTGTTTGATCAAATACTAGTTTACATATTGCTGTGAAGGTATTCTGTAGATGTGATTACAGTTACAATCAGGTGACACCAGCACTTTGCGAGGCTGTGGTGGGCAGATCACTTGAGGTCAGGAGTTCGAGACCAGCCTGGGCAACATGGTGAAACCCTGTCTCTACCAAAAATATGAAAATGAGCTGATCATGGTGTCACATGTCTGTAATCCCAGGTACTCAGGAGGCTGAAGCAGTAGAATTGCTTGAACACAGGAGGCAGAGGTTACAGTGAGGTGAGATCCTGCCATTGCACTCCAGCCTGGGCGACAGAGTAGCTGGGACTACAGGCGCATGCTGCCATTCCCGGCTAATTTTTTTTATATTTTTAGTAGAGACGGGGTTTCACCATGTTGCCAGGCTGGTTTTGAACTCCTGAGCTCATGCAATCCACCCGCCTCAGCCTCCCAAAGTGCTAGGATGACAGACATGAGCCACCACACCTGGACCGAAGATCTTAAGAGCAAAACTGAGGTGGATGGATCACGAAGTCAATAGTTCGAGACCATCCTGGTTAACACAGTGAAACCCAGCCTCTACTAAAAATACAAAAAATTAACCAGGCATGGTGGCACGCACCTGTAGTCCCAGCTACTCAGGAGGCTGAGACAGGAGAATCACTTTAACCTGGAGGCAGATGTTGCAGTTAGCCAAGAGATTATGCCACTGCACTCCAGCCTGGGCAACAGAGCAAGACTCCATCTCAAAAATAAAAAGAATTCTGGCTGAAAAATAAAAAGAATTCTACAGCATAGAAATCCTGCCTCCATTTCCAGCATACTGGAATATATATCCTATTGGTTTTTTTTTTTCTTCTTTCGAGAACCCAGACTGATACACTTTATGTAATTACATTTTCCTAATTTACAAAATTATTTTAACAATTGGATATCTACTACATGAAGTTGTCGTGTTGATGAAATGTAATCTATGTGAAAGCCTTAGCACAAAGGTGTCCCCTAATAATTGTGTGTCTTAACTTTGCATTCCGGGTTCTCCAGGGGATACTAAGAGCACAGGACAAAACCATAGTTAAAATGATCATCTGTTAACAGGAAGCTTGGTAATAAAAATTATGAAAAGTGCAATTGTGAAGCTAAACAACACATAGTTAAGTAAAAATAAACTGAGTGAGATTTTTATCTTCTTGTCATTACATAGTAGGAGCCTGACCAAGCCTCATCCTGAAAAAATTTGTGGTTGGAAGCCCCCCAAAATCTACTCTAAAAGATTAGAGATTTCACAGGGAGATAACTGAACTATAAAATAAAGAAGTAAACAACAACAAATCACCACCAACAATCCGGGGAGGGAGACTGATGAAGTGGCAAATTAAACTAGTTCTTTGAGCTTGTACCCCAAAGAGGGTTTGGGTTTGAGTTTAGATTTTTCCTAAGGTCTTTCACAAGTAAGGAAGTGACTAAAAATAGAGGTAAGCTCCTGGGGGATGCCTTGGCTTAAATTAATGCGGTTTAGCTCCTTCCAACAAAGAAATCACAGAATAAAAGGCCTTGCTTGGGTCCCCTACTCTAAAAGGCTGCATGCAAGGCAGAAGTTTTCCGTTCCTAGTTTGTAAGGAGGGGCTGTTTTTCCTTTAACTCTGTCAATTTTCTGAAGGGGCTGTCTAGAAATGATGGTTAAGTTTATTTGGCGGCCATAGCAGATTGTCTAAAATCTCACGTTATTTCTAAAATTAGCTTTCAGACAAACTATTGAACAAACAAGGATTATGAAGCATACAGTCACACAAGCCAGGATCAGTATAAACAAGGGACAGCAGAAATAGACCCCAAAGACATCCTGGTTATTAGAATTATTGAGCACAAATAGTAAAATAACATATTCATACTTGTAGAAATAAAAGACATAGTTTAAATTATCTTCAAGTCACTGAAAACTCTCTCTGCCTTACTTTCTCTACAAAATCATCTTCAAGAATGGAATTGAAAGCAACAGAAGAGGTGATTTTCAGAAAAAACAACCACCACCACCACAATCTGATATTACAGAACCGCCAGGGGTTCAGTCTAGGTCCTGCCACTTGCCACACAGGAAGTCAATGAATGAGATGATGAGATGGCTAGTGTTGCCAAAGAAGAAGGCTTAATCAGGTGCTGTGGTGGAGGAGATGGGAGCTCAGTCTTAAATCTTCCAGACAGATTAAAACTAGAGGTTTACACAGTAGGGAAGAAATGAAACAATGTGTAGGAAAATAAGAAGTAGGGAGGGCAAGGAAGCAATCATAATGAATGCCATCTCATTCTCTGGATGTTCTGATCTGTTGCATTTCAGTTATTTGATACTTATTTGAGTGGCCTGAAGGCCATTTTCTGAAGAAGGAACTCAGATAAAACATATACAAGTTTTAAACTTTAAGACAATAAGCATCAATTTCTATGTTTATCCAAAAAAAAAACTGTCTAAGGAACTATTGAGTAGTCTTCTCCAAGATTTTAAACTTCCACCAATGTAATTATTAATATTTCATGTATAGAAATGTTATTTCAGCTGCAGTTATATATTTGCTGGGACTGTAGTCATCTGATGGCTTGACTGGACTGGTGGTTGACATCGATAACCTGTTGGCTGGGAGCCTAGTTGGGAGTGTTGACAGTTGTTTCTCAAGCATGGTAGTCTTAGAGTAGTTGTGGCCAGCTTCCTCAAGAGCACATATCTCACAGGAGGAAGCTGCATGGCCTGTTGACTTACCCTCAAAAGTCCCTCAGTGTCACTTCATTTTATTAATTATAAACCAGTCATTAATGCCAGTATAGATTTAAGGTGAGGAAATACTGGTCAAATTTCTGATGGGAGGATTATCAAATAATTGGCTATCATATTTTAAAACCATCATATAGCTAATAATTTCAAGAACATAGAGGGGGCTTACAAACAATTTGATACAGTATAAGGGATCAAGTTAGAAGATAGGCCAACAATTGAAACAATTTTCAATAATGCAAAAAGCACTGTAAAACAAGTTAAAACAAAGGAAAACATAAAACCTCTAAACCTCTAAATACGCAAGGAATAATATTAAATCAGATGGACTAAAGTAGTTAGTTAAAAACAGGGGTTATGAATGCATAAACAAAAGCATGGCCAAGAATATGCTTTTTACAAGAGACACATCTAAAAATACACATACACAAGGATTTAAAATCAAAAATGGAAAATATATAGCATGCAGTGGAAATAAAAAAAAATCTCAGATAATTGTGATTACTACTGATCAAAGGAGTCTCAAAGGCAGAAAATATTACTAGAGAAAAAGATCTCAGTCAAAAGAAGTTCAACTCACAAGGAAGACATGATTTTCAGCATGAGTACATCTCATAAATGATTTCAAAATCAGCAATGAGTTCAAATTTTATGAGATCTGAATCTTACTCATTTTATAAAATTCAGTGAACCCTCCTAAAGAATAAAAACTACAAGATTATGGATACAAAATTCTGTACAGCAGGATGTTATAATGACCAGAAAAAAAATAGTTACAATACTTTTTTTTTAATTGGCAAATACCTCAACTTTGGTCAGTGAAATTCAATTTTTAAATAAATTATCTCCTTAAAGCTTTATTTTCCTATATTTGTCCATATGTACATTTTGAGATTATCTATATAAAACCAACTTTATAGCATTGTTTTTATAGTTGAAGCTTTCCATTAGCATAATTGAGCAGTGGTTGCTTGTTTGTTTAGGATTATTAGTTGGAATAAAAATGTATGACTAAGCACAAACTTGTGATTGCTAATGCATTTTGTTCCAAATTTATGTCTCAATCATAGAAATTCTAGTTAATTAACTTCTACATTATTCCCACAGAAATGGTGTAGTAACTATATTTTATGCAATATTATTGCACCTTTCTGACAAGGTACAACTTCAGGTTTGATTAGATTCAAAATAGAGTGAATCTTCCAATATGAATTTTGCACAACTCACAATTAAAAGCATTTCTCACAGACTACATGTTAAATCTTGTTTCTTCCATGCACTTATGGTATCAGGATGCCAAGTGAGTTGATACAACTGGCAGCTGAAGTAATCAGAAAATTCATCCTATCCTGGACAGCTGTCAACAACTTCCCTAAACAGTAAATTGGCTGATAGCCACATCCCACTTCACCCAAACTCTACCAACCCAACTTCTCTTTAGAAATATTCTAAAATTGTCTAGACCACTTTAGTTCCTCTAAAAATGAATGGAATATGGAGGAGATTGGAGACATCAGAATAAAGGGATGGAAAGGGCAAACAGTATTATTTGAAACGTTGGTTACTATAAAAATAATCTTAATATTATTATATGTATTAAACACAGTTTAATCAATAATTAACTTCCAAATAAAGAAATAACCAGAGCCAGATTGTTTCTCTGGTGAGTGCCCCAAAACATTTATTTATGAAATTATACCAATCATTTACAAGGTCTTTTACAAAATAGAAACAGAGATAAGCACTTTCTAACTTGCTCTATGAGGCCCAAATCCATCAACTTTTTTTAAAAAAAAAAAAAGATAAAACCTTTATACCACAACCAAATGGGATTTATTCTAGCTGTGTAAAGCTGGTTCAAATGTAAAAATAAGTAATTTAACCAAGCATATCAAGAGGTGATGAAAAATATTTGACAAAAATCCATATCTGTTAATGATCAAAACTCTCAGTGGTCTAACATTAAAGGGAAGTGTCCTCAACTTGATAAGTGTAATCATCAGAAGGTTTATAACTCACATCACGCTAAATGGTGAGAAACTCATTATTTCCTTCTAAGAGTGACAAAAGGTATGTTCTGTCTTCTCACTCCTATTCAACATTATTAAAAGACCTAGCAAATGCAGTAAGAAAAGAAAAGGAAAAAAGGGAAGCCGTGAGAGACTGTACCAGAGGAGTAACAGTGCACTCCAGCCCAGATATCAGTATCAGATATCAGCTTTTCCTACAGTCTTTGCAACTGGCAGACCAGGAGATTCCCTCCAGTACCTGACTCAGTGGGTCCTACCTTGACAGAGCCCAGCAAGCTAAGATCCACTGGCTTGAATTTCTCCTTGAAATTCTCCACAGCAGTCTGAGGTTGACCTGGGATGCTTGAGGTTGGTAGGGGGAGGGGTGTCTGCCACTGCTGAGGCTTGAGTAGGCAGTTTTACCATCACGGTGTAAACAAAGCTTCAGGGAAGTTTGGACTGGGCAGAGCCCACTGTAGTTCAGCAAGGCTGCTGGGGCCAGGCTGCCTATCTAGATTTTCTCCTCTCTGGTCAGGGAATCTCTCAAAAAAAGGCATCAGCCCCAATCAGGGACATAAAGGTAAAATCCCCATCTCCCTGGGACAGAGCACCTGGGCGCAACTTCAGCAGACTTAAATATCACTGCCTGACAACTCTTAGGCAAGCAGTGGATCTCCCAGCACAGTGTTCGAGCTCTGATAAGGGACAGGTTGCCTCCTCAAGTGGGTCCCTGACTCCTGTGTATCCTGATGGGGAGACACCTCTCAGTGGGGGCCGACAGACACCTCATACAGGGGAGCTTTCGCTCACATCTGGTGGGTGCCTCTCTGTTACAAAGCTTCCAGAGGAAGGAACAAGCAGCAATCTTTGCTGTTCTGCAGCCTCCACTGGTGATACCCAGGCCAACAGGGTCTGGAGTGGATCTCCAGCAAACACCAGCAGACCTGCAGAAGAGGGGCCTGACTGTTAGAAGGAAAACTAACAAACAGAAAGGAACAGTAACAACACCAACAAAAAGTATGTCTACTCAGAGACCCCATCTGAGGGTCACTAACATTAAAGAGCAAAAGTAGATAAATCCACAAAGATGGGGAGAAACCAGCAGAAAAAGGCTAAAAACTCCAAAATCCAGAACACCTCTTCTCCTCCAAAGGATCAGAACTCCTCACCAACAAGGGAATAAAACTGGACGAAGAATGGGTTTGATGAATTGACAGAAGTAGGCTTCAGAAGGTGGGTAATAACAAACTTCTCTGAGCTAAAGAAGCATGTTCTAATCCAATGCAAGGAAGCTAAGAACCTTGAAGAAAAGTTAGACAAATTACTAACTAGAATAACCAGTTTAGAGAAGAACCAGTTTAGAGAAGAAGATAAATGACTTGATGGAGTTGAAAAACACAGCATGGGAACTTCATGAAGCATACACAAGTATCAATAGCTGAATCAATCAAGTGCAAGAAAGGATATTAAAGTTTGAAGATCAACTCAATGAAATAAAGTGAGTAGACAAGATTAGAGGGAAAAAAAAGTGAAGGAAATGAACAAAGCCTCCAAGAAATATGGGACTATGTGAAAAGACCAAATCTACGTTTGATTGGTGTACTTGAAAGTGATGGGGAGGATGGAACCAAATGGGAAAACACTCTTCAGTATATTATCCAGGAGACCTTCCCCAACCCAGCAAGGCAGGCCAACATTCAAATTCAGTAAATACAAAGAACACCACAAAGATACTCCTCGAGAAGATCAACCCCAAGACACATAATTCAGATTCACCAAGGTTGAATGAAGGAAAAAACGATAAGGGAAGCCAGAAAGAAAAGTTTGGGTTACCCACAAAGGGAGCCCATCAGACTAACAGTAGATCTCAGCAGAAACCCTACAAGCCAGAGGAGAGTGGGGGCCACTATTCAACATTCTTAAAGAAAAGGATTTTCAACCCAGAATTTCATATCCAGCCAAAGTAAGCTTCATAAGCAAAGGAGAAATAAAATCCTTTACAGGCAAGCAAATGCTGAGAGATTTTGTCACCACCATGTCTGCCTTACAAGAACTCCTGAAGGAAGCACTAAACATGGAAAGAAACAACCAGTACCAGCCATTGCAAAAACATACCAAATTGTAAAGTCCATCGACACTATGAAGAAACTGCATCTACTAAAAGGCAAAATAACCAGCTAGCATCAAAATGACAGGATCAAAGACACAGACTGGCAAATTGGATAGAGTTGACCCATTGGTGTGCTGTATTCAGGAGACACATCTCACATGCAAAGACACACATAGGCTCAAAATAAAGGGATGGAGGAAAATTTACCAAGCAAATGGAAAACCAAAAAAAAAAAAAAAAAAAGCAGAGGTTGCAAGGTTGCAATCCTAGTCTCTGATAAAACAGACTTTAAACCAACAAAGATCAAAAGAGACAAAGAAGAGCATTACATAATGGTAAAGGTATCAATGCAACAAGAGTTAACTGTCCTAAATATATATGCACCCATTACAGGAGGACCCAGATTCATGAAGCAAGTTCTAAGAGACCTACAAAGAGACTTAGACTCCCACACAGTGATAGTGAGAGACTTTAACACCCTACTGTCAACATTAATCAGATCAACAAGCAGAAAATAAAGAAAGATATCCAGTACTGCAACTCAGCTCTGGATCAAGTGAACCTAATAGACATCTACAGAACTCTCCACCACAAATCAACAGAACATACATCCTTCTCAGCACCACATCGCACTTATTCTAAAATTGACCACATAATTGGAAGTAAAATACTCCTTGGCGAATGCAAAAGAATGGAAATCATAACAAACCATCTCTCAGACCACAGTGTAAACAAATTAGAATTCAAGATTCAGAAACTTCACTCAAAACTGCACAACTACATAGAAACTGAACAACCTGTTTCTGAATGACTACTGGGTAGATAACGAAATGAATGCAGAAATAAAGATGTTCTTTGAAACCAATGAGAACAAAGACACGATGTGCCAGAATCTCTGGGACACATTTAAAGCAATGTGTAGAGGGAAATTTATAGCACTAAATGCTCATAAGAGATAGTAGGAAAGATCTAAAATCGACACCCTAACATCACAATTAAAAGAACTAGAAAATCAAGAGCAAACAGATTCAAAAGGTGGCAGAAGACAAGAAATAACTAAGATCAGAGTGGAACGGAAGGAGATAGAGAGCCAAGGAAACCCTTCGAAAAACCAATGAATCCAGAAGCTGTTTTTTTGAAAAGGTGAACAAAATTGATAGACAACTAGCAAGACTAATAAACAAGAAAAGAGAGAAAAATCAAATAGACACAATAAAAAAAAATGATAAAGGGGATATTACCACTGATTCCACAGAAATACAAGCTACCATCAGAGAATACTAGAAACACCTCTATGCAAATAAACTAGAAAATCTAGAAGAAATGGATAAATTCCTGAACACATACACCCTCCCAAGAGTAAACCAGGAAGAAGTCGAATCCCTTAACAGACCAATAATAAGTTCTGAAATTCAGGCAGTAATTAATAGTCTACCAAACAAAAAAGTCTAGGACCAGACAGATTCAGAGCCGAATTTTACCAGTGGGACAAAGAGGAACTGGTACCATTCCTTCTGAAACTTTTCCAAATAATAGAAAAAGAGGGAATTCTCCCTAACTCATTTTATGAGATCAGCATCATCCTGATACCAAAACCTTGCAAAGACACAACAAACAAAGAAAATTTTAGGCTAATATCCCGGATGAACATCGATGGGAAAATCCTCAATAAAATACTGACAAACCAAATCCAGCAACATGTCAGAAAGCTTATCCACAACGATCAAGTTGGCCTCATCCCTGAGATACAAGACTGGTTCAAGATATGCAAATCAATAAACATAATCCATCACATAAACAGAACCAATGACAAAAACCACATGATTATCTCAATGCAGAAAAGGCGTCTGACAAAATTCAACAGCCCTTCATGCTAAAAACTCTCAATAAACTAGGTATTCATGGAATGTATTTCAAAGTAATAAGAGCTATTTATGACAAACCCACAGTGTATATCATACTGAATGGACAAAAACTGGAAGCATTCCCTTTGAAAACCGGCACAAGACAAGGATGCCCTCTGTCACCACTCCTATTCAATGTAGTATTGGAAGTTCTGGCCAGGGCAATTAGGCAAGAGAAAGAAATAAAGGGTATTCAAGTAGGAAAAGAGGAAGTCAAATTGTTTCTGTTTGCAGATGACATGATTGTATATTTGGAAAACCGCATTGTCTCATCTCCAAATTTCTTTAACCTGATAAACAACTTTAGCAAAGCCTCAGGATACAAAATCGATGTGCAAAAATCTTAGGCATTCCTATACACCAATAACAGACAGAGAGCCAAATCATGAATGAACTCCCATTCACAATTGCTACAACGAGAATAAAATACCTAGGAATACAACTTACAAGGGATGTGAAGCACCTCTTCAAGGAGAACTACAAACCACTTCTCAAAGAAATAAGAGAAGACACAAACAAATGGAAGAACATTCCATACTCATGGATAGGAAGAATCAATATTGTGAAAATGGCCATACTGCCCAAAGTAATTTATAGATTCAATGCTATCCTCATCAAGCTACCATTGACTTTCTTTAGAGAATTTGAAAAAATTACTTTAAATTTCATATGGAGTCAAAAAAGAGCCTGCATTGCCAAGACAATCCTTAGCAAAAAGAACAAAGCTGGAGGCATCACGCTACCTGACTTCAAACTATATTATAAGGGTACTGTAATCAAAACAGCACAGTACTGGTACCAAAACAGATAAGTAAACCAATGGATCAGAACAGAGGCCTCAGAAATAACACCACACATCTACAACCATCTGACCTTTGACAAACTTGACAAAAACAAGCAGTAGGGAAAGGATTCCCTATTTAATAAATGGTGTTGGGAAAACTGGCTAGTCATATGCAGAAAGCTGAAACTGGATCCTTTCCTTATACAAAAATTAACTCAAGATGGATTAAAGACTTAAACATAAGACCTAAAATCATAAAAACCCTAAAAGAAAACTTAGGCAATACCATTCAGGACATAGGCATGGGCAAAGACTTCATGACTAAATCACCAAAAGCAATGACAACAAAAACCAAAATAGACAAATGGGATCTAGTTAAAATAAAGAGCTTCTGCACACCAAAATAAACTATCATCAGAGTGAACAGGTAACCTAAAAAAAAGGGAGAAAATTTTTGCAATCTGTCCATCTGAGAAAGGCCTAATATCTAGAATCTACAAAGAACTTAAACAAATGTATAAGGAAAAAACAACACCATCAAAATGTGGATGAAGGATACGAACAGACACTTCTCAAAACAAGACATTTATGCAGCCAACAAACATATGAAAAAATGCTCATCATCACTGGTCATTAGAGAAATGCAAATCAAAACCACAATGAGATACCATCTCACACCGTTTAGAATGGTGATCATTAAAAAGTCAGGAAACAATAGATGCTGGAGAGGATGTGGAGAAATAGAAATGCTTTTACACTGTTGGTGGGAGTGTAAATTAGTTCAACCATTGTGGAAGACAGTGTGGTGATTTCTCAAAGATCTAGAACTAGAAATACCATTTGACTCAGCAATCCCATTATTGTGTATATATCAAAGGATTATAAATCATTCTTCTATAAAGACACATGCACACGTATGTTTACTGTGGCACTATTCACAATAGCAAAGGCTTGGAATCAACCCAAATGCTCATCAATGATAGACTGGATAAAGAAAATGTGGCACATATACACCATGGAATACTATTCAGTCACAAAAATGACGAGTTCATGTCCTTTGCAAGGGACATGGATGAAGCTGGAAACCATCATTCTCAGCAAACTAACACAAGAACAGAAAACCAGACACTGCATGTTCTCACTCATAAGTGGGAGTTGAACAATGAGAACATGGACACAGAGAGGGGAACATCATACACTGGGGCCTGTGGTTGGATGGGGGGCTAGGGGAGGGATAGCATTGGGAAAAATACCTAATGTAGATGATGGGTTGATGGGTGCAGCCCACCACCATGGCATTTGTATACCTATGTAACAAGCTGCATTTTCTGCACTTGTACCCCAGAAGTTAAAGTATAATAAAAAAATGAAATAAAATTTGTTTTATGGAAAATATAATGCATCATAAGAAAAAAGAAACCAAAAGGAAAATAAAAAATACACAGATTGGGAAATATGAAACACATTTTTGTTGTTGTTTTGTTTTGTTTTTCTTCTACAGAGGTCATTGTTTATGTAAAAAATTCCAAAAAATCAACACTTCCTTGAAGCCTATAGTATCCAAAATGCATTGGTATTGGCAAAAGAATAGGCAAATTAGATCAAGGGGACAAAAGAGGTGGCCCAGAAATAGACTCACACAAATATAGTCAACTAATCTTTGACAGAAGTGCAAGGCCAATTCAATGAAGAAAGGACAGTCTTTTTTTTTTTGAAAGGAACAACTAGACATGTACAGAAAAAAATTAATCTAGGCCCAGATCTCATATTGTTCACAATAATCAACTCAAAATGGATCCCAAATCAAAATGTGAACTGCAAATCTATAAAACTTCTAAAAGTTAGCACACATAGGTGAAAATCTAGATGATGCTGGGTTTTTTTAATGAGTTTTTAGGTACAATATCAAAAGCACAATCTATGAAGGAACAAAAAAGATAACAGAGCTCAGTACAATTACAATTTTCTGATCTGCAAAAATATTCTGTGAATGGAATGAAAAGATGAGCCACAGACTGGGTGAAAATGCTTGCAAAACACATATTCAATAAAGGACTGTTATTCTAAATATACAAAGAACACATTATAATTCAACAATAAACAAACGATACAAACAAAAAATGGGCAAAAAATCTGAACAGACACCTCACCAAAGAAGCTATGCAAATGGCAAATAAACCTATGAAAAGGTGCCCAACATCATTTTTCATTAGCGAATTGCAAATTAACAGCAATGAGCTACACCTACACATGCATTACAATGGCTAAAATCCTCCAAACTGACTACACCAAATTCTGATGAAGATGCAGAGCAATAGGAATGGTTACTCGTTGCTGATAAGAATGCAAAAACGGAACAGCCCCTTGGGAAACTTTACGAGTTTCTTACAAAACTAAAAACAGAGTTTTACCGTATATTCCAGCTATGCTACTCCTTAGATATTTACCAAAATGAGTGGAAAATTTGTATCTGCACAAAAATGTCACTTGAGTGTTTATAGTAGCTTTATTCATAAGTGCCTCAAACTGGAAGCAGCCAAGATGTCTTTCAATAGGTGAATGGATAAACAAATTGTGGTACATCCATATAATATAATACTGTTGAACAATCAAAGAAATCATCAAGCTTTGGCCAGGCATGGTAGCTTACACTTGTAATCCCAGCACTTTGAGCTGAGGAGGGTGAATTGCTTGGACCTAGTAGTTTGAAACCAGCTCTGGCAACATGGCAAAATCCGATCTCTAGAAAAAATGCAAAAAGTTAGCCAGGTCTGGTGGCACGTGCCGGTAGTCCCAGCTACCTGGGAAGCTAAAGGGGGAGGACCACCTGAGCCTGAGAGGTTGAGGCCACTGTGAGGTGTGATGACACCACTACCCTCAGCCTGGCCAACAGAGTGAGACCCTGTCTCAAAAAAAAAAAAAAAAAAAAAAAGAGGGGGACTTGGCTTGGTGGCTCACACCTGTAATCCCAGCACTTTGGGAGGCTGAGGTGAGTGGATCACGAGGTCAGGAGTTCGAGACCAGCCTGGCCAACATGATGAAACCCTGTCTCTACTAAAAACACAACAATGAGCCGGGCATGGTGGTAGGTGCCTGTAATCCCAGCTTCTTGGGAGGCTGAGGCAGAAGAATCTCTTGAAACTGGAAGGTGGAGGTTGCAGTGAGCTGAGATCGAGCCACTGCACTCCAACCTGGGCAAAAGAGTGAAACCCCATCTCAAAAAAAAAAAAAAAAAAAAAAAAACGAGCAAGAGAGAGAAATTATCAAGCCACAAAAAGACATGGAGGAAACTTAAATACATATTCCTGTTTCCTAAGTGAAATAAGCCAGTCTGCAAAGGTTACATAGTGTATGATCCCAACTATATGTATTCTAGGAAAGAAAAAAGTCAGTGATTGCCAGGGGTTCAGGGGAAAGGAGGAGGGGAATTAACAGGTGAAGCAGAGAGAGTTTTTAGGGTTGCAAAGTTATTCTGTACTGTCCTGTAGATATATGATCTTATGCATTCTTCAAAACCCAGAGAACTGTAAAATACAAATTGTGTACCCTAATATTAACCCTGGACTTTAGTTCATTATAATGTATCAATAGTGGCTCATCAATGATGACAAAGGCGCCATGCTAATGCAAGGTATTAATAGTAGGGTAACTATATTCGCATGGGGGATAGTGGAGAGAGGGTATATGGAAACATTCTGTACTATCTGCAGAATTTTTCTGTAAATTTAAAACTACTCCAACAAATAAAAGTCTATTCACGAATGTTTTTAAATAACTAGAATCACCAGCCCATGTTAACATGTTTCAAGAGACCCTCCCATGTTTTGAAAGAGGCATTCCGGTGAGGTGCTGTACACATAAAAATCTTCTACCTCCTCCTATGCTCTTATAGTACTCGTAACAGTTACAAGAATTATCATATTGTATTTTTGTTTCATATCTGGTGGCCAGCAAGAACTCAGGAAACAAACGTTAAAGACGAAAAGAAAAAATAACTGATTAAAGAATATAAAAAATAAATCTCACCAAAAGTCAGTTTGATTTATTTTTCTTTCCTTTGTGAAAACCAGACTTGTCTTCTGTCCATGTACTTGATGCTACAGTTATATCAAATTAGTCATAATTTCATATTCATGCCCTTATTACTTTCTGAATATTCCCTTTGCTGCCTTCTCGTCTGACCTGTATAGCTTCTCTTCTCTCAATCTCACCTCAAATATCAGTTTTATTACTAAGGCACCCTGCCCCGGTGCTTTCACAATATAATAGTTCCAAGTTCTACCAAATCTTTTCAGCATTACATTGTAATTATTTTACTGTCTCTTACTCCTATAGAAGTGAGCAAATTGAGGCCAACAGAATGTTTTATTTATTATGATATATCTATCTCTTTTCATAGTGCTTGATGGAATTCAAAATCAATTATTGGTACTGTGAATAAACTAATGAATGCTGCTGCTTTGCATGAATCATGTCATAGAAAACCTCTGCCTACCCATATTAATAAAAGCAGTCAATTGCAAAGAAGCCTAAGGCAATAGGCTGGATTTGTAACTAAGTAAATAAGACATAATTGCCAGAAGGCAAAATTGTGTAATTGAATGTGCATGGATTTTATATTAAAAATTATCCCACTCTGGTTGCACAATTTGTACTTTATGACATTGAAAAGTGAATATAATTACTCCTGCTTTTTTCATATATTAGAATATTCTCATTTTCACTTGGTTGTTGTAAGACTGAGTAACCAAATGTAAAAGAATCTAAAATGCCTGGCACATAAGAAGCCTTCCAAAGATAATATTTCAAATCTCTTTATTTTTTATGGGAAAGATGGGAACCCTGGGGACTAATCTCAGCTCTTCCAGTTACAAGTGTTTCGGTCTTGAATTAATTATGTAAAAATCCAAGATCTTTGGTTTTTATCTACAAGAGAATCATCATGGCACCTAATGTTTATTATGGGGATTAAATTAGATATCACATGTAAAGTTACTAGCAGAGTTCCTATTATACATAATAGCTTGACAAAGTATTAATCAGTTTAACGTGAAAAGATGTTAACAAAAATAACTTGTTAGGCTGTAGCTCTAAAGACAGAATGATTGAGTCCGTACCAGGTACCCTCAATTCTAAAGTGTGGTGCTAATTCAGCTGATTAGGGTGCACTGGACTTTATAGAGGTCCTTCGGCTAGAGTCAGTCTGTCATCTACATTAAATATGTAAGAGTTGAGGGTGCTGAGGAGAAGAGGATTTTATTGCACAGCTTTCCATTGCATTTGCATTATTCTCCAGTCCTTGAGAAGGGGAAATCTAGAATGGGTCCTTAATATCATGTGTTGAGAGAGAGGCATTCAAGGAGACTGTTTGAAGTGGCTGTCATGGGTGGCACTGGAGATTAATAGATGCAGAGGAGCCATATGTGACTCCTAATTTGTAAGATTAAAGACAGTTTCCCTTTCCTGGGGGCAGAATAAAGGGGAGCATCATTAGGAATGCACTGTGCTTCCACTAATAGATGAACAAACTTTTGTGTCTTTCGACAGGTGTCCCTTATGAGAGAAAGAGAGAGACAGATGGACCCATGCCAAGAGTAGAGCCTGGAGATAAGATGAACAAGAACCATGAGTACTTAGGAGCAATGTCACAAGGTGCTAGCCTAAAACATTACTAGAACCAACAAAACTTGGTCAAAGATTGTCTTTGCAGGATTCTCCAAGGAGTCTGTTTAAGTGTCAGCATTAGCTGCCCAGTTAATAAGAAAAGCAGTGACATTAATTTGTCATCATTTCTGCCAAGTCTTTGCTCTTTCCTTCAGGCCTACAAAATTGATCAGGCCTAAGCTGCATGAAAGTTTAAGATGCTCAATACATTAGAGTGAAATGGATTCCCTGTTTTAGACTGCTGTTTGTTTAAAGCCAACCAAAATAGAACATTTATGCATTGTAACTTGATAAATCTAAGGACCCTATTTTTTATTTCACTGAGAAGTATAGTAAGAGCAAATGAACAATGCAGAAATGATAAAATTGATTACTAAATTCAAATGCTACCATATTCATTTCCTTTGGTGAACCAATTATTTGTTAATAATGTATCATGGATATTTTAAGAGGTACATAAAACAATGAATGCTTCCTTTGAGCTATAGTCTTATGGAGAGAGTACTCATCAAGTCAACAAACATGCTAATATACTTCTGTTGTGCTTTTTTCTAGAAATTATCAGTGTTTTGAAAACATTGGGTGAGTTATGCAACTAGAATTATAAACCATATGGCAATGAAAGTAGACTCAGTCAACCATGACTGGCTAGATTGGCATCAAGAAAATTGTCATTGCAATGAAATTTTGATTTTGAAAAGACAGAAAAATCAAGACAAAAATTGGCAGAAGGGAGAAGAGAATATAAATTTAGGTGGATTTGAAAAAAATTTGGACCCTAGATAATATAAAATCTAAATGGCTTTAGAACCTCAGTCAAAACCCTTTACCTCTTGTTATCTTGTCTGCAGTGACATATCTCATCTTTCTCAATAATTGCATGTCCCTTGACAGGTATGTGTGTGTGTGCGTGTATAAACTACACAACACACATATATATGTAGTTTATATATATACACACATATATGTGTGTGTATATAAACTATACAACACACACATATATATAGTTTATATATATATAGTTTACATATGTGTGTATGTATATATAAACTAGACAACACACACAGATATATATGTAGTTTGTGTGTGTGTGTGTGTTTATGCAAATACCCTTTTGCTAATTCTTCTTGTTGATGTTGAAGTTGGTGGCGAGTTGTGAGTGATGTTTGAGTTTTGACTTTTTTTGTTATGATAAAGAAAAGTATCAATTCTAATGAGAGTAATTGAAATCTGAATATAATTTAGGTTCTTCCCATATCATAGGATTAATCAAACAGCATCTGGTTCTAGTGGCTATTTAGAAAAGCTAATCTGTTCCATAGGAAAAGAGGCACTCATTTTAAAACATGAGTCATGTAGCTATTCCTAGTCCTTTTATTTCCTTTTACAATCCAAAACACTGCTGGGACATGTCTCAGGAAAAGAATTATCATTGCCTATAATTAGGTGTTTAATATACTGACTCATAAGAAGTTTTTGGACATCCAAGGCATCAATGAGTCAATTATATTTTTAATCTTTAAAACTGCTACTAAAACAGTGCTGCTGAGAGTCATTACTCTTGATTAATAGCAAAGCATACTTTTTAGAAGAAAAAGCCTATATTTCTCTTTGATTTCTAACTGCACACACATATGCTAATTGCCACAGAGAGTTTATTTAGCTGGACGTTTGGGACATGTGGGTTACATTTTTACAGCTACTTCAGACAGAAAATCTTTTCAGTATATTCTACACAGCAAGGCAACGAAGAGGAAGAGGGCAATTTACAACTGGAAGTTCTTCTAATCCTCCTTCCTTACTTGTGCCTTAATGAAATGATATATCTTAGATGAATCTATAATAACAGTCGTTTCTGTTCTCACAAGTAAGCCTTTCAGAATGAAATTATCACACTTCCTATATTCAGAAATTTGCCAAAATAAACTTTGGAAAACATGTGTGACTCTGTACCATATTGTCTGCAGCCCCCAAACTGACAGCATTTGGCTTATATTGCATCATTCAAACCTCACTTGTATTGAAATGTTCTACTACTGACTTTGTAATAGCAAATGAGACTTGCGGAAAGCTTCATCCAGAGAGTCATGTTCTTCTGTAAATGTGATAGTTGCCCTCATTTGACTACTGATTCATTTGGCCTTCCTATGGATAATTAAGAACCAAAGACCTGTGGTAATCACCTAACCGCATGGTATTCTGAACATTTGCAACATCCTGTTTAAAGCATACCAATTACATTAAACACATTTTGCAAAAGCTTTGTTTAAATCAAAAAGTGATTATTTTTTATTTACACTTGAAAGTTGAAGATAGCTACTATATTCTTCCTTGGTCAAGTTTTATAATCAGTCATAATGTGATATAGTATTAATTAATTAACAACTTAATTCGGACTCATTTTACCATAATATATGTGGAAATTTCCTCTATATCCTTGTGTTGAAAATACAGAATTTCAGATATACATCTGTATTTTGATATATTACAAAGAAACTTTTATTTTATATTACATGTTTGTTTTAGATGGCTGCTTGAAGAAAAAGGAAGGAATATTTTGTTCGTAAAGGATGAAATGGCCAAATGATTCAATTGTATAGGCAACATTTTTTCTTTTTTTGAGACAGGGTCTGGCTCTGTGGCCCAGGCTGGAGTGCAGTGGTGTGATCTCTGCTCACTGCAAGCTCCGCCTCCCAGGTTCCCGCCATTCTCCTGCCTCAGTCTCCCGAGTAGCTGGGACTGCAGGCGCCTGCCACCGCGCCCGGCTCGTTTTTTGTATTTTTATTAGAGACGGGATTCCATTTTGTTAGCCAGGATGGTCTCCATCTCCTGACCTTGTGATGCACCCGCCTTGGCCTCCCAAAGTGATGGGATTACAGGCGTGTGCCACTGCGACCAGCCTTCTTCTTCTTCTTCTTTTTTTTTTTGAGATGGAGTCTGGGTCTGTCACCCAGGCTGGAGTGCAGGGGCATGATCTCGGCTCACTGCAAGCTCAGTCTCCCAGGTTCAACCAATTCTCCTGCCTCAGCCCCCCAAGTAGCTGGGACTACAGGTGCACACCAGCAAGCCCAGCTAATTTTGGTATTTTTATTAGAGATAGGGTTTCACCATGTTTGCCAGAATGGTCTCAATCTCTTGACCTCGTGATGTGCCTGCCTAGGCCTCCCAAAGTGCTGGGATTACAGGTGTGAGCTACCGTGTCTGGCCGGCAACAGTATTTTTCAAAGACATTCTGTTTGATTAGTTGGTTAAATTAATTATGACAATGTTTTAATTTTCATGTATGTTGGAATAATTCAACATTACCTAAAATTGAATTGTATTAATATTTTGCATTTGCATAAAGCACTATTTACAGACATCAGCATTTTACTCTATCCATACATTAATAATATTACATTAATCCCCAAACTTGAATATTTTTTATAGGAAGATAAATAGGGCAGAGGGAACAAAAATATGATTTGATAAATATGATTCAAGCTCTTAATTTCCTTGCCAAAAGAATTCTGATTTATTTTACCGCTTTTCGGATATACAGAGAGCAACAATGACCTCAGGAGTGATAGTTTCCTCCACTAGGTTCAAGGATACACTATGATGAGTCTCAGTCAATTGTAGTAATTCCATTTCCAGTTATCTGTTATCTGATAAGGTTTAGAAAATGACAAATTATAGTGACTGAGACGTCAGAAAACATCTGATGTGGGGCTTCTGGGAAAGGTAACACTCGCTTATTTAAGTAAAAATAAAGAAAAACAAAAAAGCCGGGCGCGGTGGCTCAAGCCTGTAATCCCAGCACTTTGGGAGGCCGAGACGGGCGGATCACAAGGTCAGGAGATCGAGACCATCCTGGCTAGCACGGTGAAAACCCGTCTCTACTAAAAAATACAAAAAACTAGCCGGGGGAGGTGGCGGGTCCCTGTAGTCCCAGCTACTCGGGAGCCTGAGGCAGGAGAATGGCGTAAGCCCGGGAGGCGGAGCTTGCAGTGAGCTGAGACCCGGCCACTGCACTCCAGCCTGGGCCGCAGAGCGAGACTCTGTCTCCAAAAAAAATAAAATAAAATAAAAAAGAAACACAAAAAGAAAACCACTTAATTCCCTTGAGCTTATGGATGCTGTCACATGAAGACTTGGCACTTTGGCAAGTCTATTGGGACAACTTTGTGAACCCAAAACAATAACAGAAAATTACATTCTTCAGTTACTGAGCTACTGAATCAATGATTCTGGAACTGCCTCCTTCCAGAACTTTTATTCAGTGAAATAATCAAAAACCTTAATGATGAAAATATTTTTAGTAGAATATTCTTTTTTTTGCAGGAAAACATGATAAACACATTGTAAGAGATATGTGAAAAGCATGTTGTAAGAGACACAAAAATATTAGACAGAGTCTCTGACTTATAGACAGACTCCTCTAAAAATGCTCCTATCCCTCAGCCCCTGAGAGAGAGCTATAATTTATCTGAATGATATATACTGGGAAAATAAAATGATGTGATCAACTTCATCTTTTTCCTCTTGGAAACAAGGTGCCACAGAAGGAGTATGTCCCTGTCCATCCTGCAACTGGGTGGGTGGGTCTTTCTAATCCTGAGTTTTGGGTCAGGAAGTGCTTTTAGGCTCTATCCTCCAACTCTGCCCTGTCAGTGATAAAGTAGATATTTTGGTCTTCATCTACCAGTCCTACTTTTGTCTCTCAATTAGTTCAGAACCTAAGTGGGAAGTAGGAGTGTTTTTATCGGTACCTCCTCAGTGGCAACAATAGGTTGAGTGAGTGATTAAAATTGAAAATAGACTTATTTCATTGAGTGGTTTGCAGTCCACTTTGAACATACATGTATATTTCTTTAGGGATGGCACTTTCAAGGCAAGAGAGTTTCTCCCCAATATCAAGTCCTCAACCCAAGTTCAGGTGTGAAAACATATTCCACAAGTTTACCTGGCTTGCTACCTCAGATTCATTTTTGTCTCTTTTCTCTGTGTTATTCTCTCTCTACATTACAAACTTATATCTCTTTTATCTGTAGAATTCTCTTTGAGGATTTTTTTTCCTCTGTGCCACGTCAACTACTTTTGTCTAACTTTATTACCTAATCCACTTCAACTAGCTCCCATATCCATAAAACTTAACAATAATAAAATAGAAAATCTTAGATTAAGATTCATAAGAAGTGGCTACTAATCATTATTAGATCAATAAAAAGTTGTATGACTTTGACTGTCCAAGCTCACAGTTTTTGTTTGTTTGTTTTTTGCCTTAAATACTATACCACCTCCTAATTCTAACCTACATTTTGCTCAAACTGTGCCCTGCATAGAATACTTTCACATTACCTGCTACACTTCAATGGAATTTTGTGTTAATAAAATTTAAGGCCCTTCAGGATCTAGATCACATATTATTTGACTTTGTATTTCTAGCATCTTTCACAGTGTTTAACCTACAATAAGTGTTCAACAGATAGTTATTGAATTAATGTATAAAATTTTAATCTTTATTTGTCTCAGATACCCATCAATAAAAATAAAATATCAATATCTGTTATATTTACTGTTAATGCTATATTTGCAATTACATTGCAAAAGTAAAATGGACAAGGACAAAGACAGCAGAATTGGGGATAAAATTTCTAATATGAGAAAGGAATTATATATATATGCATTATCCTTTGGCTGTTTCTATGATCTTTTATTTTTCTTAAATAGAATGCCAAATATCAAGTAGGATATTGGGCTGGAGAAAATAACACAGGATAAGGCCAAAATAAGCCTGTCACAAATATGTCATTAGTGCCAAAGATTAGATCTAGCAGAAATCTCATTTTTTTATTCTGAGTTTTACCGTATCTCAAAAATCCTGATAGGATTGCATAGCATAGGGTTGATGGATCTCAATATGTTCATGTTCCCATGGTGATTCTGATGTGCAGCAAGGCCTCAGCACTACTCTTCCTGTCAAATGAATACTCACCTTTTTATACTGGTACATTTCAAGCAAACAGGAAATAATAGAGTTCTAAGTCCCAATAAAGACCAACTTAATTAAAAATGCATTATTCTTTGAAACCAGCAGTGTTGGTAGATAGAAGAATTGGAATTTTTAAAAATCCTAATTGGTTCTTTTTCAGAGTCACAGTTCTCATTCATCTAACAGGGTTGCTATGAGGATCCCATGAGATAATTTGAAAGTACTTTTTAAAATTATGAACTGCTATTGCTGCTGTTTTGCAATTTTTAAATAACACTTCTAGTCTGATTGCATTTCATCATTCAATGTCTCCTTCCCACAATAGCAAAGAGCTGAAGACTAGACATTTTTTTTTTTTTTTTTCAGAAGGACCCAGCATTCAGGAGGCCCCACCCTTTCAGGTCAAGTACCTGGGGACTGTGACTTTACCTCTATGAGCTTCACTTTTCCTATCTATATGAGAAATATAAAATCAATCACATCTCATTATTAGATGATAAACACATTTAAACTGCTTACCCCATGCCTGACACATAATAGTAAGTACATACAATTAGTAGAAAATATTAACAAAAAAGTTAACAATGATGAATTCTTGCTTGTATATGTTCTTAAATCACCCTGCCCCACTTTACCCATCCAAATCCATCTCTTAAAAATTCCCAAGAAGCATCTTAACTTTTAGCCTGTCCAGTTTTCTCATCAGCTGTCATAATGGTCACTTTAATTTGGATATTAATCTTTTAATATTTTAAACTGTTTTATTTGCTACTACATGAAATTAACAGCCAAGTGCTGTGATATCTATATATTAATATTTAATTATTTTCTTCATTTATTAATTTATTAATTTTTTATTGAATGCCTGTTATGGTTCAGATTGTTCAGTCTGTGAAAAGCACTAGAAATAAAATAGTTGATAAGTAGGTATTACAGGTTTTCTCAACTTAATGTGGGAAAAATAATCATAACATAAAACTCACAAAAAAAGCTAAGACAGAAGAAGTGTGAAGAAGTGTAAAATATTGTCACGTGTGTGAGCAGGTGGGAGGGTTCTTATCTTATTAGTCAATATGGCATGCAAATCCCAGTACAGTAGTCAGAAACAGGCATTTGGAGAACCAAATAGAGAAAGAGAATCAGTTACGTAAAGAAAATGGTGCTTTCAGGAAAGTGAAAGGAACATGCAAAAATTGAGTTATAGCATCAATTTGTGACTGAAGGCATAAACACATAGAAGGTGACTGTGGGCAGACAAGAAGTGGAGCTGCAGAGACCGGCAGGGAGGAGCAAGACCATGCTGAATATGAAACAGTTACAATATCTTTGGAAGTTAAATGGGAAACTCTTGTGAAGTTTTAAGTATTGCAGGGACCAGTATGGAGGATGTTGCATTAATCCAGATGAGAGATGGAGATGGTGCAAAACTCCTATATGCATTGGTATACCTGGTGATCTGATCTTTGATCCTCTGAATATTTCCAATAGCATATTTGAAATAATGGTTGTCTAAAACTTACATTTTTGTACTGAAAAATGCTATAATAAATTTCAATTTCCAGGTTTTTATAGATGGGATGGTTTTGTTCCCACAAAATTCCTATCTTGAAGTCCCAATTCTCAGTCAGACTGTATTTTGAGATTGGCCTTCTATGAAGGTAATTAAGGCTAAATGAAGGTATAAGGGTACAGCCCTACTTCCATAGGATTAATGTCCTTGTAGAAAGATAGTAAGAGGCCAGGAATATCTTTTTTTTGGTGTGCACAAAAAAGAAAGGCCATGTGAGAACACAGGAATAAGGCAGTTCTAAGGAGAACACAGTAAGTCAGGAAGGGGACCCTCACTAAAACCCAACTATCCTGACACTCTGATTTTGGGCTTCCAACCACCAGAACTGTGAGAACATGAATTTCTGTTGTTTTTGTCATAACAACCCCAGCAGACTGAGACACAGGTAATCCCCAAAACATGATTGTGCAAATTTCTAAGCACAGCCTGTGGACTACTCTGCAAACTTAGTTCTACTGTCTTCCCAGTTGGAATCAGTCTCATATTTATGATCATTAAGTATGTTGTTTAGCATACATATAATATTCCCTACCTCAAGGAAATGTGAAAATATATTCTAAGAACTTGCAAATTTAGCGAAGAAGCTTGGTGAGACACAGAGACATAGGAAGGCTCAAACATTAGAAACATGAAAAACATAAAATGTGTTTACTGAGGTTAAGTTTAAAGGCCGAAGTTTGGAGGTACACATCCAATCTACCATGCATGCAGTACTTTGTTGTGTTGACAGAAAGGAAAGTTTTAAAATATTTAATACAGAATAGTGAATATTTGGATATTTTAAGCTGCTTTCCTGATATTTAGGCAAAATAGGATTGGGTCGTTGGATGAGTTGGCATTGCATTACTCTTTCCCTCTGTTAATGTAATGTAACGGAATATAAAACTTCACTAGCCCAAATTTAACTATTCAGCCAGGTGTGGTGGCTCACGCCTATAATCCCAGCACTTTGGGAGGTCAAGGTGGGCAGATCACTTGAGGTCAGTTTGAGACAAGCCTGGCCAAGATGGTGAAACCCTGTCTCTACTAAAAATACAAAATTAGAATAAAAAAATAGCCAGGCATGGTGGCCACACCTGTAATCCCAGCTACCTAGGAGGCTGAGGCAGGAGAATCACTTGAACCCAGGAGGTGGAGGTTGCAATGAGCCAAGATTATGCCACTGCACTCCAGCCTAAGTGACAGAGTGAGACTTTGTCTCAAAACCAACACAAACAAACAAACAAACAAAATTTAACTATTCAACTTCAACTTTTTCAAGGATATTTTTGAAATGTAATTAGGAAAGCCTGTATTTTAGAAATAGATTACCGCAGAATCTCTGATAGAATATATAGTTAGCCAAAGAGAGTCATTAAGAGACTTTTGGAATTTCCTTTTATGTGTGTGTGTTTAATATTATATTTAGATTGAACAAACAGATAATGGTGCCATTTGCTAAAATCCATATTTGTGAGGAAAAAACAGTTTGGTGGGTGGTTGAGTATCATTTCATTGTGGATCATTAACATGGTTGGTATATATGTCTCCTCCCATTTTTATATTGAAATATAATTCACAGTGTTGGAGGTGGGGCCTGGTAGAAGGTGGGACCTGATGGAAGGTGATTGTGTCATAAGGTTAGATCCTTCGTGAATGGTTTAGCACCATCCCCTTGGTGATAAGTGAGTTCTTTTTCAGTTAGTTCATGTGAGATCTGGTTGTTTAAAACAGTCTAGGACCTTCCCCCATCTCTCTCTCATGCTCTCACTCTCACTATGTGACACACTTGCTCCCTCTTTACCTTCCACCATGGTTATAAGCTTTCTGAGGCCCTAACCAGGAACAAATCCCAACTGCATACTTCTTGTACAGCCTACAGAATCAGGAGCCAAATTAAAACTCTTTTCTTTATAAATTACTCGGTCTCAAGTATTTCTTTATCTGACACACAAGAACTAATACTGAAAACTGGTACTGAGAAGTGGGGCGTTGCTCTAAAGATACCCGAATATGTGAAAGCAGCTTTGGAACTGGGTAATGAGCAGAGGTTGGAAGAGTTTGGAGGGTTCAGGGGAAAACAGGAAGGTGAAGGAAAGTTTGGAACTTCTTAGTGACTTGCTAAGTGGTTATGACCAAAATGCTGATCGAAATATACACAGTGAAGGCTGAGCTGGCAAAGTTTCAGATGGAAATGAGGAAGTCATTAGACACTGGAGGAAAGTCACCTGTATTGTGTCCTAGCAAAGAATTTGGCTGCATTGTGTTCGTGTCCTAGGAATCTGTGGGAGATTGAACTTAAAAATGATGACCTAGGGGTATCTTATGGAAGAAATTTCTAAGGAGTAAAGTGTTCCAAAGGAAGCCTGGCTGCTTCTAATAGCCTATTATCAGATAAGGAAGCAAAGGAATGACTTAAAGTTGGAACTTATATTTAAAAAGAAAGCAGAGTAAAAAAAAAAAAAAAAAAAAAAAAATTCACAGCCTAGCCATGTGGCACAGAAAGAAAATACTTTTTTTGGGAGATGAATACAAGCAGATTGTGAGCAACCACTTGCTAGAGCTATTAGCATGATTAAAAGAAAGCAATGTGCTAATATTCAAAACAGTAGGGAAAAGGCTTCAAAGGCATTTCAGGAAACTCCGAAGAAGCCCCTCTCATCACAGCTCCAGAGGCCTAGAAGAATAAAATTTAGGGGCCAGGCCTGAGACACTGCTTGCTGACTTGCTCAGCCTCAGAACACTGTTCTTTATATCCTGGCCATTTCATCTCCAGCCTTGGCTCAAAGGAACTCAGGTACATCTCAGATTGCTGCTCTAGAGGGTCCAAGTCATAAGTCTTGAAGATTTTCATGTGGTGTTAAGTCTGCAGGTGCATAAAATGCAAGAGTGAATAAGGCTTGGCAGCTTCTACCTATATTTCAGAGGATGTGTGAGAAAGCCTAGGTACTCAGGCAGAAGTCTACCACAGGGGTGGAGCCCAAACTAAGAATCGCTTCTAGGACAGTGGAAAGGGCAAATGTGGAGTTGGAACCATCACAAAGAGTCTTCAGCAGGACACTGCCTAGTGGAGCTGTGGGAAGAAAGCCATTGCTCTCCAGACACCAGAATGGTAGAGCCAATGGCAACTTACCTATAGAGCCTGGAAAAGCTGTAGGCACTCATCTCCAAGTCTTGAGAGCTGCCATGGGGGCTGCACTCTGCAAAACCATAGGGGTGGAGCTGTCCAAGGTCTTGGGAGCCCACTCTTCTCACCAGGGTAGTCAAGATGCAGAACAAGGAACCAAGGGAGATGATGTTGAAGCTTTAAGGTTTAATATCTGTCCTACTGGGTTTTAGACCTCTGTGGGGACAATTGCCCCTTTCTTTTGACGGACATTTCCCTTTTGCAGTCAAAATGTTTACCTAATGCTGGTACCACCATTGTATCTTGGTAGTAAATAACTTGTTTTTGAATTTATAGGAGGAACAAACTCATCTCAAGATCAAACTTTGGACTTTGAACTTTTAAGTTAATGCTGTAACAATAGACATTGAGGGACTATTGCAAAGGCATGATTCTATTTTGAAATGTGAGAAGTACGTGAGATTTTGGGGGGCCAGGGGCAGAATGATATGATTTGGATGTTTGTGCCTTCCAAATTTCATGTTGAAATGTGATTCCCAATGTTAAAGGTGGAGCCTGGTGGGAGGTAATTGAATTATGGGGGTGGGTTTCTAAAGAATGATTTGACACCATACTCTTGGTGATAAGTGAGTTCTTGGTCAGTTAGTTCACATGAGATCTGATTGTTTAAAAGAGTCTGGACCTCCCACTCCTCTCTCTCTCTTGCTCCTGCTCTCAGCATGTAACATGCCTGTTCTTCCTTTGCTTTCCACCACGATTAAAAGCTTCCTGAGGAGCTCACCAAGAGCAGATGCTGTGCTGCACTTTCTTATTTTTATAGCCTGCTGAACCATGCGACAATAAAACCTCTTTTCTTTTCAAATTACCCAGCCTCAGGTATTTCTTTATAGCAGCACAAGAATTGGCTGACAGAGTCTTATATCATTATATCATACTCATTTCTCTTTCTTTTTTCTATTGCCACCACCATTATTTAGGAATCTTGTATATATTCTAAACTACTACCATAGTTATAAACTCAAATGCTTTAAGACTTTAATCTTCAATTTTTATATCATGGTTTTTGTGTCAGAAAGATATTTGGATTCTAGGTCTAAAGTTTAATAGTTCTGTGAATTGAGAAATCCATTTAACCTCATTGAAATCTAATTTATTCCCATGAAGTGGAATAATAATAACTATCTTGTAGAGTTGTGAGAAGAGAATGTATATGGAAGTATGAGTTCTAACATCTGACATATTTGCAGAGTTGATTTCCATGGGGAACACACATACACACACACACACACACACACAAGAAATATTGTGATTATACCTATATATAGGTCACCATACTCATTCTGATTTTACATATCCTTTAATTTCTACTATTTTCAACAATATGAATGATTCTGAAGTAAATTCTTAACACTCTTTCATGTAAATTCTTATGCCTTAAAATTGCATAAAGTTTAGTGAAGAAATAAAAGTGACTCTTATTGAAAATTAAACAACAAAAGGATGACTCAAACATGTAACATACTAAGTTCACAATATCACACAGAAATTTAATGGCAGCAAGTCTTCACAAGTAGTTTCTTACCATTATCCATAAAGGGAAATGGCAAGCAAGCAAGCAAAGTAAAAAAAAAGTCCTTGTATTTCACTAAGGTATATCATTGATTGGTTTACATTTCTTTAGAGCCTATTTATTGGAATAGGAAACAAAAACAATCAGAAGGAAAAGTCTTCTATCAACTATAAACTTTGTCTTATTTATTTTTCCCTGATAATTCCAGGAATTTTGGAGATGTAAAACAATATAAGTATTTCTTCAAACAGAAGACAACCATTGTTAATATTTCTGAATATTTCCACCTAGACAACTTTTTCTAAGCATATATTTTATTTTTAATGTAACCTAAAACACTATATGTTTGTTTTTACATTTTCCAAATTAAATGTGAAGTTTTAATAATGTTCCATTTCATGTGTTTCTATCATTTTATGAATAAGTATATACATCAGTGTCTCATAATAAAATATAAATCCTATTTTCCAATAAAATGATAAACATCTCTTGATATTTGAGGATACTTTTTGAAATACATTTCCACAAATGGAATTAACCTTTTTCCCACTTAGAAAAAAAAAGTGTAGCTTGCTGTCAGCATTCATTTAATCTTATATAAACATGCTCTTTGAAACTGAAGCAAATCCAATGAATTTTCAATGTGAAAATAAAATATAAAAACTGTTCTTGGAGTTATTTCTAAACAGAACATCAGAGTCATCTGAATCATCAGAATTGTCTGTGGAAAAATCAGATTCATCAAATGAATCTTCAGCCAACCACTGTTTGAGAACACTGCGTAGAAATGCTGGAAATTTCTAGGACTGGACATTTTCAGCAGTCAAGAATTACTATATTTTGTAAGTGGCAATAGCACTACTAAAAACAGAATGGTATAAACAGAATTATGTATTTTATTTCCAAAGTTGACATACTGGACCGATACAAAAATAATAATAAAAGAGAGATATTTCATGGCAAACTTATCTCGGGGTAATCGCTGCAACCACAAGTGCTGCTGGTGAGTATTCTCAAGACAAACAGGAAAAGGGTTAAAGGATATACTCATTGGTTAATATCTGCATATCTTTACCAAATTACCTTTCCTGAATAATTTATAACAGGGGCCCCCACCCCCACCAGGCCAAGAATCACTACATGTCTTTGCCCTGCTAGGAATGGGGTGGCACAGCAGGAGGTGAGCAGCCAGAGAGCTGGCATTATCACCTGAATTCTGCCTCCTGTCACATCAGTGGTGGCATTTGATTCTCATAGGAGTGTGAACCTATTATTAACTGTGCATGGGAGGGATCTAGGTTGCACACTCCTTGTGAGTATCTAACTAGTGTGTGATGATCTGAGGGGGAATTCTTTCATTCCAAAATCAGACCCTACCGACCCTGTCTATGACTTCCACAAAACTGATCCCTGGTGCCAAAAAGATTAGGGACCACTGCTTTATAAATATTTATACTTCATAAAAAATGTTGTATTGCTTAATTCACCAGCATTTGACATTATAATTTTAATGTATTTGTCAATTTGACAGGTCATTTTCTTCATTGAGTACTACTAAACATGAAAATATTTTTATATTTGTAATCAATTATATTTCTCTGCTGTAAAATGTTGCTTGCTTATCTTTTTGTACTATTATGCTTTTCTTGTCAATGGGTAAGCTGTAGCAAACCTTAGTCGTATCTTCTTATGTTTTGACAAATTTTTTACAACTAACTTTGATGTTGAAAAAAAGTTATATACTTTAATGCATTAGTCTTTCTTTTTATATTTATACTTTAAAAGCTACATCTGTATGTTATTCACTTTTTTGTTCTACCTTGTAAATCCAGTTTATAGCATATTCCCTTTAAGAATACCTAAAACAACCATTATATGAACTATTCAGTGTGGCATATAACACATAAAATGTCTTTGTAAAAATGTATGTAAATATGTGTTTGAGTGTAGTATTACTTAAATGTTTTGACATAGTGCACACATTTATCATGTATTATATAACTAAAAAAATTATTAAATCCACCCTAGATAAAGAATTTACATCATTCTTCATTTCCTCTTGATGAGATTCAAAGCTGATATAGCTTATTTACATAGTGTGGTGATTGAGAGGAAACTATAATATACATATTCTTAATCAAAATTTACCACTTCTAAGAATTCATGAAGATTATGAATAATTATGCAACCCCCTTTTTATAGTTTACTGTATTATTTATTTATTTATTTTCGTGGGTACATAGTAGGTATGTGTATTTATGGGGTGCATGAGATATTTTGGTACAAGCATGCAATGAATAATAACCACATCAGGAGTAGTTGGGTATTCATCCCCTCAAGCATTTGTCCTTTGTGTTACATACAGTTTGATTATACTCTTTTAGTTATTTTAAAATGTACAATTAAATTATTATTGACTATAGTCCCCCTGTCATGCTATCAAATACTAGTTCTAATTCATTCTTTCTATTTATTTTTGGGTTCATTAACCATCCCCTGCCCCCACAATCCCCTGCCCCAAATCCCCCACTACCCTTCCCAGCCTCTGGTAACCATCCTTCTACTTTCTTTCTTTCGTTTTTCTGTTTTTTGGGTGGTGGGTGGGGGACGGAGTCTCACTCTGTTGCTCAGACTGGAGTGCAATGGCACAATCTCGGCTCACTGCAACCTCCACCTGCTGGGTTCAAGCGATTCTCCTGCCTTAGCCTACTGAGTAGCTGTGATTACAGGTGTGTACCACCACGCCCAGCTAATCTTTGTATTTTTAGTAGAGACAGGGTTTCACCATTTTGGTCAGGCTGGTCTTGAACTTCTGACATTGTGATCCACCCATCTTGGTCTCCCAAAGTTCTGGGATTACAGGCGTGAGTCATCCTTCTACTTTCTATTCTCCATGAGTTCAATTGTTTTGATTTTTAGATCCCACAAATAAATGAGAACATGCAATGTTTGTCTTTCTGTGCCTGACTTATTTCATTTAACATAATGACCTCCAGTTCCATCCATGTTCTTGCAAATGACAGAATCTCATCCTTTTTTATGTATATGAATAGTTGGACATTCAAAAAGGAGAGGGTTTTCTAAGAGAAAACTGAATCACAGCATATAACAACAATCACTCCTAGTTTATCGTAACTTTCTCAAACACTAGCTAGATACCTAGATAGAATTTCCAGTTCCTCAGAGGATGTGGCTAAGCAAGCCTAAAATCTGTATAAAAATCAGCTCAAACATCATGCTGTTTTAATTACTATTGCTTTGTAGTACATTTTGAATTCAGGTAGCATGAGACCTCCAGTTTTGTTTCTTTTGTTATTTGTTCTTTTTGGCTAATCAGGGTCTTTTATGACTCTATATGAAATTTAGGATTGCTTTTAACATTTCTGTGAAGAATGACATTGGAATTTTGATGGGCATTGCATTGAATCTACAGATCATTTTGGGTGGTATGAACATATAAACAATATTAGCTCTTCCAATGCAAGAATTCAGGATATATTTTTATTTGTTCATTTTAAATTTCTTTCATCAGTGTTCGACAGGTTTCTGTATGCAGATTTTTTATCTCATTGGTTAAATTTACTCCTAAGTATTTTATTTTATTTTATTTTATTTTATTTTATTTATTGAGATGGAATTTCGCTGCTGTCGCCCAGGCTGGAGTGCAGTTGTGCAATCACGGCTCACTACAACTTCCGCCTCCCATGTTCAAGCAATCCTCCTGCCTCAGCCTCCCAAATAGCTGGGATTACAGGTGCCCACCACCATGCCTGGCTAATTTTTTGTATTTTTTCAGTAGAGATGGGATTTCATCATGTTGGCCAGGTTGGTCTTGAACTCCCAACCTCAGTGATCCACCCACCTCAGCCTCCCAAAGTACTGGGATTACAGGTGTGTGCCACCGCACCCAGCCAAGTATTTCATTTTTATACCTATATCATAACATCACATTGTACCCCATAAATATATACATTTATTATTTGTCAATAAAATAAAAATAAAAAAATAAAAACATTATTGTGTAAATAGAAAACAACAAATGTAGACTTCAAATTAACAAGTAGTGAGTTTAAAATCTTTCATTTATTTCTTAAATACAATAATGTAGTTCCTTAAGAAAAAGGATATAAGGAATTATGGGGAATCTGAGGGTTTCTGTTCATTTGATATTTCAAAGATCTTTAATTTTTAGAAATGTTCAATATGTGATGAACTAAAACAGAATCAAATTTTAATAAATGTTTGTTAATAACCACTCCCCCCAAAAAACAGCTACAGTTTTATTTTACATTTCTACTTCCTATTAATTTTTTCCCCTCAATGTTACGGGATAAACTGTATCCTTCCGAAATGCATATGTTGAAGTCACATCCCACGGTACCTCAGAATGCAGCCATATTTGGACATAAGGTCCTTAAAGAAGTGATTCTGGTAAAATAAGGCCCCTAGGGTGAGAGCCTAATTCAAGATGACTGGCGTCCTTTATAAGAAGAGGAAGAAACACTGAGAGGGCCTGAACCCAGGGATGAGAACGTGAAGAGGCAGCAAGAAAGTGGCCATCTTCAAGCCAAGAAGAGAGATTTCAAAAGAGCCCAACCCTGCCAATCTCTCATCTGTGACTTCCAGCCTCCAGAACTGGGATGAAAATAAATTTCTGCCGTTAGAGCCACCCATTCTGTGGTGTTTTGTTATGGCAGCCCTAGCAAATGGATATACTCACTAATGAAGATAAAGGTACTTGAGGGAACTCTTTCTTCTCCTATGCTCCATAAAATGTGATATGGGGCTAAAAACTTTTTATAGTATATTAAATTCAATTTTAAAGTAATAGTTCGCCAAGTGTGGTCTCTAGAGAAGCAGCATCAGCGTCAACTGGAAACTTTTTGGAAATGCAAATTTGTGAGCTTCAAGGCACTACTGACTCAGCAACTGGAGATAGGGGGAGGAATCTGTTTCAGCCAGCCGTCTAGGTAATCCCACCTTAAGATACACCTTCAAGTTTGAGAACCCTGTGTTTCAAATGTACTAAACTAGAGCTCAGCTGAGTGACATTTATAAGTGAGGCAGCCCAGGTGTAATAAAACAGGAAAGATCTGGCACCGTGTCAAACTAGGGAAGGCATCTCCGCTGGGGTCAGGGCCAGCCAACTGGCTGGGTAGTGTGGAATGTGACACAGTTACCAGAAATGGATTTTTAGGAGGATATTTCCTTACTTTTAAATACTGGTACCCAATTCGAATCATTGTTGGCAAACCAAATAAAACATGCTTGCAGGACAGTTCCATCTTGTGTGACCTCCCATTAATAATAATTACAATAATAATAGACGTTTTGGAAGACGGTAGTATGATACATTTTTTATTTCCCTTTTATGCCTATAAAAATCCGAGCTAGTAGATTCCAAGAGAAAGAGAAGATATTTAAAAATTTACTTACTTCGGCTGGGCACGGTGACTCACACCTGTAATCCCAGCACTTTGGGAGGCTGAGGCAGGCAGATCACGAGGTCAGGAGTTTGAAACCAGCCTGGCCAACATGGTGAAACCCTGTCTCTACTAAATATACAAAAATTAGCTGGGTGTGGTGGCATGCGCCTGTAGTCCCAGCTACCAGCTACTGAGGAGGCTGAGGCAGGAGAATCGCTTGAGCCCAGGAGGCAGAGGTTGCAGTGAACCAAGACTGCACCATTGCACTCCTGCCTGGGTGACAGAGCAAGACTCCATCTCAATAAATAAATAAATAAATAAATAAATAAATAAAATTTTGCTTTTTTTCTCATATTCATGGTGATTTTTACGTATGTTGGAGTAGAAATTTAAATATACCATGTGCATATAATTCCTCACTCTACAAATGTACAGTTTAAAACTTGACACGACTTTTTGTTCAATGTTCTGATGATCCCAGGCAAGGCTTTGGTTTGGTTTTTATAAACAAGGCAGGCATATTTTTAATAGCATGTCTCAGGTCGACTGAGGTCTGTTTTCAGAGCTCGGATGCTCCAGGTGGCATTCCCATTGCCATCTGTGACTTGAATGTGGGGATTTAAAGACGGAGATATGCTGACTGGGACAGTTTCTCCACTGCTGACCATCTGCCACAGGTGCTGGAAACAGGGCTTGTAGTATTCAATCTTCAGATGAAAGGTTAAATTAGCTGGCACCGCTGTTCGAATGCCACTTTCTATTACTGGACCTAAGCTAGGTTTTTGGACGCTGTTTACTTGTTTGAAGGGATTTTTTTTGGCACCGTTTCATGCAGAGAGGGTATAAAGATTATTAAGTTCTTGACGATTATAAAGTAGGAACATTTGCAAGTGCCCTGAAAAAGTAGTCTTTTCTTACCCTACACCTCAATTCCCACCGCAGGAAGTGTTCTGTTAGTGATACTCCCTTAAACCCTGACCAATTTTGAAAGTGCATGAGTCGAAGTCACTTCAAGTAAAGGATTTAAAAGTGGACATATCAATTAAACCTATAAAAATAATTGATAGGATTTCTAAATATTTAAATAGACTGCTTCAGTTTTATACTTTACTAAAACCAGTTAAATCAGGTATCTAGTTCCTCATTTGTGTAAATGAAATTTCCCTTATATTCTAAATGACAAATACTATTTAGAAACAATCTTAAATTAATTAAGGTAGTCATTTGGGAAAGAATTATAACCTTTGTGATAAAGATGAAAATATTAACTTGGAGAGCTAGGTTGAAGACTTGTATTATTTTGAGAATCACAAACCAAACATATGCCAGAGTTAGAATTCAAGCTCTATCCTGTCTTTATCCAAGTGATAATAATAATAGTCTTTTTCTTCATGATTAAGTCATACATTCCTAAACACCCAGAATCCACAAGAGTCAAGTAATTATAGGTGACCTATGACTTTCTTATCTCATGCCCAAATTCATCCTCAGGCACACAACTCCAACAGCTACTCTTGTATAAATATTTCACACCTGATTAGAAGAGATCACCGTCTTTGAATGGTTTACATTTTTCTCCTCTTCCAAAGCCCAATAGCCTTTTAAACTATAGTACCTTCCCCTTAATTTCTTCACAATCATCAAACTTGGCTTTTAGTTATCTTGCTCAGCTTTCAGCAGGTCTATTGTACATGAGGATGAAGATAAGATTACCATCCAGAGCACGGACTAGATGAGATGGAAAACAGTCTCTCAACAGAGTGTCATAGAAGTGGATAAGAAAATTAAATGCTCTGCTTTGAAGATTGACCACATATTTCCCATGGATTTTTATCCTGTAAGAAATTGGCTCTTTCCATGGCATCGGTTTTATTTATGAAGTTTCTGTCTTTCTGCCAACTTTGTTAACCTGAGATTAGCATAAGTCAAACCCCCCAAAGAAGAGAGTTCAGTTGGACCCCCAAAAGAGTTGAAATTGGAGAAGGAATATAGATAAGTTTAAATAATCTCACCCTATATTATTAAGGGGCATATCCCAAATCTTCTTTAGATAGGATTTTAGAGATTTGGAAATTTCATAGTTTAACATCAGATCTGCATCTGCACAGATAGTTGATGAGGTTTCACAAGGACATATACTTTCTGTAAGTGGCCCCCATGTTCTTTTATAGAAAAAAGAGAAAACTTAGGGATATTGTAGTGTACTACATAACTATAACTGGTAAATATGTGTTTTCTCTTGCCTTTTATTTATTTATTTATTTACCAATTTCCAACCAGATGCAAGACAGAACTACATAATCAAAATAAATAATTCAGAGCCTTTTTTTAGGTGACATCATACTGCAACTCACCTCAAGAAAAGCAATCTCCATCCATGCATTTTTTTCTCAAGAGTATTGATTCTGACTTAGGTCAAGCCTACTTTTATAAAAACAGACAAAAGTTTTTAACAAAATAAACATCATCTTGTAAATAATGTTTTTGATTTAGATTCGCCAACAATCTGACAACTATTTATTATGCTGAATCTTAAAGACAAAGATGATTACTATATGATTTTCAAACCCAAATTTCACCTAGTAAATTCTCATTGTGGCTACCACAAGGATTTCTTTGCCTTCTCAGTGGAATGGAACTGGTCTAGTTATGTTAGATATTTTGACCAAAATTATATAATTTATGTTATGGGTTACATTACTATAATAGTCATTTAAATATTCTGCTTCTAGAGACTACACATTGATTTTAAACTCCATCTATTTTCATATATTAAATTTTAGACATGCCTAAAGTCATCATCATCTAGATCTATAAAACATTAATTATCAGATGAAAATGCATAAATTGGTAAAATCTCAACAACTTAAACTACCCACAATATGATTAATCCAGCATTACATTTCCCTAATGACTATCATTTCCAGTTATTTTTTCCTTTCACATCAAGCATCACCAAAAACACACAAGAAGTCTATAATCTAAGTTGATAATAATCATATAAGGGCATGTTTAATTATATTAAATATATATATATATAGAATATTGCGGCAATGTTTAGTGAAGTGATTATCTGTGTGAAACCATCAGCTTACACCCTTCACCTTATTATCAATCTTCAGTATTATTTAAGGCCATGGAGACAACCATCATATAAAAATATGCCTCCACATCCACCCGCCTTTCTACCTTCTCCTCATCTTTCTTAGGTCCACCCATCTACACATTGCTTTCATTCCCAGAGCCCTCCGTCAAGTTATGATAATGAAAATAAGGACTTAAAGGTTGGGCACCGTGGCTCACCTCTGTAACCCCTGCACTTTGGGAAGCTGAGACAAGTGAATTACCCGAGATCAGGAGTTCGAAACCAGCCTGGCCAACATGGTGAAATCCATCTCTACTAAAAATACAAAAATCAGCCGGGTGTGGTGGCACGTGTCTGTAATCCCAGCTACTTGGGAGGCTGAGGCAGGATTATCCCTTGAACTAGGGAGATGGAGGTTGCAGTGAACTGAGATCACACCACTGCACTCCAGCCTGGGTGACAAGAGCAAGACTTGCCTCAAAAAGAAAAAAGAAAAAAAAAAAAAAAAGAGAAAAGAAAAGAAAGGAAGTACTTAGTTTACTTACTTGCACTAGATGTTTGCACTAGAAGTTTCTTTTTAATTTGCACTAGACATTTCTTTAATATTTGAGGTAATGATGAGAGTATACACCAGAAAGAAAAACTGGATCTTATTTGTCATCCCAAAACACTCTAGGATGCACCAAGATTGACCATTGCTGAGATTCAAGGGTTCTGAGCAGGAAATCAGTCTCTAATCAGCAGAAACACATGCTACATATTTTAAACTTTTCCATCTCAGGCAGCAAAAAGATCCTTTTTGTTTTACTACCCCAACCATAGTGGTGCTTAAATAGATCTTCAGTGTTTAATCCTCAGGAAAAATTTATAAGGCTTTTATGCATCATACGGTTTTTTTCTGCTTAAAATCTATGATCTTCAAGTATCGGTTTTCGATATCCCTTTAAATAGACTTTCTGAAACTTGTCAGTTTGTGACTATTATGACTTCTCTCCTCTCAGGTCATGAAGTTTCATCTTTCTAATTTAAGGATCATTTGGGTACACTCAAATAAGTTTTTGGAAATGGCCATGGTTTACACATATAAAAAATAAATACTTAGACTCTGATGTTTTCATGTGGCACCCTCATATTTGGCTTCTTTCAACATGGTTTTTAGAGAAGGAAAAGTTAAGTTTATAAATTGTGAGCCTTAGCCTCTTTGTCACCACAAATCTATGCACACACTTCTCTTTGCACACACTTCTCCTTCAGTGGGCACTTCTCTTACGTTTTACAACGTAAAGCCAAGATGGAAACATTATTTGTTGTTTTAATTAATAGCTAATTACATTCACCTCTGTGCTCATTTCATTTTATTTTTATCTACTTCACTCCCTTAAATTCAAAATCTTGCTTCACGAAAGTTATTGCTCCTTTGATGTGTTAACATGGCTAAGTTACAGTCTCCAGTTGTTCAACCAAACACAAATTTAGTTACTTCTGTGAACATAATTTTTGGATATGATTAAAGTATATAATCAATTGACTTTAAATGAGAAAAAAAAATCATCCTAGCTACCAGAGGTCTTGTTTCAATCAGTTGAAAGACCTTAACAGCAGATATGAGGCTTTCCTAATTAAGAAGAAATATAATCTGTAGATATCAGCTTCAACTCATGCCCAAGAGTTCCAGTCTATCCTTCCTGAAGGCCTGCACTAAAACTTCTTGACTCATCATTCCTCACAATCATGAAAGTCAATTTCTTGCAATAGAAAACTAATCCAGTGTTTTGATAATGGAGACACAGTTATAATCAATCGAGCAGAACTTCTTTACTTCATAAGGTTTTTCACATAACAGGAGAGAAAATAATAAATACACTCCTGATACTCAAACTTCTAATAGTTCTATATTAACCGTTGTAACAAACTACCACAACATTTGTTGCCAAAAAGCAATACAAATTTACCGTCTACCAGTTTTGGTATTCAGAAGCTCAAATGCATCTTTCTAAGCTAAAAATCAGGGTGTATGCAAGACTGATTTCTCTCTGTGCCTGTAGGAAAATCTGTTTTCTTATGTTTTCCAGCTATTAGAGGCTGCCTGGAGTCTTTGGTTTATTGCACCTTCCTCTGTCTTCAAAACCAGCAGAGCAGCATCTCCAAATCAATCTCTCTGCCAATTTCTTTTTCTCTCCTTTTCCCACTTACAAGTAGGCTTATGATTACATTGAGCCCACCCAGAAAATCCAGGATAATCTTGCCATCCCAAAGTTAGCTGATTGGCAAACTTTCACCTTACTCCTCTTTGCAATGTAACCTATCATATTCAGAGGTTTCTGGGACTATGATACGGACACCTTTGGGGGGGCATTATTCTTCCTACCACACCATCTATGGCACTTATATCCTTATTACTAAATTTATATTATTTCATGCTCTTGTCTGCCTTGAGCCCTCTAAGAAAGCATCCCCGGTTGACATAAATGTAAATGCCTTAATCCAATGTCCAGATTTTATTTATTTAATTTCATTTTTTATTCAACCCTCTCCACCTGGTGATTACACTTTAAGCTCATACCCTGGTGAGCCTATGAGTTTGATACCGACTTGGAGAGTCATCTGATTTTTTCTCTACTCTAATTATAACTCTGACTTTATTTTTCCTTAAATCTATGCATTCTACAAATTCTGTCATAAAAACTGACCCAGTGTTTTTTATTATCCTCTTTTGCATTTCCTTCCTCCTTTTGAAAAAAACTACTATTCATTCTTTATATATGTGTACCACGCCCATCCTAGAAAGCAACCTTTTGATACAGCCCACTTTCTTTTCTTCTCTATAATTTTCTTAAAAAATATCAAAATGCACTTATTTATCCCAACTTTACAAATTTTTTATTTATATTTCAGCTGTAATTTTACTGAAATTGTGTCAAAGTTGTGGTCTTAGAGCGTGATAACAAAAATACTATCACCTGGGTAGTTTATAAACACAGGAATTTACTTCTCACAGTTCTGTCAGCACCAAATCCAATATCAAGGCACCAGCAGATTTGGTGTCTGATAAAGATGTATTTCCTGGTTCACAGATGGCACCTTTCTGCTATTTCGCCATATGATGGAATAGGCAAGTCTGTTCCCTTGCACCTATTGAATGAGGACACTAATCCCAAGATCCAATCCCATGAACAAATTACCTTCCAAAGGCCCTGTCTCCTAATACCATTACCTTGGGGATTAGAAATTTGACATACGAAATTTGGGAAGACACAAACATCTGGATCACAGCATTTTCCAACAAACCAAGGTGAGAGGAAGCAAGACTGAAAAGAAATACACACTTAGCGAATTCTGCGTAATTTGCATGTGTTTTGGTTATCCAACAATTTCTACAGATGTTCATGTGTACATCAGCTATATGTATTCCCTTGAAGCCCAAGAGAACATCTAACTGACTTGTCCTCAGAAACGAATCAAGCAATTAGACACTAAAAAGATAATAGAAAGAACATTGGACTAGAATTTGACTTCTACTCCTGGCTTTTTTTTCTTCAGGTTGACTAATTTGAAGCATGCTGCCCCTGTCTACTTCAAAGCATTGTTTTGAGGTCTCATTTAACCAAATATTTTAAAGTATTGAGTTATTCATTTACATGAATATAACAGATTATCTAATGACAATGCATGCAATTATCATTAGAAATAACAGTCACTATGAATGATAATCAGAGTTCTAAATTTACTTTAGAATCTTCATTAAATTAAATTTTATAAGGACCCATATAAATATATGTCAAATTAAATCTTCGAGGGTATTGTGACTGTGAATACATTTTGGAAATACACCTTTAGAAATAATCAATCCATGTATTTATTATTGACTAAATATAAGTGCCTTAAAATACCAGGAATTTTTAAAAGTTAATCTGTTTTTCACTTTCCTGTGTGTAGGAGCAGTGACATTTGGAAAAATGTTTGCACTTTCAAATTGTAAAAAAAGTAGCTACTAATTCTCTTTTCATGTTTGGCATTTATCATATTATTTTCCGGTATGGCATTTATTTACTCATTCATTTCATTAAAATCATGTAAATATAAACCTCTTTTCACGCAGACTGTAAGTTCTTAAGCAGGTTATAATTCTCTATACTTTTGAAAGGGAATTTGACATAAATTAACGCTTCTGTAAATATCCATTTGGGTAATTACCTCCATCATTGTCTGCATCCTAACACGGATGCTCCTTAACTTACAACAAAGTTACATCCTGATAAACCCATCATGAATTAAAAATATCAGAAATCAAAAATACATTCAATACACCTAATCTACTGAACATTTAGCTTCACCAAGCCTACTGTAAATATTCTCAGAACACTTAGCCTAAAGTTGGACAAAAAAATCTAACACTTGACTACCTCATGTAATTTATTGGATAGTGTATTGAAGTATGGTTTCTAATGAATGCTTATCATTTTCATACCCTCATAAAGTCAGGAAATCATAAGTTGGGGACCATCTGTACTAGTATTCAGAAAGAAGAGTAATAGCTAAGATTTCATTTTATATAATATAACATTCAATATGAACATCTGAGTCTTAGGTAGCTTCTGAAAATGCACTAAATTATGACTATTGAATGTCACCAGATGCTATTTGATTTCTTGGGTTCTTTCATCCATGTGACTCTGTATATCTGGACAAATATAATAAAACATTTGACATTTACTACAAATTTCCAGAGACATTATAAATGTGAAGTAAAATAAGAAAAGATATTCTAGATTATTTTATGGTTTTATTTTTGTTGAAACTAAAAGTAAGAAAGAGTGTGTTTAAAAAATGGTTGAGTGAAATAAACTAAATTTCCTTCAATATACATCCCTATATGTTTACTTGGATGAGTTTAAAGTAACAACTGAAACAGGATAGCAGAAATAAGACGCATTAATAGATAACACTAAATTAAAAGACTCATTCATAAGAATTAATTTCTAATGTTAAGATATAAGATGTAGTTCAATTTTGAAAGTAAATTTAAAACATTTTAATTCAATATCTAATCCATATAATTAAAAATGTCAACGTTGATATGACAATTTTTTTTTTTTTTTTGAAATCGTGTCTCACTCTGTCGCCTAGATTGGAGTGCAGTGGTGCTATGTTGGCTCACTGCAACTTCTGCCTCCTGAGTACAAGCAATTCTTGTGCCTCAGCCTCCTGGGTAGCTGGGATTACAGGTGCTCACCACCATGCCGAGCTAATTTTTAAAATTTTTTTAGTAGAGACAGGGTTTTGCCACGTTGGCCAGGCTGATCTCAAACTCCTGGCCAGAACGGATTCACTTCCCAAAGTTCTGGGATTACAGGTGTGAGCCACCTCACCTGGCCCAAGACAAAATTTTAATGATTTATTTTCTTAAAAAATTTTTATTTGATGGCATCGAGAAAAGTGTTTATTTCCCAAAAGAGCAATCTTGGGTCTTATATGATTCAAGTAAATTGCTTCCCCATGTGTTTCTGATTCTGCCTTAATAACAATCCCTAAATTAAAATTTACTACTTTTAAAAATAATGTAAAATTTAGAAATGTTTTGGTCATCAGCAATTTAGAGTTTTATTTGGCTAAAGCTGTGTTTGATGCTGACTAAGGTAGTATTGATTGATTGCTAAAAACAGGGTCACATGAAATAAGGACTAGATATTTCTTAGATATTATAGCTATCTAGTCTCTTTTTCTGAAGAGGAGAATTGGAGATGGGCCCCCATCTTTTCTGATTCTTTATCTAGTTTTTATACTACGTTTTCTTTTAATTGTCCACAACTTTACTTATGATTTCAATAGTACATATACTTTTTCCTCCATGATTTTAGTAAATTGTGGAGTTTTATTGTTAATTTACTTTTTTTTTTCTTTTTTTCTTTTTTTTTGAGACAGTCTCACTCTGTCGTCCAGGCTGGAGTGCAGTGGAACGATCTTGGCTCAATACAATCTCCTCTGCCCCCCGGGTCCACACCATCCTCCTGCCTCAGCCTCCCGAATAGCTGGAATTACCTGCATGCACCACCATACCCAGCTAATTTTTGTATTTTTAGTAGAGATGGGGTTACACCATGTTGGCCAGGATGGTCTCTATCTCCTGACCTCGTGATCTGCCATCCTTGGCCTACTAAAGTGCTGGGATTACAGACTACCGTGCCCAGCCTACTAAGTTTTATGTTTACTTTCAGGCAGAGTTTGGTGAGATAGAATTTTGTCTCTTAGGGACTAAGTGTTCAATACTATCCTAAAACATAACCAACACTAATATTTTGTTTCTATTTTTTCTAACGTGTTGGCAAATTTAACTGCCCCAAACTATAAACTATTCATTTATTACTTCAACAAATGTCTATTTAGTTTTTATAATATGCATGTTTCTACTCTGTCCTAGCTATGGGAAACAGTAAGTGAAAAAGACAAAATCCTTGCTTGCGTGAAGTTCTCATTCCAGAGGAATGAATATATGAATGAATATATAAGTGAATACAAAAACATATCTTTGCCTTTAACTCAGGCCACTGCCCTCCATGGGCACTGCCTTTTAAGGAAAACTTGATGTTCATCGATTCTTGTCATGAAAATAAGTCCATTTTCTACTAAGGATGTTGCTTTCGTTATATGGAACCATGTAATGTATGTGAAACGTTATTCTACTAGAAGTTTGAATGTTGGGATCACATCTTAACTTAAAGGATACTTTTCTCAGAGTGATCTTCCCTGTTTTCCAATCCGGAATAGCCACACTAACAACTCCTTCTTCCAACTTTCTTGTCTACCATCTTTTAATTTTCTTCAGAGTACTTACATAGAAATTAATTTCTCTATACACATTGAGTTTATTTATTTATTGAGTTTGTAATATTTATATGCAATTATGTTTCAAATTATGTGTATTTATTTATTTTCTTTTTCAAACATTTGCTTGTTTTTCTATTTATGCCCCATGTACCATAAGCTTCTGGAGAGTTAAAACAATTTATTAACCATGTTTATCATTAGGAACATTTCTTGGGGCGTAACAGAGCTCGAAATGCTTACTGAATGAATAATGCATCTATGAATGAGGGTCATGGATAATTGTTTTCAATCACTGGTAGAAACAATTGAAAGGGCTTAAATCGGGGAGCTATAATACCTAACTCACAATTAGAAAGACCACTCTGGCATCGTGCATAAAGAACACAGTAGTTTTATTTCTCATGACTGTCATGCACACTTTGTACTTCATAAATCATTATAAGAGGGTCTGAATACAAGGGTGTGGGTTCCCTGAAGGCAAAAATTATAACTTTTATCTATGAAATTTTCATATCTAATGGAGATCTAGACATGACTTGAACTTTCAGAAATATTTGTTGATGAACAAATGCCTTATGAGGAGCAGGCATTCAGATAAACACAATGACTGGGCTAATTATAAGGTGGGAATCCTGACTTAAAATGGCCAATTCCTAATTTCAAAGACCTCATTGTATAGTAATAAGTGACAAACAATTGAATGCAAAGTGATGTAGAATAAAACAAATCAGTAACTGGATAGTCATCCTATGACTATATTATGGAAAGCAAAAGATGAAATAAATATTTTTATAAGAGTTGGTGTTGATACATGTTTTATCTGTTCAGTATCCATGTTTGTTTTATTTCATATCTCACATCTGCTAGGCCATAGCTTTCATCAAATACATAGCATTAGATACAGTCTAGTATATGCATATGAAGGCAATTTCTGAAATCATGATACTGCCCACAATTTTAATATAATTGAATAAAAATTGTGTTATAAAATGCAAGAGGAAGGACCTGATTTTTATCAAGGTCAATCTGATTTTGAATCCTTAATTTACTAATTAATAGCCAAATTATTGATAAATATGCAGCACAGGCTCTGACATAGTGAACATTATCTTTTTTCCCAACTGCACAAAAGATAATCTCACTAGATTGTGACATCCTCCGAAAAGCCAGTTGTTCTCAATGTATACTGCACATAGTATATACTATTGGTAGTAACTGTGATCTTTGTGATAAAATGACTAAGAAGGAATAGAATGAAGCATTCCATTCTTCAGCACACCAAGGCCAAGGAAGAAGGCAGGACCAAAGGAAAAGACATGCATGAAGACTCTACTGACTGACAAGGTTCCTACCCTTGGTGGTGGTATGTGGCAGGGTGAGAGGGTGAGTTTTTTTTTTTTTTTTAATGGGGGAGATGGCGTCACAGAGTTGGCCTAGTCCTGCAGGGATAAGAATTACTCAAGCATGAAACACAATGTCTCAGCGCTTGCAATAGGCATAATTTTGTCCCCTACGACATTCACCCACTCTTGTTCAGTCTGTGGATGGCCAAATAACAACCAAACAACAACAGCAACGACAAAAACAGAAAAAAAACTTTGCAGATGACATTAAAATAGGAAAATTTACCTTTATTCAGATATTCCCAATAGAATCACATGAGCTCTTAAAAGCAAAACAGCTGAAGACAGAGGTGCACGAGTCAGAGAAACAAGACAGAGAGGGAAGTCAGAGCTCAGAAATATGAGAAAGGTTTGATTTGTATGGCAATCTTGATGTAAGAGACTACATGGAAAAAACATGAGAAATAATTTAATGTTTCCAACAACCAGAATGAGCCTAGGTGATTTCTCCTCAGAGCCTCCAGGTAAGCACCCATGCCTGCCAAAGCACTGATTACAGTCTTATGAAAAGGAGGAAGGGGTATTGAGAGAAAAGGAGGGAGGGAAGGAAGGAAGAAAGGAAGGAAGAAGCATCCGGATTCAAAAGCAAGTTCTCAGAGACCTACAAAGGACACAGACTCCCACAAAATAATAGTGGGAGACTTCAACACTCCACTTACAACATTAGACAGATCATCAAGGCAGAAAATTAACAAAGATATTCAGGACCTGAACCCAACATTGGACCAAATGGATCTGATAGACCTTTACAGAATTCTCCACCCCAAAACAACAGAATATACATTCTTCTCATCATCACCTGATACATACTCTAAAACTGACCACATAAATGGACATAAAACAATCTTTGACAAATGTAAAAGAACAGAAATCATACCAAACATATTCTCAAACTGCAGAGCAATAAAAATATAAGTCAAGACTATGAAAATTGCTCAAAACCATGAAATTAGATAGGTATGAAACAATATCCTTCTGAATGACGTTTGGAAAAATAATGAAATTAAAGCAGAAATCAAGAAGTTCTTTGAAACTGAGGATAACAAAGATACAACATACTAGAATTTCTGGGAAACTGCTAAGGCAGTTTTAAGAGGGAAATTCATAGTACTGCCCACATCAAAACTTTGGAAAGATCTCAAATTAACAACCTAACTTCACAACGGAAAGAATTGGAGAAGCAAGGACAAATCAACCCCCAAGGTATCAGAAGGCGAGAAATAACAGAACTTAGAGTTGGATTGAAGGAAATTGAGAAATGAAAAACCATTCAAAAGATCAATGAATCCAGGAATTGGTTTTTCGAAAAAAAATATGAAACAGGCCACTAGCTAGACTAATAAAGAAGAAAAGAGAAATGATCCAAATAAACACAATTAGAAATGATGAAGGGAATATTAGTACTGACCCTACAGAAATAAAAATAACCATCAGAAACTGCTGCAAACACCTTTATGCACACAAACTAGGAAACCTAGAAAAGATGGATACATTTCTAGAAACATGCACCCTCCCAAGCTTGAGCCTGGAAGAAATTGATTCTCTGAACACATCAATAGTGATCTCCAAAATCGAATCAATAATAAATAGTCCACCAACCAAAAAAAAAAGGCTGGGACCTGATGGATTCACAGCCAAATATATAAAAAGAAGAGCTGGTACCATTCCTACAGAAACTGTTCCACTATGCTATTTCATATAATTTGGAAGAATTTATTTTCTATCAATTTATTATTGTAAAATAATCAACATTTAAAAACTGTTATATTTTAATATTAATTCCTGTTACTTTGACAACCTATTGCCAAAAAATATGTATACTCATAAATTATTTCACCTAATCTTCATAAATTACTCTCTTCAATAGTAATTTTAAAATTATAAAGTTCTAGTTACATAGCCATTAGTCAAATAATCTAAAGAAAATGGTTCAATGAAGGTGACAGAATCAGGATCAAACTCTGCTACTGCTTATATCCAAAGTCCACACTCTTTGTACTCTGCCACTTTGCTTTCTCCATACATTAATATAGTGCTATATAGGTGGTACAAATCATTATCCAATTTTTCACTTAATGAAAATAATAATTCATCCTTCCAGACAGCTATATTAAATAAGAAGAGACACAGGAAAAGCATGCTGCTGTCAAATATTCTTAGTCAATGAGATAATTGTTAGAAATATCAAATATAGAACTACAGACAAAAAGGCATTTGAAAATAAAGCTGCGGCCCATTTAACCACTTATGAAAGAAAGTGAGGTTTTAATCGGGGGAAGGTCCCGCATAAAAAGATGCCTGAAGATGATCTCTGCAGTGATGACACTCAGATTCTTTCCCCAGCATCTCCAGTTAGGAGCTCTCATCATTTGACAGGCTACATAATTATTGATTACCGAAACTGGCCAAGTAGATGCATATGTAGCCAACAACACTGAGCAAGTTTGCTACTGAAAAGTTAGCAACACTATTATTAAGAGTTATGAAGCTTCCTAACAATGCAAAAATGTCGCATTTGTTTATTATGTTAAATAAAATTAAATGTGGTTCTCTCCCTACCTGAATTATTTTTGGAAGAAATTAGATCTGTTATTTTGAAGTCCGCTCTCCTTCCCTAATATTGTAAAAAGTTTCAGAAGTTTTGTAATTCAGACAAATGGAGAAAGCCCATCTAAACTATTGCCACCATCCCTAAGATGGCCACCATACAGTCTTTCTGAGCTATTCAAAAGGAAACAGATTAAGAATTCAAAGCCTATGCACAGTTATTACCACAGTCAGATTTCTTTGTAGCACCCAAAGCCTTAAAGCTCCATTGGGAAGTTTCTATAGGCAAATCTTCCAGACATCTTGCTGCCTTTGGAGTGCTAAGTTGAGTAGTGAGAAAAGACCCGCACTCCTCTGTGACTACCTAACTCTTTATCCTCCATATCAAGCTTCTCTGCTCCTTTAGCCCTATAAAACAACACACATCCCAAAGCTATCTCCAAAGCTACATTATCCTGATTGCTTGCAAAAGCCTTTTGATTTTCCCCTAGTAGGGAAATGTAGGCTCCCATTTCTAGGACGCAAATCCCTGACCATCCTTCTGGAATGAGGAGGTAATATCACTTCTCATTCTTTGGCAAATATCACCTCTCATTCACTGGAACTGGGGAAAACAGCCATGGTTATTGACTCAATCAATTATCCTGCCATATTTTTTCTCTAGTGTGCACTCCCTGTTTACAAAAACAATAATAATAAATCCTTTCATCTCAGTATCCCTTACACGAGGTGATAGAAGGATATTTGCTTGGATACTGATGTACATCTTCTCTGCAAAACTTGGTCTAATCTATGTGTAAGCATATGGATATTTTCGCCAAACTTCTGGCTATTCAGGAATCTGACCTTCACTGCTCTTCAGTTTATTTGTCGAAAACCTTTCTATAAAGTATTTAGACATTTAACCACAGAAATTGGCCTCAGTGATGTTTTTTTCTTTCTTAACCCTCCAGTGGTTGTGATAACGTCTAGGTCTCTTATTTACTGACGGTGTGCTCTATCCAAATTCCAAGTGACTTTTCTAAAGACATGTTAGACATGTTTGTTAGAATGCCATTCTTGTCAAATGATCCGAATTTGTAATAAAGTATTACTTCCTTCAATGAACCCAAAGCATCCTGCACTGCCTATCTGTCATGCATACTAATTTGCATCTAGGGTAGCATACCTAGATTTGGGATAATGGTGGTGCGAAAATCTCCACATCCTAGGGCTTTAGCAATGTAAATTACTATTTGTCTCTACTTTTAAAAGGAGGATTTAATGTCTCAGACATTCAGAGACTGAGATTAGGAAGCCTAAAAGTATCCTTTTCAAACTTTCACTTTCAGCGTGTTTTCTTGAAAGTTTCAAAGAAATCAAGCCTTTCCTCTAGTTGTGATGAGACAGTCATTTCCCCATCTTCCTTCTGAATCTTCCTGTACATTATTGTATTCATTTCCAAAGATCCCTCTACATTCCACAGGCTTTGGGGGAAATATTAAGAATAAACTCTCTTACCAAGTCAGAAAATCCTCTCTCAAATGTAGAAAAGGGGAAAAAAAATTCTCTCCATTTTATTGTAGTTTTATTGCTGAATAAAGATTCAACCAAAGTGTGATGTGCGTGACAGGCAATCCACTAACGAGATTGCAAAGACAGAAGGAAGGAACCTTCACCTTTCTATATAGCCAAGAATATATAATAATTACTTGCACATTCTCTTGCTCTCTCTCTCTCTTTTTTTTTTTTTTTCAGACGGAGTCTCGCTCTGTCCCCCAGGCTGAAGTGCGGTGACGTAATCTCGGTTCGCTGCAAGCTCCGCATCCCGGGTTCACGCCATTCTCCTGGGACTACAGGGGCCCGACACCATGCCCAGGCTAATTTCTTTTTATATTTTCAGTAGAGACGGGGTTTCACCGTGTTAGCCAGGATGGTCTCTATCTCCTGACCTCGTGATCCGCGCGCCTCGGCCTCTCAAAGTGCTGGGATTACAGGCGTGAGCCACCGCGCCCGGCCTCTTTTTTACTTTTTATAGAGACAGGGTCTCACTCTGTTGCCCAAGCTTGAATGCAGTTGCATGATCTTGGCTCACTGCAGCCTTGACCTCCTCGGCTCAAGAAATCATCCCAACTAAGCCTCCTAAGTAGCTGAGACTACAGGTGTGCGCAGCTATACCCAGCTAATTATTTTTAATTGTTTTTTGTGGAGACTGAGTCCTGAGTCTTGCTAATTTTAATTTACCCAGGCGAGTCTCAAGCCCCTTGCCTCAAACGATCCTCCAACCTTGGCCTTCCAAAGTGCTGAGTTTATAGGTGTGAGCCACCTCCAGGGCATTACATGCACATTCTCAAGATTAATGACAACTTGTCCTCCTAATAAGAGGACCCCACAGTCCATTTGCTATACATTCTTTCTTACTTCATCCTAAATGTGTGTGGTAATTGGAGGACCCATCTGACCTACTTATTTGCTTTATTCAGAGGAAAAATAAAATATCTATCAAGGTAGCTGGGCTAAACTCACACAATGACACGGAAATGAGCGAGGGTGATATCTTTCTTGATGCTTATATTTCAAAATGATGGTTCCGAGGACCTTGAGAACAAAACATTCCTGTGTTATGACTCTGGCAATAAGCTCATTTCGGTTTTAAAAAAGGGTCATCTGTATATTAAAGGAACAAATAAATGATTTACACAAAAATACATGCAAATACATGTTTTCTTGAGGACAAATTAACAACGAGGAAGGCAACAATGCTATCTACTGTTTAGTAATAAAGAAAAGATACACAAGTTATTTTCAAACATTTTTTTCTCACATATCACTAACGTAATTTTTAATATATATAATATCTTTACGTATATTTATCTTGGTAGCTAAATTATATTCATTATGGGTTTAAGTAGTTGCAGTTCCCAGTAAATTAAATATGTTAAAATTTTAAAATAATGCTACTATGACACTTTTAAATATTTCTAAAGAAATCTAGAAATCATAGTTAATTTATACTTAATATTATTCATTTTGAAAAGGAAGGAAGAAGCACTTCTTTTACGGTCAGAAATTTTACATCTAAACATCTTGTTTTCTTGACTTGAATTTCATTTCTACTTTCTAAACAAAATGTTTATCAGTACAATTTATTCTTTTAGTGTGTAAAGATAATTTATTAATTATATGAATTACAAAAGTAAATTTATATTTAATTGTTGTTGCTTTACAGTTTTGCTTTTTCTTCTGAATTACGTTATTTATTAAAAATTGAATTAAAACATAAACGTGACAGATTTTAAAATTCAGTTATTTTCAAAAGCATTTTTTGAAATTTACTTCCTAATGTTTTGCCTATAAATTCATGTCTTTATAAATGAATCTTCCTTATTGCTAGAAGGTGGCAGGTTCCCCATCATTCTTATTCCTATATCATTATTTTTATAAGATCTAAGAACTGAGAAATCTTGTTCTCAGAAATAAGTGGATAGGATTGAAAGGGCTTTATTATAACAATGACATTTGATTCTTTGAACTCCTTTCAAGAATGACAACAGAAATTGCAGAGTGATTCTCCACAAAAATCGATTTATAATCAGGTGTCCATTGACAATTCAACTAGGTATTTCTTCAAATTTTTGAAAGTAATTAAAAATCTAAAACACAGCAAAACAAAAAACACAAATGATTAGCAAGATTTTGTTACCCAGTCGTCAAGGTGACTTACTTTTGAGAAATGGAAATGAATGTTTTAAATTGCCCCTTCGTTTTGCATCCTGGAAATTTCAACACCTAGGGGTAAAGCACCAAGGTAAAGTTCAAAAAAATGGAGAAATATTTTTCTCTTAAAAAAAAAGAAACATTGTGGGAGAAGAATTCTTTTGAAAAGGAAGAAATGAGAGAGGAACAGCAAGAATGATGAAAGAAGTATTCAAAGGTGACACCTGGAAATCTGTTCTTTAAAAGCCTTTGCCTGACTGCAGTATACCTCACGAAGTCTTTGTGTAATCTCCAGGGTTAGCAGGCCTCAGATCAAAATTAGAAGCCTAAATGGCAAACTAACCAAATTGGTTTATTTTCTGTAAAGTGAAATCTCTCAATTCACTTTTAAAATAAACTTAATCTGGTTTGAAGTGTCCCTATGACAACCATTTCAATACTGAATTTTAATTATATGATAGGTATGTAGGTAACTACGTCAAACAATAGTTAATAGTTAAATCGATATCTGGCTGTATTTTTATTTTTATTTTTTTGAGAGTATCTCTCTCTGTCATCCAGGCTGGAATGCATTGGCACGATCTGGGCTTACTGCAACCTCTGACTTCTGGGTTCAAGCAATTCTCATGCCTCAGTCACCCAAGTAGCTGGGATTACAGGCAGGCACTACCATGCCCAAATAATTTTTTGTAATTTTTTGTATTTTTAGTAGAGACAGGATTTCACTATGTTGTCCAGGCTGGTCTTGAACTCCTGGCCTCAAGTGATCCATCTGCCTCAACCTCCCAAAATGCTGTGATTTATAGGAGTGAGACACTGTGCCTGGCCTCTGGCTGATATTTTATAAACTTAACAATGAAGAACTGATTCTCTACCGAAAATATATATATATATATATATATATATATATGTACACACACACACACACACACATTCAAAAAAAAGAAAATGGCCAGGTATGGTGGTGCATGCCTGTAGTTCCAGCTACTCAGGAGGCTGAGGTTGAAGGATTGCTTGAGCCCAGGAGTTTAAGGCTGCAGTGAACTGTGAACATGCCACTGTACATCAGCCTGGGCAACAGAGCAAGACACTGTCTCATAAAGAAAAATAACAACAACAACAAAATGAAGAATTAGAGAATGGAGTAACTAGATCCAAGTTCATGGTTCTTACAGTTACCACTTCACAAGAAAAAGCCTGTAAGATTTAAAGCTGAGGATCACATGGCCATTAACACTAAAAGAAGCACTATAGAACAAGAGAGATGAAGTCATTCTGAACATTCAGATTATTTACTTTTAACACACAACTTAATATCTCTATCTTTTCTATACTTTGCAGATTATAAGTATAATTATACTTTAGAGATAAAGACAACGGTGCAAAATCATCAAAAACATTTCCTTGTAAAATGAGTCCTTCCTTCACTTGACAGGGTTGACAGGAGATCCCAGGTGGGGAAAACACACCAAGAAGATTTTATACCTAGGCTTTGCTCCACCAGGGACATTCACGAACAATCTCCTGGACATATTGGTTTCCTTGGGACTAAGGTATTTGTACAATGTCCATTTATAGGGGGTTAAAATGCCTGTGATAGTGGTTGAAGGTTTTGACCCACTTTTACAGATTAATCAACATTGTGGTGGTTACAGAATTTACAGATAAGGCACGCTTGCTCTTCTCTAGACAAACTCATCCACTAATCTTAGTAACACTGATTCTGAGTTACCTTTAGCATTTTAGATAGATCCACACAGTGTGATTGCTAATGTTATTTGTATGGATTTAGGAGCCACCAAGTGACTATCATTGAACTGTCAAATAAATCTCAATACCTAGTTAAAATTCTTTTACAAGTAACTTTTCATAAAGAGAAGTAAATGTTTACCATAAAGTAGTATTTTGTTTACTTGGGCAGCTTTCTATGAAGCGAAGCATTTCTTGCAAAGCAATATGCCTGAGAATTAGCTTTAGATTTCATTTCTATTTCACTGGAGTAGATATGTTTAACTTAACATGTAATTTCTTAAGGAGTCAGATAAAATATTAATTTTCTTTTTAATTTCTATACTTGCAGTGAAGAGTTGAAAATGAACCTAAGGGCCCTTCATTCCAAAATCATGTACAATTTCTAGTGCTTATCTACTATCTACATAAATGTTCTCTCTCTCATACACTCTTCACTCTTTGCCTCAGGCTGGGTTGTGAGTTCCAGTTACAAAAATTGATTCAGCTACCCAGGCAGATTGAGTCTTCAGAGATAAGAGAATATCTAAGACAAGGTTAATTTTCTCTATTCTATGTGGAAACTGTCAACAGATAACATAAGATCAGAGTTAATTAAAGTTATGCCATTTAAGTCAGTTTTGGACAAAATGAGAGTTTGAATCACTGTCAGCTAAATATGTGGTTGTCCTTCATCCTGGAGGGGAAAAAGAAGGCAGGTTAAGATTCGTGCATTTTTGCTAATGTTATGAGACGTGAATAGCAAAGGAATCTCATCAACAGTAACAGCGTGGGTTGAAATATACTGTTACCTTATACAAATGGTTTCTATCATATAGGGGACCAGTAAGATACTGTAAAACTGATGGGAAAAAGAAAGTAAGAGGATTCTATTAATTTAACAGTATCTAAAAGATTTCACAGCAAAGAGGACATTCTTTTTGGTAACATCGTCTGGAGGAGTATTTATTTTGGTAGTAAATAAAGGTTTGGCATAATTAGGTTCATTTAGTGTAAGGGTTGCTGCAAGGTTTCCTTAATAGTCATAAAAATAAGCTAAGATTGCTCAAATGTAAAGAAATACAGGCTATTCAGTCAGAGCTTGCTGTAGCCAGGGAGTTGGCCACCATCACTTGCAACGTGGCAAAGAATCAATATGGCAGGGCAGTGAGAAAGCTTTATCGCGCGAAAACCAGAAGGCTGCAGGAATGCCCTGGTTGGAAATTATTTTCATGGGGAATCTAAAGGTGAGATAACTAGAAGCAAAACATCGTATTTGATTGGTGAAGGTGCGTAATTAGCATTCTCTCATTGGTTCTGAATTGGAAGCTGGAGGGAAACACTTAGGGAAGCTGGCAGTTGTCCACCAATTCCTGAGCATCTGGACTGATTGCTGCAGACTGGTTGCTGCAGAAGTCAGAGTTGACTTTTTGTGTGTGGAACCACCATTGTCTGTTAGTGTATTCAGTCTCTCATAGTATAAAGGCCAAAACTGCTTCAGGATCCAGATAAGAAGCTCTAGAAATGAGAATTGATTAGGGTCACGTAGTTCTTAGTCTGCCTCATGGACATAGTGATTGGTCTAAGGAAGCATTCTTCATTTTAGCTGCCCTAATCATATTATTCCAGCTTCCACAGACTGATTCAATAGGTCCTGAAGCTAAATTGAGAACCAGGGTTCTTCAATAATACATTTGAACTGGAAACAAAGAAAGAGAAAGACTCTACTGGAAAATGGGAAACTGTGAAACTAGGAATTGACAATGACTTTTCTCTACAGCTGTGACAGACTTCAGTCTGAGAGATAAAGCTGAGACCCAGAGGGCAAAGACGATACATACGTATAAAGAACATGTAAAATTGGAGCATCTTGTTTCTGCAACACATAAAGTGTAACAGTACCCCGCCTTTCTTGAGATATTGCCTATGAGCCAGTTAATTACCCTAGTTTGTGAAACTGTTTGTCTCCTGCAGTCATTGAATCCTGATTAATACACATTAAATCTCTATGAATTTCATAGTATATATCTGGCACTATGTTTCATATTATTGTTTTCCCCTGATATTTGGTTATTTTCTTTTCAAAGCACATGGAGACGGACCTCCTCCACCTGCAATGCCCCCCTTGCACTTGGACAGAGCCATGTGACTAGTTACGGGCAATGACATATGAGCAGACATGACTTGATGGGAATGATGGAGCAATGACCTCATCTTTTCTCCTGCTAAATATTATGAAAGAAGCCTCAAGTCACTCACCTAAGGGACACTGGGTGAAGGTCAGTAATGAAGCTGAAAGGTCACTAAATGCTGGTAAGTGAGATGGATTACAGTGTCTGGACTTTTTCCTGGGGTCATTCTATATCCAGCAGATATATTTGAGTATATAGTGTATTCGAAACAATACGCTAGTATATGCTAATTACTATTGAGAGTGGTTACCCTTTTTTTTTTTTTTTTTTTTTTTGAGATGGTGTCTCGCTCTGTCACCCAGGCTGGAGTGCAGTGGCACAATATCGGCTCACTGCAACCTCCGCCTCCAGGGTTCAATTGATTCTCCTGCCTCAGCCTCCTGAGTAGCTGGGACTATAGGCACCCGCCATCATGGCCAACTAATTTTTGTATTTTTAGTAGAGACGAGGTTTCACCATATTGGCCAGGCTGGTTTCAAACTCTTGACCTTGTGATCCACTTGCCCCGGCTTTCCAAAATGCTGGGATTACAGGCGTGAGCCACTGCGCCCAGCCGGTTACATTCTTTAAACAAGGAGTGGGCCTACTCTGTGAACAAGAGATTAGTCAAAGAGATTTTGCTATTCATGGGACATAAAAGACGGCTGTACTTCCCTTGACTGCTTTTCCATACACATCAATGCCCACTGTATGGGTTCTTACAGGTCAGAGGGTGAAAGAGAACCAGGACCTATAAAAGAATACAAGTCTCTAAAATCAGAAATGTTATTATTTAAAAAAAAATAGTTATGTGCCAGCCTGCTTGTAATTTTATTTTTATGCCTGAGAGTGCCTTTCATAAGCACATTCTGGCAAACTATAAAACAAATAAATTGAAATAGAATAAAACCTATTAGACATTAGAAGTGTAGCACCAGATTTAATACATAACCTCAAAACTTAAACATGCAATTTCACATCTGCAAGAACATTAAACTGAAAGAAACTTTAACTGAATTTAGATACATTAATCAATAAAAACTTTTTTTTGTATATAGCACTTCTTGGCACATTGAGTATTCTTAATCTTTAAGTCACATGAATATAATACCTTAGTAAAGATCTGTTCTCCACATGTTTCCTCTATAAAGTGCCAAAAAAAAAGAATGAAGAGCCAGTTTGTCTTCCACATCAGTGTGATTTAGCATACATAAATATCTTTTCACACAAAATAAAAGGTACATAACCCAAAGTGTCTGATTTTTATAGTGTTTTTTCTTTCCTTTTAAGAAGATAGCAAGATGAGGGTAAGAGGTAATTTAAGAGAAGTAATCATTCTCTAACAGCCATCTTGCAGAAACCAAAACAAATACCAATGATGTAAAAATGTTGTTTTGACAAGTCGGTAAATGAAAGTGTGAGATGAGTAAGAATATATTATAGGTGCTTGTGTATCAAAGGCCTGTGAAAATGGCTGATTATAAAGGAGAAAGCTAATGATCTCTAATTGTGTTATAATTTAAATGCAGTATCACAATAATGAAAAGAACAGATTTGCATGTTAACATAAGAAATATTAGAAGAGTGAGTGTAGGGTGTTTGGGATAATTAATTCCATCCTCCACTCCTACAGACATATGCATATACAAACGCAATTCAATTTTAAAGAGAACCCAAAGAACCAAAAATAGACTGAACACACTTGATGTTGTATGGGAGCTTAAATTACTATTTTTGTTGTTCTCTGTACTATCTCATTTAGTTTCTATTGTGTTTGCAATTTCTTCAAAGGTGATTTTTAATGGATTGAATAATGCATACAAATGTGCAGAAGTATGCAGAAAGTTTGTATGCAGGGCCATGTAGAGCTTTTATCCTACAGTACATCCTAGTAGTTTTCTGGTGCTGTGTGGTTTTTTTGTTTAGGGTTGTGTGTGTGTGTGTGTGTGTGTGTGTGTGTGTGTGTGAAGCTTATTTATTTATTCCATTTCAAGAAAAAGAAAACTAGACAAATTAGAATAGCAAAAATAATTTGCAGCCAGTATCAACCAATTTATATTTAAGCTAAAAAATTAAAATAGCTTTAAGAGAATGGTAGAAGCATATTCTTTAAAAACAAACTATGAAGAAATGGACAGAAGCATGTAGACCTAGATAACAGAAATTTAAACTAGAAAGTAGAAAATGAAATTATTCCCTTTTATACCTGAAAGCAAATGATTTCCATAATTCTAAGGCTCTATAAAAAGCAGCAACAATTTCATCATTTTCCTATTCACTCTTCCTATTATCTAAAACAGGATTCTGCAAAATTATTTTCCTTGGATGACTTTTAAAACATACCAGAAATGAATTCATTACTCTAATTATCCCAGCATTTCATGGAATTATTAACAATCAAATCAAATCAAATGAAACTTCACAAGTTGTTTACAAAATAAACTTGAGGTTCATTTGCTTCTAATGCAAGACATGGCAATGTATCTCCGCCTGCGGATGCCCTCTCCATGTTAATAGTAAGTTCAAGTTTGTGAAAAGACTAGACACTGACACCACCTGGGGAAATCAAATAAAGCTTACTTACCTAAAACGCACAAGAGCTAAGAAGCATGTTCAAGTTCATGGGAGGGTAATGAATGCTGTTCTCTAGAACATGCTTCAAGGAGCAGGATACCAGTTTCCTTACCAGGGGAGACTCACACTGCAGATCATAATTTCTGAGCAAGTGAGAAGTAAGGGTTCCATCGCACCTGCGGGAAGCTCTATCCTCCAACGTGTAGCTTTATGCACCCAGCTTGAGTCACTCTTCTCTCAGGCGTATCTGGACATTTTCCAGGGACTAGCTTATCTGGGCCTGCTGCACTTCATTTATCATGATTATACAATATACAATTTGACTGAAGGGCACAGTATAGGTCAGTGCATTTATGCATAACAGCAGGACTTATTAATCATCCTCAGCCCCTGCAGGCTAAGAAATCCTGCTTAAAATTTATATGCATGCTTAGAACTAGAACTGAGCTTCAAAACTAGCATAAGGGTCACTTATTCTAATGTCTCTGGAAGTTCATGAGGTCAGCCCTGAATGCTAAGCTATACTTCTTGAAATGAGTTTAATGCCCATGGCTATGTCCCAATTGATTCTGAATCTGAGAAGGGAAAAAAATGAAATGATATTGAGTAGACTTCTATAACAGTTTGGGTAACACGCGCTGTTTTAACAAACAATCCCCAAAGTTAAAGTGGCTGAAAATTTAAAATGTGTTTCTCATTAATAACATTCAAATAAAGGCGTTTCTGGTCTGGGTGGCGTTTATCAGATAGTAATTCAGGAAACTGGCCTCCAGTATTGTAGCTCCAACTTCCTAGAGGGTTTCAGAGTTCTCCTTTTTCAAATGGCACATGTTGAAAGAACTGGAAGAAACATTTATATGGACCACCCGCTGAAAGTGGTACACATTAGCTGGGACGCAGTTGCATGGAAATATAGCCAAGCTATGTGTACAGAAAGAAGAAAAAGCAAGTGTGTTAAAGAGTTATCAATCTATGCCTCAGTTTTTCAAAATCCAGTCTTTTTTTTTTTTTTTTTTTCCGAGGTGGAGTCTCGCTCTGTCGCCCAGGCTGGAGTGCAGTGGCCCGATCACGGCTCACTGCAAGCTCTGTCTCCCGGGTTCGTACCATTCTCCTGCCTCAGCCTCCCGAGTAGCTGGGACCACGGGTGCCCGCCCGGCTAATTTTTTGTATTTTTAGTAGAGACGGGGTTTCATGGTGTTAGCCAGGATGGTCTTGATCTCCTGACCTCATGGTCCCCCGACTAGGCCTCCCAAAGTGCTGGGATTACAGGAGTGAGCCACCGCGCCCAGCCTCAAAATCCAGTCTTATGGCGCATAGATCTAGAGAGAATATGTAGACCTTATATTATGTAAAGACATTCACAGAACATTTTCTGTTGTTAACATACTTGAGCCTGCCTACAGCAATGTTCTCGTAGGTTTCCCAGACTAATGGCCTTCAAAATGGAGGTGATTATATACATATCAGAAAAAAAAAAGTAATTTAAGTCTTCTAATGATATGTTTTATAAAAATATGAAGAAGATACAGTAACAGCTCCTTATAGCAGTTAAGACCTTTCTCTCATCCATCTCCTCACCTATGGTTACTATCCACACAATCCCATTTCCCTCTATGTAGATTTTACTTTATAACATACATTCCCATACACAAAAAATACAATAAAAATTTTCCATTATCCAACAGAATTTGTAAAGCCTACAAAATTTCTAAATATATAATTTTATACCTAATGAATATGCTTATTTCCCATTAAAAAAATGCAGTGGCCGGGTGTGGTGACTTATGCTTGTAATCCCAACACTTTGGGAGGCCAAAGTGGGTGGATTGCTTGAGCTCAGGAGTTTGAGACCGGCCTGGCCAACACGGAAAAAACCCGTCTCTACTAAAAATATAAAAATTAGCCAGGTGTGGTGGGCACCTGCAGTCCCAGCTACTCACAAGGCTGAGGTGGAAGGATTTCTTGAGCTCAGAAGGCAGAGTTTGCAGTGAGCCATGGTTTTATCATTGCACTCCAGCTTGGTGACAATTTGTTCTTTTTTTGCTGTTTCTTTGTCTTTTGCTTTCCTTTGCATCATGGAGATACAGATGATAATTTCTTCAACCCCCTAAATGTTTCTACTTTGTCTCATATGCTATACATCATTTGTTACTTGGAATACACTCTGGGCCATGCCATTGGAAATAGATGATGTCAAACTGGTGCCCCCGAAGTCAAGCAATGTGAAACATTTGTAAATTTCTGTAACAAATGCCCTAAATTGTAGTCACTTAATTAAAATAATTATTTTCTATTTACTGTAATAGTCAACAGGTAAGAAATCCAATCTTGCATGCATGTACTACTAAGAAATATATTGCATCTTTTAGTCCATTGATACTTAAGAATATTGCCCTCATCTTCATGGACAAAAATTGGCAATTTTTTCTGTAAAATCTCTCTTTCATTTTACTGATCACAAAATTCTGCACTTTATCCAAGGAAGAAAATGACAAGACTGGCATGTGGGACTCACTTCTCATTGTTTACTATCATCCTTGGCTCCTGCCCCAGGATAATTTTGATATTTTTAATTATCAAACCCAAGCCAATAAGTTTTATAAAATATAGGCAAAGCTACATTCACTGGGGAAATTTTAGCACTCTCAAAATAACATATCAGTTCCTATTATCTGATAAATTCCCACCATGTCCCATGCTCCCGGAAGTGTGTCCAGAAATTCATGTGTTTCTGCTTTGTGAATGCAAAGTCATTAGCCATTGCCATCTGTCAGGGATTCAGAGAGAGGGAAGTGTGGAAATTAGCATTTAGATGTAAAAGAAATATATGCAAGAAACTGAGACTGAGCAAGCAATCTGTAGATTGTATACAGTGTAGCCTAAACATGTTTGCTTCAGTGAATTTGTCATTTATTGCATGGGGTAAGTCTAAAATTATTTATTGTTTAATTTTTTTCCATTAGAAATAAACCCTCTTGGAAGTAATTAGTTGAAATGCATATTTCACAAAAAATTAGAGAGATGCTGATGACAATCGTGTAACTTGCAAAACTTGAGGGTAGCAATGTTGTTTTATCACAAATCTTTTGAAAACAGATTCATCCTAGCTTTACAAAAGAGAAGGAAAAAGGAAATGCTCTGGGCACAGTATGAAGCCCAGAAAAAGAATATTTCCAACAGCCCCATGGACATATGGAGAGGATAGAAATTAAAATTGCTCATCATCTCTGGTCATCAGAGAAATGCAAATCAAAACCACAGTGAGATACCATCTCACACCAGTTAGAATGGTGATCACTAAAAAGTCAGGAAACAACAGGTGCTGGAGAAGATGTGGAGAAATAGGAACGCTTTTACACTGTTGATGGGAGTGTAAACTAGTTCAACCATTGTGGAAGACAGTGTGATGATTCCTCAAGGATCTAGAAATAGAAATACCATTTGACCCAGCAATCCCATTACTGGGTATATACCCAAAGGATTATAAATCTTGCTACCATAAAGACACATGCACACATATGTTTATTGCGGCACTATTCACAATAGCAAAGACTTGGAACCAACCCAAATGTCCATCAATGATAGACTGGATTAAGAAAATGTGGCACATATACACCATGGAATACCATGCAGCCATAAAATAGGATGAGCTCACGTCCTTTGTAGCGATATGGATGAAGCTGGAAACCAGCATTCTCAGCAAAATATTGCAAGGACAGAAAACCAAACACCGCATGTTCTCACTCATAAGTGGGAATTGAACAATGAGAACACTTGGACAGACACAGGGCGGGGAACATCACATACCTGGGCCTGTTGTGGGGTGGGGGGGATGGGGGAGGGATAGCATTAGAAGAAATACCTAATGTAAATGATGAGTTAACGGGTGCAGCAAACCAACATGGCACATGTATACATATGTAATAAACCTGCATGTTGTGCACATGTATTCTAGAACTTAAAGTATAATAATAATAACAAAAAAGAACTTCCAGGTCAAACAAAAATAATATTAGCTACATTCAGAAGACCCCACAGAAGGGGTACAGTTTCCCACAGACACCTACTAGAAAGCAGCTTTGTGGATAACATTCACCTCACGGTTTCCCAAAGATCATCATCACCACATCCTCTGCCTTATAACAGCATCATTCATGGGGATGCTTCTGGCTCCTTAAAAAGTACTGAGAAAATTATGAGACAGAGAAGAAAGGGGGAGGAGGATATAATTAAACTTTGTTTACAGAAGTCTGAGCTCCTGACTTTGATTTTGCTACTAAAATAGCCCTGGGGAAACATTTCTTGAAACAATAAAAATGATTGATTTAGGTTTCAAAGTTTTTAACTCACAATAAAGAATTTTTTTCTCCTTTCTCTTGCACTGTTTTTCATAATGATGGTATAAAACATATTAACGCCTTATCACAAACAATTACTCCATGAGATTATATTTGAGATTGGGGATTTCAAAGTCATTTTATTAAAATTAGCTGAATTGTTACACATTTTGTCTGGAAAGTCTAAGTAATGTCATTAAAAGCCCAGTTTAATTGCTTTGAAAAAGCTTATGCTTGACATGATATTCAGTTTCTTGGATTTCACAATTCATTTTCCATGCATTACTACTATGACTGACTTGTCTGTCTCTTTTTAGAGTTCCTTCTAGAATTCAAAAACATTAAGATTTAAGTGTGGCCAACTGCCACGGTTATTACTTGAGACCATCATTACTAGACTGAATGAAGCGACGAATATAGAAATGGTAACATAAACCCAAAAGAAACTGTTTTAAGGAAAGATTAGCATGGAGAAGAAGAGAGCTCCCTGCTTCTAGCGGTCCTCCATCCATCTTCACATTCAGATTCAACTACTTCATGGCTCATACTAGGGGAACCAGGTCCATGGTTGGAATCCATGGGTCCCTCCAGTCTCCTGTTCCATGGTTGTACACACCTTGAGGGCACCCACTTGGTTTGTTCATCTTCTGTAAAGACATAAACATACCCTTGTCTCCACATTAGTGAGAGGTGGCAACTTGCTAGCAGCCTTTGCTCACTCTCCACACCTCCTCCGCATCAGCGTCCCCGCGGGCCGCACTCGAGGAGCCCTTCAGTCCACCACTGCGCTATGAGGGCCTCTCTCTGGGGTTGACCCAAGCCGGAGCCGGCTCCCTCTGCTCACCCGGAAGTGTAAAGAGAGAGGCGTGGGTAGGAGCTGGGGGGCTGCCCGGGGCACTCACGGCCCTCAGGGGTTCCAAGTGAGCGCCAGTGCGGCCGGCCAGCGCCTGCTGAGCTTCATCAGAGGCTGAATCCCAATGCATGGATTGCCTGTTCCCTCTTCGTGGGATTGTTGCCCACAATAGCAGTTCTCCTTCTCTTTCTCACTTTCCCTCTTTTCCTCTTGATTGTCTGGGAGGAGGTGCTCTGGGCTGCTGGAGTTCCCGGGCTAAGTGCCACAAAGTCCCCTGGGGAGTGTCAGTGAGAGAGGAAGCCGGCTGGGCTTCTGGGACAGGTGGGGACTTGGAGAACTTTTATGTCTAGCTAAAGGATTGTAAACGCACCAATCAGCACTCTGTGTCTAGCTAAAGGTTTGTAAAGGCACAAATCAGCCCTCTATGTCTAGCTACTTGGGTGGGGACTTGGAGAACTTTTGTGTCTAGCTAAAGGATTGTAAATGCACCAATCAGCACTCTGTCAAAACGGACCAATCAGTTCTCTGTAAAACAGACCAATCAGGTCTCTGTAAAACAGACCAATCAGCTCTCTGTAAAATGGACCAACCAGCTCTCTGTAAAGTGGACCAATCAGCAGGATGTGGGTGGGGCCAGATAAGGGAATAAAGGCAGGCGGCTGGAGTGGGCAATGCGAATAGTTTTAGATCACCTCCACGTGTGGAAGCTTTGTTCTTTTGCTTTTGGCAGTAACTTGTTGCTGCTCTTTTTTTTGGGTTTGTGCCACCTTTATGAGCTGTAACACTCACCGGAAAGGTCTGCAACTTCACTCTTGAAGCTAACGAGACCATGAACCCACTGGAAGAAATGAACAACTCCAGACATGCCACTTTTAAGAGCTGTAACACTCACTGCGAAGGTGTGCAGCTTCACTTTTGAAGGCGGCGAGACCATGAACCTACGGGAAGGAATGAACAACTCCAGATGCACCGCCTTTAAGAGCTGTAACGCACCATCAACGTCTGCAGCTTTACTCCCAAAGTCAGTGAGACCATGAACCCACCGGAAAGAAGGAACTCCAGCCACACCATCTTTAAGAACTGTAATGCTGTGAGGATCCACAGCTTCATTCTTGAAGCTAGCAAGACCAAGAACCCACCAATTCCAGACAATTAACATATCTACTGAACAGAATCAAATGTGGTTTTTTTTTCTTTTCTTTTTTCTTTTTTTGCTGTAGCCAGGAGGCATGCCTATTGCTGGAGCTTTTGTAAGTCAGCTTCTGCCTCTTTGGTTAATTGCCTGGGGTAAAACTTTCCACTGATAACGAGAAGCAGATTCTTTCTGATTAACAGAAGACACAGAGAAAGCAAATCCGCGGCTTATCCTTCCCGTACAACAGTATAGCAAAAAGCAATCCTTAAACTTCCAGTGGGCACTGTACAGGTGAGTCCACTAGATGCTATGTGTTGTGACAGATGAATCTCTCTCCTACTTTGGCTTTCAGATTCCCTGACCACCTCGCTGCTGCTTATGCAGAGAAGGATACAATTTGTAGGGAACAAGCAAAAATTAAGCAACGTTCTCCTGATTCAGAAACACAAAGGTCTTGTGGTATTACCACTACCTGAATTTCTCATTCACAATGAGAATCAACAATTCTGGGGCTTGTAAGTTAAGACAGCTTTTACCCAGATCAATCCCGTGTATTTTGTTGGCGAAAATCCCCGAATACCAATGTGAATCTTAGTGAGTTTGTTTCTTTCAATTAACGTGGTTTGTTCTGTAACGAGGAGACCTAATCCTGTACAGGTTTCCAGCTGTTCCTGGGGAGAGGGAATCAATGTGCCTCTGGAAACCAACCCCTGAAACACAATTGTGGCCTAGACGGGGAATGCCCTCATAGTTTGAGGTGTCCGGGTCCAAGCCCCCTTCTTGGTTCCCGACAGGGGTGTGCTGTTTTGATGAAAGTTTGAGTGGCATTGATAAGCCCAATTATTTCCCTTATTGCATCGAGGGCAAAGTCCTGGCGTTTTTTGTGTTAGGGGAACTGTGTTATAGGATCTCTTTTCCCAGAGGTCTGATGACATTCTCTTTTGAAATGTCCATTTTTTTTTTTTTTTTTTACACTTACAACACTTCCCCACTTTAGGGCTTCATCCCTGGTTTCTATTAGATCTGTCAGCTACCAAATTAGCCATGGTCTGAGTCAGTACTGCAGAGCAATGAAGCTCAGTTTCCACATCTTGACAAGCTCCCAGAAAACCTCCCAAGTCCTCGGCACATCTCACAGGTACCAGTGCACATTTATAATCCGTGAAAGCCAAAGCTGAAGTAGCCACAAAAGAAGACCATACAAGCCAATTTTAATTCTCCCTCTCGTGTTCACCACTTCCTATAGATGCTGTAGGTGGGGCAAAAAATTCTAAATAACAAAAAGATGATATGTACCAAAACTCCAAACAAAAAAGAGACAAGACATAGGCAAATTCTTCATGTTACCCTGTTTTGAAAACTTCCGTTCTTTGTATTTGTAGGGCAGTGACCAGTACCTTTTTAGAGCACTAATCTTACATTGCTGCCGGCAGACTTGTAATGGGTTTTCTCGTTTGTCTAGTTGGTTTTAGTTTTTTTTTCCTGTTCCAGCAGACCTTCCTCGCTCTAGTCCCTATAGGACCCTATCTGTCCTTGTCTGTCCCTGCAAATCTCTCCTAGTCTTTGCTAGTCTCTAGTACCTCTTTAGGGCACTGACCAGTACCTCTTCAGGGAACTGACCTTATGTTGCTAGTCTTTATCTATCCCTGTTTCTCTTTGTCCCTATGATACCTGTTAGTTCCTGCAAGTCCCTGTCTTTCCCTACCTATCTCTACTTACTTATCTCTACTTACCTCTATTTATCCCTGCAGGCCTCTCGAGGTCCCTCCAGGTCCCTTCAGGTCTCGGTATGTCCCTGATAGTCTCTGAAATGTCCCTGTTCAGGTGTCATTTGTAGTTGACTGCCACTGCTACTACGTGAGATAATCACAAGTATGTTGAACTGATCCTGGAACTCCGAGATGATGAACATTGTTTTATACCAACCTTCAACTTTTTCATTAAAATTAGATCGGGTAGATGCTACGAGTAGTGTCCCAAGCACTAGTGGAAAGATTCTACCATGTCTTACACCGGTTACTATGAGTTTGGAGTCAGAGGTATAAGGCTTGAAAAAAAAAAAAAAAAACAACAACGAAATACAATTTTATCCACCAATCTGGCATTAAGTTTTAGGAAAATTGTGTCTTAATTCAAGCTGCTATAACAACAAAAACAACATACACTGAGTGGCTTAAACAATAGAAATTTACCTCTCGGAGTTCTGGGGGCTGAGAAGTCCAAGAGAAAGGTGCCAGCCAATGGTTACAGGTAAAACCTCCATTCCTTGTCATGTCCTCATAGAGAGACCAGAGAGACTCATGACCTAATTATTTTCCAAAGGCCCCGTTTCCAAATATCATCTCAGTGGAATTAGGGTTTTAACATACAAACTTTGGGGGCGATGCAGGTAGTTAGTCCACACCAAGTTAGATGCAACTTTACCAAAATTATTGTGGGTGATTTGATAAGGTAAGAGAGGTCAGTGAAACATATATGATAACAACTTGGTGCTCAGGCAGTATACCTGCCAGGCTGTCTCCAGGCTAGAGGAATTAAATAGTATTCAACAAGACCTTGGTATGACAGATGGCATAGAAAGTGAGTAAAACATGGCATGTAAGTTGTTTTTTTGTGGGAACGACATAGTCTAGATATTATTTTGATGACCTAGCTCTGTATTGACCTCTCTTGCATCAAAATGACATAAACATGGAGAAATAATTCTCAAAGTCAGCAGGAACTTGCAACTCGCTTCTGGGAGGGGACCAGTTAGGGGAGCTATGATATTAGCCTGTGGCAATGTCAACCTCCACACCGAAGGGAAGAGTAGTCACATAGCCTAAATCTTGCATAACATAGTGTCTTAAAATTTCAATAAATCTACCAAGTGAAATTAACAGCAAAGCAGAAAAATTTGTCAAAGCTATTTATTTATAGCTCCATTAAAATGGAAGATGAGAAAATGTGTGTTCTAAATAATCACGTGAGAAGTTAGTGTTTCCTTCAAATGTAATCATGGGCCTAATAGTTAGATCCAGGATTGATAAAATTTTATTTTACACAACAATAAATGGAACACAAAGGCTGCACATCATTTTTTTGTCATCTCTACACATCACTAAAAAAAGAAAGCATTAAACTGAAACAATGAATGAAACAATGAATGTAATATTAGAGATTTTATAATTGCTAATATTTTTAATACAGAGGAAGAATAATGCTTAATTACAAAATTGATTAGAATAGTGAGAAATCAAGGAGAGCTGAAATTTATGGAACTTTATGATTAATAAAGGACAGTTTTAGTCCTAGCACTTTAATTATTTGCTTCATCATTGCATTTTAAATGCAATTATCAAAAATAAAGGTTATAACTAAGAATTTCAAAAATTCTAATTACAGCAGAGTTGGTAACTAATTGAATACAGAAGGTGAATCTTATATTGCTTTATTATTAAAACTAAGAAAATGAGAATTTTATGCACTAATTTAGCTAGGGAGAAAAAGGAGGGCATCATAATTTAAAAAGTATCTTCACATTGTCTACAGAAGCCTAGATTATTAAAAAAAAAAAAAAAAAGAGTGGCTTCAGATAGAAATCTGATTGGAATACATTGCAAAATCTAGTAGTCAACTTGTTATCTGCAGATTCCATTCAAGCCAGATTGTGAAAAAAAAAAATACTGGAAGAAATAGATTTTATTTAATATCTTTAAACATAAAACTTTGTTACCTTCTAAAACACTATATTTAGTTCTATTTTTGTTTTATAATGTATATGATGTACTTTCTTTTCCAGGTAAAACCAATAAAAGACAATAAAATGCTATTAACTTGAATTATGTTTAAAGTAGAAGAGCTGTGGATATTGCACTACATGAAAAAAAAATTCTTCCTAAGATATTGTGTGTGTATGCATACATCGATAGAGATACACATATAGACAGATATCGATATAGATATAGACTTGGCTATAGAGACTTGGGGTTTTTTAATACAGCAAGAAAAAAATATTTATTTACACTGGATCAACAAAGAAGTTATTAACTCAAACTGTAATAGTCTAAAATTTTTCCAAAAATTAGGAAAAAATATTTATATGAATTTTACCTGGAAGTGTTTCAAAATAGTTTGCAAAGAGTGAGAAAGAATTTCAACTTATGAGTAATGGGTAAAACTGAAATGAAAGTTTAAAAAAAAAGTTTCCCCCTTTCATTATTAGATCATGATTTACTGAAAACTGAATCTTGATTGTTAAATGTTAATTAAAATTAATGAAGATGCAGAATTCCTAAGATCTCAAGTCATTTGAATGTTATGAATATCTTCCCAAAGAAAACATTATTCCTGTTATTTATGCGAGCTTATACGTACTTTTCCACATAAATAATTTGTACTCTTAGTTAGAAACAAATGAACTATGGCTTTTGGTTTGGTTTTGTTTATGAATAAACATTAAGGACAGTGCTTAAGAAATTTTCAGGAAATATACTGAATGCTTTAATGTACTCTATAGCAATGCAACATGTAAGTCACCCTCTTTCCTACTTTTTGATGTAGCTATCCTTGCTTTGAGTTTTTATTCACTGGTTATTTTAAAGAGCTTAATGGTCTCATTTAAAAGTAGAATAATATTGGACTATTTTCTTAATCTCTCTAGGTCATTCTACAGTCATCACCTTCCAACCTATTTGTTTCTGCAGAATCTACATATGTAATACCTATAAATTTTCTTTTCATATTTGTTCACTCATCCACATCATTAATAAAGTTATTAAGTGAAGGCAAACAGCAGTAGCACTCCCTTACCACCTTGAAATATTGTGCTGATGTAGAGGTTGTATCTGATTTAATTCTTCAAGGATTATTAATGTATGTAGAACTAGCTTTTCAGCCATGGAAATCTTCAGTACATATTTAAGAAAAAGTGATTTAATGCTCAGTAGGGAAATGTTGTCCAAAACAGTAACTGAAAAAAGCAGGTATGTGTCCACACTGGGCACACTGCAGGAGGGTTACATTGCTGAGATAGGAAGCAAAATAATGCAAGTGAAGGCAGGAGACAGAAAACAAAGTGCAGGTGGGGAAGAGACAACTTTAGCTTCCACCATTTGTTAAGAATCAATTCTGAAACATTTTCATTTTTACAGCCTAAAATTATGCATGTGTTGGCATTTGTTTAAATGGATGATATGACAGTTTTCATTCAAGCATTGGTATACAGGCTAACCTTTTGTTATGGATGAGACGTTTAGGTTTTTAATCTGGAAAATCTATTTGCCTGTTATTGAAGTCATATATGTACATATATGTATATATGCTTTTATATTTGTGTATATAGTAAAAATGTATATATACTTTTTAAAAAAGTATTTTGATTCATGTTTTTCTTCTTAATGTTGTCCTACTAATTAGTCAAGTCTTTCTACCAACAGTAAGGCAGAAACAGAGTAATAAGGGATTTTATTTTCTATTAAACTAAAGACAGAGGAGTTTGGTATTTATTTTTTACCTAATATTGCAGACTTCAAAAAACAATCTATTTCAATAAAAATATTTTCCCCAGTTACAGAAATAAACAAGGGATAATATATAATCTAAAAATATAATGGAAGAAAAGGCACAGCATTAAGAGATCACCTTATTTTGCTTTCTAGCACATCTTGCTCTTAAAACATCCATTAGTCTATAAAGGGTGCTGTTTACAAGGATCAGTTTCTCTGTATTTCTTGGTTGAATGATCCTCTACTTTTACTATCCATTTGCTAAACATGACAACATAAGAAAATAAAAGATAAATGTGAGATAAAGACCTCACATGACATCAATTTAATCGCCTCTAAAGAGCTGTGATGATGAATGTTACCACTACTCAACTGAGAGTTTATGGAAAGGCAAATATACTTTAAAAAATGTACGGGTGCTTATGCAAAGATGTGTTTACCTTTGCTTTTTTATAAAGCTGATTTAATTAAAAGATTTAGTCATTTATTGATTCGAATATTTTATACCTTCTATTTCACATTTTTTACAGGTTTATAAGTCTAGATCCCTATGTCAATTAGTGAATTTTCTACCAAGAGTTCATGTTTTGTTGCTTAAAAGCAGATAATTTTTTTATTTAAATAATATTAAAAAGGAAAATATTTCAAAATACCAAGATTGGGAGGTATTTGGGAGATTTATATGTATTGCTTTTATAAACTATCTAGTATTGGATTTAGAAACCATCTTTTTTTTTAATTAAAAAACTTTCTGTCTTGTAATTTAATTCACATGATCTGCATTAACTATGCCACATTCAAAATTTCATTGATAAATTCTATCCAGTAGTCAATATCGAATTGTAAACTGATGTAGTGTGCTTTAAAATATGAAGATTTAATCTTTAAAATATGAAGATTTGATTGAGTAATTACTACCTCTAAAATTATGTTTACTTATTAAAATTATCACATAGGAATTGTTTTATAACGTATATGTTAATTGAATGTGATTTTTTGATACTCAGGATATCCGTAAGCATATATAAGCAAATTGGAAATAAAGTTCTGATATACTGTTCCATGAAAGTTTCAAATCTTTAAAGATTACCATTTCAGTCAGAGGCAATGATAGGATTTTCTGTACTTTATCCACATGTTCATATATATATATATGTGTATGTATGTATGTTTTCATATAATCTTTCATAAGGATAGAAGTATGAATGTTTCTCCATCAGGCGTCTTTCAAATACAATATAAGTATTTTATTTAGGCAAAAACTGTAAAATGATGGAATGAAAAAATTCTCGATCAAACCAAAGCAATTATATTTTATTCTGAATATTTAAAGATTAGTCCATCAATTTATATTTAGAGGTTAGAAAACACATTCTGAGAGATAGAAAATTATATTTTTTCTAACTTCCTGGAGAATATTGTGCTTTGTCAAATTTTACATTTATAAGAAGTTTTATATTAAAGCTGTAAAATCTATCAGGGTAAGTTAATATGAATAATTGAAAGTTTCACTGTTAAATTTATATTATCACATATTAAATGAAAGAACTGTTTACTGTGTACTGAATTCAAAAAAATCAATATAGCTCCGTTTTAAGAAATGGGACACAATATTTAAAAATTAAAGTGTTTTCAAGTATTTCAATACTTAAATTTATATCTAAGGAATTATATATAAAATGCATACCTTTCAAGTAGACACTAATGTTGCTGTTAAGATTATTGTCAACAAAATTTAAATACACTATTAAGTAAATTGAAACAAAAAAACCCCTCTAGGACAGGTGTCCTGGTTAAACTGTAATCCCAGCACTTTAGAAGCTTGAGGCAAGAGGATTGCTTGAGACCAATAGTTTGAGAACGGCCTGAGCAACAAACTGAGACCCCATGTCTATCAAAACTTCTTTTTTTCCTTCTTTTTTTTTTTTTTTTTTGAGACGGAATCTCGCTCTGCGCCCAGGCTGGAGTGCAGTGGCGTGATCTCGGCTCACTGCAAGCTCCGCCTCCTGGGTTCACGCCATTCTCCTGCCTCAGCCTCCCAAGTAGCTGGGACTCAGGCGCCCGCCACCACGCCCAGCTAATTTTTTGCATTTTTAGTAGAGATGGGATTTCACCGTGTTAGCCAGAATGGTCTCGATCTCCTGACCTTGTGATCCGCCCGCCTCAGCCTCCCAAAGTGCTGGGATTACAGGTGTGAGCCACCGCGCCTGGCCTCAAAACATTTTTAAAAAGTAGCCGGGTACTGAGGCAGGCACTTGTAATCCGAGCCACTTGGAGGCTGAGGTGGGAGGTATGCTTGGGCCCAGGATTTTGAGGCTGCAGTGAGCCATAATTGCACCACAGCCCTCCAGCCTGAGAGACAGAAGGAGACCTTGTTTCTAAAAACTAACTACATAATAATGTAAAAAAAATCTCTCTTTATGTGTATGCTTCTCTTTGCCAGTGTTTAATGGTTAAAAAAAATCAAAAGGGAGATTAAGTACCAATTTAGAGTTAAATGAATGCATTTGCCACTTGAGTGCCGATTGCCTAGCATGGCAGACAATATTAAGTGCTGATGACTTTAACTTTTACAAGTTTTATGCGACAGGGGGATAAATTTTTATTTAAAATTTGTTAAATTTTGGTTTAATTGCACTACTGTCTCAATAGATATACTGTTGTATCTAACTCAAAATGCAAACACCAAAGAAGTAATTCATCACAAGACTTGATAGGAATAAAGAATGCAACAGTAAAATTGAAGATAAAAAAAAAACCATAAAAATTGAATAACAAATACAAGTAAGAAACAAGAAGAGTGATAAATAGCAGAACATGGCATCCAAGGGCTGAAGGACAGCTCTGAAGGCCTAACTTGAACGCATTCATGAAAGAGAACAAGGAGGATACTTAACATAATGAATGAGGATTTTCCAAAAGAAGTGAAGGCAATCAAATCGTAAATCCAAGAAGCAATTCTAGAGAGATAGGGGCTATGTAAACAAACTAAAAAAAAAAAAAGATAAGAAATTACATGAAGACAAGCATAGTTGTGTGTTGTATCTATTACATAGTTGAATATATGTTATTCCGCGGCACGAAAAAAAGTACAGGAAACCTGAACTCAAGAACTATTTAACCATATATTGGAAATTTTAACTAGTGTACTAAAGTAAGAAAAATAAAAGGCATACAAATTGTATATGAAGAAATAAAACTCTTTGATTTGTGGATGGTCTATGCACAAAATTCCATTATGCACAAAATAATTAAAATTATTAAAAGTGAAGCTACTGGAAATGTGAGTTTTGTAATTTCACACTATACACTATAATAACACTATAATGTTAATATACAGAATTATTTTTCATATACAACTGTTACAGGAAAAACCCAGACCTGTGTAGAATAACATCCCTCTACCAAAGAGATAGAGCTGAAATAACAAGGACCCAGACAAGCCCAACTTCATGAGAAGATGAGTTTATTAGGACTTAGATAAAGGGCAGTGGGATAACTCCAGAGATCCGCCTGCTGCCCACCATCTTCCTGTAAGCTGCTTTTAAGCTACTTTTCTGGCTCTTTGCCTACTACATGGGATGAAACTGTTCTTCTTGGTATATACCTAGATATGCTCCCGGATGTTTAGGTTTTTAGGGACAGCTGCTCCTCGGCTGGGCACCATGAACTTTGCTCACCATCTAGCCTTCAGGACTCAAGCAGCAAACATAGGTCCTTAAGTTCCCTGGTGGGGGACCCATTACTCTACGACACTATTAATGAATAATTGGAAATTAGAATTTTTTAAAGTTACATTTAAAGTAGCACAAGAAACATGAAATTCTTAATCTTAGAAAATGTGGAAAAATGGGTAACAAAAACTAAAAAACACTGGTAAAAGAAGTCAAAGAAGAATTACACAAGTAAAGAGCTTACTAGCCAATATTGACAATAAATTAATTCTGTTCAAACCAATCTAAAATTCAGTTCAAAAATTCAGTCTAGTTAAAATTCCTAGCAGGATATTTGCAAATGACAAGCTCATTCTAAAACTTTCAACAGAGAAGCAAAGGAATTATAATAGAAAAATCATTTTGACAATAAAAAAATCCACTGCTTTATATGTATATTATATACATATATGTAATATACATATGTATATCTATTGGTGACTTTATTTCAAAAATTGGTGAATAGACAAAAAGTTATATAGTATATTTAATATCATGTTACTTAGGAATAAAAAAATCTGATAACAACATGAATGTGTCTCAGATTTATTAGGCTGTTTAAAAAGCCAAACTTAAAGACCTATTCAGGATGCTGTTTGCTCCCTTGTGTATGACATTCTCGAAAATATAAAACCATAGGGACAAAGAACAGCGATTTCCAAAGATTAAGGGCAGCAGAAATATCCATTCAAAAGTCACAAAACGGGATTTTTCTAGGTGATGGTATTATTCTATATCTTGAGTATGGTATTTGTTATATAACCATCTATGTTTTCAACACACTGCATACTTAAAAAGATGACTTTTGCCATATATAAATTTTAATTCGATAAAACTGAGTTTTTAAAACAAAGATTTCCTATAACTAGTAGACTCATAACACCATCTTCCTGCCATTGACTAAGACGGTTTGAATACTGGATTTCTCTTGTTCATGCCAGCCAGTGTGTCTTTTGTTTAACCAAAACCCTTGAAATATCTTTGCTTCAGGCTTTTATTGCAATTTCCTGTAATCTGAAGATTTTACCCTCCTATTCATCCTTCAAGTTCCATTTGCACATTTTTTCTCAACTTCATTTGCATAAGTTAGTATCTTGAAATGGTAATAGCTTGAAAACAGGTATGGTGGGAGGACTTACTCTTTGAAAGTCAGCATACACCATGTATCAAGACTTTTTTTCTTCTTTTTTTTGGAGACAGAGTCTCACTCTGTTGCCCAGGCTGGAGTGCAGTGGCGTGATCTGGGCTCACTGCAACCTCTGCCTCCCTGGCTCCAGCGATTCTCCTGCCTCAGCCTCCTGCGTAGCTGGAACTGTGTCCGGAATTGCTGGGTTCTTGGTCTTGCTGACTTCAAGAATGAAGCCGTGGACCCTCGCGGTATGAGTGTTACAGTTCGTTAAGATGGTGTGTCGAAAGTTTATTCCTTCAGATGTTGAGATGTGTCTGCAGTTTCTTCCTTGTGGTGGGTTCGTGGTCTCACTGACTTCAGAAGTGAGGCTGCAGACCTCCTCGGTGAGTGTTACAGCCCTTAAAGGCAGCGTGTCTGGAGTTGTTCATTCTTCCCAGTGTCTTCGTGGTCTCGCTGGCTTCAAAGTGAAGCTGCAGACCTTTGCGTTGAGTGTTACTGCTCAGGGAGGCGGCATGTACCCTGAGACTAAGCAACAGCAAGATTTATTGTAATGAGCTAAATAATAAACCCTCCACAGCGTGGAAGGGGACCCAAGCGGGTTGCTGCCAGTTGACTCAGGCAGCCTGCTTTCATTCCCTTATCTGGCCCCACCCACATCCTGCTGATTGTTCCATTTTACAGAGAGCTGATTGGACCATTTTGACAGGGTGGTGATTGGTACGTTCACAATCCTTTAGCAAGACACAGAGTGCTAGACAAAAGTTCTCCAAGTCTCCACTAGACTCAGGAGTCAACTGGTGTATTTACAAACCTTGAGCTAGACACAGAGTGCTGATTGGTGTATTTACAATCCCTTAGCTAGACATTAAAGTTCTCCAAGTCCCCACTAGACTCAGGAGCCCAGCTGGCTTCACCTAGTGGATCCCTGGCGCCAGGGCCACAGGCTGAGCTGCCTGCCAGTTCCACATCGCGCACCCGGCACTCCTCAGCCCCTGGGAGGTTGATGGGACCGAGCACAGCAGGCAAGGGGCAGCGCTCATCGGGGAGGCTCTGGCAGCACCAGAGCCCACCGTGGGGGGCGGTTTGAGTATGGTGGGCAGCAGGTTCAGAGCCTTGCCCCATAGGGAGGCAGCTGAGGCCCAGCAAGAACTTGAGTGCAGTGCCGGTGGGCCAGCACTGCTGGGAGACCTGGCGCACCCTCCGCAGCTGCTGGCCCAGGTGCTAAGCCCCTCACTGCCCAGGGGCCGGTGGCGCCAGCCTGCCACTCGGAGTGTGGGGCCCCGAGCCCGCGCCCGCCCGAACTCGCACTGGCCTGTGAGCTTGGTGCGTGGACCCGCTTCCCGCCTGCTCTTCTCCTTCCACGCCTCCCCAGCAAGCAGAGGGAGCCGGCTCCGGCCTCGGCCAGCCCGGAGAGGGGCTCCCACAGTGCAGTGGCGGGCTGGCTGAAGGGCTCCTCAAGCACCGCCAGAGTGAACGCGAAGGCTGAGGAATGGCTGAGAGTGAGGGCTGCTAGCACATTATCACCTCTCAGAACTACAGGCACTGTGGCACCACAGGGGGCTAAATTTTGTATTTTTTAATCACAGACGGGGTTTCACAATATTGGCCAGGCTGGTCTCGAACTCCTGACCTCATAATTCACCCACCTTAGCCTCCCAAAGTGCTGGGATTGCAGTCATGAGCCACTGCGCCCGGCCAACTTACTATTCATTTGGACCATTAGTTTACCAACATCTCTGCCTTTAGTCAACTCTATTAACAATTATTTAACCTAGTTTATCAAGTCACTTATCAAGACAGATTTATATTGTTTATATATTTAATATTTTAAAACTCTGTATTTTTGTACTTCACTATCTAATTAAACCTTTGGGGTAACTTTTATGTGTATGTATACCAGATACGACAGGACAGTCTATCATTTCTTATAATGTATCAGCTAATTTCAAGGAGACATCGGAATTTTTGTGGAGACATCGGAATCTGAAGAGAAAAGTGATTCAGATTGGGTCATAGATTAAATAATTTTGTAAATGTTTCCTTTAAATATTTAAGAAAAGCTTTAAGGAGAAAATTAGTTTTTCTATATTGTTCTGGGCCTTAAAATATACATTAAGCATTAGTTTTCTGGCTTTTGATGTTTTTCATAAAAATAGCTCAAAAAATGGCAAAGTGCTTGTGGGATGAATATATAAGGAGCTTTGTAATCATAATGTAATTGCTTAACAGTTAATTTCTTGGTTTCTGCCTCAGGCATCTGAGTTTCATAATTGTTACGTAATTATTCTATTTTTTAAAACAATTCATGTTTTTAAATGGAAGTTTCAGTCTCAGATCTTTTCTATTTCATGCAATAAATAATTTTTAGCAGCAAAGAATTATTTGGCAATAAATATTTTTGAGAGATCATGTTCCAATGATATAATTTAGTCCACTTTCTGCTTGAAAATATGCAAAGAAGAAATCTCTTATTTGTATTAATTTCAGAAGTTGTCTTCACACACACAATTATGATCATTCTATTTTCCTTAGATAATTCATAGTAGTGTAACCCAATAATATAATCTTAGATGTGTAACTTACATACATGCAAGCAGCACAAGAAGCATGTGGTGTACTGAGATGGAAATAAGCTTGTAAAAGGCATTGATTACCTAAATGTGGCTTGGTACCTAGCACACCATACCTGCAACGGTCCCAACAGTTACATTGGCTCTATTTGACTTAGGTGATGCAGGGGTGGGTTCAAAATTCCTCTCTTTTTCCTAATTACATAAGACTAAGCATCCCTTCCCTTGCCTCAATCTGGGATTTTGAGAGCTTACTATAAAATCCCCAGTGAAAATCTACCCAGGTGGTTCTTCCCTACCCTCTTTAAATGTTCACACCCTAGTGTGAACAAGCCAGAAGTTGATTCTATGAGGCAGTGACAACAGACTATGTTCAACTTCTACACTCCTTGATGTTTGTGTATTGGAAGAAGGTGTGACAAGATGCCAGGCACCAGAATTCCAGGTTGGTCTTTATGGAATTCTTGAACTTTAGGGCTGCATCCCTCCCTATAATGAGGCAAAGTTGGGAAAGTAAAAAGTTCAATGCAGCCTATGATTTTTACTTCACGCTTTTCTATAACATAATATCACATTAAATTATGTGTTAATTTATGAGCATTCAAATTAATAGAGCATGCTTTACCAAAATATTGTCATTATTTTGGTTATTATAAATTATATATGGCCATGATCAGTGCAATAGGGCAAGGCTGTATCATTTTTTACTTCTAGGCTAAAAGGAGTATGTTCCTACACATGAATTAAGTAACTTTTTTAAAAAAAATAGTGATATTTTTCTATTAGAAGTTAGAGAAGTTAGAGCAATTAGTGTTTTACAACATTGGCTACATACTCATATCAACTGATTCCTGGGTTTCACCTAAATCCAAGTAAATCAGGCAGAGAGTAAAACTAAGGAACAGTATTTTCAAAGCTGACCAGGATTAACAATTACTGGTATTCAAATAGCTGTGAATTTGTGCAAACATAGCAGAGTGTAGCACAGGGCTTCTGGATATGCCAATTACTAAAAGAATTTTTGGGTTAAGCTGATTTTTACTTTTCTGAAGGAAAGATCCAAACACAATACCTGTAATAAATCTTAGAAATGTTCTGTCTCCATTGGCGAGATTAGTCAGTAAAAACACTAACATATATAAATTAACCCAAACAACACTTACTGTTTTCCATAATGTTATGCTTTTGTGTTCAATGAAATATTTAGTTACAAAATTTCTAGCATTTCTCTGAGGGCTAAAACAAATAAGCAAACAAGCAAATTAACAAGGAAAACCCAAAATAACTTTAATGAATTAAAACTGTCTAGTGTTACGTTTCCTATAATTATTGTCACCAAATAAAGTACCCATTGGACAGAGACGACTGGTTAACTGCAATCTCTATTCACCCTTTCACCATCAGTAAAAATGTCCTGCTTAGCTGGACACAGGATCACCAGGAATAAATGCTATATTCACAATCTTTTCTTAATGTAGGGCATGACACATGTGACCCATTTCTGACCTATGTTGTATAAAGGGCAGTAATGTGTGTAACTTCTGAGAAGTTGACTTACGTGCAGGGGGGCATATCCTATCTCTCTGCTTTCTTCCTTCTTGGAAAGGCAGCTGTGATGGCTAGATCTGGGGCAGCCATGTGACAACACGATAAGCAGCAGTACTTGGGAGTGCAAAGCAACAAGATAATAGGATCCAGATTTCTGATCATCATGAAGACATTGTATCTGAACTGGGGTGTCTGCATATCCCTGAGAGGCAAAACATGTCTATATTGTTTCCCTGAGTTCTCAGCCTACGCTGCACATACGAATTATCAGTGAACTTTCAAAATGTATCAAATGCTCAGTCCTATTAAGGTCTCTGGAAATGTATTCTTGGCCTGCAATTTTCCACTGGGTCAACTGTAACCCAAGTTTATCTGTCTGCTAAATCCAGAGACCGTACCCTGCTCCTATGCAGTCTTGCTCTCTCCATAGCTTCATATGTGCAGCAGAACTCACCCTTTGCCTTCCATAACCAGGAGTGGGGCTCTACCTTCTGTCAGCTGACTCCTGTGCTGCAGAAACTCGCTAAGAAACATGGAGCATGTGTTTCAGACTCAGAACAAAATTCTTTTTACAGTAACCACATTTTAGAGATTCTGATTTAGTGTATCTGAGTGTGTCCAGGGTACCAGTGCGCTGCCCTTTTCACTAGAATGAAAATTACTGGAACATGATGTTATTTGGTATTCAGTTACACAGGGTGAGTGTAACTGATTGGTTAATAGTAAAAGTTTTAGTGTCAGTAAAATAGTTGAATTATTCTAAACCATAACTTTGTAGCTACATGATGTGGGTGAGATGAATTTTTTTTTTTTTTTTTTTTTTTGAGAAGGAGTCTTGCTCTGTCACCCAGACTAGAGGGCAGTGGTGCGATCTCGGCTCACTGCAACCTCTTCTTCGTGGGTTCAAGCGATTCTCCTGCCTCAGCCCCCTGAGTAGCTGGGATTACAGATGTGCACCACGATGCCAGACTGGTTTTGTATTTTTAGTAGAGATGAGTTTTCACCATGTTGGCCAGGTTGGTCTCCAACCCCTGATCTCAGGTGATCCACCCGCTTTGGCCCCCCAAAGTGCTGGGATTACATGAGTGGGCCACCACACCCTGCCTGAGATGATATTTTTGAGCCACAGTATTCCCATCAATAAACCAGAGATACTAATCGTAATTTCAGGTATTTTTGTAATGCATATATTATTGAAATTATTGTTATTAAATTACTGACTTTAATAATACATTCTTAAATAAATTATTATTATAATAACATAATTAAAATTGAAAGCAGTTTATAAACTTGCATGGTGCTAGGGGGCACTATAATGTAAAGGAATTTATGCAATAACAAAAGTAAGGATGCAACATTTGATTTTTAAAATTTTTTTTTTTTTTTTTTTTTTTTGAGACCGAGTCTCGCTCTGTCGCCCAGGCTGGAGTGCAGTGGCGCGATCTCGGCTCACTGCAAGCTCCGCCTCCCGGGTTCACGCCATTCTCCTGCCTCAGCCTCCCGAGTAGCTGGGACTACAGGCGCTCGCCACCGCGCCCGGCTAATTTTTTGTATTTTTTTTAGTAGAGACGGGGTTTCACCGTGGTCTCGATCTCCTGACCTTGTGATCCGCCCGCCTCGGCCTCCCAAAGTGCTGGGATTACAGGCGTGAGCCACCGCGCCCGGCCTTAAATTTTTTTTTATCTTATATTTTTTTGAGATGGAGTCTTGCTCTGTTGCCCAGGCTGGAGTGCAGGGGCGCGATCTCGGCTCACTGCAAGCTCCGCCTTCCAGGTTTACGCCAGTCTCCTGCCTCAGCTAAGAGTAGCTGGGACTACAGGCGCCCGCCACCACGCTCAGTGAATTTTTTTTTTTTTTTTGTATTTTTAGTAGAGACAGGGTTTCCCCGTGTTAGCCAGGATGGTTTCGATCTCCTGACCTCATGATCCGCCTGCCTCGGCCTCCCAGAGTGCTAGTATTACTGATTTTATTTTTCATGTTTTGTAATACAAAAAATTAACTGTCCTTTTATTTAAATTACAGCACATGCAAATTAACTTTTAGGTTTTATAATTATTCCGAATTATTTCAGAAAATTATTATGGTCTCATCGCTTGTTTATAAAAATGAAATAATATTCTCAGTTTAAACAAAATGCACAGGTTTTTAATCCTCTGTGATAAGGGCTCATGAATGTAGAGTTGCTGATTTTTTTTTTTGCAGGGTTTTTACATAACAAATTATCAGAAACCAAAGCACCCAGATAGCAGACTATGAATAGAAAACATCTTTCCTGAACAAGTACAGGCTTTATTACTTAATTGTATTTACACTGATGAGTGCACACAAAGAAAAATCAATTTGTGGGAGTTTATTTCATTGGTATTGAAATTGTATCTTCCTTGAAAAACTTGGCACAAAGTGCCTAGTTTGTCTGCCAAGTTCATTATATTATTATTTTACTATATTCTGTGCTGTTATGTAGTTTTATATGGGCTCACTAGTTGAGAGTTCAAAATTGCTTTTCTAAACTATAGAATATTAACTTCCAGTATTTACCAAAAAAAACTTATTTATTAAAAAATCACAATAAAAGGGCATAAAATAAATATAAATACTCAACATTTTCAAGGTTCTTCTGGAATCATCTGAAAGTACTAAAAGGAGAGGCTGGAAACCTGCGTTTATAATACTGGTGATTTCCCTATTGACTTAATAGTAACATTAAAGCTTGCTCAGTATGCTTTCTGAAACAAGTGAAAATGTACTTTTACCTTAACTTATGCTGTGGAAAATCTCGAAGGAATGCTGGAAAACCATTCCAATGTACTCACCAAAACAAGACAAAATACCCACACCTTCTCCGATTCAAACAATCATTTAATTAATCAAAGGAGCTGAGATGCACTCACTCTCTACCTCATAAGGGCTTCCATCATGAAGCTGATTGTGTACTAAATTCAGCCCTCCAGGAGAAGCTCATCACCCTCCCCGTGTCCTGAATGTCAGAATCCAAAGCTGGAAGGAAACTTCATCCTGCTTGATCTTTATGTTTTTTGAAAAATTTTATTTTTCTACCCAGGAATAAAAACATCTATTCTCTGAGGCACACACAGCATTTATCCTTCAGTATAATGAACTTTTTTAGTCACATTGTTAATGACAAGCTTACATAATTTTTTTCTGCTCCCACCTTCAAATCTCCAAGCCCTGTAGTCTTACAGGATGATATTCATAACCTATTCAACCTTAACTTTTCTCTACTTAAGCCTTTCTTGCTCAGAATCACTCCTTTTATTAGTTATGTGTTGATGCTTAACATATTACCTCCAAAACTTAGTGGATTCAAACAACAAACATTCATTATGTCAACTTCTCTGGGTCAAGAACTGTATCAGAATTAGTAAGGCCCTCTAGCTCAAGGATTCTCATAAGGCTGCCATCATTTAAAAGCCTTATTCAGGGAAGATTCACTTCTAAGATTAATCATGTGGCTGGGGGCAGTCCTCAGGTCCTTCCTTGCTGGCTGTCACTGGTGACACTGGCTTCGTGCTATGTGGACTTCTTAATAGGCAGCTCCCAACAAGGCAGTCAGCTTCCCTTACAATGAAAGAAACAGAGAGGATTCCCGAGACAGAAGCCACAGTGTTTGTGCAGCCTAATGTTGGAAGTGATATCCATCACTTCTGCCATAGTCTATTTGATAGTGAAGTGAGATAAACTCAGTTAGGACAACAGAATAGAAGATTCCTCAAGGAGTTACCTCTACCAGGGGTACGAGTGGCATGTAGCTTACCAAACCCATGAAACGTATAATGACAAAACACGATATTCCTCTGGAGTGACTAAATAAGCACACCTTTCTTTGATCAGTCTCCTGTCTGTTCAGTGTGTCAACAATTCCCACTGCAGCTGTTCTCCTACCTCAGTAAGACTTTCAAGCCACTGGTGCCTCAGCCTTCTCCTATTGCATTATGATCCTCCTGCGGCCAGGTACTCCCACAAGCAAACTAACAATGGCTCTTTTCAACACTGGCTTTATGTTAGAATTGCCTGAGGAGTTTCAAAGATACATATTAGGGCCTTGGCCCCAATTGAGATTGGCTGACCCAGTGTCTCTGGGGCTAGATACCTGGCATTCTATCGTGATTCTAATATGCAGCCGTAGTTGGGAATCAATATTGTAGATTCCATTACTGAATATTTTAAAATGTAATTGGCAGTAACATAAAACAAGAATTGACATATTGTTTCCCTTGGGCTAAATACAATCCATCACCTATTTTTTAAATAAGTTCTTATTGGAATGCAGCCACATTTTCTTATTTTCCATGGTTGCTTTTGCAGAACAAAGGAGAACTGAGTACTTCCTACAGAGACAACATGGCTCACAAAATAAAAATATTTACTCTCCAGCCCTTTACTTTAAAAAAATTACAGATTTTTGACCTATCCCTTTTCACATCTTCATTTCTCTCTCTCCGTCTTTCTGTCTCTCTCTCGGTTGTTTCTGGTTTTGTCGTTTTTAGAAGCCCATTGCAACCTCTTCTCTAGATGAACTCAACTATTTGATTTCTACATATTTCTCAGTCCATGACTGCTGCTGAAGAATGTCATACAAGAAAACAAACTGGTAATATTTTAAGACAATGATCACCATTGGAAACTGGGTTTTTAATTGTGCCTGACATAACTTTTTCAGTCTCTACAATCCTCTAATTTCTGACACTCCCTTCTGCCTTCTCACTTCTCTCTCTCTGCAGATGACTTTGCTACTGAAACACAGAGAAAATATAAGTAAGTCTTCATACTCATAGTCTTTCGGCTACTTGGCACTAAATCAATATACCTGTCTCCATTTGCAACTCTTACCTTTCTCCCTGATCCTGTGAAGATGGTCTTACTCTTCGCTCTGTTGTAGGCTACTTTCCTCCTCTGACTTCAGAATTAGTTCTCACCTGACTTTAAGAGGAAATTTACGTTGTTACCAATCTCTCTACTGAAAATCCAACTTTTTATTTCCACGTAGATGCTTCCCATCATGGTTTCCATGAACTTTATTGTGTCAATGATTGTCATTTTAGATCTATAACTTTTTTTTCTAAGCTTTGGGTCTATATAAGCCAAATTTCTGCTCAACACAGCAACCATATCCCCACCTTAATTGAACAAGTCTCTCCAGAAAATAAATCTCCTAATTCCTGTTGTGTTAAATGAAGAATAATTAATAAGGTATTCAGTAATGATAAAGAATCTGGGAATGTAACTGTTCTTCATACCAAATCTCAAATTACACACTGATTTTATTCCGAAGCCAAACCCACCTCCAGTATTTTATTCCCACACATGATAAGCTTGTCCAGGGTTTGTGTGGTTTGGATGACTTTCTATTTTGTTAGCTTTCCTCTTGCCTCTACATATGGACACTATGTTTTGTCAAAAGGAAATGTGTACACTGGATGCTTGTTAAAAATAGCAAGGAAGACTCTATTCAGGACTACAGCAATGGGGGAATAATATAACCATAGTAGGGAGAGATTGAACTAAAATTTCTCCCAGCATGGAGCTGGGAATGCATAAGCAAACAGCTGAGTAAGTGAGTTAGTCAGTGGATAGAAACTAATTAGACATTAAGGGTGGCGGGAGGCAGGGTGGTGGGAGGTGCGGTTCTTGCTAAACTGCATTCTTGCTAAAGGCATGCCAAAGTGATATCAAGGGTGAAGGGATTCTCAGTGAACTGGCTTAGCAGGAGTCTTTGCTAAAACTGGGCCTGAGAAGAGGGACTAAAGAAGAATGACTAAACTTTGGTCAAGGTGAGATTCTGTCAGTTTTGGCCTTCTCTAATATATGTGGTTACTCTGCTCTAGAGCTTGCTAAGATGCATTTTAGAAGGAAGGCTGGTGTATTAGCTTGTTCTCACACTGCTATAAAGAAACACTTGAGTTGGGGTAATTTATAAAGAAAAGAGGTTTAATTGGCTCACAGTTCTGCAGACTGAACAGGAAGCATAGCAGCATCTGCTTCTGGGGAGGCTAAAGTGAACTTTTACTCATGGCAGAAGGCAAAGTGGGAGCAGGGATCTTGCAAGGCAGAAGCAGGACTGAGAGGAAGAGAGAAGGTGCCACACATTTTTACCAACCATATTTCATGAGAATGCTATCATGAAAACAGCATCAAAAGGGGAAATCCACCTCCATGATCCAGTCACCTCCCACCAGACCCCACCTCCAACATTGGGGATTACAATTCAGCATGAGATTTGGTCGGGGACACTGATCCAAAGCATATCAGCTAGTAATAAAGTCTATTAAGACTTAGGAGTTGATATGGTTTGGCTGTGTCCCCACTCAAAATCTCATGGCTAATTGTACGCCCCATAATCCCCACAGGTCAAGGGAGAGACCAGGTGGAGGTAATTGAATCATGGAGGTAGTTTCTCCCAAGCTGTTCTCATGATAGTGAGTGAGTTCTCTCACGATCTGATGGTTTTACAACTGTTCGACAAGTTCCTCCTTCTCTTTCCTGCCATTTTGTGAAGAAAGTGCCTGCCTCCCCCTCACCTTCTGCTATGATTGTAAGTTTCCGGAGGCCCCACAAGTCATAGGGAACTGTGAGTCAATTAAACCTCTTTCTTTTATAAAGTACTCAGTCTCCGGTATTTTCATATAGGAATGTGAGAAAGGGCTAATACAGGAATCTTCGAGGACATCCCATCCAAATTAAAAGTTGTGTATCACTTGCTTCTTTGACCTCATCTATTATATTAATGACATTATACATATATATACACACATATGTACACATATATATCAACTTTACTAAATGCTCTCTACATTCTCAGTTTTATTGTTTCATTAAGAAAAGAAATTGGTTGGGATATTGGTAAAAGTATATTTCTGCTTATGCTATAATACCCTAGTTGAAATATTTGATAGAAATTGATTGATGCTTGTTATCCGATGTTTTGAAGTAAGGGCTAAATAATTATATATCTCAATACTATCGTTATCCTGGATGTGACAGGGTACAGATGTGACAATGCATGTTTTTATAATGTGTTCTACTGGTGATTCAGATAACTAAGGTATTGCCATTAGCAACATAATTTTGTAAATGTTGAAAGACTCTCGAAAGTTTCTACAATAAAAAGACTTTTTCTCTTCAATTTACATAGTGGTTGCTTTCTTAAAAATTTAGTTTAAGCCATTCAAAGTATTTAAATGTAAAATATTCATTTCTTGACTAAATAATTACAGATGGTCACTTATGTGGCTATCCATTGGGGCATTTGATGTGAATATTTTTTTACAATATAGGATTGCAGGATATCTAGTATTGTTTGTCTTCACATTGGAAATACAATTACTGCCTTCTGATTGTTTGACAATGGAGGCATTCAAGCATTTCTAAACTGCTACAAACACACTGGAAGCACAATACATATGAAAGGCATATAAAGAGTTCAATAAAATGTTTAACAACCAAAAAGACTAAAGAACTAAATTTAACTATTCTGTCTATACTGAAATTCAAATATAAAGTATATTAGAGTTGCAGATATTTAATATGCTATTTCAACATTCCCATGCTATTTTCGTTTTCTATTCAGATTTTTTTTCCACTGCCAGACTCTTTCTAAGAAGTCCTTCAAACCCTCTTTATAATAACTTAGGCAAATGTTTGTTACACTATGCTCAATGATTTCCTCAATTAAAATATGATAAATACGAACAAGTGAGAGGAAAAATACATAGTTTGTGCATCTGTTTTGTGATAGATATACTAGTTAGATCTATTTTATATGAATTTACTCATTAAACCCATATCAAACTTTTTCTCCTCTATTTTTTAAATGGAAAATATGAGGTTGATAGGAGTTAATTAACTCTATTAACAGCTGTCAGTAATGAAACTATCATCACTGAGAACTATAGTTGGTTAGTTTTTACAATTATTTCAGTTGTTGTTGTTGTTGTTTTGAGATGGAGTTTCACTCTTGTTGCCCAAGCTGGAGTGTAATGGCGTGATCTCAGCTCACTGTAACCTCTGCCTCTCAGATTCAAGTGATTCTCCTGCCTCAGCCACCAAGTAGCTGGCATTATAGGCATGTGCCACCACGTCCAGCTAATTTTGTATTTTTGGTAGAGATGGGGTTTCTCCACGTTTGTCAGGCTGGTCTTGAACTCCCAACCTCAGGTTATCCACCCGCTTCTGCCTCCGAAAGTGCTGGGATTATGGGCGTGAGCCACCATGCTTGGCCAGTCTATATCTTTTAAGTGTGATATGCTTTCAGAAAAATATTTCAACCAAAAGAGAGAAATGTGAATGTTGTGAGCACCAAAATGGAGTCACTTACATCAAACCATAAAAAAATGAAGCTGGGAGGTCATGAAAGGGGGGCCTTCATGTACATATGTCTATAACAAGAACTGCTGGAATGGTTCTCTCAAAACCACAAAAATGTTAGATATGATACTTCTGTGAAGACATCTCTCCAGCAACAGCCAATATTATCAATGAGTATTTGCCAACTCTTGTAATAAGCTTCTCTGACCCATGAGGTCTATTACAAAACTTACATAAACTTTCTCTTTTACTTTTAAAATTGTTTCCTCTCTGATATGGTTTAGATTTGTGTTCCCACCCAAATCTCATGTCGAATTGTAATCCCAAGTGTCGGAGGAGGGGCCTGGCGAGAGGCAATTGGATCATGGGGATGGAATTTCTCCTTATTGTTCTTGTGATAGTGAATGAGTTATCATGAGACCTGCTTGTTTAAGAGTGTGTGGCATCTCCCCTTTGCCCTCTTCCCCCTGCTCCGGCCATGTAAGACATGCCTCCTTCCTTTTTGCCTTCTGCCATGATTGTAAGTTTCCTGAGGCCTCCTCCAATCATGTTTCCTGTACAGCCTGTGAAACCATGAGTCAATTAAACCTCTTTTCTTTATAAATAACCCAGTCTCAAGTACTTCTTTGTGCTAGAACTGATACAGCCCCTCAGCTTCTTTGGTGCCTAAGGTCCACCATAGCATGTGTATTTCAAATTGCAATTTATTGCTATTTCCTGAACACACTCTTTATTTTACAGAGTCAGTATCTCTGTTGTTTAATTTGACATAATCTGATGTCAGAAGCAAGATGCAAAGGGGACAAGCCTTCTTTGGATTGGCGATACTTGAAATTGTGTATGATACTCACCTGAGGCTATCGTGATCTTCACTTGTACATGTTGTCTTTATGCTGTGAGGTAAGTCCTCTCTTGGTTTGAGCTCCCACCTTTTCAGTGAACTCTTCCATTTTGGGGGTTCTACTCTTGTAAAGGACATCCTTTCTGGTGAGTATTCTTTTGGTTTGATTTTTGGTTTGGTTATTTATGCATGAATTTAATCTCATTAGGAAACACATTAAGTTGAAAGACCAACTAGCGAACCAAATCAGTCCCCAAAATGTAAGTTTTTGGCATTTGCCTGTTTATTTTGAAAGTTTTTGTAACAAATGTAAGCCTGTAATGATAATCTCTGCTTTGTAAGAATATCTCCCTCTCTAGCCCCTAAACCACTAAATGCTTTCACAAAGCAAAAGACCTAAATCTGTCTATGTAAACTTGCCCTTAACCATTTCATTTTAAATGCTTCCTATATATGCTTTTTTTCATCTCAACAAATAATGGTGTTTAAGTTCTGTGCCTTTGAGATTTAAATTTTCTACATTCCTTCACCTAAAAATCATCTCTTTGGAAGTACACATTTTGAATGGCTTAACTAACACTTGTTTGTGGGGCAATTGAACAGATCATTAAAAGACATATAGTCCCAGCTACTCAGGAGGCTGAGACAGGAGAATGTCGTGAATTTGGGAGGCGGAGATTGCAGTGAACTGAGATCCCACCACTGCACTCCAGCCTGGGCAACAAAGCGAGACTATGTGTCAAAAAACAAAAAAAGACAGTCTGAAAGAGGGAGTGAAACTATTTGCAAGTCAGGCAAATAAAAATTCTTAATGAAAGTTGTAAGATCTTTCTCTGTCTGTATTTTTAAATATGTCTACGTGTGTATGTATGTATAATTTTTTTCTACCAAAATTCGTAAACAGCTTACAGAGAAAAAATATAAGTGCTTAAACTGAGAATTCTCTCAAAAAAAATAGAAACTCGATTGCCTTTTGGCTCATGTGATGAAATAATCTTTGGCAGATAAAGCTAGTTTTAAATTTTGTTGGTAAAATAAAAATAGAAATGTTTTTGGAATTGTCAGCATTAATTCAATGCACAGATATAGTTTATAAACTTGAAGTTACTGGTGAAACAGTGAAACTGAGTTGTATAAAATAATAAAGCTGTAAATCCACTCAATGACTAGTTGGGTTTTTGTGTTTAAGGAACAATTGAAGCATAACTGTTAAGAATGAGTAAATTAAGTGAATGTAAATTGATAAAAGGTTTATAATGAAGTCAGAATTTCAAAAATCTTTTATTGTGACTTGAAATGTTAAAGTCATGTTATATTAAATTAAGTAATATTATATTGATTTAATATTTGAGTCATTTCTAAGGAAAATACTGAAACATCAATTGCTTAACAGAAGTTTAAAATTTGGCCTCGGTTTTATATGTTATAGAAAAGCTAGACATTTTTGGGTCTGTTAATGAAAGTCATGGGATGGTGTTTATCTGCAAAATACTAATACAATGCAGTTCAAAATGCTTACTAATTTTCACTAGAAATTAAGGTTACTAAGAATCAAATAAAATTAATATTAGAGTAATATAAACTAGAAATAATGAAGGGAAACAAATCTTTATGTGAGGGAAGGAAGACACGTAAAGAAAGTTATAAGTATGAGGATGCATTTTTGTAAAGGGAAAATGAGAATAATTTTTGTCTAAAAGTAGTATATCATATCGTTCCAAAAGGAAAAAGAGAAAAAATGTAGACAAAAACTGAATAAGATAACTGGATGAAAAATTTGTAGAAGGTTTGTGGAAGATTAATCTTGTGAAAAGAATTTTGTGGTGACCACGTTGGTTAAAGTTAAAAGGGAATTATTTATAAATACTGCTAAAAACTTGAGCACTATTATCAAAAGTACAGGAACGGAAAACTTGAAATTTGTCCCCTGTGCAAAAACAACAAGGTTTTCTTTGAGTATTGATCTGATCTTAATAGAAAATACTGAAACATTTTCTCTACCTTTTAGATAACTGGCCTAAGAAACCAAAATTTTTTGTTTATCAAGATAATTTCTTATGCTTTGTGCTGTCTTTTATTAGGTCTTTGATTACTTGAGAAAAGTGAGTCAGAGCAGGGCCAAGATGGTTATCTAGAAGCAGCTGGTGTGTGCCACTCTCACAAATAGCAGAAAGAGTGGTGAGGTGTGAGTAGACACTAGCTCTTCAACCAGAACATCCAGGTGGACACATTAGGATTCATCAGTGACACAGTGTGACCTTTGGATCACAGAGAAGAGTGAGACAGATCAACCATTCACCCAGGAGTGGCACGAATCCAGGGGAATCCCCCTACAAGAAAATGGCGAGTGAGTGAGAGTCCCACAGGATGCATATTTCTGCCACGAACCTTTGAATCTCTGGGCTCAGGAGATACCCCAACTGGGGCTTCCAGACCAAAACAGAGAACCATGTGGTGTCTGGGTAAAGCTGCTTCTTAGGTATGTGTGGAGTCCCAGGAGCATTGGTTCCATGGGTACCCCAAAACCAGGGGCTGCAGCTCCAGCAATGGGGAAGGCCAAGTTTTCTTGCATGTTCCCCAGAAAAGGGGCCAAGTCCATGGGGCTGAGCAGTGATAGACTGCAGACCTCACCACCACTGAACCTTGTGGGATAAGGCCCACTGGCTTGGGATGCTAGTGAGGCCACCCTAGTCCTCCTGAGTTCTCCAGCTGGGAGCAGCTCTACACTTCTCTGGTATGAAGCTCCCAATGAGAGAGGCAGTCCACCTTTTTGCTGTCTCGCAACCCTCCCTCCTCCTGCTCTCAGGCTTGGGAGGGTGCACAACAGTTAGGGACTATCACAGACCCCCAGCACAGTGCATTTGGTGAACTTAAAAAAAAATCAACAAAGTGAAAAACAAACTATCCCATTTAAATGCACACAGAGTACATGAATGTACACTTTCAAAGGAAGACAGACATGTGGCCAGAAAGCATATGAAAAAATGCTCAACATCACTAATCATTAGAGGAATGTAAATAAAAACCACAATGAGATACCATCTCACACCAATGAGAATGGCTATTATTAAAAACTCAAAAAATAAGAGATGCTAGTGAGGTTGTAGAGAAAAGGGAGTGATTATACAATGATGGTGGGAATGTAAAGTAGTTCAGCCATTGTGGAAAGCAGTGTGGCAATTTCTCAGAGAACTCAAAGCAGAAGTGCCATTTAACCCATCAATCCAGTACTGAGTATATATCAAAAGAAATACAAATCATTCTACCATAAAGACACATGCATGTATATGTTCATTGCAGCGCTATTCACAATAGCAAAGACATGGAATCAACCTAAACGCCCATCATTGGTAGACTGGATGAAGAAAATGTGGTAGATATACACGATGGAATACTATGCAGCCATAAAAAGAATGAGATCATCTCCTTTCCAGCAACATGGGTGGAGCTGGAGGCCATTATCCTAGAAAACCCAATACCATATGTTCTCACTTATAAGGGGAGCTAAACATTGAGTATATATGAACACAAATGGAACAACAGACACTAGAGCCTACTTTAGAGTGGAGGGAGGGAGGAGGATAAAAATTACAAAATTACCTACTGGGGACTATGCTTATTATCTGGGTTATGAAATAATCTATACACCAAACCCTGTGACACACAATTTACCTATATAACAAACCCACATGTATACCTCTGAACCTAAAATAAAAGTTAAAAAAAAAAGAGAAAAGTAAGTGTTCTCAGTATTAAAAATCTGTTTTTGTTGACAATTATGTAAATTTTTATATTTTTTGAAATCTTTTAATTTTCACTTTGGTTAGCTGTTATTATACTCTGATAAAGTGTTTTAAGCTGATGTTTTTGACAAACTTCCCAAAATGATATTTTAAATTAACTCTTTTTGCCCTCAAGTTAATTTTGATATTTCTCATTTGGACCCCTGGAAAGATCAAAGAATGTGTATCTCACATTGTAAAGAGATATATTAAACTAATCAGACTTACTTGATATATTACATTATATATGGAGCATTGTCAAATACTAAGTGGTGCTAAACCTTCTTTAAGTTATGTTTCAGAATATGTTATTGATATGTATTTCAAAATTATATTAAATTCTTCAAAATCTGATATGTTATCAGTCATAATCTTGGTTATTATCTTCAAGTTTTGTATGCCACAGAAATAATCAAATTTCTTTGTCAATTACATTATTATTATTATAAACTCCATGAGATTTTTAAGCATGGCCTCTCCAAGTCTGTCATCCACAGGGACTAATTGCTTACATTCTTTTCTAAAAGCATTTGCAATCAGCTACAATACAAAATTGCTTCTTCTCTGAAATTGATGATCCATTAAGGTTTAACCCATATACTCCTCTATATACCTCTGCAGCCTCCCTAGATCAAGTTGGTATATTCTCCTGGCAGTCTGTGCAATGGAGACCAACATTAAATTCTTTTAGATTGTTTTAAATTACATTTTTTAACTTCCAGTTCATTACATCCCCAGAGTTTATTACAACCTCCTTGTTTCATAAGTGGAAGCTATGTTAGGGTTGGATGTGGGTGCCATAATTTCTTCAAGGATCCTAGACAGAGACCCACATCAGGATCAGAGACCCTTTTGGTAGCATTGCAGATCTCATGGCTCAATAATCCTTGGAGGTTATAATTTTCATCCTACTATCAGTTGGAGTTTCTGTGACTTTCCCTGCTTTAAGTCTCCTGGTATCAAACAGCTCTGTGGTGTCACTGACTGAGGAACGGAATAGAGATGTCCATGAGGGGTCCTGATGTCCTGACTGCACAGAGAAGTGAAAGGAGAGACCACTTACTCACCACCCAGCTACTTCACTCTTCTCCCGGTATCAGCCCTATAGTTGGACCTAGGCTTTCAGAAGCGTAAGTGTGCAAAGAAGTTTGGGTTGGGCTTTGAGAGGACACTTTGTCATAGAGGAAAAGCCAGTATATCTAAGTCAGTTTTCTTTTCAGGAAAACATCCTGAGGGACCAGTAAGCAGGGAGATCCTTTTTCTAGTTTGCCTGTAGAATTAGGAAGGCAGTTGATTTTTCAGTCTTTTACAGGATGCTTAAACAAAGCTGTGTAATTACACAAGGTGAATCTTTATCTTGCCTAAGAAGATAAAGTGGGAATCATCACTCCGCCAGGGCAAATTTCCAAGGAGCTCATTTATTCTATGTCTTTCAAACTTTCATGTGATACATTTCCCTTTCACATTGTTGCTGATTTCCAAATAGCTGTCAGCAAGTTTTTTTCTCCCCTTTGCTTATTCTTCACTATTTTGGTAGCAAAGTTCATAGAATTAGGGGACTTAGAAGATGCTTTGAAAACATCACCACAAAGGAACTGCTGAAATGATTCACAGGAAGACTGGTCAGTTGGGAGAAAGGTCCTAAGGAAGTTACTCTGGTTTTCAACAACATGTTTAGAGAATTGTTGAAGCAGATAGGTGTCAACCTTGGGAAAACAACATTTTGATTTAATTTTTTTTAAAGTTTATGGTGATTGTGTGGGTTTCTAAAATGAGCAAATATTCAAGTCAAGAGATCTTTTGTTTTTTATTCTGCCCAGAATGGGGTTAGGGGAGCAAAGACACAATTTGGGAAAGGACATATGTGCTATTATAGGGATCACCTTTAAGTTTCTGGGAAGGAATGGGTGAGGGTGAGTAGGTTGACTCAGCATTGTCCTGCACTGCTCATTAGGACCTGGGACATGCAAGGGAAATGTGGGTGACATCAGGGCACCCAAGGCACAGCCCCACTCACTGCTGTGCTCAGTTTTTGTAGCCTGCCGTGTTTCCCTGGGTGATGTAAATGAAGATGAAGGAGTCATTTCATGATGTGCTACTGCTGAGAATAAGAAATGTCTTTTTATAAACAGACGCAAAAATAGTTTTTTTCTGGATTATTATCAGGGCGGTCAGCTCTGGATTAAGCCACCACATCCAATTTGTACAACAATATTGATACATAGGGCTACACTTATTACTGTTCATGTGTTCTATTGTAATAATTGTGTTTTACTTTTAAAGGTTAAATAAAAGCAAAAAAAATGGAGCTAAACTATCAAACTGTCCCCCTATTTGTTTTCCCCAATGTATAATATATACACTTTTTATTTCATTGAAGATGTGGTAGGATACCTGCCATTTAAGGAAATAAATAGAAGATTTAAAATTCCAACAAATGAGAAAAAAGAAATTCAGTACCCAAGAATCGGGCTGGCCGAGCACCACACTGAAGTAGGCTGTGGTTTATGAAGAGCCTTACTCCTTTTACATTCGCTCATGCTCCAACACAAGGCTAGCAGTAGAAATGCTTGAATTCTTGTTGGGTTGCCAAGGGGACTCAGGAGTCGACCAAGGGAACTATTTGGCTCCGTAAGGAATGGACACCTCAGGGTGCTTCCTGAACAGGGCCTAGTCAGGCAGTGGTCTGGACGTGTGTGGTCATGGTCACCTCATGAAAATGTGTGACAGGTGGCTCTCAGGAAAAACACCAAGTCTGGATCATCCATGTGGCAGCTTTGCATGGGGAGGTAACAGCTCTGAATTGAAATTGAACGGCATCCTACATGCTTTACCATAGTAGTGATGACAGTGATCAGTGCATGTGGTGTGAGTGGTAGGTTTAAAAAAAAGAGAATGTTTTATGCTCAGTGTTTCCTTTGTCCCTGGGCTACTCAAGCTGGACAATAGGTAACCATTGTTTTCAAGGAATCAGCCCAACTTTGCTGGCTTAGTTTGTGGTTTGTTTCAACCCTAGCTATGAGCCTGTTTTGGTCTGGAAACTTGGCTTGTCTCATAATACATTCCCTTTCTGTAATTTTTTAAATTTTTTATTTCCATAGGTTTTTGGAGAACATGAGGTATTTGGTTACATGAGTAAGTTGTTTAGTGGTGATTTGTGAGATTTTAGTGCACACATCACCCGAGCAGTATACACTGAACCCAGTTTATAGTCTTTTACCCCTCACACCTTTCCCACTCTTTCCCTTAGAGTCCCCAAAGTCCATTATATCATTCCTATGCCTTTGCATCCTCATAGCTTAGCTACCACATAAAAGTGAGAACATAAGATGTTTGGTTTTCCTTTCCTGAGTTCCTTCACTTAGAATAATAGTCTCCAATCCCATCCAGGTTGTTATGAATGCCATTAATTCATTCCTTTTTTATGGCTGAGGAGTGTTCCATCACATAGATGTATTTAAGCATATATATATACACATATGCATCGCATATCTATCTATCTATCTATCTATCTATCTATCTATCTATCTATACCACAGTTTATTCACTCATTGATAGGAATTTAGGCTAGTTCCACATTTTTGCAAATGCTAATTGTGCTGTCATAAACATGCGTGTGCAAGTATCTTTTTTGAATAATGACTTATTTTCTTCTGGGTAGATACCCAGTAGTGGGATTGCTAAATCAAATGGTAGTTCTACTTTTATGGATTTTGCTTGTTTTTCATTAAAAGATAATACTTTTGATCACTATAGTTTGTCAGTGTTGGGTTGTTTCCACTTTGAAATTCCTAAACTTTTTCCCTTCATAATGTTAAAACAAGTCATGTTAGAGGCCCTTTCAATATGAAAGGTTTGTAGTTAAGATATTACATATATTTTATTGTTTATAATAAAAATCATCTAGGCAAAAGAAGTGCCAGGTGTTAATTTTAATATTTTGCACAATATCTATTTTCCCATGATGTGTTAACACCTACAATTTCACTAAATGTTGGTGTTATTTTCTATCGAGATTCTGGAGCCTAGGGAGCTATGTGTTCTTTTTGTTTATTTTTGTTCTTATTTCCCTGAAGCAAAAGACTACATGGCCTTCAGTGCAAAAAAACTCAGTCCAATTCTGATGTTTATTATACTTGCTTGCCTCTTGGCTATATAACTTCTGAGTGCAAATCATTGAACTCCCTAATGAAGTATTGTAGAGAATAAATTAAAATGAATAAAGGAAAATACTTCTTCTTCAAGGAGGTTCATGAAAAGGACTCTAAGAAGTATGCTGGAGTTTAGATTTCTTATGAGTTTAAGATGATACCACTAGCCTGGGCAAGAATTTCCAGAATGCTAATGAAGAAACAATGGCGTCTTAAAACATGTAGCCGAGATCAAGTAGAATAAGTTTAGTGAATGGGACTAAACAAACTGATGGCAATATTTTGGAGTGACTTTTTGTTTAACATTTTGCTGGTTTTTTAAATTTTTTGTTTTCCAGATTTGAGAAAACTTAAAAAGCTATCTATAGCATACGGCAATTTGGTAAAGTTTACTTTTATAAATAAAATTGGAAATATTTATTTTTTCTTCCTACCTGAACCTGCAGTCTTCAGAGAGCTCTTGTTGATATTTTTATTTTATGGCAACATAGTTATTTGCATAAATTCAATAAAAATCTATTCTCTTTGTAACAGGATAGAATTAGAAACATTGGTTTTATTATGAAGGTTTTGACTTGAATGTCACATTTGAGAATATGCATAGAATGCCTAGCTTCAAGGATTCCCAAGCTCACAGTGAGTGTGAATAAACATTTTTACTTCTTGACAGGCCAGGAACCTCAAGATATATTGGAGACCTCAAGAAGAGAGAAATTCATGCAAATTTGTAGGCACTGCAGCCAAAGTCTGATGTTTGCCCTCATTTGACTTCTGACCCTTGCAAGGCTTTTAAAAGTCTAATCTGAGATTTCTTAACAAAAGTTCCAGCCAAATAAATGTAAAAACAGCCCGTTGTTCCACCACTTTTCTTGTGACACTGTTGTCAATAATAATGCCAAGTTTAATGAGAATAAACTTATTCAGCAGACAAATTAGTCTTACTCTGATTATCTTTAGTAGAAGCAGGGATGATTGTAGAAAGAAAAAGTATGTTTCTGAAGAAAAACTGCAATACACCTGTTATTATATTGTAGTTTTCTTTGTCGTTTTCAAGTTTTTGTTAGTTTTTGTTATCTATCTATAAATTAAACAGGGTACTTAATTATTCTAATTTCCTCCAACATCTGGCTATGATTATCCAACTAAGAACATAGACTGTCCTGTTCCTAAAGTCCTATAAGTTGGAGCTAGAAAACTCCACGTAAATTTCGAGAGACAAATCTTGTGGCTATTGTGTGGGCTACAAAGAGAATTGACTAAAATTGCCCATGCTATAACCAGGAACATTCAAACCATAAACCAGATTAAGAAGTTGATGACTTCACACTGTTGAAAGCTTTTCCCAAGACACTGTAAAAAAAAAACTGGACTCTTAACCTTCTTAATTATTTCATGCTTATGCCTACATTTTTCACTTGGCAGAAAAACGCCGTGGTTAGAATTTCACATTCAGTAGCTTCTGTAACTGAATGAAGTTTTGGATCTGTCGTGTCAAACCCACATCTTTACATGACCTAAGGGATCCTTTAGTCCACCCAGCGGGTAACTATAGCAACATCCCTAATGACTTATTTGCCACCTTGGGTTTCATTGCAGGCTTCACTGCAAAGGCTACTGCCGCCCAGCAGTGCTCATTAAAGTATCTTGCTGAGTAGCCATTGATAACAGAACAGAACAGAATGAGATAACTCTCAATTATCTACTGGTTGAACAAGAAGTGTATGTGCCATTGCTAATAACTACATGCTGTACCTGAATATATTTCTCTGGGGAAATCGAGACCTAATTGCATAAAATAGCAAGACAGGCTTTATGGCTACAACAGATCTCACTCAGTCTTGCATAGACTTTTGATTCATTAGTTGGCAGCCTTTGGGTCCATGTTCATAGACAATATTATCATGTTACTATTAATTTTATACCGCATCATTCTTTTTAAACTTTTTATCTGTTTCCAGTCCAACCTCTGCAGAAATGATGCATCTAACAGAATAACACTTGTCCGGAACTTCCAAATGATAGTCAATGCCTATGGAACTGACAAAATTGAACTTAGCAATGAAATCTAGGCAGATTTATTCTGAGAGCCACTCCTTCTGAACTTCTTTGTTTCTTAAATGTGACTAAAAGGGTTTTGACATCTGCTCTTAGTTGCTGGCCATTTGTCTCTGATGCAGGATCAGACTAACTTGAAAAGGTCCACTCCAGCACCAAGAAACAATCAAAACCTAACTACAGGCTGATTAATCAGCTTTCAGAAAAAAATTCTTGGCCAAAATGGAGAAATGTGAAAGTTACCAACAAAGAAATTGACTCACTTAAGTCAAACCACAACAAAATGGAGCCGGGAGAGTATAAAGGAAGGTCCTTCATGCATGGATGTCTCTAAAAGAATTATCACAAGGACTGTCTGAAAACTACAAAAATTTTAGATACAACGCTTCTATGAAGATATCTTCCCAGCAATAGCCAGTATCACCAATGAGTATTTGTCCATACCAGCAACAAGCTTCTGGGGCCAAAGAGGTTTATTTTAAAATAACTTCCATGAACTTCACCTTTTTTTTCTTTATTACTTCTTCAAAAAAGAAAAAACACAAACAAAAGGGACATATGTGCAGAACGTGCAGGTTTGTTACATAGGTATATGTGTGCCATGGTGGTTTGCTGCACCCATCAACCCATCATCTAAGTTCCCTCCACTCAACCGCCAACCCCCAACCCCCAACAGGCCCCAGTGTGTGTTGTTTCCCTCTGGGTGTCCATGTCTTCTCAATGTTCGACTCCCACTTACAAGTTAGAACATGCAGTGTTTGGTTTTCTGTTCCTGTGTTAGTTTGCTGAGGATGATGGTTTCCAGTTTCATCCATGTTTCTGCAAAGGGCATGATCTCATTCCTTTTTATAGCTGCATAGTATTCCATGGTATATATGTAGCACATTTCCTTTATCTAGTCTATCAGTGACGGGCATTTGGGTTGGTTCTATGTCTTTGCTATTTTAAATAGTGCTGCAATAAACATACATACATATGTTCCTTTATAGTAGAGTGATTTATATTCCTTTGGGCATATACCTAGTAATGGGATTGCTGAGTCAAATGGTATTTCTGGTTCTAGATCCTTGAGGAATGCCCATACTGTCTTCCACAATGGTTGAACTAATTTACATTCCCACCAACAGTGTAAGAGGGTTCCCATTTCTCCACATCCTCTCCAGCATTTTTTGTTTCCTGACTTTTTAATAGTCTCCATTCTAACTGGTGTGAGATGGCATCTCATTGTGGTTTTGATTTGCATTTTTCTGATGATCAGTGATGTTGAGCTTCTTTCATATATTTGTTGGCCATGTAAATGTCTTTTTTGAGAAGTGTCTGTTCATAGCCTTTGCCCGCTTTTTGATGGTGTTGTTTGTCTTTTTCTTGTGAGTATGTTTAAGTCCCTTGTAAATTCTGGATATTATATCATTGTCAGATGGGTAGATTTCAAACATTTTCTCCCATTCTGTAGGTTGCTTATTCACTTTGATGATAGTTTCTTTTGCTGTGCAGAAGCTCTTTAGTTTAATTCTATCCCATTTGTCAATTTTGGCTTTTGTTGCAATTGCTTTGGCGTTTTTGTCATGTAGTCTTTGCCCACCATGCCTATGTCCTGAATGTTGTTGCCTAGGTTTTCTTCTAGGGTTTTTATGGTTTTGAGTTTTACATTTAAGTCTTTAATCCATCTTGAGTTAATTTTTCTATAAGGTGTAAGGAAGGGGTCCAGTTTCAGTTTTCTGCCTATGGCTAGCCAGATTTCCCATGCTATTCCTGAATATGAGATCCTTTCCCCATTGCTTGTTTTTGTTAGGTTTGTCGAAGATCAGGTGGTTGTAGATGTGTGGTGTATTTCTGAGGTCTATGTTCACCTTCATTGGTCTATATGTCTGTTTTGGTACCAGTTCCACGCTATTTTGGTTACCGAGGCCCGGTAGTAATAAAGTCAGGTAGTGTGATGCCTTCAGCTTTATTCTTTATGCTTAGGATTGTCTTGGCTATATGGGGTCGTCTTCGATACCATATGAAATTTAAAATAGTTTTTTCTAATTCTGTGAAGAATGTCAATGGTAATCTGATGGGGAACTTCACCTTTTACCCCTAAGAAAGCTTTGACTCCCCCAGCTTTTTCAAATGTGCCTATGGTTCACTACGATACACATATCCCAAATCGCAGTGCCTTGCTCTTCCCAGATAAACTATTTTGAAAAGTCAGTCTCTCTGCTGTTTATTTTATAATTTTTAATAGAAGTACATCTTTCTTAAAAACATAGCCAAAATTTTAAGTACATTCACAATAATAATAATTAGGAAACAAATGATCATTGCTTTGATTTTAAGAATTATGAATATCTTTAATTTTTCAAGTTGAAATATAGAACTTGTTTTATTTAGTTATCAATTTATTTCTGTATTTTTAATGAGACAATTTGCTTTGGTAAGAAATTTCAAGGAATATGTGACATATATATATATTTGGTCAATGTTCCTTGACCCAAAGTATTAAGGCTGGGTTGTATTTAATTCAGTGACTAAGTAATTTAGTCAGGTTATTCAATAAATTAATGAGGTAATTATCTATAAATTGTTATAATCTGTAAATCTATCAATCACATGTAAAATTTTATTATAAAAAGCAAATGAGTCTTTCTAACAATAGCTAGTTCCAACAATACAATAACTTCACTTTTAGTTAGCAAGTCCATATTACATTTTTAAATACTGAAGTCTGTGCAGTAGTTAATGAACTTTTAGTCAATTATTGAGAAAAAAAACTTTCTTAGTACAGTAAAAGATATAAAAAACATGACTGAGCTCAATTTCTCTTTTTTAAAAAATCACTGATTTCTTGGTCAAACTTTTGTCTCTTTTTGAACTTTTGAAGTTTGTGGCCATGTGAAATTGCACTCTGAAACTTCTAGTAGACTCAAATTGAGGTAACTTTCTTGCTCACAACAATTTTGTGTCCAGTTTCTAATATAAGTCATTATTTCTAACAGATGCCGTGGTTCCAAGTTTGAACTAATGTTAATACCACCTGCCCCTACATGACTGAGTCTGAGCACATCCCTGGGCCACATCAAGCACCATGGCAGATTAATCATTCCTTATAGTTTTAACAGGCAAACTGGGGGAAAAAAATAACTGTCTCCTCCAACTTTGGTTATGAGTGAGTTTCCTACCTTTTAATGGTGAAAAGTAAACGTATCTGTCATGTAGAAAATAACATCGCACTCATATGAAAGCAGAGGTGAGAAGTGAAGCCTTAGTCACTGTGGAGTCCTATCCCTGTTTCCACGTGCCAGGTCCCTTGAGCTGTTCCACTTCCTAGAGAGCACCCTTTGAACCTTGATATCTCCAGTATCTTCCAGTTACACCTCATTTAGCCTAAAGGTCTTTTGGTTAGAAGTGTTGGCAATCGAGAGAGCTCTGACTAAAAATGCTACTCTATCAAACTAGTTAATTTCATTTTAATTTTAATTTAGTTGGCATAATTAGGTGGTAGACCTAGTGACTTCAAAGATGTAGAGAATCAGCACCAGATTATAACATGACCAGCAAAGCATCATCCTACAGTTACTTATAAATTACAAAAGAAAATTAGAAGTGCAAAAACTTGAACCACAAATGTAATTTAGTATCAGAAATAATGGGACAATTTGGCATGTACCGTCTGATGTGTGATAAATAATACACCACTTGAAAAGTATTCCATACAAATGTTTAACCTAAAGGTGGTTATACCTCTAAGCCTAATATCCAGTGTGCAAGAAATACAGGAACACATGGCAAGTTACTCCACACCAGCGGGAAATTATCAAACAAATACAGGATGTAGAACATTCTATGCAATAATAACCGACCTGAACTTCAAAAAGTCAATATTGGTTTAAAAAGTGGTGAGATTGTTATGGATAAAAAGATCAAATGATGTGATGACTTACCAAACAAATATAAAATATGAAATTGATGAGGTACTATTTTTTAGAAATATATGAGAGAATTGTGGACAAGTAGGAAAAGTTGGATATAGAGAAGACATTATATAATATTATGGAATTAGTATTAATTTTCATAGTTGTTAAAATGCTTATTGTTAGTGTTTTCACAGTTTGGGATACTGAAAAGACTCATAAGACTCTGTAGAGCATATGCATATGAGGCTTTTACTAAAACAGCAGAGGCTGACGGAGTAAAAGAAAGCAAGGGCAGGCAAGCACCAGAGGCTCCGGCAAACATTTCAGGTGCTTCTATCCAAGGTTGCAAGGGTGTGTGTGTGTGTGTGTGTGTGTGTGTGTGTGTGTGTGTGTGTGTGTGTGTGTGTGTGTGTGTGTGTGTGTGTGTGTGGTTGCAAGGGTGTGTGTGTGTGTGTGTGTGTGTGTGTGTGTGTGTGTGTGTGTGTGTGTGTGTGTGTGTGTGTGTGTGTGTGTGTGTGTGTGTGTGTGTGTGTGTGTGTGTGTTTGGATATTCGTCTCTGGAATACAATCCATCAAGATTTTGCAAGGAATTTTGACTTAGAAGGAAAGTCTCCCAAATTTCCAGGTGAACCTTTTGTTAGGCTGCATGCCTGGTTATACCAGGTGTAAGCCATCAATACTCAAACTAGCCACAGGAGTTTCAAACTTTAAACAGCCTGTATTTAATCTTGCCCTCATTTTGGCCAAGAATCAGTACCTGACTTTCAGATGTTCTGGGAGATAATTATAGAGCTGTCTCAGTCCAGCAGTAAAAAATAAATCTTACCCATTGGCACTGTGGGAGAGTGCCCTAATTTATTGGAATTTCATGCTGAAAAGTTTTGGGCCAAAATATTCAAATATCCATGACTCTACTACCTAAAGAGATATTTAGAGAGTGAAATGAGTAATACGTGGTAATATGTTAGCAATTACTAAATATAGGTGGATATTATATTAATCTTGTGTGAAATACTATTTTAAATTTTCATTATGTCTGAAAAATCTTCATAATAAAAATAAGGAAAATCAATAAAGACTCCTGTTAAGTTGTCCTGTGATCTTAGTACAGGACATTATTTTAAAATTATTCAAAAGAAAATATTTTGGTGTTTAATAGATTACATATTTATATGAGATCTTAGCAAACTCACATATTTCAAATTCTCTTTTCTAGATACAATAATACTGCAATGTACATACACACATATTATATATATAATATACAATGTCTAAATTTTTTTACAATGTGAATATATAATATATGAATGTAATATTCATATGTAATATTAATATGTATATTATATAGTCATATTCTAAAGTTCATGTATTAAATTGAATCAAATCTGTTTACCATTCCTCCCTCCCTCCCTCCTTCCCTTCCTCCCTTCCTCTCTTCCTTCCTCCCTCCCTCCCTCCCTTTCTTCCTTCCTTCCTTCCTTCCTTCCTTCCTTCCTTCCTTCCTTCTCTCCTTCTCCCTTTCCTTCCCTCCTTGCTTCCTTCTTCTTTCCTTCCCTCCCTCTTTGCTTCCTTCCCTCCTTGCTTCCTTCTTTCCTTCATTCTTTTTGTTAACTTAGCCATATTGCAGACAGTTACTTTGTGCCAAATACCGGACAATGTTCACAGAGACATTGAGGAATAAAAAATTGTCCCCAGCCTCTACCAGCTTACCACTTGATGGAAGTTATTCCTAATTTAATTGATGGAATGTAAAGAAACCTGGCTTTTTAAGAGATCATACCTTTAATAACAAAATCAGATGAATATGTATTTTTTTATATTTAAAAATAAAGAGTATAATGTTTTCACATATATGCGCTGTTCAAGCCCAACAATTGTTACCTGAAACTCCTGAGACTGGAATTTATAACAGATCATATACTCAGAAACACTCATAGAGTTTGGGATAGAACTGATGATAAAATACGTATTTCTGGGACATCGCCAAACCTCGCCCAGAGTCAGGCGTGTAAACCAGCCGGAGCGGCGGCGGCAGCGGCAGGACCGCAGTGGCGCCGAGAGTAGCGACCCCGAGGGAGCGCGGGGCGACGCTGGCTGCGGGGACCCGGTGACAGCGTGAGAGGTACTAGGTTTTGACAAGCTTGCATCATGCGTGAGTATAAGCTAGTCGTTCTTGCCTCAGGAGGCGTTGGAAAGTCTGCTTTGACTGTACAATTTGTTCAAGGAATTTGTGTAGAAAAATATGATCCTACGATAGAAGATTCTTATAGAAAGCAAGTTGAAGCAGATGCACAACAGTGTATGCTTGAAATCTTGGATACTGCAGGAAGGGAACAATTTACAGCAATGAGGGATTTGTACATGAAAAACGGACAAGCATTTGCATTAGTTTATTCCGTCACAGCACAGTCCACATTTAACGATTTATAAGACCTGAGAGAGAACAGATTCTTCGAGTTAAAGACACTGATGATGTTCCAATGATTCTTGTTGGTAATAAGTGTGACTTGGAAGATGAAAGAGTTGTAGGGAAGGAACAAGGTCAAAATCTAGCAAGATAATGGAACAACTGTGCATTCTTACAATCTTCTGCAAAATCAAAAGGAAATGTTAATGAGATTTTTTATGACCTAGTGCGGCAAATTAACAGAAAACCTCCAGTGCCTGGGAAGACTTGCAAAAAGTCATCATGTCAGCTGCTTTAATATACTAAATGCATTGTAGCTCTGAGCCAGGTCTGAAAAACTGTTGCCCAATTCAACAGTGCCAGCATTCCAACTTTGTTAAACCCATCAACATCTTAAATGGACTTTCCCGTGGTGGGACCCTTTAAGAGGCGGATGAAAGCTACTATATCAGTTTGCACATTCTAATCACTTTCCAGTATCACAAGAGAGATTTTTACTTATATAATAGTCCTAGAGTATGCAGCTGGTAAAACCAGAGGCTACATCCAGTATTACTGCTAAGAGACATTCTTCATCCACCAATGTTGTGCATGTATGAAAATGGTGTACTGTATACTTTAACATGCCCCATACTTTGTATTGGGGAGTACAATAATGTAAATCCTAAAAGCACCACTATTTTTAGCATAATAAAAGAAAGTCCAAAGAACTCCTATATTGACTACTCCAGATAACTTCGTGTCTTTGATACTCGTAGCTTATTGTAATTTTTTAAAGAAATTCAAGGTCATTATTATTGTACAAAATAAGCGCTTTGATTAACACAGCTATATAGTTTTTTTAATTTTTAAAAACCCTAGGGAGACAGTGATCTTGTCTTTAAAATATGATAGTCCTTTCAGTATAATGTCTTAAAGACGTTGCCTTTAATATCTGTTGGGAAGGAAATGTCCAGACTTTTCAAATCTCTTATTATATGTTTCCTTTTTTATTTGTTTACATAGGGAACAATGTTTATAGTTATGTGTACAGTGGGGGTGTACAACAAGAAGTGTATATTTTCAAACAATTTTTTAATGATTTAACAATTTTCGTAAATCATTTTCAGGCTTCTGCAGCTGTAGATTCTCATTGTGAATCCCTTGCTTGCTCATGCATAAGTGTATTTGCAATACCAAATATACAGGTTTGGTATTTTTACCTGTTAGTGATCGTTTCACATGTGTAACGTTTTGGTGGAGATGTTAAATGGTGGACGAGTACTGTGGATGTGAATGTGGGAAGTAATTTTAATCAAATGTAATTGGTCACAAGGCCTAATTTGCAGTAACTGTTACTGTTTTATTTAACAATGCCTTGTTGCTTTGTATGCATTAATGTTTGGATGTAAAGATTGTGTGTCTATCCAACAGGGAGCCACAGTATTTATATTGACCAACCTAATGTTACAACTACTTTGAGGTGGCCAAATGTAAACTAAAAGCCTTAATTAAAGTGGTGCAATTTTGTATAACTTAGCATCAGTAGTTCAATAAATTTGGATTGGCATGCATATATATATATATATATATGTATTTCTGTTATATATCCTAAGTGTATTTGGAGAATAAAACTCTCAGTAGTTCAAAGGTGATCAAATCGGTCTTCACCAACAAATGATTTTAGGTCAGATTAGAATTTAATACCAAAGAGCTTAAAATAAAGAAACCTTTGAGTTGTTGGTTGAAGGCAACGATTGGAGAAAGATGTAGATATATTTGATTTATACTCTATCAAGATTATCCATTTTAAAAACTTGTTACAAAGATTATATCAAGAAAAGGCAGAGCTAATAGCTGGGTCACTAAATTCAGCAAAGGGATTCAGGTTAGGCTTCTCAGAGAAAGTTTTATTTGAGCTATTATCAGAAGGATGAATAGAAGTTAATTGTCTTCTACAACTTTTAAACAATGTTGTAGATATGCAGATTTCTCTTTTACCTAACTTCTGTTCTTCAGTTTTAGCATGCATATGGATTGTGATCACTAATTATTACGACTAAAAATCTATTTCTAATAAAGTTAACATTTAGATATCTAAACGTCTGTTTCTTAAGCACTTTTCATTGTACAGTTGACTTGGCATTTTCACTTTTTATCCTGCATAAGTAGAAAAATTACTAAGACCAAGGTAATGCTTAGCAAAAGAAATTGGCAATATCCTCAGAAGCATATTCATGGCTGTGGTCCAACAATATGATATTGTCCACACACAGGGCCATCTCCCTGAAATGTAGCTAAAATGTATGTTTATGTACAGATGAGTTTGAACAAAATAGAAAAAGAAAACTGTACAGAATGGATAGGAGATTGGACATCTGGAGAAAGTGTTTATTGCAGAAAACATTAAAATCCAAAAGAGATAAAAAGAGATAGTTAATTATTTTTCCTTGTGTTGAAGCTCATTAAAAAGTTTCTTAAATTACCATAAAAAATTCACATTGTAAGTTAAAATTTATTTATTTTGATGTATAAGATAGATTTTTTTCCATAATTTTCTAAGACAAAACTGGAAGTCATCTTTATACAACTATATGTTGAGTAATTTATGAAGATACTTTCTTACAAGAAAAATAATAAAAGCAGAAATACTTCAAACTGCATTTAAAATAATAGTTTCAGAAGGATACAATCTGGAGTAGATTGTAACTAAGGTATGCTGTCAAAAATATAGCCACTAATTTGTTAAAAATATTTATCCATTCATTAGAAAATATTTATTGAATTTCTTCTCCCTACTAGTCACTATGTTGGCATCAAACATACAATTATGAGGAGGCAGAAATGGCTCCACTGTATTGAACATAGATGAGAAAATAAACACACACATCAATAAAATTATTTCCAGTTGTGAAAAGTGTTTCACAGGAAAGCAACAACAAAAAGAGCCTCAGAAAATAAGTAGTGAGGATCCATGTAGAATAGGGAAGACTTCTGTGAGAGAGTGTCATTTAAACAGAACCTTGAATTATAAGAAGAGGTTACTAAAAAGAAGATGGAGAAAAGACTTCGAAAGCGTATGCACCATTCCTGAATCTGCGTAAGCCTGGAACATTTTGAGGAATTAAGAGCAGTTTTTCTTGCCATAATGAGCTAGTGATTTGAGAAAATTAAAAGATAAAAATAGACAAATTACACACGGCCTTGTAGGTTGAGATAAAGAGTTTGATTGTATTCTATGTCACATGGAGATCAATTTAATAATTTTAAAAAGAGAAGAAATCTGGCCAAATTTCCACTACAGTAGAATCTGCTGGGAAATAAATGAATAAGGGTTATGGGAAATGGAAGTTGGGAGAATATTTCTGGAGACTGATTTTCCTCAGATACTGGTTACTATCGCCAAGTTTTCTCATTCCAGTAATGATGTCATCATTCCCAATTACTGAAGCCAGGATGTTAGGAATCATCAGTCTTTTTCTTTTGAATTAATGTGACAGTACCAGAGAGAGAGAGAGAGAGAGAGAGAGAGAGAAAAGTAGTCATGCTGTATGTTATTTAGAGGATAATATTAATAGATTTGAAATTGATTTGACATAAACCCATAGGAAAGTGAAGAACCAAGCATGTATTCTAAGCTTCTGGCTTGAGCAAGTGAGCAATCAACGACATCAACCCTGTGACTGACTAAATTTTTACGAGGTATACTTTGTAATGTAATAGCTGCAAGAAACTGAGAATCATTGAAATTTAGAAAACATTGTAACAATGTCATTGGGTTAATAGATAGCCTTTTCTTACAAAGATTTGTAAAAAATGAGATGCCCTAGAAATTTGCTGTGTATATTATGCATAAAAATATCACCTCCAATGAATTCATTTGGATTAAGAATGTGCCTGAGGAAAGAAAGAAAGAAAAGAAACTCAAAGCAAGACCAGACAAAGAAAACAAAAATAAAAGAAAAGAAAGGGAAAGGACAGGGAAGAAAAGGCAAGAAAAGAAAAGACAGACAAAACATTGGAAAAATAATGACAGAGAGTGTGCAAGAATTGTATGTATCACAATTTTAAAATATTTTAAATGTATAAAATCATTTTTTGACTTGTTTTTTTAAATCAAGAAGACCCTGGATATAAGTCCATCAGTATATAAATAATTGCTAAGAACTGGGACTACATTTTCAATAAACTGCACTGTTGAAAAGCCAATATTTTCAAGAAAATTGACCAAAAAATATCCTTGCCTTAATTTCCATTGACATCTTGTGACTGCAATATTTTTTCAACTATGACTCTTTTTCTACTAATGGCATAGCACAAAAATGTGACAAAATGTGTGTCACTATAATTATTCATACCAATATTGCATAATTTTACCTCAGAATATTTTTTCCAACTACATTCTTTTTCCAGGGGCATTTACCTTCTGAGTGCTATGCCTCAAACTCAAACTGGTTAGCATTACCATCTTGTCTGGTATTATATATGCCTTTATTAATGTACAAATTGACTTTCTAAATAGAATATATTTGTCAGGAGTTTTAGGTCTTGTGTTCCCAACACCTAACAGTAACTCAATAGATACTTATGAAAGGCAAAAATAATTTTTTTCTTTTTTTTATTATACTTTAAGTTCTAGGGTACATGTGCACAACGTGCAGGTTTGTTACATATGTATACTTGTGCCATATTGGTGTGCTGCATTCATTAACTCATCATTTACTTTAAGTATATCTCCTAATGTTATCCCTTCCCCCTCCTCCTTCCCCACAACAGGCCTCAGTGTGTGATGTTCTTCACCCTGTGTCCAAGTGTTCTCATTGTTCAATTCCCACCTATAAGTGATAACATGCAGTGTTTGGTGTTCTGTCCTTGCGATAGTTTGCTCAGAATGATGGTTTCCAGTTTCATCCATGTCCCAACAAAGGACATGAACTCATCTTTTTTTATGGCTGCATAGTATTCCATGGTGTATATGTGCCATGTTTTCTTAATCCAGTCTATCAGTGATGGACATTTGGTTGGTTCCAAGTCTTTGCTATTGTGAATAGTGCCACAATAAACATATATGTGCATGTGTCTTTATAGCAGCATGATTTATAATCCTTTGGGTATATACCCAGTAATAGGATAGCTGGGTCAAATGGTATTTCTAGTTCTAGATCCTTGAGGAATCGCCACACTGTCTTCCACAATGGTTGAACTAGTTTACAGTCCCACCAACAGTGTAAAAGTGTTCCTATTTCTCCACATCCTCTCCAGCACCTGTTGTTTCCTGACTTTTTAATGATCGCCATTCTAACTGGTGTGAGATGGTATCTCATTGTGGTTTTGATTTGCATTTCTCTGATGGTCAGTGATGATGAGCATTTTTTCATGTCCGTTGGCTGCATAAATGTCTTCCTCAAAAAGTGGGTTAAGTATATGAACAGACACTTCTCAAAAGAAGACAAAAATATTTTAAAAAATTTTTTAAAAACTTAAAAAGGAAATAAAAGTGTCACAAGGGAAACAAAATTTCACCTTTTTTTCCTCTGAGTTAATCTCAGATTCAAACACATATAAGGATATGCAATATCAGTTACGTAAATTCAAGGGAAAGTAATTTGTACTTATAGGTTAGATATGATAGTTAATTCACTTAATTCTACTTGTTTGCCAAAGGAAAAAAAAAAAAAAAAAAAAAAGGAGGCTGTCAGAAATAATATATCACAGTAAAACCTCCTACCCAACAAGAAAACTGTATTTGGGGAAGTATTTTCATAGACCTAAATTTTGTAGTGGTTCCAATGTATATTTCACCACTTGAGATTCCCATTAAAAAATGTGTTTCTATGACACCAGTTCCATTTGTATTTTTTCCCCATGGGTTTTCCAGCAGATGTTTACAATCCTTTAGTGATGTTATGACCAAAATTGTATTAGGTAAAAATTCAAATCCCTAAATTTTATGTACTCACCTGCACTAATATTTTTAAGTTGTCATGAAGGAAATATAAGTATTATCCTTGTATTTATTTCTATTCTAATTCTCCTCATGCCATTGATATTTTATATGTATTCATTGTAAAGATGAATAAACAAATTATAAAAATAAACAAATTATAAGGAAACAATGAAATATCCAAAATAGAATATGTAAGCCAATTAACAATCACCATTTTTACCAACAAAAATATCGAAAGTCATAAAATTGTGGAGTATCTTTAAAGGGTTAAGAAATGATAATGGCAAATCTAGAATTTTATGTCAGTTAGATTTAGAATTCAAGAATACATCAAAATAGAGACATTTTCAGGCAATCCAAAAACTGAGGGTTTACTAGCACGAGTAGTAACTTCTAAAGTATATACTATAGAATAAAGGATAATTAACTGGAAGTAATTCCAAAATATGAGAAGGAGAAACGATGTGAAAAAAATATATAAGCAATCACAATTTTATTTAACATACACATCAATAATATGTGATTTGTGGGAATAAGAAAAACAATGTAAATATAAATAATGAACAATTTAGTAGCAAATATTAAATAATTGCAATTAAAGAGCCCTAAGACTTTGTATTGTTTGGGCTTGGTGTTAATAAACTTTATATTTTATGTTAATAATGGTTATTAGAATATCAAAATTGCCTAGCAAAAGAAAACTGATAATGTGAATAATTTCCAAAATAAGAGAGATAAGTTAAAAAAAAAAAAAAAGTTAAAGTAAACAAATGCAAAACAAGGCAAAAAAAAAAATTAAAGTGAGAAAGACCTGCAAAGTGAATAAAAGGAAGAAAATATGACTTTGAATGTAAAAAAATAAATAAATGAAATCCTAAAAAATAACATGCAAGTTGCCAAAAGGAAACAATTTACTTGACTGAATAAAGGTCGTAAAGGATTTCTTTAGCTGGTGAGCACCAGGAAAATCTGAAGACCACGTGGTTCCAGACTGAAGTAGGATCGGGCTTCTTACAGAAGAGGAAGTTGAGTATCCCTGGTTTGGATTGGACAGATATTTTCTGCTTTAACTGATTCTGAGTTTAGGTTTCTGGGTTATTTTCTGTTTGTTTTTGTTTTATCTGTTTATGTTCCACTTTCAAAGAGTCTCATTATCCATCAGAACAATATTGTATGAGAACTATCTTTGCAGTCCATGGGCTAACCACATTTCCTGTGTGGGACAGGGGAGGTAGACAAGAATAGGAATTAAATGGATATAAAGGAAGAAGACAAAGGGCAGGGGATTATTACTGTCTCGTATGTTTGTTTTAATCACTTTACACAGTTACTAAGTTTTCAAATTTACTAAATATTTTATATGATTCAAATCACTAACTGAGAAATTTATTTCAAATTCAGTGCTCTTTGCAAAGACCTGGCTAGGTGTTGGAATCCAAAAATGAATTGTGAAAAAAGGCCCTTGTCCTCAGGAATTTATGTTCAGAAGACATAAAATAACAAAATTAAATAAGTGGATAAATACATGTGTGTTGTTTTACTAAGACCTTATTTATTAAATATTTTGCTAAGCCTATAATATTAAAGCAGATATCTATATATCTCTATATAACAATGGTTCCAGAGTCAAGAGTTTAACCTTGTGGATTCCTCAGTGACCTTGAGTAATCACTAAACCAAAATACATTTGTATTTAAATACGAACGTATGTTCGAACAGGTTGTCACCCTAGCCACTTCACAAAATATTTGAAAAACACATTGATAGACAATTTGATGATTCTACAAATCTGGTAAATGAATTAGAAGTATGATAAAAAGGTTTTTCTGAGCCGATACCATCGAGCAAAAAGAAAATGACTAGCATTTGACACCATGTAACTTTAATGTAAATCTATATTTAAGGGACGTCTGTCACTTTCTTGGGGAGTTGAATCACCTATTCCTACTTAGCAGCATGAAAATGAGTTGAATCTCCAGGTTATAGCATTTGAAGGCAAGCCCGAGAGGAGCAGATTCAAAAATCAACAGGTGGTTGGTGTTTTCTGTGGGATCATTCCTACCTCAATCCTGCTGCTGTGACTCATTCCTAAACAGCTTTGGGGTCTACAGTCCCCCTTGGTACCTGCTGGGTATTTATTCCAGGACCACCACCAATCCTACCATCATCATCCCTTCATACCAAAAGCCAGAGATGCTCAAGTTTCTTATATAAAATGGCCTAGTATTTGCATATAACTTATACACATCCTCCTGTAAACTTTATACCATCTCTAGATTACTTATATTAAGAATACTGAATACAATGTAAACGCTATACCCATAATTGTTATACTGTATTGTTTTTAATTTGCATTGTTTTATTGTTGGATTTCTTTTTAAAAATTACTTTTGGTATTTCTTTTAACAAATATGTTTGATTCATGGTTGGTTAAATCCACCCATAGTGGGAGTCAACTGTATTCGGGAATTTGCATTAATAGACTTAAGAGCCTGGCAGATTCTTTGCTTAAGTTAACTCTGTGCAGACACAGCATTCAACATTTCTATTTTGATACTTTAAGCAGACTGCAGTGTTTGACTAGCTATTTCAGTAATATGCAATAATTTTTACAAAATAGATATAGACGTTCTGTTTCCCCAAATACTCTGAAACTCTAAACTCAATTATTGGATCTATAGTGGTGTTTCTGATCAGATTACAAGATGAAGGAAGCAATGGAATTTGACCTAATGTAAAGAAAAATATTGCTATCTCTCCACTGATTACTTTGGATGATGGGAGAGCTGTATAGCTATTTAACTAAAGAGGAATCCCTTCAGGAACTACTCTGAAGTACTTTAAGAGATGGAATTGCTGAAGAAAAAAGATTGAAAACAATTGACTTAGCTGTTCGGAGACTGGCAAGAATGTAACTATAATCTGTCATTGTATGGGCAGACAAATTGCCTGAAAATTGAATAAATTGGAAATCACTGGAAGGCAGCTATTTTGTCCTTGGGTGCGTTAGATAGCTTGGAAAAAATGTTATTAAATGGTGAACAATTGCTATCCAAAAGTTTCTAGCTGTTTGGAATATAGAGTTATATAAAGTTAAGAGTCTATTATTATTCTAATAATAGATTAAATCTGAATGTAAGAAAATGTTTCCTATGAAATATGTAATTTAATTCTTATCAGAGCAATACTTTAAACAATTATTCAATTACCCTGTGTTTGTGAATGTATATGAAGTAAGTAATAACCTTATTTTCTCCTCTTCTTTGTAATTTAATTCATTAGAAATTGAGAATCTCAGACTCCTCCCCAGTCCTATTAAATCTGCATCTTCATAACATTTCCAGGTCACTCATATACTGTTTAACTTTGAGAACCACTGCTGTATATTGTCTTGAGAGTCCACACTATGAAATAAATTGGCCCCTATTTACTCCTTAATTGAAATTCTTCAAAGACTTTCTTAAAGTTTCTAAATAAGTCCTAGTTTATGGAAATGAACTGAATTTAGTTTAGTTTTTTATTATTATTATGCATTGCTGCCCAAAAGAAGAAAGTTTATTTTTGCCAACTTCATCTTATCCTTGACTTCCAACCACTGTCACTTCTGTCTTCTTTCTTTTTAATATTTTCAGGTGAATTAGAGGTTTGTCAACCATAAGAATGAAATATATGGTTTACGGCCTATTTTTATGTAACTGATCACTCTGAGATCTGGAAAACAATATTTGTGTTTATCTGCAGCTAAAATCTAGACACCTGACCCTACACTGCGTAGCGAAACAGAAAAACACAAGCAATTTAGAAAGGCTTTTAATATTGAACGGCTGCATTTTGTTTCTATTCATGTTTATTACTTTCTCTTTTTTATTTTGAATTGCTTTATTCTATATTTAATATTCTATCATTAATATGCCAATAACAGCCAATAATAATTGAGGACTCAGGTTTTGTGAATACACTGATTTATAATTAGTACAATACGTTATGAGTTTGCTTTGCACGTTATCAGTTCTTCGTTTTTTGTTTTTCACAATATATCTTCAACTATGTTTTTATTTTTAGGCAATGTACATATTGAAGTTTAAGAATAATATCTTCCCTTGTTAAATATTGATTTCCACCCCTTTTCAGAAAATTAGATGGTTTGCATTTATTGTTAGAAATAATATAAAGTTTTTCTGGTTTTGTTCTTTTAAATAATATTATTAATATATTCTTTTGTAATTACAAAAACTCCTTGCTTTTGTTTTGTAATTACTTTCTCAGTAAAATAGAGCTGTAAATATTTTTTTCTTGAAATATTTCAAATAAATAATTTTCATTTATAATAAAAAATACAAAATATGCCAAAGAATTTATTTCAAAAAATATGTCATTCACAAATTTACTTTTAAATTTGTGAATAGTCTCATTTTGTTTTAATACTTTAATCATAGATCTTAACCTTTATAAGTAATTTTAATTTGTATTTAATATGGTAATATTTTTACTTAATTTTATATTGTTGGGTTAGTAGTCACTGATAGTACACATAACTATTTTATGTTTTCAGCATATAATTTTGATTAAACTTATTCAGATTAAGTTTATTTTCACTATTTTTCTTCAATTGGAAACATTTCACATTTTAAAGATATCCATTCCTAACAAAAATGTGGAATACAACATTTTTAGTTCAAAATATTTTTCAAAACAAAACAGAATTTTTCCTGTCTTCACATATAAAACTAAAGAAACAAACTCGTCTATCCAGACATTTTATACTTCAGAAATGAAAATATTAACATTATGTGTTTATTGCAAATGTGTTTCTTATAATTTTAGTTAAAATATTATAAAATATTTGTAGTAGGTTTTTGTAGTAATATAGTCAGAAAATTAGTCTGCATTTTGATCTACAAATTAAGCAGTATTTTAAAAATTAGCTCAGGAAATTTTCTTTTATATTGTATTTTAGTCTGTATTTGAATATTTAAATTCTTAGATTTTCACTTTAGATGTGGGAACTCAGGTGTTTAATTCCATCTTCTTTAATTTCATATCTGTGATTTCTTCTGCTTTGTTTTCAGTTCTATTTTTTTCTACACTGCAAGAGAGTTTCTAAAGATTATATTTAATATAAGCTTCATTTAATGCTCTATCGATTTGACGTTTACATTTTTACATTGTTTTAAAATTATTTTTATTTCTTTGTATTTTTATATCTATTTTTATACAATTTTAAAAATCATGCACCTCTTATGTCCATTAACTAGTTTTAGCTTTCATTTCAGAGATAACATTAATAGTGAAAAATATTATCTTAAATGTAAGGATATTCATTATTTAAAACTTAATCCTTGCCATTCACCAAATTATTGAAGGACTAAAAACATAAAATGATCATATGCAGAGATGCAGAAAAATAATTTGACAAAATCCAGCACTGATTTATAAGAATTCTCAGCAAAATAAGACTAGAAACAAAAATTGACCGATAACCGGAAACAACAGCAACAACAAAATACCAAGTCAGGAAAGATGGAGAGAAATAGGGAAGCAGTGAAGATAGATTCCATTTCTTTGTTTTTAGTGGTGGAATACAAGGTGTTCTTGTGCTTAAAAGTCATGTTCTTGTGATAAAACGCACTGCAGAGACAACATAGTTTAATTGGCTGAGGCAGGCGACTCCCTTTAAGCATCAGGGTGGAACGAACTACATGAGAAAGTGCAATTTTACAAACCACTCTCATTCAAACGTAATAATATCAAAGCACCCTTAACTCATGAATGACTGAAACAATGAATGTCATGGCCTGAATTGTGCTCCCCTACCCGAACCCATATGTTCAAGCCCTAACCCCTAGTTATACACATAAGGTAAATGAGACCTTATTTGGACACAAAGTCTTTGCAGATGTAATCAAGCTAAAATGATGTCTTTAGATGGGGCTTACAATAACATGGCTTATCTTTATAAGAAGAGGGAAGAGAAACAGATAGGACGTGGAGCGGGCCATGTGAAGACAGAAGCTGAGACTGAAAAGGATTGATGTATTAATATTAATAGATGCCAAGGAACACCATCTGAAGTTCTGATGGCAACATCAGAAGCTAAGAGAAAGGCATGGAAAAGATTCTCACCTAGAGCATCCAGAGGAAAGGTTGGTCCTGCAGACACCTTGTTTTCAGACTTTTGACCTCCGCAACTGTGAGAGAAGAAATTTCTGTTGCTTAAAGACACCAGCTTGTGGTATTTTATTATAGCAGCCCAAGGTAACTAATATAGATGACAAAATTTGTTCCAAGGGTGTTTGAGGAACTGGATCTTTATAGGTATTATTTTCATAATACTGCATTAAGCAATGATAACTGGATTAGATTCAAAATTGGATAATGCCCTAAAATGCAATAAAGCTAAAATTTTGAGATTAAATTTTAATAGCTTTATGAGATATAATTAACATCTGGTATACTGCACATTTTTGAGGTGTGAAATTTTTAAACATTAACGTATGTATATACTTGTAAAACTATCACTCTATAAAGAGATCTCATGCCTCTTCTTTCGACTTTCAGCACATCATCAATTCAATATTAATCTGGTTTTATTACCATACACTAGTTTTTATTTTCTGCAATTATATATCAGTGGAATCATAGAGTATGAATTCTTTTTGTCTTTTTTCCTTAAGCATAATATTTTTGAGATTCAAGAATTTGTTGCATGTTTAAGTAGCACATTATTTTTTATTGTTACATATTATTTCATTTCATAGACATACCACTATAATTTATTTACTAAACTCTTGACCAGAGGTTCTCAAATCAGGGACATTTTACCTGCCAGGGGACATTTCCAATGTTTGGGGACATTTTTGGTTATTAGAGGTTTGTGGAGGAGGGGATAGAGTGGGCACAGGCCAGGGTTCCACAAAGGATAGCTCCCCACAACAAAGAATTAAACCACTTCAACAGCTAATAGTGCTGAACTTGAGAATGCCGCTCTTGACGGACAATTGTGTGGTTTCTGTTTTTGACAGTAATGAATAAAGGTACTTGTGCAAGCCTTTGTATAGACATATGCTTTTCTCCCCCCTAGGATAAATGCCTAGGGATAGAATTGGTACATGTAAAGTAGATTTAGTTATCCAAAGTAGCTGTACTGTGTTACACTTCCACCATCAATGTATAAAAACTCTAGATTCTGGTTTATTGACATCTATGCTGAATATTGGTAACACAATTTTTAAAATAGTAGCTTTTCTAGTAGATGTGTATAATTATCTCATTTTATTTTTCATTACTAAGGATATAAAGAAATTTTTCATTTGCTTATTTGCTATTATGTCATTTTTGTGTAGCATCTGTTAGTTTTTATTGTTATCTCTTGTTTCTACGTTGTACAATATATTTATTTATTATTGCTTTTATTCATAATAAATAATATATATAATTATGTAATTAAAAATAAACATTAAAGTATAAATATATACATTTCTATAGTTTATTATTATATAATTATTGCTTTCTGAATAAAAACAAATTTCTTCACATAGTTTGGATAAAAAGAGAAATGCTCTCATGTAGTTTACTAAGACATTTTCTGTACTTTATATTTAAAGCCTATGCTTTCACTTTTACATATTGATTCATAATGTATTTTGGACTCATTTAATTTTGAACTCATTCATGCTTTTGTTGTGAGGAAGGACTTGAGGTTTGTTTTCTTCACATTTATCTCGTAGTTCTGTACACTTTGTTAAATAAAAGTATCTTTCTCCTTTGAATAACTGCAGTATCTTTGATATTATATTATTCATATAAGCCTGGATCTATTTGGGAACACCATTCCATTACTCTATTTGTTTATATATATACTATGTTTATATATATACTAATAACACATTCTCTTGATGACTATAGCTTTAAATTATTCCATGGTGTTAGGAAGTGTGAGTATTCCAACTTTTTTTTTCAGCCTTTTATCATTTGTTTTTTGCTCTATAGATGTAATGTACATTTTTAAATTAGTGTGTCAATTTATATAAACATATCTTTTGTGATTACGGTGAGGGTTTCTAGAATGATTAATTTGGAAAAACCAAAATCTTTTACACACACTAAAATTCACTGAAATTTCAAGCCATGATTATTGTATTAGTGTGTTCTGGCATTGCTATAGAGAAATACAGAAGACTCAATAATTTATTAAGAAAAGAGGTTTAATTGGCCTACGGTTCTGCAGGCTATACAGGAAGGATGATGCTGGCATCTACTTAGCTTTTGGGAGGACTCAAGAAACTTACGATCATGGCAGAAAGCAAAGGGGGGCAGGCATGTCACAGGGCCAGAACAGCAAGAAAGTGAAAGGGGAAGGTGCTACACACTTTTAAATGACCAGATCTCATGAGAACTCACTCACTCACTATTGTAAGAACAATACCAAGAGCGATGATGCTAAACCATCATGAGAAATCCACCCCATGATCCAATCACCTCCTACCAGTCCTTACATCTAACCTTGGAGATTACATTGTATCAGATTTGGGCAGGGACACACATCAAAACCATCAATTATTGAATGTGACTCCATTTATTTAGAACTTTCATACATCTCCCAACAGTTTTGCTAGTTTCCCATTTAGAGAGATCGTGCATGTAATTTGTTAAAATCATATCCACATATTTTATTTTTATTAGTATTTTACATGAATTTGATTTTTATCATTAATTACTCATTGGAAATATATAGAAAGTTAATGGGTTGACTTAATTCTTTCTATGATGTGCTAAAATTACTAGTTTATTCTAGCAGTTGACTTTTACAGTCACTAGAATTTTATGTATAGGTAATGGAGTTGTTTAAAAATTTAGAATTGTATTTTTCATTTCTTAACGATGTATGTTTCACTTATTTCTTTGATTTGTCTCACTGGTTAATTCCTCCCATACGGTAGAGAGAACAATAGTGAAAGAGGACACTTTATCTTGTTCTGGATCTTAAATGATTAATTTATTAGTTCAAACTTCAGCGTGATATTTCCGTAGATGCCTTCTATTTGCTTAAGGATGCTTCTTTGTATTCTATTGGGGTGAGATATTTTTATTATAATTCTATCTTGAAAATTGCCAAATGATTTTTCTGCCCCAGACGAAGTTTATATATTTTTTTCATTTCACTCAGTTAATGTGGTGAGTTTGAAAATTCAAAATACTTGAAAAATCATGTTCCTGTAAAACATTGCTTCTTACTGTGCCTTCAACTTGGGCATTTAGAGGAAACTTCCTCTCCTATAGTTCAGGGTTTTTTGTTTTTTTTTTTAATGTTTAAATTTTAGTGATATTTCCTTTTTTGTGTTTTTAAAATACTTTATGGGATATTGCATTGACCCATTTGTTTCAACTTCACAGCTAATTAACTATAAAAATTAATAAAATGTCAACACTCAACTATTACATATATCCCTTGATCTGGTGATTTAGGATTATGAGAAAAATGTTCAATTTCCCTCGATAGAAGGTAGTATCAACTTTTATTTATTTATTTATTTATTTATTTATTTATTACTGTAGTCTCACAGCCTAAAAATCATTAGGTCGCCACTGATCAGCAAGCAAATAATCATGTTTGTTTTTCTGAATTTTTGACAATTTCAGAATAGGCAAGGAAGCGAAATTTTAAAAATAAAATGCCAACACCAAGAATTTAAAATCAAATTCTTCACAATGAATCCCAACAGGAAATAGTTCTTCATTTTATGATTACTCAGAGATTTTGCTTGTTGCAGTGGTCTTCCTTCTGGCTCATAGTTTTTTGCTGCTCTGCAGCAGAAATAATAAGAAATATTTTCCCAGTCCACAGCTGTGAAGGAGAAGAAAACTATAAATCGAAAGTAGCATATTCTGTGGATCATTTATTTAAATAAATATCCACATAATCTAATCTAGTTTCATAATCAAAGACACCCTTCATCTATGTCTATTTTTTTCTTTTTCTTTTTCTTTTTTTTTTTTTTTTTGAGACAGAGTCTCGCTCTGTTACCCAGTTGGAGTGCAGTGTCATGATCTTGTCTCACTGCAGACTCCACCTCCCGGGTTCCAGCAATCTTTCTGCCACAGCTTCCCGAGTAGCTGGGATTACAAGGTACGTGCCACCATGCCCGGCTAATTTTTGTATTTTTAATAGAGATGGGGTTTCGCTATGTTGGCCAGACTGGTCTTGAACTCCTGGCCTTAAGTGATCTATCTTCCTCAGCCTACCAAAGTGCTGGGATTACAGTCATGAGTGACCTGCCTGGCTATGTCTATTTTAAATGTAGTGAACTATAATTATTTTTACATAAAAAACTATTCTTACAAATGTTATATGTATTTTAAGAGCATACAAACTTATATTCTGTCTTTTTATTTAATAAAAACCAGTGGCAGATTGATAATGCGGAACATATTACTTATAAAAAATCATTTGTTGTCATATAAACATATATTTTATCTACAAATTATACTTTTGAATAGCTTTTTGGAAACTTAAAGTATTCTCATTTATTGCATACGTTTGTCACCAAAATTGTGTGAAAAAGTGTTTAAATCAAAATGTGAGTCCGTGTATGTGTGTGTTCCTATATAGGACCTGGATAACACATGTATACTAAATAAATAAATACATGTGTATATTATACATACACATATAAATAAAATGTAAATGTGTGTGTGTGTGTGTGTGTGTGTGTGTGTGTGTGTGTGTGTGTGTGTATGCATATGCCTCTCTGGAAACAAAGACATTTAAAAAAATCTCCTCTTTTGAGCACATAAAGAAGTTCCTTTCTCAAGTAATGGATAATAGGGGTTACAGGTACTTTGGCTGAATTCCTCTCCTCCTTACTTTCATTAGACTTGGCACTGTTGCATAGGTAGATACGTGATAAGTTAGTACAATATATACAAACTAAAAATGGGTGATGCAACTTTTTAAACTTATGACCATCACAGTGAAAATTATGTCTCTAAAACCCAATGACTGCAGGGACATTCCAGTTTTTAGAAAATTATCAGAGTCTCAGGTATTTTCAGATTAAATTTTGAAAACCAGAGTGTTTTTCTATTTATTTATGTGAGCAAATTGCCCATTTGTTCACATTAAAACTTAATGGCATATTGCCTAAATCTTTCTCAGAAAAGTTTAGCTAAATTGCCTGGGATGTTTCCTTTCTCCCATATTACCATCACTGTATATCGTCATATTTTTAATAATTTTAATTTTGGAACATGAAAATGGCCTTACTATTTAAATGCGTATGTTTTTCTTGCAAAGAGATTAAACATCTCTTCAAATTTTTAAACTATATGTAGCCCTTCTTTTCTGCTATACCTGTTCATTTCCTCAAGCTATTTTTCCATCAGACAGTTTTATATTTTCTTACTGATTTGATTCTTCTATTAAAGTATTGTATACACATAGGTAAATTCATATAGGTTTAAAGCTTAATGAATTTTAAAATACTATGATCATCCAGAATAAGAAAACGTAATAGTCACACACATGATTTCCATCCATCCCTCCTAACATATTTTAACTTTCACCAGTAAGGAATCAAATAGTGTGTGTAGTGTTTCGAGCCATATTTTTTTTTGTTTAATATTATGTTTGTGAGACTAATTGATTATATGACTTTCAAATGAAACTATTTACGTTTATTTCTCTTTAATATTTTATTAGGTGATCATATTACAACTTATTTGTCCGCTGTACTCTTTATAAGTATTTTTGTTTATATTTTCCCCATAGTTTGGGGTTATTTTGGTGTTGTTCTGAAAAGTGTTTTCATAAACATTCTAATACACATTTTTGTTGTTGTTGTTTGTTTTTTTTGTTTTTTTGAGACGGAGTCTCACTCTGTCGCCCAGGCTGGAGTGCAGTGGTGCTATCTCGGCTCACTGCAAACTCCGCCTCCTGGGTTCACGCCATTCTCCTGCCTCAGCCTACCGAGTAGCTGGGACTACAGGCGCCTACGACCATGCCCGGCTAATTTTTTTTGTATTTTAGTAGAGACGGAGTTTCACCGTGTTAGCCAGGATGGTCACGATCTCCTGACCTCGTGATCCGCACGTCTCGGCCTCCCAAAGTGCTGGGATTACAGGCGTGAGCCACCGCGCCCGGTCAGTACACATGTTTTTAGCTAGATATGCCCATGCGTTTCTGGAGAAACCATCTTTACAAGTAGAATTTTGGGGCCTAATACATATCTTTATCCAAATTATTTGAACTCAGTTATGCAAATAACATCAATTTATGAGTGTTCTAATTAGTCAACATTCTCACCACTATTTTGCATTTTCTCTTCAACTTAGACTTCCAAAATATTTCTTTCAAATTCAAGGTTCTGAATGACAGGTAATTACATCGCATTGTGGTTTGAATTAGTTTTTCAGATAACTAATATAAGTAAAAACCTTTTAATAAGTTTATTGGCTATTTGAATATTTTATTTTTGAAGTGTCTAAAATCTTTTCTTTTTAATACAGTCTATTTATTTTTCTGTGGGTTGCTTCTTATTGTCTTGTTGAGTTCACTGAGTTTTTAATATCCTTTTCCAGTTAACATTGCCCCCTCCTTGATCTGAAATGTTTTCATTATATACCACATTTCCATATCTGTCAATGTCCTGATTTTCTATATGATCTTAATCTATCTGTATTTATACAGTCATTTTAATCATAGAAGCTTTAAGAATTGCATGATATTTTGTACTGACTCCACATTCCATTGATTTTTTAGGATATTTCTAGCTATTCTTGCTTCTTTATTCCTCCAAGTAAATTATCTACTTCTCTAAATCCAGAAAAATAAATTCTAGAAAATATTGTTTTGTTATAACATAAAAGGTATAAGTTTATTTAAAGAACTGACACATTTATGAGTTTGAGACTTTTTCAAGAGCATGCTATTTTTTTTCCCCTATGCTGAAGTACAAATTTGTGTCATTCAGGAGTGTTTTCTGGTTTATATATATGTAGGTTTCAAACATTTCTGGTTAAGTTTATGCCTTCTCATTTTATTTTAGTTTAGTTAATGATATTTTACATGTGTAAGTTCCACAATTATTTATTCTACATGTTCTGATTCAATATGAACACTCTCCTTAGTTCCGTTAACAGAAATTGTGCTTGTTTATAGTATTATTAAATAAGTAAAGAAATTTTAAGTTAAATCATGACAAGGAGTTATAATTATACTAAGCTTTTTTGTTCCTTGAGATTTTGGCTCACTCATATGTAATCTATATGAACATTTTTCTGTGATATCTAACATTAGAAACATCCTTAATGATAGAATACTGTTTCTTCCTAGCTGATTCATACATCTTTCTCTGCTAACATTCTGTTTGCTGAAGTGTTCCCCAACATATGACTCATTGCTTACTAAATCCCTATTGAACAGCCAAAGCATTGGTGACTAATTATGTCATTAATTTGCGAAAGTCAGAGACAATAAGACTGTCAGTTGAAACTTTGTAGGAGAAAAAAATGTCACTGCTGTCAGCTGCAAAGATCCTTAAAGTGGTCTTTAATAAAGTCAAATTTTGTGACAATAATGATTGCATCAAAGTCGGGGAAATACCTCTTAGATCAAATAAGATACACTGAAAAGCCAAAAATTATTTTTATCTCACTTCATAGTCTCATAAAGTCTATCCACTGTTACTTGGATGTGAGACTTAGCAGATGGAAAAGAAGACACTGTATTTTCCTATGGACTAATGACCACAATGGTTGATGAACTGTAGTAAAGTTTCTACAATATTTTCCATCTATTCATTTGCTCAGTCACCTTGTGATAGTTATGTTGGCTAATTCCAGTCTTTCGTGTGTAAGCAACAGTATTTTTCTATTCTTACAAATAATTTTCAGGGTCAACGCTTTGAGGATTAGGCCTTAAATAATGGCAATGTGTATTACTACTTTGATACCAACTCTATCCAACCTAATGTTGCAATTTGTTTGACAAAGTGGTGGGTATTTGAAAAAAGGCAGCACTGAATAAAAAGAATATGATGGGCAAAAGAAAAATGGAGGTGTTTCGAATGGAAGTATAAAATATTTATTGATCAATGCTGAACCAAGTAAGTAGGAGATGCCTGTACATAAATGACATTATCCTGATCTAGTAACAGGGAGAAGTAGAATGTCTGAAAGCTGTTTATTAATTTGATAATAATATTAGAAACATGCAAATCAAGATTAACAGTATTTACTTCTAATTGGGTTTAGGTGAACTTTAACTATTTTGCTTCTGATGTTCTTATATTTTTAATTTTCTATAATGGTCATATAACATATAATATTTTGATAATATTAAACATTTTAGAATTAAACTCCATTTAGAGTGTATCTTTCTTAAAATAATATAAACGCCCAATCTGGTCCTTAACAATTCTATTCTCAAACATTACTCTATTCCCTCAAGCCAGTGTTGCTATGGACCCATATTGTCCATCATTTCAATTTACCTTGAAGTTTTTTATTGCAACAATTAAATGCTTTGAATGATACTCAAGGCACACTTCTATTTCAATAAATTTCAAAGTTAATAGTTACATCAAATTTTGTTGGTGCTCATTGAATTTGGTTATTGAAATCATAAGTAGTATGTTTTATGCTCACTCAGGGAAATATAAGTAGTAATATTTGTTTAATATTCAAACTGTGATGACTGAAAACAAAATAGAGAGCTGAAAATTATTATTTCATGTCAAATTTTAATTAAATAGGCTTAGCAGACCAAAATTAAAATATCAACTTTTTAAAATTATTAATGACAGATAGACAACTAGATTGAGTGAACACTGGCATTTCTTTTCAAATAACTTAAAGTTTAGTGGATGAATTAAACATAAAGTGTTGTTATTATGCAGCAAAGCATGTGAAAAATTTAATTTGAACCCTACTTAGCTTAAAATCCTGACGTTCTGGGATACAAGTCCTGCAAACTTCCCACATGGAATCAACAATTTTTCTAAACATGTTGCATGCTGTATCTCTCCTATGTGACTTTAATTCTAGATTATCCCAACCCACCTTAAGTGACTGCTTTTGTGTAATCTTCCTTAAAATTCTAACTCAAGCGCTGTGTCTTTTGAGTCCTTCCCTGACATCTTCCTTCTTTCAGTCATCATTAATTATAGTTAGTTATTATAGCACCTGTTAGCACTGTAAAATTATGTGCTTAAACCAGTACAACATGCAGACTAAGGTCATGTATTACATAGGCTCATATCAGCATCACCTAGAAGAGCAAAAAATGTATGCAGACTGATCACAATATATTTGGATGTACAAAATATATTGAGAGCATAATGTGATGGAAATTTAGGTGATGCTCTTCGAGCATTGCTTCTATTTTCCAATCATGTAACCAGGAATCATTGTTCCTGTGTGTGTGTATATATATACACAACATATATATACAACATATATACGTATATATACAACATATATATACAACGTGTATATATATATGTATATGTGTTATGTGTATATATACACACACAACAATCTATAGGCTTGCTTTTTAAAGTAGTATAAGCAAAAAATTTTAAGAGAAACAACATTTAATGAGTGTGTAAAACATCAGATATTAGTGTGTATGTACCTTTGCTATTATTTGTGGAAATGGGGTTATAAAATAAACTCTTTTATTTTCTTTCATAAAGCATTTCTTTAATATGAAGTAAGGCAATATGTACTTATGTTATTAGTGTTTTAATTTCCTTGGATATAAAATAATATCTTGTTCCTTTGACTCTCTTACATGTAAGTGTATTTACTCAGATTTCACTCAAAATACACAACATATATTTAATGTTGAAAAAATATAGCAACATGGCACAAGTATACATATGTAACAAACCTGCACGTTATGCACATGTACCCTACAACTTAAAGTATAATAATAATAAATAAATTTAAAAAAAATAAAATTTTTGCATTGATGTTCTTGAAAAAAAAAAAGAAAAATATATACTTTGGAATATATTATCACCTCATTTCACATTAAGAAATCAAAATTTCTGGCATACAAGTGCATTCCAGTCTGAAAAAAATTATGCAATAATGAATTTAACAGAAAGCAAATTACTCACATATGGAGTCAACATGAAGCTATATCGATATTTATTAAAAGTTTATATATTACTTTTGATCCCCGGACAGAAATACAAAATTCAAATAATTATTCTATTTTTATATCCCAATTTGTAATTATGAAACTTCAGCATTTTATTTTTATTTTTCTCTTTCAGGTTTACCTGAAGCTTCACAAAATTCTGTGAGGAATATATTATAACAGCCGTTTTGCTTATTTCCACACAAATAAAAGGAAATACACATTTTCTATGCCCTGAAGAATTTACACTTTTCTGTAAATGACATATGGTAGTGAATTCTTTTTGGTAATAAAATATTCCTGTTTTTACGCTGAACAGGCTTTTCATTTAAATTCAGGGCAACATATCAGAGCTTTGCCATAATAATACAAAGTAATCAACCAAAGTAATATAGGATTTAAGTAACAAAGAGTTTAAACAATTTAATACGCCATCTATTAATTTTAAACTTAAATTTTACAGAAGTTATTTGGAATATGCTACCAGAGTACACACACACACACATCACACGCTCACATCCAGCTAAAGGAAATTACCACAACTATAATGATTTCATCAAAGATCTGAAATTAAAGTTTCTTTTAGACTTGCAGCTGAAGCTCATAGTAAATAAAAGTAATATGATCATTGTTGCATACTGTGAATCAACAGCACACAGAAACCTTAGACTTTCTATATTTACACAGCTTAATTATCCGAACTGAAACCTGAGGCCATCTGTGTCAACATGATTTCACAATTTATTCCGGAAAATTATTTTTCAGGAAGGTAAGGCTGCAAACCAATAAATAACTTATTGTTTGCTTCAGGAAATTTCTGCAAATCAATTTGTGTCAGCAAACAATTCTCCTCTGGGCCAATAGATTGCTCACCTGGGCAGGTAGCAGCTTATATCAATAGCAGTTTACTTATGAAGACTTCTATCAAGGCCCTTAACTCACAGTGTCTCCCAATCTTAAACTCTATGTCCTGAACATTACCTATTCTAATCAGTTATTGTTCTTGAAAGGCCCTGGGTAACCATTTGAGCCCAGACTTCAATACCCTATAAATATCACCTTATCATCTACTCTTCTAAAATAACCCCTGTCAAGGTGGTGACCCCCCTTGTAGTCGTATTTAACTGAACTTAGCTTTCCCTAATCAATGTGAGTCTATTGCATGCAGTGTCAGAGGAAACAATCATAGAGTTTCTGAAAGAATCAGCCAATGGTTTTCTAACCATTATGGTTCAAGATCCTTAACACCAAACAGAAAGTTTCCCCGAGGGGCCGTAAACAACCCGTTTGGGCGCTTCCCTGATCCTCATAGTGAAATCCAGCATCTAATTTTTTTCTCAGTGGACTCTCAACTTTTATATTTATGTTAGTTTTGATTCCTAGAAATAAGAAATGTTTTTATAAGGAATTCTTTGATCATTTGATTATGTTTTATCCTTAATAAAAACCGACTTTATTACTTGGAACATTATTGATTTTCTTCCTGTGTTTCCTCACCGTATATTTTATAAGCCTATGAAAAGCAGTTCATAGGAAAATGAACAAGCTCAAGTTCAATGAATACCTGTTTATTTTTGACCCTAAAAACGGATGAGTTCAGAAAACCTCATTAAAACCAGCATCCTTATAAAATACATTTTGCTTTGAGTCACCACCTACGTGAATTTTGCGAGAACGTTCCTTGGTCTTGTCATGTTTTCCCTGTAAGAGTTTGGTCCTAGAAAATATGTCCACTCCAAACACTTCGCCTGCTTGGAATTGCAGATTTGGGGGGCTTCAAAAGAGATCTAAATAATATACTAGGAGCTCAAGATAAATTTCAACTGCAACTTCTTACCATCCTTCATCAGACCATTGCGGGTTCATCTCAGTATAGTATAGATCCAAAATTCCTACAGGCAGGCTTTTGCTTCTTACATATGTTCACACAATAATTATGGTTTGTGTGCTTATAATTTCAAATTGTATAATTTCACCAAGCATAATTTAAAGTTACAGTATCCTCTTTAAGGACACTTTTATATGATAAAAAAGTTTTAAGAAGTTCTTTAAAATGATAATGAAGCAAAAAAAGTCAAATATTCACTGTCCTGAAAATTTTTATTTTTATGTGGAAGCTTTTAAAAGCATCTCAGATACGAAATTTGCTTTGCTTCTCTAAAATACATTTTCTAAAATTTATAAGCAAGGCAAAGAAAAAATGAAAAATCTGGAAATAGCTGACTTTTAATACCACTTCTTTCCAAATCTTGATTGAACTGGGTGGTCTTCATTCCACAATTCCTTGTCTTGCTTCACATGCACTGATTCCAAAACTCTTTCTGGTTTCCTTTTAATCCTAAATATCGAAAGGCTCAATTGTCTCTTAAAATCAAACTCTTTATTATAAAGAAAACCCACTATGTTTACATTTTAGCTCTGGTATTGATCTGAGCTGAGATCCACTTTCAAAGCTACTCCACTGGGAAGGAAAGAGGGGGAGGATAAAGGTAAATTGGTTAATAGATACAAAACAAATTATGAAAGGAATAAGTTTTAGTATTCAATAGTACAGTGAGAAAATTATAGTTAACAATAATTTGTTGTATATTTCAAAATAGCTAGAAAAAAATTGTAGGTCAGTCACAGTGGCTCATTACTGTAATCCCAACACTTTGGGAAGCTGAGGCAGGAGGATCACTTGAGCTCAAGAGTTTGAGACCAGCCTGGGCAACACAGCAAAACCCAGTCTCTATAAAAAATACAGAAACTACGGGGGGTGGTGGCACAGGCCTGTAGTCACAGCTACTCCAGAGGTTGAGGTGGAAGAATCTCTTGAGCTCAGGTCTTTGTAATGTTCCCAACTCAAAGAAAGGAAGATAAAAATAGTTGAGTTGATAGTTATCTCAATTACTCCAATTATTCTGAGTTAATCATTACATGTTGTATACATGTATCAAAATATTACATGTACTCCAAAACTATATACAATTGTGATATATCAATAAAAATTAAAAAAACCAAAAATATTCTAAAGTCTAAATAAGATACACAAAACTATATAGAGATATTTTGAATAGTTCTAAGAACATATAATCCACAGGTCTCTGATCTATAATATATTGCTTTTTTATATGCTATGAGGAATTTTACTTGTAAAAAAATAGGTGGAAAGGTAGAATATGAAAACTATGAGAGTGACATAAGAGACTCTGAATTAGATGAGAAACCAGAGAGATTTAGAAACCTGTAGACACTGTGCATCCCCCAATGCCTTCCCCCTTAAAAAATATATTATATTCTAATCCAGTCCATCAAATAAAGTATACATTCATTAGAAACATATTCTCTTGGTTTTTATAATTTCAATTTTTTTCAGACACAGATAGTGCATATGCAGATCTGTTACTTGTGTACAGTGCACCCTGGCAGTGAGCATAGTACCCAGTAGGTAGTTATTTAACCCATGCTCCCCTCTCTCCCCGACCCCTATAGTCTGCAGTGTGTTTTATTCCCATGTTAATATTCCTGTGCGCTCAATGTTTAGCTTCCATTTATAAGTGAGAACATGTGGTATCTGGTTTTCTGTTCCAGCACAATTTTCTTAGGATTATGTCCCTTAGCTCCATCCATGTTGCTGCAAAGGACATCATTTCATTCTTTATTTTAATGGAGGCATAGTATTCCATAGTATATATGTACCACATTTTCTTTATCCAATCCACCATTGATGGGCACCTAGGTTCATTCCATGTCTTTGCTATTGCAAATAACATGCCAATGAACATACGAGTGCATATATATTTTTTGGTAGAATGATTTATTTTCCTTTGAATGTACACCCAGTAATGGGAATGCTGAGTCGAAGGGTATCTCTGTTTTAAGTTCTTTGACAAATCTCCAAAATACTTTCCACAGTGCCTGAACCAGTTTACATTTCCACCGACAGTAGTGTATAAGCATTCCCTTTACTCTGCAACCTGGCCAACATCTACATTTTTGACTTTTTAATTATAGCCATTGTGACTGATGTGAGATGGTATCTTACTATGGTTTTTGCTTGCATTTATTTCATGATTAGTGAGGATGAGTGCTTTTTCATATGTTTGAGTGTCTTCTTTTGAGAAAATATCTGTTCATGTCCTTTGCCTTTTTTTTTAATTTAAATTCTAATTTTAAGTTCTGGGGTACCTGTGCAGGATGTGCAGGTTTGTTACACAGGTAAACGTGTGCCATGGTGGTTTGCTGCACCTATCAACCCATCACATAGGTATTAAGCCCAGCATGCATTAGCTATTTTTCCTGATGCTCTCCCTCTCCCCAACCCACTAAAGTCCCCATTGTGTGTTATTCCCCTCCCGGTGTCCATGTGTTCCCATCATTTAGCTCCCACTTATAAGTGAGAAGATGCGGTGTTTGATTTTCTGCTGCTATATTAGCTTTGCCCTTTTTAACTGGGTTTTTTTTTTTCTTGTCATATTTTCTTCCTTATAGATTTGGTGTATTATACCTTTATCAGATGCATAGTTTGCAAACATTTTCTCCCATTCTGTAAATTGTCTGTTTACTCTGTGGATAGTTTCTTTTGCTGTGCAGAAGCTCTTTAGTTTGATTGACTCCCAGTTGTCAATTTCATTTTTGTTGTAAATATTTTTAGAAACTTAGCCAAAAATTATTTGCCAAGGCCAATGTCAAGAAAAATATTTCCTAGGTTTTCTGTTAGAATTTTCATAATTTGAGGTCTTACATGTTAACCTTTAATCCATCTTGAGTTAATTTGTGCATATGGTGGAAGGTAAGCATCCAGTTTTATTCTTCTGCTTATGGCTAGTGAATTATCCCAGCACCATTTATTGAATAGGGTGCCTTTTCCCCATTGTTTGTGTTTGTTGGCGTTGTCGAAGATCAGATGGTGGAAAGTGTGCAGCTTTATTTCTGAGTGTTCTATTCTGTTTCATTGGCTTCAGTGTCTGCTTTTGTAACAGCATCATGCTGTTTTAGTTACTGTACTCTTATAGTGTAGCTGGAAATTGGGTAGTATGATGCTTCTCTGGCTTTATTATTTTTGCTCAGAATTGCTTTGGCCATTTTGGGTTTTGGGGGTGTTCCATATAAATTTTAGAACAGTTTTTTTCTAATTATGTGAAGAATGATATTGGGAGTTTCATGGGGATAGCCTTGAATCTACAAATTGCTTTCGGCAGTATGGCCATTTTAACAATATTGATTCTTTTAATCTGTAAACTTGGAATGTTATTCCATTTATTAGTGTTATCAAAAATTTTTTCCTTCCTTCCTTCCTCCCTCCCTCCCTCGCTCCCTCCCTTCCCTTATTTCCTTCCTTTTTTGAGACAGAGTCTCACCCTTTCACCAAGGCTGGAGTGCCGTGGTTATTATAGCTCACTGCAGGCTTGAACTCCTGGGCTCAAGTATCAGGGTAGTTAGGATACAGGCATGTGCCACCATGGCTGGCTATTTTTTTTTTTTTTTTTAATTTTTTGCAGAGATGAGGTTTCACTATGTTGCCCAGGCTGGTCTCAAACTCCTGGGTTTAAGCGATGTGCCTGCCTTGGCCTCCCAAAGGCATGAACGACTGCATCCAGCTTCAGATTTCATTCAGCCGTGTTTTGTAATTCTCCTTGTGGAGATCTTTCACATCTTTGGTTAGTTGTGTTTGCAGGTATTTCATTTTCATTGTGAGTGTTGTAAATATGATTGTGCTCTTCATTTAACTCTCAGCCTCGATGTTATTGTTGTATAGAAATGCTACTAATTGTTGTAGATTGATTTTGTATCCTGAAACCTTGCTAAAATCCTTTATCATTTCTAGTAGACTTTTGTTGGGGTCTTTAGGGTTTTTTAGGTATAGAATAATATTGTTGGTGAAGAGAGATAGTTTGCCTTAATCTTTACTTCCTATTTGGGTGCTTTTCTCTTTTTCTCTTGCCAGATTGCTCTGGCTAGGACTTCCAGTACTATGTTGAACAGGAGTAGTAAGAGTGGATGTCCTTGGCGTGTTTCAGTTCTAAAGGAGAATGCTTTCAACTTTTGCCCATTCAGTATTATATTGGCTGTGGGTTTGTTGTAGATAGCTCTTTTTTATTTTGAAGTATGCTTCTTTGAAGTCTTAACTGTTGAGAGTTTTTTTTTTTTTTTCTTTTTTTCATGAAGGGACATTGGATTTAATTGAAAGCTTTTTCGGCATCCATTGAGGTGATCATATGGTTTTTTATTTGATCCTGTTTATGTGGTGAATCACATTTATTGATTTGCATATGTTGAACCAGCCATACATCCCAGGAATAAAGCCTGTATTGTCATAGTAGATTGATTTTTTGATATGCTACTGATGGATTCAGTTGCTAGTACTTTGTTGAGAATTTTTGAGTCTATGTTCATCAACAATGGTCACCTGAATTTCTTTTTTATTGTGTCTCTGCCAGGTTTTGATATTAAGCTGATTCTGGCTTCACAGAGTGAATTAGGAAGGAATACCTTCTCTTCAATTTTTTGGAATAGTTTCAGTAGAATTGTACTAGTTCTTCTTTATACGTCAGTTAGAATTTGGCTGTGAATCCACATAGTCCAGGGCGTTTTTGGGTAGTAGGTTTTTTTATTACTTATTCAATTTCAGAGCTTCATATTGGTCTCTTCAGTATTTAAGTTTCTTCCTGATTCAATCTTGGAAGATTGCCTGTTTTCAGAAATTTATCTATTTCCTCTAGATTTGCTAATTTTTGTGTCTAAAGTTATTCCTAGTATTTTTTTGAGGATTACTTTGTATGTGTGTGGGACCATTTTTAATGTCGTTTTTTTCATTCTGGTTTATATTTAGATCTTCTCTTTTTTCTTCTTTATCTAGCTAATGGCCTATCAATCTTTTTTTTTAAATCACCTCTTCATTTCATTAATCTTTTGTACGGATTTTTGCATCTCAATTTCATTTAGATCTTATCTATTTTAGCTATTACTTTTCATTCCTAGCATTGATGTAGGGTTGTTCTTTTTTTTCTAGTTCCTTTAGGTGCAATATTGGATTGTTAATTTGAAATATTTCTAATTTTATGATAAAGACATTTGAACTTTCCTCTTAATACTGATTTAGCTGCATCCCAGATATTTTGGTAATTTGTGTTCCCATTCTCATCATTTCACATATTTTTAAAAATTTCTCCTTTAATTTTGATGTTCACATAGAAGTTATTCAGGAGAAATGTGTTTAATTTTCATCTATTTTTGTAGTTTTGAGAGATGTTAATATTTATTTATATTTTAATTACATTGGGGTCTAAGAGTGTGCTTGGTATGACTTCATTTTTTTAAATGTATCCAGACTTGCTTTATGACCAAGCATGTGGTCCATGTTAGAATATGTTCCCTGTGCAGATGAGAAGAATGTGTATTCAGAGGTTATTGAGTGGAGGGTTCTGTAGATGTCTATTAGGTCTAAATGGTCAAGTGTCAAGTTTAAGTATACAGTTCCTTTGTTAGTCATCTGCTTTGATCATCTAACTCTGCCAGCAAGGGTGTTGAAGTCTCCTACAATTATTGTGTGGTCGTCTGTCTTTGCGTAGTCCAAAAAGAACTTGTTTTATGAATCTGGGTGCTCCATGTTGGGTGCATTTATATTTAGGGTACTTACGTATTCATGTTTGATCATATACTTTGTCATCACACAATGCTCTTTATTCTTCAATCGTTCTTCTTAATTTTTATTAAAGTCTGTTTTATCTGATATAAGAATAGTGACTCCTGCTTTTTTGTTATTGATTTGCATGGCAGATTTTCTCCATCCCCTTATTTTGGGCCAGTGGCTGTCATTACATATGAGACGAGTCTCTTGAAGACTACAGATGGTGAGCCTTACATTTTTATCCAGTTTGCCACTGTATGTCTTTTAACTGGGGTGTTTAGTCTATTTTCATTCATGGTTAACGTTGACATATGAGATTTTGATTCTATCATCATGCTTGTAGCTGGTTTTTATGTAGACTTGATTGTGTAGATACTTTATAGTGCCTGTGAGCTATATACTTAAGTGGGTTTTTGTGGTAGCAGGTACCATTCTTTTTACTCAATGTATAGCACTCCCTTAAGGACCTTTCATAAAGTTGGTCAAGTTGAAATTGATTCCCTCAGTATTTGCTTATCTGAGAAGGAATTTGTTTCTTCTTCACTTACGAAGTTTAGTTTAGTGAAATATAAAATTCTTGCCTGGAATTTATTTTCATTAATGATGTTGGACATAGGCCCTTAATCTCTTCTGGCTTGTAAGGTTTTTGCTGAGAAATTTACTACTAGCCTGATGGAGTTCTTGCTGTATGAAAACATGACCTTTCTCTCTAGCTGCCTGTAAGATTTTTTTTCTTTTGCATTTACCTTAGTGAATATGATTATGTGCCTTGGGGATAGTCACCTTTTATAGTACCTAGCTGGATTTGCTGTATTTTTTGGATTTACATGTCACTCTCTGTAGCGAGGTTAGGAAAACTTTCATAGACTCTATTCTCAAATCTATTTTCCAAGTTGTCTGTTCTCTTTATTTCACTCTTAAAAATGGCAATGGGTCATCGATTTCATCTCTTTATATAATTCCATATTTCTTAAAGCTTTGGTTCATTTTCTGTTTTTAATTCTTTTTTAAAATTTTCGTCTAACTCAGTTGATTCAATGAACCAGTCTTTGAGCTCTGAGTTTCTTTCCTTAGCTTGGCCTACCTTCTGTTAATATTTCTTATTGTATTACAAAATTTTTTTTTTTTTTTTTTTTTTTTTTTTTTTTTTTTTTTTTTTTGAGGCAGAGTCTCGCTCTGTCGCCCAGGCTGGAGTGCAGTGGCGCGATCTCAGCTCACTGCAAGCTCCGCCTCCCGGGTTCCCGCCATTCTCCTGCCTCAGCCTCCCGAGTAGCTGGGACTACAGGCGCCACCACCACGCCCGGCTAATTTTTTTGTATTTTTAGTGGAGACGGGGTTTCATTGTGTTAGCCAGGATGGTCTCGATCTCCTGACCTCGTGATCCGCCCGTCTCGGCCTCCCAAAGTGCTGGGATTACAGGCTTGAGCCACCGCGCCCGGCCCTTACAAAATTCTTATACTGAATTTTTTCTGATCTAGAAATTCAGTGCGGTTATTTTTTAAAACGGCAATTTCATCTTTCAGCACTTAGATTATTTTGCTGGATTCCTTGGATTGGGTTTCAACTTTCTTCTTAATGTTCATGAGCTTCCCTGCCATCAATGTTCTGTATTCTATGTCTGTTGCAATTATTTTAGACTGATTTAAGAACCATTGCTTGCTAGCTAGTGGGCTAATTTTGAGGTAAGAGGACACTCTAGCTTTTTGAATTGCCAGAGTTCTTGCACTGATTTTTTCTTTTCTAGTAGGGTTAGTGTTCCTTTAACTGTAGTGTATCTTGAGTATAGTCAATTGGTTTTGTTTCTGGATGCTAGCAAAGGGCCAGGGCTTTCTCTGTACAGGATTTTCATGTATGGATAATTCTTGTCTTTGGTTTCACAGGTGTATATGTAGCAGGATAAACTTTGATGTTGTAGTTTGGGCTGTGATCCAATGCATGGTGCTTAAGAGTAATGACCAGTGGCTAGCCTAATACCCAGTGGCATGGCTGTTTTATACTTCCTTTTATTTGCAGGTGTGCCCTGTAGTGGGGGTGAGAGAGATGCCTCCATCACCAGGTCTGCTCCAGGGCCTTGGGGGAGTCTTCTACAATCATTGGTGATGCACCTGTGTTTCTTGTGTTAGGTGTTCTAGGCCACAGGTCTCCCTCAGGCAGAGGCCCTTTCCTAGAAGCCATTCTGGGCCAGGAACTAGCTGTAGTGTTTGGGTTCCCTGCACAGGCTTCCTCCCTCTTCAACTCAGCTTCATTGCTGCCTCTCAATCCACTCAGCATTTTCTCTCCCAAGATCTGCCTAAATTACAGTGGTTTACTCCATAAATTGATATCTCTCAGTGGGAGTGGTGCTTCCTGACCACTTCAAATTGACCATCTAGTCTCGCAGAATGAAAACCTCTTTGATAGACTTTGTAACATTTTTTAATATTACATTCAGGAGTCAAATATTACACAGTGTGATCCCGGCTACCTCTTCACTTTTGAGAATAACCTTAAGTAATTAAGGGATAATTAAATATGTAATTAAAAACTGAAAAGTATAACAGCTACACTTCCAGATCTCAACTTCTTTCAGAAAAATTTAAAATCTCTTTAAAAAAGGCAAATTGAGAACAAAATAGAATAATAGCTTTATAAAAATAAGTGCTCAAGTAGGGTATCACATATGAAAATTAAACTTGGAATTTGTCATTTTACCCATAAAATTACTAAGAGTAATTTCCTTGAAATGTAAATAACTTTATAAATTTTTAATTAACAAGGATGCTAAAATATTACCCCTCTTACCCTTACATAACCTCTTCCTTGAAAACAACAATTTACTCATCTGGTGTGTGACTCTAATAACCTTCAATCATTCTCTATATCTGACATCATGACTAGTACCATAGATTTTTAACTAAGCAACCTTTCTTTCCTCCTTTGTGATATTATATCCAGTAATTTAATAATAAACAATCTATATTGCAAATTAAACTTCCAAATTGAATGCTAATTTTCAAACCCCAAGGACCATTTCTTCTGCCTCAATCATACTTAGGTCTTAGTTAATAGAAAAATTAACTGGCTGGGTGCGGTGGCTCATGCCTGTAATCCTAGCAGTTTGGGAGGCCAAGGTGGGTGGATCACCTGAGGTCTGGAGTTCGAGAGCAGTCTGGCCAACGTGGTGAAACCCCATCTCTACTACAAACACAAAACATAGCCAGGTGTTGTGGCAGGTGCCTGTAATCCCGGCTACTCAAGAGGCTGAGGCAGGACAATCACTTGAACCTGGTGGGTGAAGGTTGCAGTGAACTGAGGTCACACCACTGCACTCCAGCCTGGGCAACAAGAGTGAAACTTTATCTCAAAAGAAAAAAAAAAGAAAAAAAAAAAAAGAAAATTAACGAAATCAAGCCTAAATAAAACTTATTCACAAAGTGGCAAACTTTTTTAATCCAAAAATTTAACTGCATTAATGTCTCATTTATAGAACTTTATTTTACAATGAGGTTTTACACATCAATCAGTTGAGTCACTTCTTTTTTTTTTTTTTTCTTTTTTTTTTTTTTTTTTTGATGGAGTCTCGCTCTGTCACCCAGGCTGGAGTGCAGTGGTGTGATCTCGGCTCATTGCAACCTCTGCCTCCTGGGTTCAAGTGATTCTCCTGCCTCAGCCTCCCAAGTAGCTGGGATTACAGGTGAGTGAGCAAGAGAAACTCACAGATTCAAATGTTCACAAACATTTATGTTCTATTTTGATAGACACATAAACTATATTTCTCATTTTTATATACTGAAAAAAAATTATTGAAACTGCCATCTAAAATTAATTGGAAGCTTAGTATTACCTTTGGGAAAGAGTGTAGGAAATGGGGAAAGGCAAAAGGTAATGTGTTCATGTTTTCTCTGTTCCATAATGCAAGAAATAGATAAACACAGGCAAAAAAAAAAAAAAAAAAAAAAAAAAAAAAAAAAAAAAAAAAATAAATTCCTGTCTTTAGAGTAGAAAGAAAGTCGATAGAGTTGAGTTGCTAACCCTTAGCATTACTGATGTTTTATGCCTGATATTCCTGCACTTGGTAGGGGGTTATTCTTTGCATTGTAGGATATTAATAGTATCTCTAAGCTATACCACTACATACCAGTAGCATCACCACCTAATCATTGTAATTCAAAATGTCTCCAGACACTGACAAGTGTTCTATGGAAACAAAAATCATTCCTGGTTGGAAACCACTTGTAAACAGAAAGTCTAGTAATGGTGGAATTATACAGTGACAGGAAAGCTCATGTTTTTCTGATTAGGTTGAAAAAGTTGCTCAGAAATTAAATCCTACTGTGTTCATAAAAAAACAAGGAACCCAGCCCTGAAGCAAAAAACTAATCAGGAAAGTTGTTTTCTCTTTCAAGTCTATGATTTCAAATGACCTCGAAGTGGTCATCTTTACAGTCAGAGAAGCATATGTGTGTTGGGGAGAAGAAAAAACAAGGAAATGAGGCAGACTTCAGAATTATGCCTAGGAAAGAACTGTGTGTTTGGTTATAAACTAGATCCAATAAATAAATACTTGGAAAAGGTATAATAAGCCTATTGTGAAAAAAAAGTTAAGGCTTGAAATATCCTCAAACATCCCAAATTGTACTAATCAGTGCAATTGATGAGTCATGCTGAGAAAACACTCATTGTTCTAATTTAAGATGGAGGCATGGGGAGTAAGAGAAAATGTCAATTACCTCAGAAAGTAAATCTATGAGCCACAAGGACAGTGGACCTTAAAGTTACTTCCACAGGACATATTTATGGTTTCATCAAATGAATATTTGTACTGCTCAGAAATATTCCTGTCAGTGCTATGCACACTTCTTTGTCTTCTGATAGGAGCTTCACCATGGTAACTTAGATTTTACAGATAATTTGTCTTTTGACTTTATAGGACACTAGTCCTTGATAAGCCATATAGTGGCCTAAGGGAGAGAACTGCATGTCATGAAACATCCTGAACACTAATTTGTAAGCAGTAACTGGGCAAAAATTTAGATGGTTTACAGAGTGAAGAGAAGTGAGTTTTTCATACATAAAGAAGTGTGCAAATTATATTTCGTAAGTAGTCTTTTGTCTTCTGGAATGGTGATATACACAAAGCAATCTGGGAAGATATAATTTGATAATAATAGATCCTTCATTAACTTGAATTATTCTTTGCAGGAAAGATGCCTCTTTAGCCAAAATTGCTTGTTTAACTGCTGTGTACGCAAAAAATCACCTACTTGGTTTAAGCCATTCAGTGTACTCTCTAGATAGATATGACACAAAGCTAGCATTATAATACCCAAAACCAAGTGTTAACGTCATTTTATGTTGATTTTGACTACATTCTGAATAATAAAAGTCATCTGATATTTTAGGCTTACTATCTGAACTTGATACTATGATAGGTGTTTCAAATGTTTATCTCATTTGATTCTTAGAACAAACTTATAATGTGGGTACTAATACAATACTGATTTTTTAAATAAGAAAAAGGATTGCAAAAAAATTTAAAAGTCATATTAAAAAGTACAAAATTCTTTCTATCTCCAAATGTATAATGAATTTTATATAGTCAGTTAATTTTTTTTAGGTCTATAAAGTAATGTTTGGTGTAATAGTTGATTTCTTTAATGTTCATTCAGAATCACCACATTATCAATTTGAAATTAATTCACCTATTCAAAGAAGTTGCTTCCTCCAATTAAGACATTATAGTAGGCAAAATAATGGTTTCCAAAAAAAAAAAAAAGAAAAAAAAAAGGCATATCCTGATTGCTGGAACCTGTGAATATGTTAACTTTATCTGGTAAAAGGGGCTTTACAAGTGTTATAACATTAAGGACGGTAAGATGAAAAACTGTCCTTTTGAGTTCAATGTAATCAAATGGGTTTAAAATAGGGAAACATTCTTGGCTAGAAGCATAAGGTGATATGATTTCGAAAGAATGGTCAGAGAGATACAGCATTTCTGGTTTAGACAAATGAAAGAGACCACAAGCGAACAAATCAGGACAGTCTCTAGAGGCTGGAAAAGTCAAGGAAACTGATTCTCCCCTAAAACCTTCAGAAAGGAATACGACAGTTCTCACTCTTTGATTTTAGCCTCATAAGATGCATGTCAGACATCTGACAAACAGAATTGTTTGACACTATATTTGTGCTATTTTAAACCACTAACTTTGTAGTGATTTGCTACAGCAGCAGTAAGAAAATAATGCAGAGTGATTCTATAATGGAGATAAAAGTATAAACAAGAGGCAAGAATTTCCTTCCTTCACAGTTTTTATAATATAATAAGAAAACAAACATTAAATACACAGGGCCCCAATAGATTATTCCACTTTAATTTTAGCTGGCACTGTGGAAGGAAAATAGAAATTCTGGAATATAGTGAATAGGAATATAACTTATTCTTATATGGCAAGAACTGCTTATTACTGAATACTATTTGGACTGAAAATAATAAATGCACTGTAGTTACAGTAAGTACAGTAAATATGATAGTTTGCCATAAGGGAACAGAGGCATTGGGATGTAATGAAGGTCATCAAAGTTTTAGGCATTAACTATAAGTTGCAAGGAGTTAAAAAAATTAGAAGCAGTCTGATTATTTTTAAAAATGTGCCTGATTGTTAAAATCACAAATGTTCTTTAAAATTACTAACTGTATTAGTCAATTTTCACAATGGTATAAAGAATGACTTGAGACTGAGTAATTTATGAAGAAAAGTGGTTTAATTGACTCAGAGTTCTTCAGGCTTTACAGGAAGCATGAATGGGAGGACTCAGGAAACTCAGAAAATCATGGTGGAAGGCAAAGGAGAAACAAGGATCTTCTTGACATGGTGGCAGGGGAGAGAGAGCATGAGGAGGGAACTGCCACACACTCTTAAACCATCATATCTCTTAGAACTCCCTCACTATCATAAGAAAAGCATGGGGAAATCTGCTCCCATGATCCAGTCATCTCCGCCCAGGCCCCTCTCTTGACATGAGGGAATTACAATTTGAGATGAGATTTGGGTGGGGACAAAGGGCCAAGCCATATTATTCTGCCTCTGGCCCCTCCCAAATATCATGTCCTTCTCACATTTCAAAACCAATCATGCCTTCCCAACAGACCAAAAGTCTTAACTTATTCCAGCATTAACTCAAAAGTCCATGTCCAAAGTCTCATCTGAGACAAGGCAAATCCCTTCTGCCTATGAGCCTGTAAAATCAAAAATAAGTTAGTTAATTTCAAGATACAATGGGGGTATAGGCATTAGGTAAACACTCTGATTCCATAAGGGAGAAATTAGCCAAAACAAAGGGTCTAAGGGCCCCATGCAAGTCCAAAACCCAACAGGGCAGTCATTAAATCTTAAAGCTCTGAAACAATCTTCTTTGACCTCATCTCTCACATCCAGAGCACACTGACATAATATCTGCACTCCCATGAGCTTGGACAGCTCTGCCCCTGTGGCTGTACAAGGCACAGCCCCCACAGCTGCTTTCACAGGCTAGGATTGAGTGCCTGTGACTTTTCCAGGCACACTGTGCAAGCTGTCAGTGGATCTACCATTCTGGGGACTGAAGTACCATGGCCCTCTTCTCAAAGCTCCAGTAGGGAGTGCCCCAGTGGGAACTCGGTGTGGGGGCTCCAACCTCACATTTTCCCTCTGTACTGCACTGCCCTAGTAGAGGTTCACCATAAGGGCTCCACCTCTGCAGTAGACTTTTGCCTAGACATCCATGCATTGCCATACATCCTCTGAAATCCAGATGGAGGTTCCCAAACCTCAACTCTTCCCTTCTGCACAACCACAGGCCCAACCTCATGTGGAAGCCACCAAGGCTTGAGGCTTGTATTCTCTGAAGCGATGGCCTGAGTAGTGCCTTGGCCCCTTTTAACCACAGTTGGAGCTGAGTAGCTGGAACACTGGGCACCATGTCCCGACGTTGCCCAGAGCATCAGGTCCCTGGGCCCAGCCCACAAAACAATTTCCCCCTCCTACGCCTCCAGGCTAATAATGGGAGGGGCTGCCTCAAAGGTCTCTGAAATGTACTGGAGACATATTCCACACTGTCTTTGCTATTAACATTTGGCTCCTCTTTACTTATACAAATTTCTGCTTGAACTTCTCCCAAGAACATAGGTTTTTCTTTTGTACTACATGGTCAGGCTGCAACTTTTCCAAACTTTTATGCTCTGCTTTCCTTTTAAATATAAGTTTTCATTTCAAACCATCTCTTTCTTCATGGGTATGAGCACAAACTTTTAGAAGCAGCCAGACCACATGTTGGAAGGTTTGTTGCTTAGAAATTTATTTCACCAGACACCCTAAATCATCTCTCTCAAGTTCAACGTTACACAGATCTCTAGGGCAGGTCAAAATACTATCAGTCTCTTTGCTAAAGCATAGCAAGAATGATGTTTTCTTCAGTTCTCAATAAGTTCCTCATCTCCATCTGAGACCCCCTTGGCCCGGACTTCATTATCCATATCACTATCAGCATTTTGTTCACAACCATTCAACAGGTCTCTAGGAAGATTTAAACTTTCCCACATCTCCCTGTCTTCTTCTGAGTCCTCCAAACTCTTTCCTACCTCTGCCTGTTACCCAGTTCCAAAGTTACTTCCATATTTTCAGGTATCTTTATAGCAATGCGCCACTTCTTTGGTACCAATTTTCTGTATTTAGCTCTTCTCAAACTGCTATAAAGAACTACTGGGTAATTTATGAGGAAAAGAGGTTTAATTGACTCACAGTTCTGCAAGCTTAACAGGAAGCATGATGGGAGGTCTCAGGAAACTAACAATCACAGCAGAAGGTAAAGGGGGAGCAGGCACCTTCTTCACATGGTGTCAGTAGAGAGAAGAGCTGGGGGGAAGTTCCACAAACTTTTAAACCATCAGATCTTGTGAGAACTCACTCACTGTCACGAGAACAGTATGGGAAATCCACCCCCATGATCCAGTCACCTCCCACCAGGCCCCTCCCCTGACACGTGGAGATTATGATTCAATATGAGATTTGTGTGGGGACAAAGAGTCAAACTATATCACTAACCTAATAAGTGCTTATCATGATTGAATTGTATGGAAAGCTACAATTCAAATTATGTGGTCAGAAACTCTATCTAATGATAGACATTAATTCAAACACTGCCATGCTCTCCTGTCAGTTTCTCATATATTATCTTGGATATGATTTAATTGTCCTTCAGTGTCATGGAACACATCCTGAGATTCAGCTGATGAAGTTGCAAACTGGGTAAATATAAATGATGATGTTTCAAAAAAGAAAATCCTCACTTAGTAAAAAAAAAAAAAAAAAAAGGTTTATTTTACACTTTCTTGACAGCTGAACTAACATAAAAAGCACTCACCTTGTTTCTTCCAGTTTTGCATGTTTTGATTGTGTCAACTGAGTTCTTCTTCAAGGGATTTTCTCTCTATGTGTCAGAGACACTTGTCCCCCATTCTGTTTTCCTGTATAATCTCAAAATTGGCAAGGAGTTTTCAGTGTATGTGAAAAGGATGTCAGTGTTGCTTGATTTTATGTGTGACTACTGTTTGAGATTGTCCTTTTCTCAATATGACATGTAATTTTACAGCACAGATTACTTTTCAATAGAATTACATTCCCAAGTTTAGTAGAGGGAGCGGCTTATTTACTGAAATGTGAACTTGAATCTCTCAAACAGAAACACCAAATTCTTATACTAATCTGTAAAGTAGCTACAAAGTGTTGTTTTTCAGAGTGAAGTATCTGTCAAAATGGCTAGTTTTGGTGTATAATAGAAACGGTATTTTATTCCTTTTATTTCTGTAAACAGATTAAATCTGTATGTGTGTATGCATGTGTGTGTACATGAGATATAATACAAATGTACCTCGACTTATAAGGAGTTACATCCCGATAACCACAGGCCAAGATGTGTTTTGATGGATCTGGATATACTCATCATAAGTTGAAAACATTTTAGGTAAAAAATGCATTTAATACACTTAACAAAAATACTGGCAAACCAAATCTAGCAGTACATCAAAAAGCTTATCCACCAAGATCAAGTTGACTTCATCCGTGGGATGCAAGGCTGGTTCAACATACGCAAATCAATAAATGTAATCCATCACATAAAGAGAACCAAGGACAAAAACCACATGATTATCTCAATAGATGCAGAAAACTCTCAATAAACTCTCAATAAACTAGGTATTGATGGAACATATCTCAAAATAATACAAGTTATTTATGACAAACCCACAGCCAGTATCATACTGAATGGGCAAAAACTGGAAGCATTCCCTTTGAAAGCTGGCACAAGACAGGGATCCCCTGTCTCACCACTCCTATTCAATATAGTGTTGGAATTTCTGGTCAAGGCAATCAGGCAAGAGAAGGAAGTAAAGAGTATTGTATTATGAAAAGAGGAAGTCAAATTGTCCCTGTTTGTAGATGATATGATTGTATATTTAGAAAACATGACCATCTCAGCCCCAAATCTCCTTAAGCTGATGAGAAACTTCAGCAAAGTCTCAGGATACAAAATCAATGTGCAAAAATCACAAGCGTTTGTATACACCAATAACAGACAAACAGAGCCAAATCATGAGTGAACTCCCATTCAAAATTGCTACAAAGAGAATAAAATATCTAGGAATTCAACTTACAAGGGATGTGAAGGACCTCTTCAAGGAGAACTACAAACCACTGCTCAATGAAATAAAAGAGGACACGAACAAATGGTAGAACATTCCATGCTCATGGATAAGAATCAATATCATGAAAATGGCCATATAGATTCAATGCCATTCCCATCAAGCTACCAATAACTGTCTTCACAGAATTGGAAAAACCTACTTTAAAGTTCATATGGAACCAAAAAAAGAGCCCACATTGACAAGACAATCCGAGGCAAAAAGAACAAAGCTGGCAGCATCACGCTACCTGACTTCAAACTATACTACAAGGCTACAGTAACCAAAACAGCATGGTACTGGTACCAAAACAGAGATATAGACCAATGGAACAGAACAGAGCCCTCAGAAATAACACCACACATCTACAACCATCTGATCTTTGACAAACCTGACATAAACAAGAAATGGGAAAAGAATTCCCTATTTAATAAATAGTGCTGGGAAAACTGACTAGCCATATGTAGAAAGCTGAAACTGGATCCCTTCCTTACACCTTACAGAAAAATTAATTCAAGATGGATTAAAGACTTAAATGTAAGACCTAAAACCATAAAAACCCTAGAAGAAAACCTAGGCAATGCCATTCAGGACATAGGCATGGGCAAGGACTTCATGACTAAAACACCAAAAGCAATGGCAACAAAAGCCAAAATAGACAAATGGGATCTAATTAAACTAAAGAACTTCTGCACAGCAAAAGCAACTACCATCAGAGTGAACAGGCAACCTACAGAATGGGAGAAAATTTTTGCAATCTACCCATTTGACAAAGGGCTACTATCCAGAATCTACAAAGAAATTAAACAAATTTACAAGAAAAAATCAAACAACACCATCAAAATGTGGACAAAGGATATGAACAGACACTTTTCAAAACAAGACATTTATGCAGCCAACAGACACATAAAAAAATGCTCATCATCACTGGTCATCAGAGAAATGCAAATCAAAACCACAATTAGATAGCATCTCACACCAGTTAAAATGGCGATCATTAAAAAGTCAGGAAACAACAGGTGCTGGAGAGGATGTGGAGAAATAGGAACACTTTTCACTTTTACACTGTTGGTGGGAGTGTAAACTAGTTCAACCATTGTGGAAGACAGTGTGACAATTCCTCAAGGATCTAGAACTAGAAATACCATTTGACCCAGAGATTCTATTATGGGGTGTATACCCAAAGGATTATAAATCATGCTACTATAAAGACACATGCACACATATGTTTATTATGGCACTATTCATAATAGCAAAGACTTGGAACCAACCCAAATGTCCATCAATGATAGACTGGATTAAGAAAGTGTGGCACATATATACCATGGAATACTATGCAGCCATAAAAAAGGATGAGCTCATGTCCTTTGTAGCGACATGGATGAAGCTAGAAATCATCATTCTGAGCAAACTATCGCAAGGACAGGAAACCAAACACTGCATGTTCTCACTCACAGGTGGAAATTGAACAATGAGAACACTTGGACACAGGATGGGGAACATCACACACCGGGGCCTCTCATTGGATGGGGTAGAGATAGCATTAGGAGAAATACTTAATGTAAATGATGAGTTAATGGGTGTAGCAAACCTACACAGCACATGTATACATATGTAACAAACCTGCAGGTTGTGCACATGTGCCCTAGAACTTAAAGTATATATATATATATATATATATATATATAAAATACACTTAACAAATGTGCTCAGAACACTTACATTAGCCAAAAGTCAGAAAAAAAACTAACATAAAGCCTATTTTTAAATAAAGTGTTGAATATCACATGTAAATTATTAAATTCTGTAGTGAATGTGAAAAACAGAATGGGTATATGGGTAATAAAAGTATCATTTCTACTGAATGTTTATCACTTTTGTACCATGGCAAAACTGTAAAGTTGTACCATTGTAAATCAGGGACCATCTGTGTTACATTAAAAAGAAAAGCTCAGTTGAACTAATAAATAAATCAGAATTTCTTTTTATTATGTAGGCGTTTTTTGCTGTTAGATAATCAAGACATCCAATTATTGCTTGCTGCTTCACCACGCAGACACAGCACAGATACAAATACACACTCCATGAATGAGCATATGTGCTTGTTTAAAGAGACATACTAACCAACAGTTGCATGCTGCCATGATATTGATTATGTCATCAAGTTCCTTATTTAACAAAACACAGCTGTACATGACGTATTTCTCTAAAATGTACATTCAATAGCAACTGGTTTTGCTCAGTCTTGTGTACCCATATTATTTAAATAAGCACCTGGAGTCTAGAATTGCTAAAAAATATCTATGTTGATGCATATTAAGTTGATTTTGAGGTCATAAATTTTGACAAGAATTGATATTATGGCACAATCATAACTTTACAAAAGATGACCTGAACTAACATTATTTTATACTTTTACCAGTGGAATTCCCTGAAATATAATCAGACAATTTGTTATTAAAGCAAAACTAAGTTTATTAAAACTCTGTGCCAAGAAAGTACACTGTTTTGACATATTTTTGCAGTGTTTCAGGAGGGAATGGTGAGAGGAAGATTTTTCATGTCTGTGGAGAACGGCTTAAGAGAGTTAAATGAGTCTTTCAAAGTCTTTCATTAGCTGATTGAAATTGAGCTAAACTTAGAGCATAATAGTTTAGATAGTCTAAGAAATTGGAAAAAATGTTGATGCCAAGCATACAAGAAATAACCACCACCAAAAAATAGAACTAAATACAGACAAAACTAAATTAAAAACAAGAATAATATGTTCAATGTTAAAAAAAGCAAAAGGAACATAGACATAGTTTTGGAGTTTTGCTTTGTTTTGTTTTAATAAGATAAAAATGTACTTAGTTTTATACCAATACACTTAAAAATCTGGATCAACTCTGTCCACTACAGTTATTACTAGTGACATGTAGATATTGAACACTTGAAACATGGTGAATTTGAATTGACTTATGCTATGTGTAAAATACAAACTAGATTTAGTTTAAAAAATATAAAAACTGAATACAAATTTTAATATTGATTTATGCTGAGATGACAATATTTTGGATATGCCGGATTAAATAAATATAAAATATTTTAAAAAATCAAATTATATAGGAAAATTGGTCTTTTTGTTTTACTTTTTTATTTTGTTTTGTTTTTTTGAAGGGATAGAAATCATGGCCAAAATGGACCCTGGGGCATATCACTGACCATCATGAAACATGCACTGATTTGCGAAATGTATTATTTTCCTGTGGCTGTTAGAAAAATTACACACTTAGTAGTCTAAAACCAACATGAATTTATTGTCTAACAGTTTTCCAGGTTATAAGTTCAACACAGGTCCTATTGAGTTAAAATCAAAGCACTGGAAGACTGCATTCCTTCTTTAGGCTCTGTGGAATAATCCATGCCCTCTCCTTTCCCAGGTTTTAGAATCCAGCTGCATTCTTTGATGCATGTTCCCTGTCTTCACTTGGAATGCTACAAGACAATATCATAGACGGGGTGGCTTAAACAACAGACATTTATTTCTCAGGGTTCTAAGGGTTGGGAAGTCTAAGATTAAGATGCTGGTATATGTGGTTCATGGTGAAGGCCCACTCCCTCTCTGGTTGGTAGATGGCCACCTTCTCTCTGTGTTCACGTGGCCTTTCCTGGATACAAGTTTATGGAAATAGAAAGAGAAGGGTGGGGCAGGGGTCTAGTATCCCCATCTTTTCTCAAAAGAACACTAATAGTATTATGAGAACACCACACTTATGACATTATCTCAACCTAAGTTCCTCTGAAAATCTCCATCTCCAGATACTATCATACTGCCAATTAATGGATTACTAAAAATAATCTATTAATAATTGAACAATGCCCATCATCTTAAATAGATTAATTTTAGGGGGACACAAATATCTAGTCTATAACAGTTCCCTTCCTTCACCTTCAAAGCTACCAATGAAGGACCAAGTCCTCACAGTCTCCTTTTATATTTCCCTCTTCCACTTCTAAAGAATCTTATGATTGCATTTGGCCACCTAAAAATCTATGATAGTCTCTCCATTTCAAGATTCTTAACTTTAATTGCATTTGCAAACTCTGTCCTGCCAGGTAAGCTAACAAATTTATAAATTCTCTGGATTAGGACCCCAATATCTCTGAAGAGTCATTATTCTGACTACCACATCAATATGTTAGTTTATGTCAAGATTGCTGTAATAATCAATAGGATCTGGTGCCACAAATCCAGTAGCAGTCATTAAGGTTGATTGAGTTTATTGATTGCCTTCAGCTCTATTCTGCTATTAATCTCTTTTGGGGATATAAAATGAAGACTTTATCACAAAGAGGAAGAGGAAGATGTGATAGGAGCTTGAATATGTAATAAGAATTATTTATGATATGTAAATGTGAGAAATGAATTATGTGCCATTTGTTCTCTTCTTTTTAAGACATTTCTTTCTAAAGGCTTAGTGACAGAAGCTGCCTTATAGTAAAGATCTCTGAGTGCTCTTCTACTGTAGGCATAAGCTTTCTCTCCTGGGTGCAGCATATTAGGATTTAAGATTTCTATTTATCTAATGCTCTGCTGTTTGTCAGATAAAATGAAAATAAGCAGGGAGTCCAATTATTGATAAACTCAGATGTTTCATATTTGGAATCAATGTTAAAAACAAAACAAAACACTAATTGGCATCCTAAGGAAAATGTGTGCAGCTTAGCCCCGATTCAACTGCATGTTTAGCCAAATTGTGAACGAATTACAGCCAGCTTCTGAACTCTTCTAGAGAGTGAGGATGGCATAGAGAAATTAGGAATAGTAGCTTTATAGGTAAAGTAATTAAATGTAACCTTAAGCATAAAAAGATTAAAAAAAGGTAACTAGGAAAATAAAAACTCAAGATTTACAGATTAAATATGACACCCAATGGATCTTTTTATGTGGACCTTGGTTTGCAGATACTGATATCTCATATAGCGATTCACGTGATTTGAAGGCATTTGATGGAAGCTGTCTCCTCCCAAAGACTATTTGCTTTTGGAAGAATCCTAAGAGTCATTAGTTAGAGGTTTTTGGTAGAGTTACTTTCTGGTAATATGAAGATGACCTAAACCTCTTTACTTGAGAGACAGGAATCTGAGGATCAGTCTTTTAAAGATTTATGGGTTTGCTAGTTGCCAGCTCTGCCTGATATTGACTTTTTTCCTGGGATCTTTCTCTGTGGTGTCTCTTAGAAGACAAGGTATCCAGGTATGAAAACCAATTTTGCAGACATTGTTTAGGATACTAATGGGGAAAGTCTTCAGTAACTTTTGTTGAAAGAATAGATTTCCTGAGTCCTTACAGCATTTAGTTAAACAACTGTAGATTTCTAGAAACAGAGCTAATATTCCTAGACACTCAGTTTAGTCTGTTACTAACTCATAAGCCACAGATGAACCACAGAAAGAAGAAATACCATAGACCATGCAGGTTTGAAAATCTCTGTGAACTTTGCCAACTTTAGTTTCAGAATTCCATTTTTCTACCTTCCTAAAAGGTTGAAAGGATATGGACAGTGAAGTCTGATTAATTGACAAAACTTTGCCACATTATTTAATAAAAATTTCAGTAAAATCGTTTCCTTGTTACTAGAGATATAGGTTGGGATTCCCCAGGCTGAAAAAAAAGAAAGGATTTTCTCCATGCCAACAAGACACAAATAATGATCAGAACATATTTAAAATCTATTGCCAGCACTTGTTATGAAAAATTCATTTAGATTTTTACTGAGACATTTTACAGTTTTGCTAGGATTAATCTGGTGAAGGTTGAGACAAGTTATACAGATATAGTTATAAAGATATACTTACCAATTTTAGCAAAATGTTCCCCCAGCTATTGGTTAAATACATTGGTCAATTTGTCCTTAGTGTGCCAAGAAAGCTCAGCAGTTATGACTAAAGTTTATGTTAACCCACTGCCAGTAGAATGAAAGAGTTGAATCCTCCCTTAAATTATAATATATAGTTGACTCCTCAACAACACAGGTTTGAACTGTGCAGGTCTGCTCATATGTAGATTTTTTCCTATAAATATATCAGAACATTTTTGGAGATTTATGACAAATTGAAAAAGCTTACAAGTGAACCATGTACAAAAGAAATATTAAAAAACTAACAAAATGATAAGTCATGAATGCATAAATTATATGTAGATACTAGTGTAATCTATCATTTACTACAATGAAATATATATGCATCTATTACAAAACATTAAAATTTATCAAGACGTAGGCACACACTTAGCCAACTGCAGTTGAGAGAAATGTAAAACACAAATATACACTATTAAATCATAATTGCACGAAATTAACTGTATTACATACTGTACTACTGGAATAATTTCCTAGCCTCCACCTGTTGTTCTTGCAGTAAACTCAAGTGTTGTGAGTATTCACTTAAAATGCCATACAATGCTAATCGCCTTCTTGTGAGTAGCTTGCCTCTCCAGTAAATTGTCACAGTAAAAGGTGATCTCTCATGGTTATGTATTTTTCATGATATGTAGTGCAATACAATAAAACTTGAAAAACACCTTCAGACTTATACAAAGTGCTGCTAGTGATGCTGAAAGTTCTTCCAGGAAGCAGAGAAAGGTCCTGACATTACAGGAAAAAGCTGAATTGCTTAATAGGTACTCTAGATTGAGGTCTGCAGTTGTGGGTGCCGCCATTTTAGAAGAAGGATCATTCTTGTAAACACAGGATTGTAAATTTGTGAGATAAATGTTGTATAGTACATAAATGTATTTTCTTTTCTTTTCTGTAGCTCACTTCATTGTAAAAGTACAGTGTAAAATACATATAGCATACGAAATATGTGTTAATGTTATCACTAAAGTTATACATGAATTTTTTACTGTGCTAGGGTGGTGGGGAGGGGATAGGGAGGTTTGATGCCCCTAAACCTTGTGTTGTTCAGGAGTCAGCTGTACAATTTAGAATAATATGATTAAGGATTTCCCTGAGATTAAGAACATATTAAATGGTGGGAAGGATATTGATAGACCTCTGCATCTAGTGACACTATCAACTTTGTGTCTGTTTGATGAAGGAATTAAAATCTAGTAACAAAAGCATTTTGTAGATAGTTATTGTACCAGTCTTTGTTCTTGAACATGAGTGTGTTTTTTTGGAACTGAAAATCACACATTGAATGAAAGGCTTTATCTCAATATATTTTATTTACACATAAATTTGAGCTGTTTTTTGTTCACAAGTTTGGTTGATAAAAGAGCCCTCACAATAGCTTTAATTACCATTTAAAATAACTAAAAAAAAGGGATTTTTTTTTTATTGTTCTCTCTTTTATAGGGCAAAGGAGCAATGCTTTTGGTTACTTAGTATTCTCTCAAGAAAATTTAAAGATAGTTTATACATAGAAGATATTTTAACAGGTTATATTCTGAACTTGTTGGCCGGATTTGGAAAAAGGAATATCAAGTATGGTCAAGGGGACAAGAGAGAAGCATTTGTTATCATTTTTCAAAGTCAAAAATATTTAATCAGATAATATTTTAAAACCCAGCAATAATTAATAATGATTGGTATAATGTTTTTTGTCAAAATTATTAAATAGGAGATAAAATTAAAAGCTTTATTTTTTGCATTAAAATAAAACTTTAAATATTTTGATGAGCATATTAAATCAACAATGCATGTATTATATTGAACCTGACTTCTTAATAAGTTGCAACCAAATCTTTAAGGATAAGTTTAAGCCAGAGAGATAATTTTGGGATTTGTCACCATAAAGATAGGGAATAACGTCATGTAAATAATTAAGATCACGTGGAAAGACAAACAGGATTGAAAGAAGACCCAAAACCAAGGTTTGGGGCTCTCTCAGAATTTCTAAAAAAAATTCAGACTGAGTAAAGAAGGGTTGATCAGTAAGGTGAAATGGATCAAGGAAATGAAAATACTGAGACGAATGTTGAATAATAAATTAGATAGATGTCCCAGAAATCATGAAGATAAGTCACTTTATTAAAATGCATATTATAAACAAAGAAGGAATTAACTGTTCAAAAAGTTGTCTTGAAGAATTGTTTTGGGGGAAAAGATAAAATAAACCTTATTTTCTAAAATACATTAAAACTAATTCCAAATGAATCAAAGGATTGTGTATAGAAATTTTAAATTAATAAAACAATATTAGTGCAGATTCTCTTTAATTACTTCCCTGATTGTTTTACCTATAGTAACTCATTTAATACTACTAACAACCTTTTCATGTTGGATACAGCTATTCAAATTTTTTTTTTGTTATTGCCATAGCCTTCTAACCATTCTTCCACAAAATTGGGCACTAAAAGGTTATGAAATTTCCTTAATGCCACAGAGCTAGTTAGTGATGATTTGGCATTTGGAAGCACGTAATCTGTCTTTGAAATGTTCGTTTTGAATTATAGCACTACACCATGCACTGAATCACTGAGGGTAAAAATGCACACTGTTAATAAGAAGGAGGGAGTCAATCTCATTAGTATTATGATATCTATACAGAATGAGAGTCCATTCCCCAAATTCACAAAATTAAAATAATAAAAATAAAAATTTATTGCTAGCAAATTTGCAGCAAAAAAGATTCATTCTCATATTCTGCTATGAGAAAGCAAATGGAATTAAATTTTTAAAGACATTTTTTGAAAGCCCTTTTTTTTTTTTTTTTTTGAGACAGAGTCTTGCTCTGTCACGCAAGCTGGCCTGCAGTGGCATGATCTCCACTCACTGCAAGCTCCGCCTCCTGGGTTCACGCCATTCTCCTGCCTCAGCCTCCTGAGTAGCTGGGACTACAGGCACCCGCCAACAAGCCCAGCTATTTTTTTGTGTTTTTAGTAGAGACGGGGTTTCACCATGTTAACCAGGATGGTCTTAATCTCCTGACCTTGTGATCCGCCAGTCTCGGACTCCCAAAGTGCTGGGATTACAGGCATGAGCCATGCGCCCGGACAGAACCCATTGGAATTAACCAGAAAATTGTTAAATTCATAGTTTTTTTGACTAACATTCTTCTTCCAGGTTAATGAAATGTATATATAAATGCCACTCATTGCATATACTTTTGAGGGGTAAAATAATTACTAAATTTATGTACACTACGAATACTTCGTTTTATAAAATTGCATATATACCCATATGCAAATGAGCACAGAATCAATAGGGTAACTATAGACATAAAGTGATCAATGTAGGATATTTCATTTTATTTTATTTATGCATTTTATATATAATATACTTCTCATTTAATATTTGTGCTAATTTTATTTAATTGAATATTTATGCCTTGGTTATAGAACAACTAAATTTATTTTCAAAGAAACTCCCGTTATTATTGTCTGCAACAGTAAAACTTGCAAACAATCTAAAAATTCAACCAAATACAACCATTTACAATTGTGCCTTAGTTGAATATATAATCACAGGAGAAAACACAGGTGATGAATTTTTATAATTTCATTTAAAATATAATTGACACAATCCCTCAAGTATCATATAAATTAACTGTATTGTTACTGTCTTGGGTTAACATTTATTTCTAGTTTCTTTTTCCCCTTAATATCTGATTTTCCCCCCATTAACATTACCTATTTGGATAATCAGAAAAAAATCAACATTGCCAAAAGATAGATAATACCAGAAGCGAAATATCTATAATAATGATAGGAAAATGCTTTGATTCAGGATGAATGAGAATCAGTCTAGGAAAACAGCTTGGACCCTCTCATTCCTGTTAATGTCATCTCTGTGTTTAGCACTGCTACTATTCCTCAGCCCTTAAGAAATGCTCTATTGCTGGGCATGGCATATGGAAAACCAAGAAAAATGACTGGCTGCGTGGTGACAGCTCTCTACTCCTCATGCCAAGTTCTGCCAGCGATTTAAATATTAAATAATGGAAAGATTTTTGAAATCCAGGATGATTAGAGAAGTCGTTTTCTGCAAGAGTGAAGCATTGTCTTTAAAGACGAAAATCTACGAAAATAACATTATTGAAATACTAGACTTGAGACTATTTTTCTGAATTACTGTAACTGTTGAAATAGGTCTTTCAGCCCATTAAGATAAACACCACACTTTTCATGATCTTCAGCTGTAATTTTATAGTGAAAAGTACTTGCTTAAAAGAGTTCACACTATCTGAAAGATGTCACATGTAACATTGACTGGCAGCCATTTCAGAATGGCAGACAGCCAATAAATCATTCAGAACTACGTGTCACTCGGTTTGGCTTTAAAATTGTATTCCTTCTCCCTTGATAAAGAACATTTCAATGTCAAATAGTTTGTTCTATTTAAACTTATACATCAACTGGAATATTGAGATACACAATAAAATTAATTGATTTGGTAATACATTTAGAACTTATCTAAAAACAGCAATATGTATTTGCGTGATAGATTTGTTTCACAAACCAATCAAGTTGTTGGTATCAAAGGCATGTTTTAGTGTTGATTTATGTATAGAGAAATTTGTGAAATTACATAAATAGAAATACTTCTTTATAAAATTCCTGGACCTTATGATATCTTGGTATTAAGAATCTTAAAGGAATATTTTTTAAAAATTCAAAAGCAAACAATTTCAATTTTACAAGAGCTAAGAACAAATCATTTTGTGATGGTCACAGATCGCTCTTCAAGAAAAGACTTTTTCCCCGCTGGCTGCTAGGAGCAACATTACAAAGCAGCCTTCAGCTCTCAACTCCTTCAAAGTTTGCCTCAGCTGTAACAGTTGTCTGGCTTAATGTTAGGTCATCCTGGAGTACCTGACATGCAAACATGAATGGAGATGAGGTATAAAGCCCGGCCATTGTGACCCACCTGGGAAGATTCTGACAGGTCCTTCCAGCGCCTGAGAAACCCAGGGCTCACATCCTTTATATTCTGATTCTTCTGTAGGGGTTGTTCCTATGGGTGATACTTAATAAAGCTGCCAAATATAAAGAGGCAGCCATGTAAATTTTTAGGGATTATTTCCAAAACTCTCATAACATCATATATATTTATTGGTTGTTTAAGTAGATTTTTGAGGAGTAAGTAGCAACGATAGAAGTCAAAGAAAGTAAATGTAGTTGTTAAAGGACTAGTCATCCCATACTTAGCAAGTACACAAGTTGCATATACACTATGTTCCTTCCTTAGAGCAAAGTATTTCAATGCAGTCGTGTGTGTGTGTGTGTGTGTGTGTATAACTGAACTCACTGTAGATTTTATTGGATCAGATATATGAAGAGACCTGGAAGACTCGGGTTTGTCTGGAACTGGGTGAAATAGAGAAGGACGATCATTGACATAGAAAGCTCATTACTTTGTCCTTTGATTATAAATAGTCTTACAATAAAATGGCATCTCCACTGTCTAAAACACATTTTTACATTTGCTCTCCTTCTGAAATTATTTATGTGAAATTAACAAATCTGCTTATTACCTTAGAAGCAAATGTTCCCTAATTTATATTATTTATTGTATATTTATAGATCCATTTAAAATTGATTTGCAATATAAGGAAATAAATGCATTTTATAAGTTGTTTGCTTTGTGTAGCGGATCTGGTTAACCATAGGACTATTGTTGCATTGAAACAAAATAGAATTAATCTGTTCAGGTAAATAGAACTGGAAGTGAGATTTGTTGTCACTCCTCCTCCCTCAAGTACTGACCAGTCTTTTAATTCACACATAACTAACACTCTATGCAATAATATGTTTTTTGTTCTCTGTCTTTTCAAATAGAACTCAAGCTCCATGAGGAGATATTTCATTGTAGGTAAGCACATTCTTGTCAGTTAGTTCTTTCGTGTTTATTAGCATAGCCCCTGTGTCTAGATCATTTCCAGGTATTCAGTAGCCATTTAAAAATTATTTGTTGAATGAATTGTTATTTTAAAGAACATCCATAAGTTTTCTGATTGGGCATGGGAATACATGCCCATCTTTGGACTGAATATCCATTTTTCCCTTCTTTTATCAAAATACTGGTTAAATGATAGGGACAATTGTTAGAAGGAATTTTATATCTAAAAATATTTTCCCTCCTATGGATGTAAAAAATAGTGATAGTAGTTCTGGCTTTTATATTAATTTGATGTTTCAAAGTGGTTTTGTTTTTTATGACAATATTCTACATTCTTGAAAACCACTCGTTCATGTGAGTGCTACCATTTATGCTTGTGCAGCACATAAATATGGAGAGAAGATAAGGAAAAAGTTTACCCTGTGTCTCCTTCCCTGTAACATAGTTTACTATATTGATTTGCCACTTTCTACTCCTGAAGTAAAATTTTGCAACAGGCATTTGGGAAACTCTGGATATAAGAAAAAAAATTTAATATCATACAAAGAGACAAGAGGTGACTTTTATTTTTCATTTAGAATTTGTAGTCTAATTAAAGAAAATGCACATATATCTAAAGATAATCATGGATAATAAACTCATATAATTACTACTTTCAGTGGCTATAACAACAGCCAAAGCACTAACAGAAATGAAAAAGGTTTATCAGCATTATGCAAATACGTATCCTCTTTAAGAATTCCTGTTATAGTGAAAGCATTAAAATAATTCAACACATACAGAGACCATATACTTTGTGATCTTTTTTAAAAAGTATTCAAAATATATTTCTGTGTGCAAAACATTTTCATAATGATCTTGTTTAAATGAAAGTATTTAGAATAGCACATTGTAAAATTACATTGCAGAGCACAATTATTTTTCTCTTTAGAAGACACATAATAAAATAGAATCATCAGTGTTTTTTCGTAAACATGAATCTTTAGAGTGTTACTTGATCCTGCATAATAAGGGTACTTTTTTGCTTAATGTAAGCATAGTATACTAATTCTTTTAAAATTCAGAAAGCATATTTACAGTCTAGGCAGATGGGATATGAAGGTCACACAGCATGAGCAGTGAAATATCTCATTTACCTAGAGTTCTAGAGAGAATTTTAGGAACTCTTATTTATTATCAGTGCATAGATAAGAGTAAACTATACAAAACTGTTTGCAAAACTCTCCTCTTTCTACTCAGAGGGATTTCCCTAGAATAATCATTATGGACTCTGTCCATCCTTTACTCATTCACTGCATGGAAACAGGTGCTAGTTATGAGATTGGTGAGTTTAGAAAGCTAACCAATTTCATACCTATTGTGCAATTCTCAATTCACTAACTGTTGTGCGTTTCTTAATCATTTCCTTTCTTTTTCTTATAGAGAGCAGTCATGATGGTCTGCACTCCACACAAGGCAACAGAGTGAAAGAGCAGGTTCTGGTTCTTTGGGGGTAGTCCTGAAGCTTCCTAAGAAAGTTCACATCAGGTGATGGATAGGAGCAACCCTACAAAACCAGCCTTAGACTATTTTTCAAACAGTAAGTAATAAAGGTGACATTTTGATCTTTATCTGTTTAATTACTTCTGCTGTAATTCTATTGATTCTAACATTGAAGGAGCAGTAAATTTGTATGTATTATCAAACTATAAAACAATAAAACTATCAAATACATTATCACATCCTTATGTTCTTATAATATTGTTCTTTTTTAACAGTTTTTATTCTTATTTGTTCATTGGTTTGTCTTCATGTTATGTCTTTTCTACTATCAAACTGAACATGTTGACATCATAGGCTATCAAAACTGTACATTTCTGATGCTAAGCATAGAGACTTAGCAAGAGTAAATATGCCAAAATGGAATGTTGTTAGCCATAGTGTGTATTATTATTTCTTTTATACGTTTCATCACTATTAGAAGAGTTTATCAGTTTTTGCCTAGATTAATGACACACAAACCATCTACAAACGAATCATACCTTATTTCCTCACTGCAATTTTTAATGTTGCTATTTTTGCCTGTTAACATTCCATAGGTTTATCACATTGCTTAAAGTTTTAATTCAATTTCTTTATTGTTGTCATGAGAGATTGCTTTTAACCTTCCAGTGTGCAAGGTCTCATTTTCACTAATGTAATCTCAACTTTAGCTGAGCACAATACCACGTTTCCCAGCATCCCTTGCATCTGGATGCAACTGTATTAAAATAAGCTGTGTGAGGTCGGGCGTGGTGGCTCACTCCTGTAATCCCAGCACTTTGGGAGGCTGAGGCGGGCGGATCACGAGGTCAGGAAATCGAGACCATCCTGGCTAACGCAGTGAAACCCCGTCTCTATCAAAAATACAAAAAAAAATTAGCTGGGCGTGGTGGCAGGTGCCTGTAGTCCCAGCTACTTGGGAGGCTGAGGCAGGAGAATGGCGTGAACCTGGGAGGCGGAGCTTGCAGTGAGCAGAGATTGCGCCACTGCACTCCAGCTTACGCGACAGAGCGAGACTCATCTCAAAAATAATAATAATAATTAAAAAATAAATAATAATAATACTAACCTGTGTGAAACTTCTGGGATGGCTCCTTAAGTGCAGTTGACTCATTAGGGAGGTAGGACTTTTTTATTTTTCTACACTTTCTGCTGCTGTCCTGGAATGCAGACATCGTGTCTAGAAGCATGAAATTGCCTTGAAGATAGAAGTCATGCATTGAAGTTAGTAAAAGAGAAATGTAAGTATATAGGTTTCTGAAGAAAATGGGAAGCTTATGTACTAGCAACAGAATACTTACTATGCAGGCTTCTTATGTGTAAAAGAGGAAAAATTCTCATTTAATTAAGTTTCTGAAATTAGATTTCTAAATGCTGGTTCTCTTTTTTATTGAAAGTAATGGCAAAAAAAATGGCGTTTTTTGCCATTACTAAATGCCGTGAATAGTGTCTGTTAAACACTGGAGATGATAAAAACAATAATTTTTCTGTTAATTATAAAAATCTGAACATTTTTCTGATTATATTTCACACATGACACACCGTTTTATTTGCAGATTTTTTTATCCCCAATGTTTTTATTAATTTATTACCAACACAGCACACAATTCTAGTGGCAATGCATTACCTCTGCAGCTGATCTTGAATTCAGAAGGCCTATTTATTGCATTCATTACTGCTTAGATGACATCTTAAATCCATTAATTAGATTATTATGCTCTATTCTATACATTTATTGATCTATAGATTTCGTGGACAGAAGTTTCAAAACATACCGGAAAATTTAGTAATAGCTTTTTAGAATCTATTCTTCAACATAGTTATTGAAAGTGAACAAGAAGGACCTCCTCTAGATATTATGTTGAGAACCACTTCTTTGATTTGTTGAATATGTGTACAGTGGATACCATGTGGCTTTATTATGAGGAGCCACTTATGTGGCTGAATTACAATTCACAAAACCTTGTCAAAGGGAAAATATTAGGACAAATTTACAAGTCACATGCCAAGAAAAAAATCTTTCTAAATGCTTATAAGAAATACCTTAATTAATGGGAGCCCTTCAAATTATATAAAACGTCATAAGTAGGATTTGCAACACAACCAGCAATTTGCTGATTGAAATATGTTCATTCATACTGACTTCACCTGCTGAATGGAATATTGTGCTGCACCGTCCTTAACTTTGGAGAATTAAGGAATATTCCCTTCTGGTGTTCAACAACAACAACAAAAGAGCAAGAAAGATATATTCTTAATTTTTGAAGAAGAATGTAGAGATACTTAAAAGAGACACTGAAGGTAGCAGAAAGAAGATTATTACCATCCCCAAAGTGTTTGCTCATTAAAACATTTTGTGACTTTCTTTGCCAATATCATACCTATTTGGATAATTATTTTACTATCCACACAGTTATGAGAGTGAGAAGAGGGAATATAAAAGATGGAACAAGAGGGAATCTGTGTGGCAATCACAGTAATCACAGGCTGGTTGGGATCCTAAACTTGGCCACATCACAAAATCATGTTCAAGTTTAAAGTCATGAGAGAGGCCAGGCATAGTGGCTCACACCTATAATCCCTGCACTTTGGGAGGCCAAGGTGGGAGGATTGCTTAGGGCAAAGAGTTCAAGACCAGCCTGGGCAACATAGTGAGATCCCATCTAAAAAAATTGTTCTTTAAGTTAGCCTTATGTCGTGGCATGTGCCTGTGGTACCAGCTACTCGGGTGGCTGAAGTGGGAGGGTCGCTTGAGCCTAGAGGTTGAGCCGTAATCATGCCACTGCACTTCAGCCTTGGTGACAGAACAAGACTCTGTCTCCAAAAGTAAAAAACAAAACAACAAAAAAAGTAAAGTCACAAGAAACTGAGATGTTATTAAGGTTGTTTTATGTTGATTTTCCACTAGACCAGCATTTAGCCTATACAAAGGCATATACAAAATAAACCCTAAACCTAAATGGAATTCAGCAGCAGCAGTGGGGTTAAAGAAGCCACCAGTTCCCTGGAGGCCAGAACCACAGGCCTGTGGCCTTTTTTATTGTTTTGACAGGGAGGTGGAAAGCAGGAATATATCTGTATTCAAGTGCCTGCTCTGTTGCTGTCTGAGAAAATCCGCGCTGTAGCACATCAAAGTTTTTTCAAACTGCATTTCTTCGGACATCTTTGGGGTTTACGTAAACATTTAATAGAGCTGCCCTAACCCCTGCTTACACACAACACAAAGTCATATGTCTAGTCTCATATGTATGTATGCTTGAATTGTAGCAGAAAGTTTGCTAAAATTTAAGTGAAGTAATGTTGAAGGTTGAATCATTTGAAACAAATTACTTGCACCAAAATATTCTTTGCTATACTGATTTCTGTCCCACCCCTAATGGGACTGAATTTTAATCTTAACTCTGCTTGTAATTAGGTATTTATGTGTCTATTCATTTTTTGTAAGATGTCTCTTCAGAGATAAAATGGGGGTAGCAAAAAATAATTTTTACAGACATTTATATGGCTTTGATAACAATTGTCTGTTCTACTTATTTGACTGATTCTAAATTCTAAAGGTTATTTTACAGTTAGTAAATTATATAATTTTTATGCAACAATTTGCCTGCCAGGATTCCTATAATACTTGTCAGCTATCAGTAGGTATAAGCCTGTTAGCCTCTACTGTGAAGATAATATCTCTTTAAGTTATAATGCATTTACAATTGTTAGAGTTTCTAAAGTCTTTTTAAGTTACAGATGCTTCTGAGGATGATGGTTTTCAAGGAGATAGTTCTTTGACAAAAAAAAAGACAATATGGGACTTAGTGTTATATTAATTTACAAATTATGTTTTTGTTATAAAGAGATAAAAGGTGTGCTGTACTAGCTATAAATTACTGTATGCCACATTTTGTATGATTGTTTTCCATAATATTATAGAACGTGGCACTTAAATAGTATCATGAAAAAAGTTTATTCAAGAAATAATAAGACATTAATGAAATATGATTAATATATATTAAGACTATATTTAAAAATAATTATGTATTTCTAATCCTAAGCTTTTTAATGTGACATTATTTTTTTCTGTGATATAATTTCAGTTTAGAAGAACTTTAAATTTTAATAAGATTTTAAGATGATTCAGTAATGTTAACATACTTTTCTTTGGTAAATTTTGTTTGTTAACATTTTAGCTGCATTAATTAAATATTTATATAGCTAATTTTAATACTGATATTTTAATACAATTCTTAATTTTACTCCTGGCTTTCAATCATTCATATATGTTTTTAAAAATTGCTTTTTTCATTGCTTTACTTTTTAATTACTTTTATCAAAGTCTTAATCGTATATGGTTGATTTTAAAAGTTAAATATTTCTATAAGATTTATAAAGACAAGCTGGGCGCAGTGGCTCATGCCTGTAATCCCATCACTTTGGGAGGCTGAGGAGGGCAGATCAGTTAAGGTCAGAAGTTCAAGACCAGCCTGGTCAACATGGTGAAACCCGTCTCTACTGAAAATACAAAAATTAGCCTGGTGTGGTGGCAGGCCCCTGTAATTCCAGATACTTAGGAGGCTGAGGCAGGAGAATCACTTGAACCTTGGAAGCGGAGGTTGTAGTGAGCTGAAACCATGCCATTGCACTCCAGCCTGGGCAACAAGAGTGAAACTCTGTCTCAAAAAAAAAAAAAAAAAAAAATTATGAAGACAATAGAAATATCCTGGCTATGTCTGTATCAATAGGTTTTTCACATTAAACCAAAGTCACAAATATGGTTTGATTCTAATTAATTCTAATGCATTTGCAGGTTACAAACTGTATTGTATTATCTAATTATCTGTTGATCCACTCTGTGTACTGTTGTATAAGTTGGGGTGATTAACCTCCACCTTTATTATGTAATTCAAATGTAGCATATAGACCTCAATGATAAGATTGATCATGGTGCATTTAATCATTAATTTATTATTAATCTCTTTTATCCTAGTACTTAGAGAGCAGATTTTTCTCAACAAATATTTAAGCAATAATTAAATAAAATAGGCCGGGCCCGGTGGCTCACGCCTGTAATCCCAGCACTTTGGAAGGCCGAGGCAGGCGGCTCACCTGAGATCGGGAGTTCAAGATCAGCCTGACCAACATGGAGAAACCCTGTCTCTACTAAAAATACAAAAAATTATCCGGGCATGGTGGTGCATGCCTGTAATTCCAGCTGCTGGGGAGGCTGAGGCAGGAGAATCCCTTGAACTCGGGAGTTGGAGGTTGTGGTGAGCCAAGATCATGCCATTGCACTCTAGCCTGGGCAACAGGGGCGAAACTCCATCTCAAAAAAAAAATAATAATAAATAAATAAAATATAGCCTTGTGTCAATTAGCAATGAGGATATGTTCGGAGAAGCGTGTGGTTAGGTGATTTTGTTACTGTGCAAACAACAGAGTGAGCCATCTGTAATGGTGATAGAAATTTTTCAACCCTATAATAATCTTAATGGGCCATTGTTTTACATGCTGTCTCTTACTGATGTAAACATTGTAATGTGGCACATGATTATATAAAAAATATGAATCCATTCATTATTTATGCATTCATCCATTTGACCTATGGTAGTGTCCTATTGAAAATGAGTCATTGTAATATAGAAATCCACTATTAGTTGTTTTCACTTTCTCTTTTTCTTGGGGAAGTGTGGGTATTGATTTTAAGTCTAAAGAATGGGGTATACACACAATCAATTATCAAGCAGTGACACCTTGTGCGAAATAATAAACCCATCTAAGATCCTAGCAATTCATTCAGAAAATAAACCTGTAAGTATATCTTGGATATGTCAAACGTTATTGTAAAAATTAATGAAACTAAGCAATGGGAATGTGAGTAGTAAATTACTGGAGAAAATATTATAAAATTTACTTTTTTAAATTTCAAAACTTTATATTTCCTTCTTTAAAACTGAAAATTTTTCTGTACATATCTAAAACTAATTGTGTCACTTTTCATTTTGTTACAATATAGAGTAATGCTTCAAAATACAAACATAATAGATAGATTCAATTACTTAGGGGAGTTTAAACCTGGAGGTAACATTAGAAATAGAAATAATAAAATGCAGTGTTTTTGGATTTGTCTGTTAAGATGATTTTAATCCAGATCATATTTAATGGTTTACATAGTTGTATATCAAATTTGGTTTCATAAATTATATAGTAAATTTTAAAATGCAAAAAATGTGTATTAAGTTATAATATACATTCTATAACCTATGAATCCATATAACTCGGGCAAGAAAATTATATAATTAAAAATAAAACCTTTTTGTTCTGAATTACATTTTACGGACAGCTATATAATTCACACTCACAAAGGAATCATAAAAACTCTAGGTATAATCTTGTCAGTAAAAATATTTGTTGTATCATATGTATGAAGTATACAATTGATTAAAAAATGACAAGGTCTGCCTTCTATCCAATGGCAGTAACAGAAGATAATGGCATCTAAGTAGCCCTGTCTCCTTTCTTTTTGGCATTGATTTATATATCTTCACTAGCTTTGCTGTTTTCACTCCAATAACAGATTATTTAGTAAGCCAAAGCAAAACAAACAAACAAACAAATCCTGTGAGCAGCCACAAACTGAAGGACTATGATTTTTAGTCAATGTAAGTAACACAATAATTTTAGGTTAACCAATGTGTCAAAGAGAATGAAGAAAAATTATTACAAAAATGAAAAAATAAACTGGTCTAGGTCAAAATGTACTCCTTTTAAAGAGAGTAGTCAACTGATATTAAAGCCTATGACATAGAATGTGCCATATGGAGTATGCCATATCAAAATATTTCTGCTTTTTCTTTCTCCAACTACTGCAGACCCTAATTATCTCCTTATCCGATCACTTTAAAGTTATTCAACAAATCATAATTATGCCATTGTTAGCATCAGAAACTGAAAGCCTACTGTCAAAAGTGATCTAAACTATCACTATTTGGATTTATTATCAATTTAATTTACTTATAAAAAGATGGACTTTCAATTTGAGAATGACATAAAAATCAATTCATTCCTCTGTGCATCCGTATTGTGTCATTGGTAGTTTAAGCTTTTCATCTAATATTAGATTGCATGCAGGATTTTATATCTAATTCCTCTGGTGGATGTACTTTAGAAAATGCAAAAATAAAATGCAGCAATTCATATTGGCAGATTTACTATTGAGACCAATGCTTTCTTAAAGGTTTTGTTTAAAATCCTTACTTTAGCAAAACTGATAAAGATTTTTGAATATCAGAGCATGTAAAAGAGATTCTTACATTAAATCTGGCATATTTCTTATATTACATATTACAATTTACTTGAACATGGCTATCTGTAAAACCATATATATGATCCAGAAGAGACTCAAACTAAATTAAGTTTTAACAGCCATCAATTTATTTTAAAATGACACAGTCATGAAAAATGATCTATCAGGGTTTGTAAATCTTATTCTGTTAGCTATTGCTAGAGATAGTCTAAACATATTCCACTTGGAATATGAGATCAAGACAGAGATTTTCTATTAGTAATAATATTCAGATTATCTTTATTTTAATGTATAAATTTAAAATTCTTAGACTATTTTCAACAATATTTTCCATTTCTTTTTTTTTTTTTTTGAGACGTAGTCTCGCTCTGTTGCCCAGGCTGGAGTGCAGTGGCCAGATCTCAGCTCACTGCAAGCTCCACCCCTGGGTTCACGCCATTCTCCTGCCTCAGCCTCCCGAGTAGCTGGGACTACAGGTGCCCGCCACCTCGCCCGGCTAGTTTTTTGTATTTTTTTGTAGAGACGGGGTTTCACCGTGTTAGCCAGGATGGTCTCGATCTCCTGACCTCGTGATCTGCCTGTCTCGGCCTCCCAAAGTGCTGGGATTATAGGCTTGAGCCACCGCGCCCGGCCTCCATTTCTATATGTATTTAATTTGTAAACAAATGTAATTACTTTATTTATTTATTAACTTCTATTTTCAGTTCAGGGGTATATGTGCAGGTTTGTTGTTTGTGATATAGGTAAACCTATAGGTAAATAGGTATACAAATTATTTTGTCACCCAGGTATTAAGCTTATGTGTGTTAGTGAAAAATGTTATTACTTTAAATATCCAAGTTATTCAGCTGCATTTGATCTCATTCTTTAGTCCAATATAAATAAGAGTAAAACAATGACATTTAAGGCCACCAGGCTATTCTCATTTTCGGAAAAAATACTGGATTACATTACCAGCATATTAAATGAGAATATCAAGGTATAATATCTCCCTAGAAATTGTCTCACCTTCAATACTATTGACATTTTTGAAACTGATAATTTTGTTGTGGGCTGTAGCCTTGTATTATAGGAGGTTTAACAGTTTTCCTGGACTGAACTTACTGGATGTGAATAGCACACTCCACTACCCACGGTAATAAGAACTAAAATTGTCTCTAAACATTGACAAACGGTCCCTGGTAGTCAAACTCACCCCTGGTTGAGACCGTGTTGTTGAAAATAAAACAAAAACTTTCACATCAATAACTATGTCAGGCTGTGTATATTAAGGATTAACATTAAGACAATATGGAGCAGGCACTACATGAAAGCAGTGACGATTTTGGAATTAGTGGCACATTATCCTAATAATTATCTTAATATAGTGACTTTAATATCTAAATATCATCATATAGAGTTTTTCATAGATTTTTTCATTAGTATAACTTATGATGTTGTGTATATTACACTGTGTATACCGTTATTTTGAGAGAAAATTTTGGGAGATTTTGCCAAGGTATTTTCAATTATAGGTGTTTAATTAATACATTCTAAGCAAGTGGGTCTCAAAAAAAAAGGAATTTAACACCCCACATTCTTCTTCCCATCCAGTGGACATTTGTCAATGTGTACAGATATTTCTGATAAAAAAACTGTGAAAGAGAGGGTGTGCTACTGGCATCTGGTGGTCGAGGCTAGGGATGCTGCTAATCATCTTAGATGTACATGATAGCTCCCCACAATGACTTTGAGAAGCCCTGCTCTAACACTACTGCAGGATGAATTTTAAGCACAATTATGAGAGAGGACCTAGAGATTGAATTTTAAAGGAGAAAATATAATTGCAAAAGAAGAATGAAGATTGTTATAACAGGGGCAAGTAGAAGTTAGAAGAAAATGTGATAAAGTAAATCTACATTTTAGAATAGTACTGGAAGTTATTATAAGGTGTTACAGACAAATCTGAGAGTTCCATAAGTGACCTAAGAAATTATGGACACTGCAAGACTAAATAATCCTTCATTTAGGAAGGAGCTTAAAAATACTTTCTCAAGCATGCCAAGTCACAAAAATATGAGTTATCCTGAGCTTTTTTTAACTGTAAGCTTTCAAGTCATTGTTTGGAATCTTCAGAACCTCTCTAGGGTTTGGGATTTAAGAAGCAGTATGTAGATAGTGAGCTTAAGATGCCAAGCACAACATATAAAACTATAAAAATCCATATGATCTTGAAAGCTTAAATGGAAGCCCAGCACAAAACAATTGCTGAGTATATTATTCACATTATCTGAAAGTATGTCAAAGAAACACATTATTTGTTAATAAAGATATGAGAAAGAAAATTCCAAGGAGTTTCTAAAAAGTGAACAACCACAAAATTTCAATGGCTTACAACAAAAATTTTCTTCTTCTCATTCATGTTACTTGATGGAAAATCAAATGGCTGCCTAGAGACAGCGTGGAGGGAGAGATTGATTACTGAGGTGCACAAGAAAACTTTTCATAATGATGGTTGTGAGTGTAGTGGTATTTCCAAAAGTATATACATACATATTAAATTTGACCACATCACACATTTCAAGTATACTCAATTTACTATGCATCTCTTATTATACCCCAGGAAAGTTGAAGATATGACAATGAAAAAAAACTCTTCCACCAACTACCCATCAATTTTCTTCTTCCGTTAGCCTCATAGATTTCACAGTTCATTAAAGGAAAGATGCAAATATGTTCAAAGTGTACATATTCTGAGACCCATACCTTGTCATTAGCTCAATAAAGAGAAACATTGTCCATGGCATGAAATGAAAACCTGCACTCTCCCTATATGGCTTCTGGACACTCTAAGACATGAACACACTTTGGAGGCTCACCCCGTTGTCATTCATTGCTCTTAGAGCTTAGATGAGAAAAACACAAAAATAAGATCAAAAGATGACATTTAGATGCCCATCAAGAAAGATGTGTTGCAAACTGGAGAGGTCAGGGCTTTAAGTACTGTAACTTACTGTATGTTAAAGTACTGTATGTTACTGTAGAAACTTACTCATTTTCCCCTCAGAACAACTCTATCTCAGGAGGTGAGTCTGAGAGCTACTGTTTCTTTGTAAAGGTTTTATCTGATCAGACCCACTGTTATCATGTCAGTCCCACTGCCCCTAAATGGTTTGACTCCTGATGTTTTGATTTCAAAGACTTCTGATTCTAGCTTCATAGCTGTGTCCATTTCCCACCTTACCACTATTTACTTTGAATTTTGTTGCATGCCGAGACCAGTGACTGCCACAAATGTGACTGTTCCTAGAACATGCTTTCTGCTCTGATCTTTAGTCAGTGTGCAGACTCTAACATAAACTCCTTTCTATCGTATTTTCTTGAGTCCAAGAGCCCATAGGTTTTATAATGCACTATCTTATGTCCCATTAAGCAAGTAAGTAGCATTATGGCTAATTAAACTAAGACATACCACTGAATTGTAAAATGCATCATATTTTCAGGAGATATGAAAATATGAAATGTATGGGTCTTGGAATACATGAACGGTGACAGTATCTTTGGAAAGTGCATTCAGTGTGTAGCATTGGTGAAGATGTCTTTCAGAGCTGAGCTGCTTCCTTTAGTTTGGAATACGTATGTAAATTATTTGCAGAGGATATTTGTCTCTTCTATCTCATCATTTATTTATTCAATCATTCGTTGATATCAGTGTGGACTAAGGAAAATTATATTTTTTGGTATAATCCAAATATAATACTAATTAATTTATTGCGTTGCTAAAATTATTCCAGTAATTGAAAGGTCATTCACTTGGCCCCTGTGCTTGTTTGACAGATAGGTTTTTGTTCGTATTTTCATAATTTCTGGCACTACAGGATGTTCCAGGCTCATCTTGTGTATTTTATTCCTCATTCTTAAAATCAGCCACTTTCAAAGATGCCCTTCTTTCTATATAAGAAATCAATATTTAAGTGCTAGGTGTACTTATAGCTAAGGGAGTATCATTTTTTCATAGCTCTCTAACATGAGAGGGCAAAGAAATATATGTGTATATTCTTACACATGTATAGGCAGATATCTTTACATATTTCTATATGTAACCATCTATATTAGTCCATTGTCTCATTGCTATGAAGAACCACCTGAGGCTAGGTCATTCATGAGGAAAAAAGATTTAATTGCCTCTCAGTTCCACAGGCCATACAGGAAGCATGGATGGGGAAGCCTCAGAAAACGTACAATCATAGCAGGAGGCAAAGGGGGAGTGGGCATATCTTACATGGCTGGAGAAGGAGGGAGAGAACTAAGGGGAAGATGCTGCACACTTTTAAACAACCAGATTGTGTGAGAACTCACTCATTATCACAAGAACAGCAAGGAGGAAATCTGCCCCATGATCCAATCCCCTCCCATTGAACCCCTCCTTCAACACTGGGGATTAAAACTGGACAAGAGATTTGGGCGTGGACAAAAATGTAAACCATATCACCATCTATGTCTACATTAAGCTAAACATGGGTTCTTACTGATGTCGCTACCTCTAACCTAGTCCCACAAGCATCACTACCTTCCCGTATCTCTAAACCCCCACTCCAACAATAAAAATCCTGACTCTCACCATCTGACATCTATTTAGTTAATTGTTCACTTCCAGTATATGTGTATAGCTATACCAGATTGATAACCTGCCCTTGGTAGAAGAACATATTTATCAACTAGATTAAATGCCTTGTACAAGTTTCTTTTGCCTTTCATCTTAAGAGAGTGCACTCATTTTCAATATCACTTTGACCAGCATCCTTTCCCTTAAGTCCCTCACTGAAGTTATTTTGTATGGTTCCTAACCGAGCTAGATAAATTTGTAACAGTCTGCATTCCATCCTGAGATTCTAGTTGTAGAATTAATTTTTTATTAAAAATATAACTATTATTTTGGTAAATATTAGCATTTCTGTGCCACACTACTATATATAAATATCAAAGAAAGGTCCAGGAAGCTATACAAAATTTAAGTAAAGTGCTGAATGTTGAACCTAATAATAACTTGGCTAAAGTAAGTACAGAAAGCAATTTTTATTTGTGTAAATTTATGGAATATAAATATCATTTTGTTACCTTCATAAAGTACATGGTGTTGAAGTCAGGGTTTTAGAATATACATCACCTGAAAAATGTACATTGTACTCATTACATAATTTCTCATCATCCCCTCCTCCCACCCTCCTGAAATTTCCAAGTCTCTTTTGCCTATCATTCCACATTCTCTGTCCATGTGTATACATTATTTAGCTTCCAGTTATAAGTGAGAACGTGCAGTATTTGTCTTTCTGTGTCTGATTTGTTTCACTTAAAATAATGACCAGTTACATCCATGTCATTGCAAAAGACATGATTTTATTCTTTTTTATAGCTGAATAGTATTCTAGAGTGCATATATGCTAGTTTTATTAATCTGATCATCCATTGACGGACACATTGCTATTGTGAATAGTGCTGTGAAAAAATATGGGTGCAGGTATCTTTTTCATATAATTATCTGTCCTCCTTTGGGTAGATATCCAGTAGTGGGATTGTTGGGTGAAACTGCAGTTTTATTAAGAATGTATATTCTGTAGTTGCTGTGTAAAATTTTTCTGTAAATGTCAGTTAGGTCTGTTTTGTCTAAAGTTGAATTTAAGTCTTATGCTTGTTTATTTGTTTTCTGTCTTGACGATATGTTTAATGCTGTGAGTGAGATGGTAAAGTCCCCCATTATTAATGTATTGCTGTCTATTCCTTTTTTACGTCTAGTAATATCTATTTTATGAATCTTGGTGCTCTAGAGTTGGAGGCATATGTGATTAGAACTGCTATATCCTCTTACTGAATTGATCCCTTTATCATTATGTAATGGCCTCCTTTGTCATTGTTATACTGTTTTAGGTTTAAGTTCTGTTTTACTTGATATAAGTATAGCTATTCCTGCTTGCTTTTAGTTTCCATTACATGGAGTATCTTTTTTCATCCATTTACTTTAAATCTATATGTGTCTTTACTTTCAGTCTGTATGTGTCTATACATTTCTTGTAAGCAGCACATTTTTGGATTTTTTTTAGTTTGTTCCATCAATCTACCTTTTTTTTTTTTTTTCCAGAGGGAGTTTCACTCTGTCATCCAGACTGGAGTGTAGTGGCGCAATCTCAGTTCACTGCAACCTTTGCCTCACAGGTTCAAGTGATTCTCCTGCTTCAGCCTCCCGAGTAGCTGGGATTACAGGTGCCAGCCACCATGCCCAGCTAATTTTTGTATTTTTAGTAGAGACAGGGTTTCACTATGTTGGCCAGGCTGGTCTCAAACTCCTGACCTCGTGATCCACCCACCTCAGCCTCCCAAAGTGCTGGGATTACAGGCGCAAGCAACTGCACCTGGCCCAACATCAATCTGTATCTTTTAAGTGAAATGTTTAATCCATTTATATTCAAGGTTAATATTAATACATGAGGTTTTCTTTCTGCCATATTGCTGTTTGTTTTCTGCTTGTTTTATAAGTTCTTTGGGGTTATTTTATTGTTGTTTTTTGCTTTTCTTTCTGTCTGTCTTTTTGTCTTTGTGGTTTGGCGGAAATCTGTTGTGTTGCTATTTGATTTCTCTCCCTACTTTGTGTGACTGTTTTACAAGACCTGTGAGTTTGCTACTTTCATGTGTTTTGATGATGATGAATGTTGACCTTTCATTTTTGTGTTTGGGACACCTTTGAGTATTTCTCATAGGACTCATTCAGTGGCAATGAATTCCCTCAGTGTGTACTTGTCTGGAAAATACTTTGAGTCATTTCAAGAAGATTAGCAATGAGTTATGTCAATCAGGCCATTGGTGTGTATTTGGTGGCACATTTACTCTGTATTGTTTCACATCGGAACCATCTGAGTTAAGTTTTATTATTTGCTCTATGTTGCAGATGAAGAAACTGAAGCTGAGAGAGGTTTAGTGAATGACTAAAGAGGTTGTCAGGCTGCAGGGGAAAAAAAACCTGTATCCCTAGCCTGCAATGCTTCCCAAAGTATGCAGCTTATTATTATCAGTCATTTTATGAGCACAAAATGCTGTGCTATATAACAAAATAATAGAATGTACATATGTATAAAAGTTAACATATACATATCAAATTAACATAAGCATAACTTTAATCAAATATATTGATAAACAAAAATATAAAGTAATATATGGTAATGACCCAACCACTTGCCTAAGTTACATGTATTACACAAGTTTTGAGGAGGGACTTCAGCTGTGTGTGAATCAGCAATTTGGATTGTACGGTTGATTACCCATTAGTTCAGAATTTTAATAATTTAAAATACATTTATTCTATATTTAATAATTTAAAATACAATTATTAAAATGTATTTTAATAATTTAAAATACAATTATTAAAATGTATTTTAATAATTTAAAATACAATTATTAAAATGTATTTTAATAATTTAAAATACATTTAAAATACATTTATTAACAACTGGAAGACCTTATAATAGACGGGGAAATTTGATAGATGAATAATGCTCAGGAGATATCAGCACGTTTTGGAAGGATATTCCCATGAAGAGCAAAAGTATTGTGGGAAGTGTGGGAAGTGTTATGGTGTGAGAGTAATATAGGTTCCAGAATGTGTTTATATTGTTTTATTGGAGGTGTTGGGGAACCTTTCATGGAAGGTGTGTGGTAGACTGTGTGGACAGGTTTCCTCAACCTTCATTCCACTCTTCTTAAAGTTGAAGAGGTTAGAAAATTAAAACAAAACAAAACAAGCAATGCAGCTTCCTTTGAGCCAGTTTTATGAATGCAGCTTAGACCACTTACCCATTCTTTGCATGTGAATTAGACTTAGAAAAATGGAAAAGATCAAAGCCTGTCTTGCTATTGTTGATTCTGGCAAGTGAAATCATGGAGACAATAGTTCAGCAGTGGAAGTGGTAGGATTCAATATCCTTGTGCCTAATCACCAGTTTCATGGGCATAAGAAGCTTAAAGTTTTAATAGTAAGAGCATCTTTTTGACCCAGGATTGCAGAAATGATTGCGTGCCTTTGAATTCAATAACTCAAAACCTTCCTCCATGCCACAGTTACAACCATACTTTAGTTATTTTAGCTCTTCCTATTGTATATGTATGAAATGCACTTTCTGCTTAAGATACCTATTGTGGTTTTTATTTCCCTATTAAAACTCTGGAAAAATGTAGCACTTAAATTATGTTTTGTGGAAATTTACTAAGCCAATAAAGCTAAAGGGGGAGAGAGTTAACCTTCTCTGCCCCCTTTTTATCAGAAGTTAGTTGTAGAAGAAATACACAATTTTTACAGAATTTTAGCACCATCTAAGTTTTGTAGACAAAGAATACACAATTTTTGCACCATCTAAGTTTTATAGGTCTGGAACACAGAGTGGTTAGATGAGCATTTCAGGGGCACTACAGTTGCAAAATAAAGCAGTCACCACAATTTTATGTGTCATACAAAGATTTTTAACTTTATGTTTAACCAATGAGCCTAGAAGCAAATGGTATTTCCATCAATAATTGTCTCATATAGAGTGTTTTGGAAAATGAAGTTATTAATACATAAAAACATGTTTATACATTTGGTTTCTAGGTATGACAAACCTATTTCTTGGTAAATTGCAAGTCCATTGCACCTGTGTTCATAGGCTCATTTGCCTAAAAATCTTGGGTTTTCTTCTGATGATCTATTAAATTTTCTTTCTGATTATCTTTTCTAATGCTGTAATAGCATTTCTAACACTTTAATGAAAGAGAACAAAAGTACATGCTTGCTCATCATTTACTAATTCAAACCATATATATTGAATACATCTATGTAGCAGGTACTGTGGTAGATGTGGAAGATAGTTGAGACAGATAACAAGCCCAACATAATGGAGCTTAGCATCACCACATAAAAGAGTTTTTTAAAAATCATAGATAAATGAATAATAATTATAAAGACAAAGAAATTCTTGCAATATAATTACATATAAGCAAATTTAGGTTGTGATTAAATATTTTGATATTGGTCTTCTGATTCGGCTGTAGGGGGAAGTGTTTATAAGTCATCCCAAGGAAGAAGCAATTCTGATGAGAACTACTTAATGGCTTTGCAATAACAATCCAAAGATGGAAGAAAATACTTCTAAGTGTAGACAAAATGGTAAGTATAGAGAATCTAAATTAAGAGAGAGCTTAGCTTTCAGATGAATTAAAAGATCATGGTGATCAGAATGTAGAGATTAAGGAGAAACAAATGAAATAAAACTAGAAGGACAAGTAGAGATTTGTGGGTCAATTTTTAAAATTTTATTATAAATGCACTGATACTGTTCTGAACATTTTCTTAAGCATCGAAATTCAATGATTACAGCTATTGAAAAATATAACTCTTAATTTTGAGAATGAAATCAGTGGAATTGCTGGGATGAAAATGTCCAATGCAAAACAGGAGGCTAATTTAAGAAGATACTGCAAAATTGGTCATGATGGCTCAAAATGCTGTTCGTAAGAGAGAGAAGAAAATGAATAGAGTTACATATGGATGAGAGTAAACTGACAAGGCTAAATGCTAAAATGTGGGCAGTGACAGAACGTAGGTGTCAAAATAGACTTCCAGGAAAAGAAAAAATGGGTCTACAAATGAGCCAAATGCTGATCTGGGTTACATGATCCTGAGCAGTTGCGGATGTAATTGGTTAAATAAAGTAAGTTCTTAAGATAGATTTGGCCTGGCACTATACATTCTAGAGCCCGTGAATATAAGTAGGATATAAAACCATGGGAGTGACTAAGGAGAGAATTTGGCAGAAGAAAAGGAGATATAAGATGAAAGGCAGAGGAAATTCAAACTTAATTGGCAGGTGTAGGAAGACAAGGAGATGACAAGGGAACTGGAAATGAGTAATCAGAGAGAAAAAAGTAAAAGTAAGAGTAGAATGTCATGGAAGAGTAGAATGATCATAAAGCTTTTCAATAACTGGAATGTTTCAAGAACAGGGAAATGAGCAATAAAGAGAAGAAAAAAATAGTGACCAGAGGGTATAGCAATGTGTAGATATTCATCTTGTGTTAGGTTTGATTGTTTAGACATTTTATAATAAAAATATTTCCCAGAGAGTAATAAAATAGAAGTGAGGTTAGAGAAAGAACATTCGATTTAGCCAAAAAGTGGGAAAAGTTAGGAAATGAAGAATAAATATGTTTAAAGATAAAGTTATGGCTACTCATAGTGCAACCTCTATTTTTTTATTATTTTTAATTTTCATATTTAAAAATAGTAATTACCACTTTTAAAAATCATCCTCTTATTTGTTACATAAGAAAATGCACTAATTCAAGCCACATAGAATCATTTATATTATGACTGTCGAAACATTAATAGAATTACTGGAACTATTAACCTAATGGCCTGAAAATGTCAACTCACTTCTCTATCCTGATGATCATTAGTGAAAGGAAAGACTCCATTAAATAATGCTTACTTATACAGAACTGGTTATATCTGTCTCATTCGCATACATATATCTATATAAGTTAATTTGATTAATAAAACAAACACAAGGAACAAACAACAAAATAAAATTTATAAATGTCATTGAAATATACATGCCTCTACCATTTGGGTATTTGTAATTATAAATTGATACACTTCATTTTGTATCCAGGAGTTAGTTAGATTGAAACTTTACCTAATGTATGATAAAATAATATGTGATTAAATTTAAAAACATGATGAATTTATTTAAAACTGGCTTACTTCAATAATGTCAGAAAGTAGTAAAATAAAATGTTTTCTTCAAAGAAATCTGTTTATTGCCTGAGATCATCTCTCTTGGCCACAAATCAATACTACTTTCTTTCATTCATCAGTGATCATAAAGCTTTTCAATAATTCTAATTTTAAAGGATGATTACAGCAAGTATATAGTCATTGATTCCTTAAAGGTTGTAGCTAAAATGAACACAAAGGTAATTTTATTTTTAATAAATGAGCCCTTTTGAAAAGTCAACCATTTTTCCTCTCACAAAACTTTGTGTAATAAGGTTATAGATTTGATCATGTATGAGTTTGCACTGTGTGTGTGTGTGTATATATATATGCGTGTGATTGCAGCAATGAAGTGCACTGTTCCACAACTGGGAATTTATTCTGCTTAATTGAAAATTCCGTTTTAAAATACTTCTTTAAAGTTCTAAAATGGGTTTAAATGGGTTCATGAGCTGTAATACCATTAAAAAAATATATCCACGTATTTGTTGATTCTCCTCAGTTTAAGAAGTGGAGTTTCATACTCCTTCCCTGAGGGCAGGCTAAGCTGAGTGACTCCCTTCTAAGAAATAAAACACCACAGGACTGGAATGTTACCTTCTGAGACAAGGTCACGAAGGCTAGAGTTTTAATTTTGAGTGAACTATTTTGCTCCTTACTAGTGTTTCCCTCTCTTTCTCTCCTTCAACTGTCTATGAGCCCAGCCACCATGCAAATAATTCCAAACTATCTTTCCTAGAAAGCTCACATAAAGAACAGAGGCATCCTATGTGATATCCAGTCAAATGATTAAACATTTTAGAAGCAGACGACGATGCACTGAATTTGTGAAATCCTACCCCCCAGTGTAATGATATTAGGAGGTGGAGCTTTTGGTAGATGATAGTCTGTCTTCATGTTGGGGATTAGTGCCTTGATTTTTTTTTAATTTTAATTTTTTTTTTTTTTTTTGAGACAGAGTCACGCTCTGTCACCCAGGCTGGAGTGGAGTGGATCCATGTCAGCTCACTGCAACCTCTGCCTCCTGGGTTCAAGTGATTCTTCTGCCTCAGCCTCCTGAGTAGCTGAGACTACAGGTGCGTGCCACCACACCTAGCTAATTTTTGTATTTTTAGTAGAGGGTTTCACCATACTTTCAGGCTGTTCTCGAACTCCTGACCACATGATCTGCCTGCCTCGGCCTCCCAGAGTACTGGGATTACAGACGTGAGCCACCGTGCCCAGCCGGGGATTAGTGCCCTTATAAAAGAGACCCCAAAAAGCATCCTTGCCCCTTCTGCCATGTGAGCTAGAGGACGGCAATCTATGAACTAAAACACAGGCTCTGACCAGACACCAAATCTGCAAGCACCTTGATTTTGCACCGTCCAGCCTCCAGGACTATGAGAAACATTTCTGTTGTTTACAAGCTACCCTGTCTATGGTATTCTGTAGTGACAGTGCAAACAAACTAAGACATGGACCTTCCAAAACGAGTTAAAGGCTTCAGGGGATGCAGCCTGGGTCAACAACATGACAACAACCTTTACTCGTGAAAGACCTCAAGTCAGAACCACCTACCCAAATCCATCATTTTCCTGACTTCTATAATTGTGTGGTACATATTTGTTATTTTAAGCCATTAAGTTTTAGGGTAATTTTTAAATGGAGATGATACACGATCATAGGTAAAACTATAATAACAGAAAAATCTAATGGTAATAATATTTACCATTGATTGACCATAAAAACTCTATTAAAATATTGCCTCTACAAATTTAGTGAGAGCTTCAAGAATCAGTTTTTTCAGTCTAAAAGATGCCTGTTAGTTGATTTCACTATTTAAGTCCTGAGTAAAACAAGACGCTTTCTGTACATATGACATTATATTATATTCATAGGCTTAAACAAATACAGCTCAAATATTGGAAAGGTAGAAGTAATTCACATAATATATTAAAAAACATTGACTCTTTTTTTATTTTACTTCCTGAAAATTCGGTTTATTTTGTCCTTTATATTACCATATTTCCAGGAGAATGAAAGTCTGCGTAAATTAAAGATGGAGGAATAAATGTTCTCATGTAAGTATCTTGAAGAAAAGTAAAGAAAGTAATTAGTTTGGGGAGACAGAAAGTGAATGAGGTAAAGAGCAGTAAGAGGTGATATATCAGAGCCACTGGCTTTCTTCCTGTCACTATGGACAAAAACTTTTAAACCACAGTCTGTAAAGAAAACGCGGTTTGTGTTTTTCTTCTGCTTTAGGGTGTGTGGGAAGAGCCAGTCTCATGTAATGTTCCAAACCCCACATGGGGTCATTAGGGCAGAACAGAAATAATTGCATCTTGATATTAGGTAGCTTAGCCCGAGTTTAAAATGAAGCTAGCAGGGTAGGTCTCTACCAGGCTTTATTAAGAATCATGACCTTTTCCTTAGGGCAAAGAGAGGTCATTGAAATGATATAATACTTAGGTGAAGGGCAGACTTGAATTTCATAATTGTTACCCTGGTTACAGCGTGTAATTTAAAATGGAAAAGTTCAATGAGGAATTGGGAGATAAGTTATAAAGATAATGAAATATTAATGGTTCATGTACAAATGTAGCTTTGACATGAAGGGTGAATGGAGGAGATGACAAATGGACATATTTGTATAATACGTGGGAAAAAATCAGCAAGCAATGAGGGTAGATTGAATATGGAATAAAAGGGAAGGAGATAGGTATCAAGAATAATCTGAAATATTGCTTTTCATGAAGGGATATGTAGGATGCCACCTGGTGGAATAAGAAACACTGAAAAGGGACTTGTTACAAATGGGAGCACTGTGGATTTAATTATCCCCTCGTGAGCTTAAGATGATTTGCAGATTTCTAAGGGAAACTGTCGCAAAATAAATTGTATATGTGGGCCTGAGGTTTTAAAGAGAGGCCTAAGATATACAGGAAATTTAATTTTGTGAGTCACATAATATAGATTAACAGTGAAGGTCTGTGTTTGAGATTGTCCGTTGGTTACATAGCGTGGCAAGGGAGAGGGCAAAGAAGTGAGCATTCAATGACTGTGCATAGAATAAGAGTGATTCTACAAAGGAGACAGAGAGGGAATGATCTAAGGAGTAGGAGGGACACATGATGAAGATGACATCTTAGCAACAAAGAAAAAAGAAAAGGAAAAGAATGTTTCATGTTAGAGTTTATGCTGAATATTAATGAATAATGGCAAAAGTCAAATAAGAAAAAAACATGGAAACAAAACACCACCCCTTCCCACATCCATTTATTTTATAATTATTACTCTCCACAAAATTTGTTATGATGACCCAATATCTATGGACACTAGATAAGAATGGAATTGTGGAAATGGAATCAATAAATGTAAAGAACTCTTGGTAAGTTTTGTTGTTGAGATGAGGTGAGAAATAAAAATACAGTAACAGCTTTGTCCTTGCCACCTGAACATGCTTAAAAACAGATGGTAAGTCTCTGTGTCAGAGGAAGAGGTTAACCATCTAAAAGTGATAAGGAGCAATAGACTGTGTGGTCTCTGAGAAGGTGGTAGGGAAAGGAATCCATTAGGGAAAGGATTGTATCACATACTGGGGTGGTTATGATGTGGGATCATAGGTTATGGGTTTCTGATATGTGAAGAGAGACAATTAGGAAGACAACTCAAGTTGCTTTGAAACAGCTTAACTCTAGGAGAACATGATAGAACATGCTGGAACTACCATAAATCTATGAATAGCAAATTCACAGAGGATTTTAACAAGAGTTAGCAAGAGAAGAGTCAGATAGTGTTAAAATCCTCTGTGAATTTGCTATTCATAGATTTATGGTGGTTCCAGTATGTTCTATCATGTTCTCCTAGAGTTAAGCTGTTTCAAAGCAAGTGAGATACAGGATATGGACAAATGAACTTAGAGCACTGGCAAAAATGTAACTGAAATTATTGATGAAATGAAGAACAAATCTAGAAATGTCCTAACATATTAGAATGAGAGACTGTAGGGACAAAGAGGAGAACACTTTAATTAATCTAGTAGTCACTTGAAATGAAAAGGGAAAATGTATGACTGTAGGCATGTATGGTTAAAGTTGGCATAGGAGAAGCTCAATAGATTGGAGGCGGTGAAGACACTAAAAGACTATGATCTTGCACAAGTCATTCTCACTGACCTTGAAACTGACTCCAGGGTTAGAAAGTCTTGAAGTGGGCCAAGCATGGTGGCTCATGCCTATAATCCCAGCACTTTGCGGGGGTGAGGCGGGTGGATCACCTGAGGTAGGGAGTTCAAGACCAGCCTGGCCAACATGGTGAAACCCTGTCTCTACTAAAAATACAAAAATTACCCAGGTGTGGTGGCACATGCCTGTAGTCCCAGCTACTCGGGAGGCTGAGGCAGGAGAATTGCTTGAATCCAGGAGGCGAAGGTTGCAGTGAGCAAGATTACACCACTGCACTCCATCCGGGGTGACAGAGCAAGACTCCGTCTCAACAAAAAAAGAAAGAAAAAAAAAAAAGAGAAAAAAGAAAAAGAGTTGAAGTGTAGAACAAGGCCTGGAGACAGGAGCCAAAGTCTCCTACGAAGTGGAGAGATTAACTCAGATTTCCTTGGACTGCAGAAATGAAGGTGAAGGTGATGATAATAGTTGACTGTTCTGAGTTTTCCAGATTTTTCTTCTTGTATATTTTGTTTCTTTGTGTTATTATTTGTTTTTAAAGAGGTTATGAGAACCAATGACATGAAAATAAAAATAATAATAATAATAAAGGACAGAGGGCATGGTCCATCTTTCCTAAATTGAGGGATACTATACTACTGGTACATCTCTGGGTGAACAGGAAGACTCTTCAGTCCTGGAGGCAGAGAAAATGCCTGGGCCAAGTTTCACAGCATACAGGAATGCTCTAAATACGAAATTCTCAGGAAGCACAATGAGAATTATGGAATTTGGGATTGATGAGCAGCCAGGTGTTGAGGTTCAGTAAAAATTGACTAGCTGGGATGAACTCACTGGGCCATGAGGAACGAAACTATGTAAGAGAGAGCTACTGGTCAGTGTAAGAAAAGTTGCACATTTGTATTTTGGGACTATACAGGATATATGAGACAAAACACAAGAAGTATCTGAGTCTGCTTCTTATTAGGTAACTAGAGAGTTGGAGTGCAAATATTTAGTTCCTAGAAAAGATTGTCTTAAGGAATGCAAGACAGGAAAATATCATAGTAGAATTGTATTGTATGTTTATAGAGAAATTAAAACAGAGAAATGATCAGGATCAGCCAGTGTAAAATATTATTTTTCTAAGCCAGGTGTTCATTAGCTTTTTAGATAAATACCAACTTCATGAAGGATTATGTTGCTTTACCTTAACTGCAACCCTCAAACACTGGTATTTGCATTTTCATGGAAATCTGATGAAGAAAAAATTTTAGGGGAAAAAATGTAGAAATAAAAAACAGATAAAGGAGAGGAAAACCTAAAGTAGAATTTTAGGCACTAAAATATTCAAAAATTTAAAAAATAATGAATGAAGTGATCCACAAATAGGTAGCTAGATATCATGTCTAAGAAAATCACTGAGACAAAACAGGCCAGATTTTTATGAACTCTGGATGATTTACTAGCTCAGTATAACTTGATTTAGTTACTATTTCATTTTTTGTGTTTCCCAAACAATATTACATATTTCACTGTAATTTATAAGAATGGGAACTGGGCACTTTTTTAAGAAATATGGTGTGTTTGCATAATTTGACAAGCAAATAACACAGAAACACATAAATCATAAACTTCTGTTCATCAGGGTACATGTTCCCTCCTCTGAAGATTTCCCTAGCCTCTTTCAAACAATTGCTTCTCTAGTTCTCTATACTCCTCTTGTTCATTCTCAAGGCTGATAAAATAAATTTTAGGGTAAAATAAATTATTGGAGAGGTTATAAAAGAGGGTCAAAAATTCTCCTCGTCCCCTTTCTGTGACATTTTCCGGTTGATAAAGTCGAAGTAACAAATTCTGGGTTTCTACACAGGAATTAAATCTCAGAGTTCAATGCAAATGAAAGCAGACTTCGCTTTTTGACATTCTATAGGTCAAGCTGCAAAGGGTAACCCAAGACTCTTCTATCCATCTGGTATTCCAATTCCTCATCTTTTCCAACACTAATCACCTCTGATATCATATTTTGGTTGTTTCATGATCAGCATCCCCTGCTGAAGGCAACACTGTCACTGAAGACTGCTCAAAGCATCTACCTGCCTCCTTTTTCAATCTAAACTTTATATGTTAAATAGTCACACCACATCCTACTTTGTTTTGGCAACTGACAAATAAAGAGGGAATACTACACCAAAAAAAAAAAAAAAAAAAGAGAGAGAGAGACAGAGAGAGAAAAATGCAACTGGCAACTAATCTGAAGAAGTACACCTATTTCCTGGAAGCTTAAGACAATGAAAACTACAGGTGCTTTCTTGTCACAAATTTTCTGATCCTCAGTTTGCAATATCAACTGACTTTTCTCTGAAACAAGAAATGAGCTACCAGGATCTACCTACATATGCTTACATCTGATTCAGTGTTTCTTACCATTGTGATTTGCAATTTACCCAGTGAGAGAAATGAAGCTGATTCTGAGTATTCTGGGGATGATTCATGTACAAATAGTTATTTAATAACAGATTGTACATTGCTTGAGAAATATAATTAAAAAGTCTTCTGCAAGCTCAAAAAAGCTCCCAACTAAGGAAGAAAAAGAAAGAAAATGGTTTTATTAGTGAATAAGCCTTAAACAAATACGTGATGTGGATCACAGACAATGCACTTAAGAGACAGCAAAGACAGAAAAAAACTCACTCTTTATATAATCGAGCAGATGTAACCTACTGCATCTATGTTCTTACGATAAACCATAATTAGTCCTCAAGTGGAGGAATTGTCATTGTTGGAACTCAGAAATCCATCCTCCAAAATATGGTACCTGGACATGCTGTATGCAAGCAGCAGCCTCAGGGTCTTTGACCTCTTTCCCTCCTGTCTCTCAATCCTCTGTCTCTTTCCAAGCACAGGTTGAAGTTATTTTCTGAAATTCCCTGATCTCGCTTGAGTCCAGAGCCACCAAAGGAAAGAAAACCTCTTGTCTCTTTCCTGATTTTTCATAAATTTATCTCACATAGCAGGAAGAAAGACTAAAGTCTTTCAACAAACTTGGACAGATTTTTGTCACAAACCATTGACATTTCTGTGGGTCCAACAGACTTTGTCCCGAGCCACTGCATGTTCTGTAAGTCCACTCATTTTCCCTAAAAATTATTTACTATCCCCCAAATTGCTACATTTCCCCCTCTCCCATCCCCTAAGAAGAAGGGCATTAAGCATCTGTACCCTATTGTGTTATTGAATAATCACTCTCAAGTGATCCCTCTGTGCTATGCACATTAAAATAAAATTTCGTAGGCTCTTTCTCGTGCTAGTCTTCCTTTTACCAGTTGATTTTCAGAGGACAAGTGGAAAGTTTTGCCTTTGCCCCTAAAGCAGTACCATTTGCCACACTATAGTTCATCAAAATGTACTAGGTAATAGAGGTAACCATCTGTGTTAGCTAATTGACTTTATCCAAAGGAAACATAAACCTCTCATATCTTTATTTCAGGAGATAGCTTGACAACTCAGTGGAGTTATCCCACAGAAGGTAGGCTCCTATCCTCCCACAAATACTGGGAAATAGGGGCATTATCTCCCTTGATATTTCCATTCCAAAGAGAGGCTCCAAAATCCTTCAGAAAGACAGCCCTGGATTATAAAGCTGGCAAGAGTCTTATTTTGCCTTTAAGAAAAGTACATACATTTCAAACAGACAGGTAATCGACCATTACAAATTGCCTAAAGTAAATGTTTTAAGTAAAAGAAGATTGTCTCTTCTCTTTTCAATGAGAATTAAACTCCTAATTTTTAATTTGTATTTGCCCTTACAACATACATATCATTTACTCCTCTAATAAAACAAGCTTCAAAAAATTGTATTTTATTTATTTAATTTTTTAGTTTTAAATTTACAAGTAAAAATTATATATGCTTATGATATGCCACATGATATTATGATGTATGTATATATTGTGGAAAGACTAAAACAAGCTACTTGACATATGTATACCCTTACATACATTTTTGTGAGGAGGACATTTAAAATTTTTTCTCTTACTGATCATTACTCTTTAGAGCTGTCAAGGTCATGAAAGACAAGGAAAGATTGAGGAACTGTTATAGACTGAAGGTGACTAAGGAGAAATAACAACTAGATGCAATGTAGGATCTTGAATTGGTATGTTAAAAAAAAAAATTTACCAGGAGCAGTGGCTCACACCTGTAATCCCAGCTACTCCAGAGGCTGAAGCAAGAAGATTGAGCCCAGGAGTCTGAAACTAAAGTGAGCTATAATCATGCCATTACACTCCAGCCTGTTCGACAGAACAAAACCTTGTCTTGAAGAGGAAAAAGCAGAAGAAGGAAGATGAGGAGGCAGAGAAGAAGAACAAGAATTGCTGAATTTTGAAAGAACTATAATTTAGTTAATAATATTGCACCAATATAAATTTTCTGGTTTTGATAATTGCACTACAGTCAGTAAGATGTTAATATTGTTAACTTTAGGGGAAATGAGATAAGGAATATAAAATAACAGTTTATACTCTTTTTATAATTTTTCTGTAAGTCTAAAATTAGTTTAAAATAGAACATTCATTTAAGAAGAAGAAAGAATGAACGAAAAGAGAAAGAAAGGAAAAGAAAGAAAGAAAGTAAGGAAGGAAGGAAGGGAGGGAGGGGAGGGGAGGGAGGGAGGGAGGGAGGGAGGGAGGGAGGAAGGAAGGAAGGAAGGAAGGAAGGAAGGAAGGAAGGAAGGAAGGAAGGAAGGAAGGAAGGAAAAAGAAAGAAAGAAAGAAAGAAAGAAAGAAAGAAAGAAAGAAAGAAAGAAAGAAAGAAAGAAAGAAGGAAAGAAAGAAAGGAAAGAAAGAAAGAAAACATGCTGCTATGATTTCACCTCCACTCTTGTGCCTTGCATGTGTTTTCCAGAAGTAGAACTAACCTGGTCAAGGTACTAATAAAACGACAACCACACTCAAAAAAAAAAAAAAATTATCTTAGCAATTTTCAAATTTACAATATATTGCTGTTAACTGCAGTCACAATGATGGAAACAGACTACCTGAATTTATTCCTCTTCAATTTTGTGTCCATGCTCAGCTTCACTAATGATCAGGGAAATGCAAATCAAAACCATAATGAGATGTCAACTCAGACTTGTTAGAACTGCTATTACCAAGAATTGCTAATACCAAGAAGATGAAAGATAAACAAGTGTTGGAGAGGATGTGGACAAAAAGCAGTCCTTGTGTACTGTTGGTGGGAATGTAAATTAGTACCACCACTATAAAAGTGTGTATGGAGTTTGTGATGGTTAATATTGAGCGTCAACTTAATTGGATTGAAGGATGCAAAGTATTGTTCCTGGGTGTGTCTGTGAGGGTGTTGCCAAAGGAGATTAAGATTTGAGTTAGTGAGCCAGGAGAAGCAGACCCACCCTTAATCTGGATGGGCACCATGCTGCCAGCATGGCTAGAATAAAGCTGGCAGAAGAAGGTGGAAGGAGCTGACTTGCTGAGTCTTCCAGCCTTCATCTTTCTCCTGCGCTGGATGCTTCCCACCCTTGAACATTAGACTCCAAGTTCTTCAGCTTTTGGACTTTTGGACTTACGCCAGTGTTTTGCCAGGGGCTCTCCGGCCTTCAGCCACAGATTGAAGGCTGCACTGCCGGCCTCCCCGCTTTTGAGGTTTTGGGACTCGGACTGCCTTCCTTGCTCCTCAGCTTGCAGATTGCTTACTGTGGGACTTCACCTTGTAATCATGAGAGTCAATACTCCTTAATAAACTCCCCTTCATACATACATCTACCCTGTTAGTTCTGCCCCTCTAGAGAACCCTAACTAATATACAGTTTCCTCAGATAATTACATTTTTGACATCTCTACCACTTCGAGCCTTCCAAGCACATGTCTAGAGCATTAGGTCATGATCTTTCTTTAGAATATGCCTCTAGTGCCCAGTACTTCCCCTCAACTGTTTGCTGCATGCGCTTGAAGTGCATCAAGCAGACAGTTCTATGTAACTTGAGACTCACAACACAAGGATACTTTCCCACCTCCAGGGCATCCAAGCTGTCTATTCCAGAGAGCTCTCTCTTGCAGCAAGCACTCACTCAGTCTCATTCTAGCATAATCTAAAAGAAAGAAAGTTATGACAATGTCTGCATATCAGAAAACAATGAATTTTCCAAATGGCAAGATGTATAGACTCAAAGTCTTAAGTGATTCTAAATTGAATAAAGTAAGACCAATATTTAGAAAAATTACAAGATAATTCCAAAGTGGAGATTGGTTACCTTTATTTCAGCATTTTCTCCCATTATCAAAGCTTGGCTTTTTTCTATTTTTCTCGTTTTGTCACCCAGACTGGAGTGCAGTGGTGTGATCTTGGCTCCCTACAACCTCCGCCTCCCAGGTTAAATCAATTCTCCCACCTCAGCCTCCTGAGTAACTGGGATTACAGGTGCACACCACCACTCCCAACTAATTTTTGTACTTTTAATGAAGACAGGGTTTTAACCATGTTGGCCAGGCTTGTCTTGAACTCCTGGCCTCAAATGACCTGCCCACCATGGCCTCCCAAAATGCTGGGATTACAGACATGAGTCACTGTGCCTGGCCAGGGTACTTTTATTGTATTTTATTTTCTTAACTTTTTAAAATGTATTTTTCAATTGAGAAATAATAATTGTTCTTTACAATATCCTATGTATTTATATTGTACAATATTTTGTTTTAAAATATGTATACATTGTTGATGGTTGCATAGCATATATTAATATGTGCATTACTTCACATATGTATTTTTTGTGGTTAAAACACTTAAAAATCTACTCTCAACAATTTTCAAGAATATGATATAACATAATTAACTATAGTCATTATTTTGTACCATAGGTCTCTTGAACATATTTCTATAAATGGAATTTTCTAGGCTTTGATAGACGTCTTCCATATCATTTCAAATATATGTAAATATGTAACTTTGAAAGAAAATAATTTGTTGAACATCATTACACTTTATACAAATTTTGAATAAAATACATTTTATTTTTGATTCTATGAGAATAATAATGTGCAAATAAATCCTGAAGGTATATACTGACTCTTATTGAGAGATCATTTTTGTCACTGATCAAACAAATGAGCTTGAGGAGTTACATAGGTACAATCTAGCCCAATATTAAAATTTAAACTTATAAGAATTACTTAATAATTATTACAAAAATATAAACATCCATAAATATTGATTCATTATGTGAGATAAATATATTTTTTCAACTATATAAGTAGCTCTGTGTCTTAACCTTATGTTCGAAAACGCTAAATATATTTTGACCTATGATTTATAAGAAAATTCAGGGAATTTATAAGTTCATATTTACTAACCCTATACACAAGGATACCTTATCCTTACAACACAAGGATAGCCTTCCACCTCCGGGGCATCCTGTTAGCTATCTATTCCAGAGACCTCTCTCTTGTAGCAAGCACTCATTCAGCCTCATTCTAGCATAACTTAAAAGGAAGAAAATTATGACAAGGTCTGCACATCAGAAAACACTGACTCTAATTCCATTAATTATTTTAGGCATCAGAAGATTGTGTCTAATAAATGTAACCACGTATATTACTCAATAATCTAATTTTATCACTTGCTGCTCCAAAGGATGAATTATTCAACCCAAAAATCACATTCTTTTTCTCTTCTAGAAAGAAAAAATATGCCATTTTTATTTCCATTCCTGAAATTTGATCGTTGTTTTATTCAGAATAAAAAAAGTATTATCTTAAGTGTCATGGAAGGTGAAAGCTAAACTCTGTTTCTAGTCTATCGCCAAAGAATAGAAAATAAACTAAAATCTTAGCAAAAGCTTTTAGAGATACAGTGCCGTCTTTAAAGCAGACCAGTGCTCTTATTCAAAGGAAAAAGAAGAAAAGTGAGTGAACCAGAAGCAGAGCATTTGACATCCTATTTCATTCAAAAAGCTCAACCCAAAAAGGAGTCAACTTTTCAGAAAAATAGGATAGTTAAGCAATGAGAAGATATAAAACCACAGAAAAATGTAAGTTTTATGGAAAATTATTTTTCTACCTTGATGCATTACATTCAAAAGCTTTTAGATGAATATTTATTAACTTGTTTTAGTCGTGGGAACAGCTTGAAAATTGGATTTAAAAGAAGGAAACAAATATGGAGTTTCATGTAAAATACACGTAAATAACTAGAAAAAAATTATGAACAACTGATACTGTTTCATATTAAAAATATCTGCTTTTCATAGTTTAATCAAAAGATTGCAAGAGATTTTACATTTTGTTGCTTTTAATTTAAAATTGTATTATATTTGCAGCCTTCATTTTCATTTCTAAGTTGATGCTCTGTCCCGATAGAAAAGTAGATCGTATGGCTTTTGTATGGTGCAGTATAAACACGTGAACTCTGAAACTAGATTTGATCTAGTTTGAAACTAGATGTGATCATTCCCTTTTCTGTCAATTTTTCAAGGCCGTACACAAGTTAATAAGCCTTTTTTTAAATCAGTATTTTTGTAATACAAAAATGATGGCTTATTCCCAAGGTAGTGGGCATTACAGAGAAAATGAAATAATATACACATAAAACTCTTAGTACAATGAAAGAGACATAGCTGGTACCAAATAATGATGACCTATGTGGTGTGCAAGAACTGAGGAATCAATATTTCAACCTTCATCTTTCAGAGGAACAACTGAGAGTAGCATCTGACACTTAGATAAAAAAAAAAAATTAAAATATCCTAGGTATAAATAAGTCATCTATCAAACAAATTTGTTTACCATGCTGGTATTAATTACTGACAAATGGCTAAAGACTTCTTGCCAAGATGTATCATCTATCATCACAGTAACTGAAACATCACCTAGGACTTTTGATAAAAAGCTAAGGTAGGCCCGACGCGGTGGTTCTCGCTTGTAATCCCAGCACTTTGGGAGGCCGAGGCAGGCAGATCCTGAGGTCAAGAGATCGAGATCATGCTGGTAAAACCTTGTCTCTATTAAAAATTTAAAAATTAGCTGGGCGTGGTGGCACATGCCTGTAATCTTAGCTACTCGGGAGGCTGAGGCAGGAGAATTGCTTGAACCTGGGAGGTAGAGGTTGTAATGAGCCAAGGTCGCACCACTGCACTCCAGCCTGGTGACAAAGCAAGACTCCATCTCGAAAATAAATAAATAAATAAATAAATAAGCTAAGGGAACCAGATCAAGTTGTGCAATCTGGAGTTCCCCATATCCACAAAAGTTTTATAAAAGGAAATATATTTAAAATAAAGAAAGGTAATTTTGGAGAAAAAAAAGAAAAAGGAGAGGAAAGTACAATTGTGAGAAAATGAGGAGAATTACTGTTTTTAAATAGGCAGAAATTTTACAGAGGATTTATGATTCCATTATCCTAAACACTTTTTGATTTTACTGTGTGTCATGCTGTGGGGTATATACAATTTAGATAAGTATAAAACTATGAAACTATACCTGGGGTATCTTCTTATTCTCTTCTTCAAGTCATTTCCTAGTGCTTTCCAATTTTTGGAATATCCTCAGATCATTTAGTTTTACCCTCATACATGCTTAAATTAAATATGAAATGAAGGAAAGGCACGGAATTTTTATATGTGTCATGCTCTTCTGTCATACAAATTCAGAAATCTCAAAAAGATGTTTGTCATCAACTTGTATTTTCTTGAGTCAGAAAATTGATCAATCAGGAAGGTAAACTGCCATTACTGTTCACTCCTACTTAACCTCATGTTAAATTCACAATTCAATACACTAATTACTACTACCACCCCTAAAGAGAGCCCTGTCATCGCTCTATTTTCTGCTTTCTAACAAATCATACTAATGTCCTTAAGATTGTATTTTAAGTTTCTCATGTACTTCTATTAGACTCTAAAGGCCAAAGTAAAGATTTTTGAGAGCATGCTCCAATATATAAGCAAATGTCCATTTTGGCATCTGTAGCCACCATGAAAGTCAAAGAGTAACAGATCGGTTTTTCTGTCCTATCAGTGACAGCCCTGCCTCTGTTAACTGGAGAGCAGTATTTCAGCTAAAGCTCTCCAGACTAACCCCCAACACTGTTTGAAAATGTGACCTTTTTCATGATACATGTGTCACTAACACCAACATTTTACCAACTTTTAAAAGAATTGTCTGTGTCAGAGCTTCAGAATGGGGATTGTTTCTATGCAATATTTGAAATAGATTTATAATATTAAAATATGATGGATGAGAATGGTGAAAAATAATAAATTCCTATGTGACTGAGCTTTCAATAACCTAGAAATGCAGGCTCATCAGAGAACTCCAACTAGAAAGTTTAAATCTCATAAATCAGAGGTTTAATACCTTGAACTTACAGAATCACATGATAAACTTATAAAACTGTAGATTATTAGATTCTGCACCAAAATATTCAAGGAGAATAATCAAGAATGTGTATGTTTAACATTTTTCCCATCATCAGTCTACTGAGTGAGAGTATTGGCAAGTAGTTAGAAGTTAGTTTTCTGCAGTCAGAATAGCAGCATTTCAACCCCCAACTCCACCTGTTTCTAACCACCTAAGTTCGTTAAATTCCCTAAATCGTAATCATTACTTTTCATAGCTATAGATTATGGAAAATAACTGTATCTTTCACATAGTATTAAATAAAATAATGCATGCAAAAAGCATACAGTCAACCCTTAAAAACATTGTCTATTGTCATTGTCATTCATTGCCAGTAGAGTTAAAAAACAAACAAACAAACAAAAAAACCGTTCTTTGAAAACATATTATCTCTACATAAGCAAGCAATTTCCAAATAGATCTTTTCTAAATATTAAGGAGACCATTAAAAATATTGTAAGAAATTTTTATGAAGGGGTCAGTGTATATTCCAGAGAAGCTTACAGAGGAAATGTTACACATTCTATAAAATATATCTAACAAATTACTTATTTATTTGTTTATTTTTTAAAGAGACAGGGTAGTGCTCTATTGTCCAGGCTGGAGTTGCAGTGGCATAATCATTGCTCACAGCAGCCTCCACTTCCTGGGCCCAAGGACTCCTCCTGCCTCAGCCTCCTGAGGAGATGGGACTACAGACATGCACTACCACACCTAGCTAATTTTTTTTTTTTTTTTTTTTTTTTTTTCTGTAGAGACTGAATCTCATTTTGTTGCCCTGGTTTGTCTCAAACTCCCAGCCTCAAGTGGTCCTCCTGCCTTGGCCTCCCAAAGTGCTGTGATTACAGGCATAAGCTACTGCATCCAGCCTCAATTTTCTTCTTGTAAATGAATTTTTTTTTTTTCCCCAAAGAACAGCCTTTAGCTTGATTCCCTTACTGGCATCAAATAACACTCACAACTCATTATCTTAGACAAAGAGAAAAAGAAAACCTTCATACCATCACCATTTCTGGGTTTTCTTGCCAGGCTAGGAGAGGACACACGAATTATCATTTTCCTACTGCTTTAAAGAACTGTTCGAGACCGGGTAATTTATAAAAGAAAGGGATTTGATTCACATTTCAGTTTGGGCTGAGGAGGTCTCAGAAAACTCACAATCATGGCGGAAGGTGAAGGGAAAGCCAGGCATTTCCTTCATAAGGTGGCCAGAAGAAGTGCTGAGCGAAACGGGAAGAGCCCCTTATAAAATGCTCAGATCTCGTGAGAACTCACTCACTATCATGAGAACAGCATGGGGAAAACTGGTCCCATGATTCAATTACCTCCACCTGGACTCTCCCTTGACACCTGGGGTTTATGGGGATTACAATTCAAGATGAGATTTGGGTGGGGACACACAGCCTAACCATATCAACGTATTTGTGATAAAATTCCATATTAAAGAACTGGCACACATTCTAGGGGCGGTGGCTCACTCCTGTAATCCCAGCGCTTTGGGAGGCCCAGACGGGCCGATCACTTGAGGTCAGGAGTTCAAGACCAGCCTGGCCAACATATTAAAACCCTGTCTCTCTAAAAATACAAAAATTAGCCAGGCATGGTGGCACATGCCTGTAATCCCAACTACTTGGGAGGTTGAGGCAGGAAAAATCGCTTGAACCCAGGAGGCGGAGGTTGCAGTGAGCTGAGATCACGCCACTGCACTCCAGCCTGATGACAGAGTGAGTCTTTGTCTCAAAAAAATAAAATAAAATAAAATAAAAAAAGGAAAAGGAAAAGCTTCCTGAACTATAGGCATTAAGTGAACAAGAAGCAAGATGACTTCTGAATTTGTACTGGAAGTCTAGACTGTTGATTGGATTAGGCTCAGTATAAGTTTTGTGCTGTGTTAGGACCTGATAGACATTATCAGCTTGGTTCTATAACTGCAATCCCTGAGAGGTCATTTCTGAGAACCCTGTGTGAACAACTGTGGAATAATAATCAGAACATCCTGGATGAAATTCTGGTGAAGGTGACCAAGCTGCCCTTGTCTACAAAAAGAGTCAAACTGTAAAATACTTGAAAAGATAAATTCTGAGCCAAATATGAGTGACCATGGCCTGTGACACAGCCGTCTGAAGATCCTGAGAACATATGCCCAAGGTGTTCAGAGTGCAACTTGGTTTTATACACTTTAGGGAGACGTGAGACATCACGTAAATACATTTAAGATCTGCATTGGTCCAGTCCAGAAAGACAGAGCAAGTTGAGGTGGGAGATGAGGCAGGGTGTTTCCAGGTAATAAGTAGATTTAAAATTTTTCTAATTGGTAATTAGTTGGAAGAATTATCAGTAGAAAGGAATGTCTGGGTTGTGATAAGAGGTTGTAGAGACCAAAGTTCACACAGATGAGACCTCCAGGCAGCAGGCTTCAGAGAAAATAGATGATACATGTTTCTTATCAGACTTCAGGTCTGTGTTGATGTTAATGCTAGACGGTATAATGAGGCATGTCCAACCCCCTCTTTCTTCATGGCCTGAATCAGTCTTTCGGGTTAAATTTCAGAGCACCCTAGTGAAGAAGGAAATCCATTCAGATGGTTGGAAGGCCTTAAAATTTGATTTTTAGTTTACACTTAATGAAGTTTGAAGTGCTGCAATAACACTGCTAGGAGACGACACATGGTAGATGAGGCTTGAACAATTTTAGGATGAGAGCATCTCCAGGATCCTGCTGGGTTTCCAGATAGAAAGCACTCCAATGCGAGTCATAAGCACCCTACCATGCCACCTGACCTTTAACTTGGGCCTTCTCAGAAGAGACCATCAGTGACCTTCCCACATTTCTGGCACATTGAAAGTCCAGGAATTGGAGTTGGTCTAGGTTTACCATCTTCTGGGTGGTATTAGACTCTAGCCATGAAGACGTATGCTAGCTCTTCAAACTCTATTGGAAGTATTATGATGTTAGCATTGCCATAGTTAGAGGTGAAATCAGGGTACATATATTTATGGAGAGTTTCTAAAAAGTGATGCTAAGGTAGTAACAAGAAAAGCAGAGTGATACGAACCACTAGAAAGCAGATAATGGAGCACAGCCACTAGATGTCTTGGGTAAAATCTTTACTCGGTCACTGACTTGTATAACAAGTTACTTAACTACCGTTTGCCCAGATGATCTTGTTCCCAGTGGAAGGTATCCAAGTTCCCAGCACAGTATCCGTACCTGTCTGCAGTAACCTCAATCCTTGTCTCCTCAGAAGAAAGAATTTGACTGAGGACCATAAGGCAGAAGAAGAGACCAAGGTAAGTTTCAGAGCAAGAGTGGCCTTTTTTTTTTTTTTTTTTTTTTGAGACAGGGTCTCACTCTGTCACCCAGGCTGAAGAGGAGTGATAGCTCACTGCAACCTCCGCCTCCCAGGTTCAAGTGATTCTCCTGCCTCAGCCTCCTGAGTAACTGCGACTGCATGCACCCACCACCACGCCCAGCTAATTTTTGTATTTTTAGTAGAGATGAGGTTTCACCATATTGGCCAGACTGGTCTCGAACTCCTGACCTCAGGTGATCCCCCCACCTCAGCCTCCCAAAGTGCTGGGATTACAGGCATGAGCCACTGCATCTGGCTAGGAGTGGACATTTATTTTAAAAGGCTTTAGAACAGGAAAGAAAGGGAACTTCACGTGGAAGAGACACAAGTGGGCACCTGAAAGTCAAGTGCCACATTTAGCCTTGGTTATGGGACTTTATAGGCTCATCTCTTTCCCATGGTTTTCTCTTAGGGTGAGCTGCCCGCATGTGCAGTGCCCTCTTTGCCCTTGGGGATTGAGCATGTTCTGCATGTTTAGGAAATTATACACAAGCCTATCTGAGGCTTTCTTCTCTCTTCCAGTGGAGTGGCCCCAGAAGCTCATACTTTGCCATTTTTTTCTTTTAATGAGCATGCCCAGGAAGTTGCTTCTCCCTGGTGTCTGTATTCAATGCACACTTTAATGTTAACAGCTATGGATCATAGGAGATTGTCTCTCCCTGGCATCCTGGCTCCAGCTTCCCAACTATCAATTTTAGAAAGGTATGTGATAACTGTCAAACCATCACCTGACATTCATAGTGGGTAGGGGAGAAGAGCCCTCTCCTGTCCTGGTCATGCCTAACTACCTACCTGTAATAATCTCATTTGTTTAAATAGATAGGGCATGCCATAAGGTTGTTTTTAGGATGAAATGAGATAATACACATAAAGTACTTAGCTTAGTGCCTGGCATATTGCATTTGATAAACAAATATTGGCTAGTAATATTGACATGAGATTTAGAGATGGAACCTTAGGTGGAGGAGGCCTGGTGATGTCCCATATGTTGGTAAGGTACGTCAGCAAGATGCAGAAGATTTCAGGGAGAATATACACTTTCACATTAGCAATGCTCTTCTGAATGTCCAGTGTCACATCTCCCAAGGGTTGACTGGTGTCAACTGAGGCCTTTGTCAAAGGGGATGTTATAATGAGATAAACTGGCTGAGGATAAGGCAAAGTCTTAGATCTCCAAGACTCATTACTGTTGCTAGACAGTCAACATTTGTTGATATCTGTCAAATGGAAATTTTTACAAAATGCATATGAAAAAGTGGATTGATTTGTTATCTGTGTAATTTACAAAGGCTGTTCATCTGTGTTTATCTGTTAAATATGAAGGAGTTTTAATTTATAGAAACTTACAGAAAAAAAATCGTAAGCACTTAACACTGAAATCTATCAACTCCTTATGCTCTTCTGTAATTAATATAGATATTTTTTCAATTAAATTGAATAGATGCCATTAACAGTCCCATGTGGCATTCTCCTAGCCTATCCTCCCTCTGAGGTAACTACTATTCAAATATGCTGTTTATCCTCTCTATAATTTTCTTTTTATGCTTGACTATGTATCTGTGTATTTATAACAATGTATAGTAATGTTTTTCATTTTTATGACATTTATATAAACAATATTTGTTAGCCAGCCTCAAAGATGGACCTCAATAATCTTTGCCTCCTAGAACTCCTACCTCTGAGTAGTCTCCTTCATTATTGACTCAGAGCTGGTCTGTGTGAGCAGTAGACTCTGGTGGAGGTGACACGGTCTGACTTCCTTTGTTATAAAGGAAGTATGTCTGTTGGCTTGATCTTGAATCTCTCCTTTTTGGGTGAGTGTGGACATAGGCTGCCATTTGGAGAAGTCCATGTAGGCAGGAACCAAGGTCTCCCATCAACAAATTGTGTTACCTTGCCAGCTATGTGCGTGAGCCACCTGGGAAGAAGATGCTCTCCCCCTAAAAGCCAATAAATGATGATAGACCCAGCAAACGTCAGGCTGCCATGTCATTCAGACCCTAAGGCAGAACAACAAAATTATGTCACTCTCATGTTCCTGACCCAAAGAAACTTTGAGGAATAATAAAGACATAGTGTTGTTTTAGGTCACTAAATTTTGGAGTAACTGGTTGTACAGAAATAGGTTTGTATTACAAGTACATGGTGTAAACCAAAAATAAAATTCTAAGCCCCACCACCAACCATCTGAATGGGCTTCCTCCTCAGCTAGCCTTCTTTTAAAATTTAACTGAAAGACTGGTTCAGGCCATGAAGGGAAGTGGGTGTCGAATATGCCTCATTATACTTCTCTGGCATTAAGGTCAACACAGACTTTAAATCTAATAAGAATCATTTTACAACTTCCTCTCTCTGAAGCCTGCCCCCTGGAGGTTTCACCTGCATGATAACTTTGGTCTCCACAACCTTTTATTGCAACCCAGGTATTTCCTTCTGTTGATCCAAGTTTTGGATAAACTCAACCAATGATCAACCAGAAAATTTTTAAATCTACCTATAAGCTGGAAACCCCCCACACCCTCCTGTTCAAGTTGTCCCATCTTTCTGGACCAAACCAATATATTTATTAAATATATTTGATTGAAGTCTCATGCCTCCCTAAAATGTACAAAACCAACCTCCACCTCAGCCACCTTGGGCACATGTTCTTAGGATCTCCTGAGGGCTGTGTCACAGCCCATAGCCACTCATATTTGACTCAGAATAAATCTCTTCAAATATTTTCACAGTTTGACTCTTTTGTCAACAATGGTATCATGTTGTATATATCCTACTGCAAACTGATTTCTTTTCACTCAACATTATCTCTCCTTTAGATTTACTTTGGTTGATGCATGTAGCTCTATTCTTCATTTTAATTGTTTTATTGTATTAGAGTACTCTATAATTTATATACGTATTATTTTAAAGTATAGAGTGTGAATTGCTTTTAATTTTCCACTTTAGAATGTATGTCCAACAAAACACTTGAAATATCTTTTTCTTTAGCGTATGTGCAAAATTACATATAAGTTATTGATTTAGTAGTGGATGTATAGATGGCCAGATCCATGTGTCTTTAAATTGATATTGTCAAGTTACTCTCCAAAAATATTTGTACAAGTATATAGCCTCCAAAACAATGTATGAGTATTCCTAGACATCCACTTTCCCACCAACAATTGGTGATATTAGACTTTAATATTTTCTAATCTGATATGCTTTTACCATTGCTTCTTATAAAATATGCTTTTATTTATTAACGTGTTTAAACCCCTGCTTTACAATAATACAGCATTGCTAAATATCAGACATTCTGTGTAAAAATGCTAACCAGAATCCTACTTCCCATTATATTAAAAAGAAAAAAAAATGGTAAGGTCATATGTATCATTGCAAAAACACCAATCACATTCTTAATTCACCTACATATTTAATATGTTATTGCATTGCATTGTAAAATATAAACATTGCTTACTGATCATCAAGAAGATGTCTTTTGTTGGCACACACTGTTTTTCCAACGTCTATATATAACTCAGATCTTCTACCATGAGAGTGAGAGAATCTCCCAATATTGTCAAATGAACTCACTGGAAAGCTTAGCTGGACAATCTAAAAACAACAGCTAAAATGGAGGAGGATTTTTTCATGCTTTAATTCCCATGTAATTGCTAGGTGACTGTGGTAAAATTTAAAGGAGCTAGAATGATATGATTCCTGTAAATCAATCTAACTCAAAAGTAACCAATCTAAGTTCCCATCCAGAAAGGACCAGAAAGAGGAGAAATTTGGGGGATAATATGAACAATGGAGACAGAAAATATCAGATAAAGGCGGGGAAAGACAGAAGACTAGCAGGAAGCTCTAGAGCCGTGGGACTAGAAATGATGTTGGGTCCACTCTCTACCTCTTAATGTCTGATAAGGTAAATGTAAAACCAAAAGTCAATAAAATAGGTACAGAAGAAAATTTGCAGTGTGAAAGTCTACAATAAACAATGGGACATAATTGCTATTATATTTTTGTACCTGAGAGTATAAGAGCAACTTCTGTAAAGTAGAGACAACTTGATATGAAAGTTGAAATAACAACACACTTGTATCAGTTTAAAGCAGAAAAAGTCTCCAGAAACTAGTAAAGATATTATGAAGTTACATCAACTAGTTCTATATCAAATTTTGTACTCCAAGAAGAGAATACATATTTGTACTTAAGGAACACAGATTACTAACAAAAATTAAAATACATCTCAGTAAATTTAAAATGAGAGCTAAAATTTACAAATACTGAGTTTTGTGAATAAAAACATAAATATATGAAAATACACTTCACTGACTGAAAAATATTTTAGTGAAATACATGTAGGGTCTGTGACCCTGGGTACTGAAACTGAGCGAGGTCCACCAGGAAAGTCTGAGTGTTTTCCTATGGTTTTACATATTGATGAGCCCCTTGAGCTTGCTCTTCTGTGCATAGTTTGTTCATACTTAGATTGGATTTTTATATTAATTTGCTAATTTAAAAAAGCTTTGGGTGTCCTTTATAATACTGTGGATTCTAATAAGCATTAAAATGGATTAAATTATGTTATGATAAAAAAATAAAAGCAGAAATAAACCAACAAGTTTATATATCTCCCTCATGATACAAATTCACTGTGAGGCAGCTGGGTCTAGGTTTTACCTCATCCTCACTTGGGGTCCCAACGGTTAGAGCAGCTGCTCTCTGGTCTAGGACACTTCTAGTCATCAAAGGCAAGAAAAGAAAAAAGAAAACAAACTGCAAATTTGCTTTTAAAGTTCTGACCCTGAAATTGCACTCACACACATGCCACTTTGATTCAGATTTCTTTGATAAAAGCAAGTCCAGTCTCACAAGTTCTAAGTAGGCAATAGGCAAGGAAAGTGAATCCTATCACCCGTCTGATAGAAGTGCAAATATTTACTAAATAGAACAATACAAATATAATCACAGTTAATTTGCAAATATTTTCTCTCTGTTGCTTTTATCACTGTTGGTGGTGGTGATTTTTAGACTAATGATTTTCATAATATTGTCAAATTTATTAAATATTTTTGTCAGTGTTTCCTTGAGTGTTTTTAAAGAAATATTTTTTTTTCCACATTGAGTTTATAAAGGCATCTTACTATGTATTTAAAATGTCCATACAGTGTTGTTCCAGCTAGTTAGACAGATACGACCGGGGCAGAAGCGGGATCTTCCTCCACCCACTAGGAATACCAGGTGATGGTTTGACAATTATCACACGGCCTCTCTAAAAATGATGATAATTCAGCAGCCCACCCAGGACAACAGGGAGAAGCCATTTCCTGGTGATCCACAGCTATTAACACTAAATTGTTAATTGAATGCAAATGCCAGGAAGAAAAAACTTCCTGGACATGCGCACTAAGAGACAAAATGGCAGACTATGACCTGCCAGGTTTACTCCACCGGAAAAGAAAGCAAGCCTCACATGGGCATGCGTACAACTTCCGAAAAAGCCTGCACTGCACGTACTCAATTCCCAGCGTAAGGAGAGCACCTGCATGTGGGAAGTCCACCCAAAGGGAAGAATCATGGGAAAGAGGTGAGCCTATAAAACCCTAGGGTCAAGATTAAACACTCTCTTCTCTTTTTGACCTCCAGACGCCCTCTTGAATCTCTTCCAAGTGAACTTTCCTTTCTTTCGTGGTCTAAAGCCTTTTAAATAAAACTTCCACTCCTGCTCCGAACCTTTTCTCAGTCTCTTTTCCTGCTTTATGCTCTTCTGTTGAATTCTGTCTTCTGAGGAGGCAGGGACTGAAGTTGCTGCAGACCCACATGAATACAGTCACCAGCAACTCCAGGTAACACTCTCTTCCACCAGTAACAGTATGATGATTCACATGCATACCTTTACATTATCTGAAATCTTTTCCAATCATAAAATCACTAAAACTTCATGATTATTTTTCCACTCACACGATGTTAAATCTACATACTTAATTGTAGATTTTTTCAACAAAGTCAAAATTAATCTCATCGCGAACACAAAAATGGTCCTTCGCAATCTTTAAAATTAAACACTCACCTCACACCCATCCTTCTAACATTGTCTAAAATGCCAATTTTACGTCTTTTAAAAATTTAAGAGATATATTGTTGTAATATTTTCTGGTAATTGTAAAATCCACTAGCATATTTTATTGATGTTTTCCAGTCCCTGTTTTTTCTTTTACCACATGATTTTCTTATGATTTAATTTTTTTCTTTGGGTGACATAACTGATCATTTATTTAGCAAAGACTTTTACGTGCTAATGTGTGAATGGTTTTATGCCTGATAATATCTTCATCATTCTCTCTTTACTTATAGCTTAGCTGGTATAATGTTCTTGTTTGAATCTTCATATTCCCTTTGAAGATAGTGTTACTCCATTTTGTTGTAACATTTCTTATTTGTGATGAGATATCTGTTAATATTCTAAATGTCATTTTGTTGTAGGTAATCTTCATGTTTTCTTTGGTAATGTTTAAGAAATGTATCTTTATTCTTTATATTCTGGTGAATACGAAATAGGTTTAGTTACGATAACAAAAAATTGAATAATAAAAGTAAACTAAGAAAGAGAGAAACCAACATAGGAACAAAATTCTGGAGTAACAATCAGGGCTGTTATGAGGGTCCCCAATCATCAGAGATCAAGGCTGTTCCTATTATATATTTCGCTACCATCTGAAATATATAATTTCTATCTGGTAATTCAATATGGCTACCTATTTTTCTTCCTGTCTTCCTGTCTGCTTTATGCCCCTCAGTTGAATTGTCTCTTTCATTTCAACAAGAGGAAAGAATAAGTAGGTGAAGAAAGGCATTCTTTCCCCATATTATGACAATTCCTGAGACATGCTCACAGCATTTTCACTATAATCTCATTATACAGGGGAATGTGTTTCCCATCTTTCTTTATATAGACATAGTATTATTTTTCTTTTTATGGAAAATTGTTAACTTCATTCCTCTTCCAAATATTACTATTCCAGTAATAATAAAGAACTGAGCAAGGTCTCAGATTTTACGCAACTTTCAAGCTAAGGATGAACCTGCCACAGTTTTATAAATGCAATTTTGTGTAAGAACCAGAAAAACTTCTATTACTCACACAACAACAGGCAGCATAAACTCTGGGTTTAGATTCATTCTCTGTGCCCCCCAATTCCATGGGGACCATGCTAAACCGCCAGGTTGATGCTGTGAACACAGTGGACTTGTGACACAGCTGAGCAACCCTGCATTTGGAAAATCCTTAATCTTATAAAGAAGGCTATAAGCAAATCTGTCCAACTATAGCTCCAGAAAGAACATTATCTTTACTATCAGCATGAGAAAAGAAATGTGCCTTCTTTCCCAGAAAGAGACTCTATCTTTACCTTAAAAGGCTTTTTGCTATACAACATCCTTAAAAATAGAGTCTGAAACAAATACTGATAAAAGACATCCAGAAATTCCATGGAGAATTGTCTTCCAAAAACCAATTTCTTTATTATCTCCTTCTGAAATTGCTATCAGACACATGAGAGCCTCTCAATCACTCCTCCTAATTCTTATATTTGTAGTTCGTATTTTAATTCTGTTTGCTTGAAAAGGTATACTGATGAAACCTTTTCTATTCCCTTCTTTTCACTATTGCATTTTGAATTGTGCATAATACAGTATTTCTCTAAATTTAATAAATTTAATTTTTGAAATTTGAATTAAATTTTAGTTAGATTTTACATGTCATGTTTTCTTATTTCGCATGGGCATCTATTTTATAATTTTGTTTTTATTTGTAACTTTAATAATGTCTTTTTCTTCCTTGAGCATTCCAAATGTGCTTATTTTAAAATCATGTTATTTCATCTACCTGACTTCAAACTATACTACAAGGCTATAGTAACCAAAACAGCATGGTACTGGCACAAAAACAGACATATAGAACAATGGAATGGAACAGATACCTCAGAAATAACACCACACATCTACAACCATCAGATCTTTGATAAACCTCAGAAACAGAAGCAATGAAGAAAGGATTCCGTATTTAATAAATGTTGCTGGGAAAACTGGCTAGCCATATGCAGAAAACTGAAACTGGACTCCTTCCTTACACATTATACAAAAATTAACTCAAGATGGATTAAAGACTTAAATGTAAAACCCCAAACCATAAAAATCCAAGAAGAAAACCTAAGCAACACCATTCAGGATATAGGCATGGGCAAAGACTTCATGATGAAAATGCCAAAAGCAATGGCAACAAAAGCCAAAATTGACAAATGGGATCTAATTAAACTAAAGAGCTTCTGTACAGCTAAAGAAACCATCATCAAAGTGAACAGGCAACCTACAGAATGGGAAAAAATTTTTGCAATCTACATGTCTGACAAAAGTCTAATATCCAGACTCTATAAGGAACTTAAAAAAATTTACAAAAACAAACAAACAAAAAACAGAATAACCCATCAAAAAGTGGGCAAAGGATATGAACAGACACTTCTCAGAAGAATACATTTTTGTGGCCAAAAAACATATGATAAAAAACTCAACATCACTGATCATCAGAGAAATGTGAAGCACAACCACAATGAGATACCATCTCACGCCAGTCAGAATGGTGATTATTAAAAAGTCAAGAAACAACAGATGCTGGAGAGGATGTGGAGAAATAGGAACACTTTTACACTGTTGGTTAGAGAGTAAATTGCTTCAAACATTGTAGAAGAAAGGTGGTGATTTCTCAAGGATCTAGAACCAGACATACCATTTAACACAGCAATCCCATTACTGTGTATATACTCACATTCTGCTCTAAAGACACATTCACACATGTTTATTGTAGCACTATTTGCAATAGCAAAGACATGGGACCAACCCAAATGCCCATCATTGATAGATTGGATAAAGAAAATGTGGTATATATACACAATAGAGTACTATGCAGCCATAAAAAGGAATGTGATAATGTCCTTTGCAGGGACATCAATGAAGCTGAAAGCCATCATCCTCAGCAAACTAATACAGGAACAGAAAAACAAACACTGCATGTTCTCACTCATAACTGGGAGTTGAACAATGAGAACACATGGACACAGTGAGGGGAACAATATACACTGGGGTCAGTTGGGGGGGTGGCGGTGTGAGGGTAGGGAGAGCATTAGGACACATAGCTAATGCATGTGGGACTTAAAACCTAAATGACAGGTTGATAGGTGCAGCAAACCATCATGGCACATTTATACTTATGTAACAAACTTGCATATTTGGCACTTGTATTCTGAAACTAAACTAAAATAAATTAAATAAAACAAAAGCAAATTCAACTAGTGTAAGTTCACAATCCTCTTGTTGATGCTGGTGGTTATTTTCTGTAGTCCATTTTCACACTGAAGAATGTACATGTGTAGGCTCATTTGGAGTGGAAACTGTGTGTGTTTAGGGTTTTCTTCTTTCTCACTCTGTTTCTATCCCTTCTGCCAGGTCTGTTCCGCAGACCCTGGCTCAGTGACGGAGTACTCAGGCACAGGTATGCAGTGTAAGAGCAGTTGGGGGACTGCCCAGCACTTAGCGGCCACAGAGTGAGCAGTCTCAAACAGCTGGAGCTGCTTGGTTTTATTCAGTACAGACATAATGCTGAAAGCCTGGAGATAACACAATCTGTGGGTAATTAACATTACTGTTCTCCCTTTCAGGGAGAAGTCACGCACACGGATGATCAAAGGTCGGTTTCTGGTCAACATAAATAAACAAGCCTGTTTATCATAAATTCCCCTACCCTTCCTTGTACCTACTCCTTGCCCTCTGCCTCAGGGTCAGAGAAGAGATGCCTTCAGCTATTGTCTCCTGAAGCTATGCAGAGCCTTCTGACCTTTCAGAAGATCACAACTGCTTAGAACACAACATCTGGTAGTGTACTTCAGATTTCCTCTCCCTGAACACAGGTGGGATTATTAGAGATACGTTCACTGAGTACAAGTTTTTATGGCTCAAGTCTTAAACCAAGTTCTTCAGAAATTCTGTACTTAACTCAAGTAATAACCCTGGTTCCAAGTAGTGACTGATGTGGAGAAATTTTAGTCCCTGTTCTATTGTAGAAGGCAACTTAATGTCCATCACTGATGGCCTTGGTAGTAGAAGTCCTGGATTCCATATCTTAAGATACAGTCTAAACTCTATGTTTGTGTGTGTGTGTGTATTTGTGTATGTATTTTTAAGGCATTTCATCTGATTTTTCATTTTCACTATGTAATTATGATTTTCCCTTTTCACAATATTCTAAAATTGTCCTGTATTTGCAGAAGTTAAATGCCAACTCTGATCATACTCCAACATCTTCATAAAAGTACAGTGTTTCATTTTTATTTATTTGAAGTAAGCCAAGCTTAGGTATATTTCACATCTCACAGACTATCCAAACTTTAATTATTTAATTAGAATTAAACAGAGATAGCAGGTCACAAAATGACGAAGACCAGTTAGAGATTTTAACTCAATTCCTTATTATTTTCTGATTCCCTGTTGATTTTTATGACAAGCTAGAGCTGGTCACCCATAATACCATCAAGTGTTGCCAAAAGTAGGCTTCTTTGGTGTTGCAAATAATTGTGCATAGCAATGCTTGAGTTGTTTGCTATTTTAATAGTAGTCAATCCCCTTTAGGAATATAAACAAGCTAAGGAAATGTATTTGATTACTCAACTGATCTTGAGAAAAACAAATTGTCAAAAAAGCTGTATTTTTTCTTAAAGTGATATTCTTCAAAGTATAAAATGAATATTAGTAATAGAGAGTGAAAGCTCAAGATATATGTTGTTTATAAAATGTTGAGTTGCTCAGAATTTGGAAACGTGTACTTAGAGAGTTACGGCAGTTTAAGAAAGCTTCCCTAGCACAGCAAGGCATAAGAAAGTATGGTATAATAAGATAAATTAGATGAGTGATGATTCTTGTAAAATAATATTTTTGACCCAGTACATCTACATCTCTTTTTATCTTCTACAGTTTATTTCCAGATTTTGAGTTTCTGATATTTCTTCATATCACCCACGATAGTTTAAAAACAAATCAACCAACAAACAGTGATTGATTTGCTCTTCAGTGTCTGTGTTTTCAGTCCTGAACTGGGATTAAGCATATCTCACTTCAGAATAATTTTGTAACAAGTTCCTTTTTTGTGTTCTAGACTTTCTCCCATATTTTAAGAGAAGAGCTCATTACCTGTAAGAGAAACTTTTGAGTTATGGAATGTAGAAAGGGAAATTCAGGTTAAACTGAAGAAGCAGCATTTAAATCATGATATACAGCTAAAGGTTTTTTTTTTTTTTTTTTTTTTTTTTTTTCTTTTGAGACGGAGTCTCTCTCTGTCGCCCAGGCTGGAGTGCAGTGGCGCGATCTCGGCTCACTGCAAGCTCCGCCTCCCGGGTTCACGCCATTCTCCTGCCTCAGCCTCCTGAGTAGCTGGGACTACAGGCGCCCGCCACCGCGCCCGGCTAATTTTTTGTATTTTTAGTAGAGACGGGGTTTCACCGTGGTCTCGATCTCCTGACCTTGTGATCGGCCCGCCTCGGCCTCCCAAAGTGCTGGGATTACAGGCGTGAGCCACCGCGCCCGGCTAAAGGTTTTTAAGGCTAATTTTGGACATAGTGAGTTTTCTGCTACCCCAAGACTTTAGCCATGGGGTGGACTAAGGGTAGAATATGTTTGATTATGGAAAAAATTCCAATTTAAGGTGAATCATTTTCTGAACCTTTATCTGATATCAACATTTTCATATGTTTAGAATAATTTATACTATAATTTAATGTGTCTATTTTCAAGGTAGAATATAAATAAACATGCAATAAAATGTTTCCTGTTTAGTTGTTCTTCCTAGTTACTAAATGGTATATTCAAGAAAATGTTATTAGTTCAAAGAATCCATAGAATAAGCTTTAAACAGAAAACAAGTCTTTGTAAACTATTTACTTTTATAATTGTATGAGTCATACGTTAGAAGTATTTTTCTTTTCCAGTCTGTCACTTAACAATTTGTAAATAACCTTAAAGTAAACTCAGATTCTTAATATAATCTTCTTTAACTATTTCGATACCATATGAACTAATATAAAGAAATTTTTCTCTTATTTTAATAACCCTATAAATGTTTGGTGAATGATACAGTTTTAACCATCTTTCTTTATGAGAGAAAAAAATACCTTATCTTAAATTTAGCATTAGTAAAATAAACAACCTTAGTCTTCTAATTCAAAACTATAACATATTACCTACTATAGATATGCATCTAAAAAAATTTTATAATTCAGAGTTTTTAAAAAATAGAGTTTATTTCCAAATTACCTGACTTTATTTTCTTCTTGTCCTCTTTAGTTACTTCTCTCTTGCTTGCCTTTATCCTTCTCCTTTTTACCCATTCTTTTTCCATTCTCTCTTCTTTAACTCCCTTCTTTCCACACTTTTATTTTTTATTTTTTATTTTTGCGATGGAGTCTTGCTGTGTCATCCAGGCTGGGAGGCAGTGGTGCAATCTCAGCTCACTGCAACCTCCACCTACCAGGTTCAAACGATTCTCCATCCTCAGCTTCCTGAGTAGCTGGTGTAATGTAATGGGGAGCCGAGCAAGAAGACATGAGGCAGATGAAAACAGAGGTAGCCTTTATTGGGCTCGCCGGCGAGGTTCACCGGTCCCCTAGGAGGAAGGCCGAGGAAGTCTCGCTCAGGACGGGTATCGGGGGGCCTTTTATAGGGTGAGGTAGGCGGGGTTTGTAGGCTTAGGTTTTCCTGAGTTAGGTTTTGATCTCTGAGGAATGACGTGTCCAGGAGCTTGCGCAGAGCGGGGGTTTTTTGGCGGGCGCGGGCTTTTTTCCCCGCACTGAGAGTCTTAGCAGGAAGTGAAGGATGGGAGGTCCTAACAAAGTGCCTGCCAAGCCGGGTGATACCGCCATGTTGGGTCTAGATTCCTGCTTAACAGCTGGGATTACAGGTCCCCACCACCACACCCAGCTGATTTTTGTATATTTACTTTAGTAGAGACGGAGTTTCACTATGTTGGCCAGGCTTGTCTCAAACTCCTGACCTCAGGTGATCTGCCTGCCTTGGTCTCCCAAAGTGCTGGGATTACAGACGTGAGCCACTGTGCCTGGCCTTTCCACACATTTTTATTGAATACTTTTGAATGACAGACACTGTGTCTATTCAGCAAATACAACAATGAAATTCTAGACACCTACCTTCATTCTATTGGGAAACTTACCATCAGATAAATACCTGCAGCGTAATGTGAATATTGTTCTGCTTAATTTTTCACACTTTTATATTTTTAGTCCATTAGCTTTCTTTTTGACTAGGAAGGTTTAAGATGTCACCTTTGTAAACTGTAATTATGTAACATTTATTTCTAGTAATGGATGAAGCATTTATCATAAGCTGTGTGTACTGCTTCATTATTAAACCTGAAGCAAAACCTTTTTTTTCTTTTCCTTGAATTTTTTCCATCTTTTATGGGGAAAATAAATTAGGCTGTATCTATATCTTTATTATATGCAACACATAGCCCACAAATAAAAGCTTGCCATTGTAGACGCTAATAATGTCAAACTACATTTGGTTTCATTTAATGAGGGAATACCAACTTCCCATTAAAAAGCAAACCTTGTATTTCATAAGGTTAAATGGATGATATTTAAATAGAATTCTTGGAGGTTAAATTTAGAATGCAGAATATGTTCAATAGAAGATTAATCTCTGGCCCTGTTGAATTGTACTTAAAAAAATTGACACATTTTCAGTTACTTTAAGTTCCTGAGTTACTGTAACATTGCGGTTTGTGAATTTTACAGAACCGTTTCATTAAAAACGTTTAAAAAGGCATACTGATAAAGAATTCAACTCAGGCATTAAAAATGAAACAGAAATATAGTAGGATATATTGGCATGGAAAATGGTAAATAAAAAAATGCATGTTTTAAAACAGTGACTACACTATGAAGCATATATGCATATGGTAATACATGAACGCATATTTGCCAGTTTGCAGATAAAAATCAAGTTACACGAAATGAAATATTCAAATTTTATTGAATTGCTTTGCCTGTTGTATAATATGAAAATTCATCTTCCACCTCTTCGATGAGAAACTCTTCTAGCGTCTTTCATTATTGTCACTCTCTTTGATGTCCGCTTCTTGCAACCATTCGGTGTAGATTTTAGACTCAAGTTTATTATTCCTAGCAGAAAAATGACAACATGCAACTTGTGTCATGCTGTCTTCAGCTCACACCTTGTCTTAATCTGCTGTAAACTAACTAGTGGACATAAATGACTGCCCCACCACATACCAACTTATTTTTCATGTTCATAAATGTTTAAAAACTTAAGGTCAAAAGGAAATCTGCTCTTTACATGTAAGCTTATAAATAGATAAATAATTGAAGGACCATATACCAGGATATTAACAGCAATTAATTCTGAGGACTAATAATACAATTCATTCTTTTTTACTTAATTTGTTTTTCTACTGTGAACATATATTGTTTTTTGAAGAAAAGCATAACAATAACATTAAGAAGTATAAGTATATACAACTCAGAAAATGTGTACTAATAAAATAATAAATTGCTTAGTTAAATTAACATTGCCCAAAGACCCACTGCACTTAACCAAATTCTAATACTGATTGAAAGTAAAAAAGAATCTAGGCCAGGCATAGTGGCTCATTCCTGTAATCCCAGCGCTTTGGAAGGCCAAGGCGGGTGGATTGCCTGAGCCCAGGAGTTTAAGACCAGCCTGGTCAACATGGTGAAACCGCCGTCTCTACTAAAATACAAAAAAAATGAGCTGGCGTAGCAGTGTGTGCCTATAGTCCCAGCTACTAGGGAGGCTGAGGCAGGAGAACTGCTTGAACCCAGGAGGCGGAGGTTGCAGTGAGTCAAGATGGTGCCACTGCACTCCAGCCTGGGTGACAGAGAGAGACTTCATCTCAAAAAAAAAAAAAAGAAAAAAGAATCTAAATAAAATCAATTTGTTATTCTTAAAACATTGGATAGTTCACTAATTCTTCTGCTTTTTTGTCATAAGGTTACTACTCTAAGGCATGGCTTGTTATGAATATTTAAATTATCCAACTTTATAATGCCAATAAACAGTAGTGATTATTTGTTAGCATTTGTTTCCATATAGATCACAGGGTGATCAGGGTGGAAATATATTACTAAACACATATTCACCCTAAAGTATTGTTAAGTTTTATAATTGATTGGAATTAGGGGAAATAAAAGAAGAACCTAATTAGTTTAGGGGCATAGAAAGACCTCTTTCTTTAAGAAAATAAACTTTAAACTGAGATATAAAATATTAAAAAGAGTTATTCTAGACTAAGGAGAAAGAGGGCATTTTGGAAAGGAAAATGATACTTTCACATTTACCTTTAAAAAAAGAATACTGAAAGTGGAAAATATTCTTCCATCAATAAATGTATATAAGAAACACACTAAACTGAAACAGTTTTAGAAGTTCTTGAATGTATTACTCATCATTCAGAACATCTAACTAAATTTATACAACAATATTCAAGAATATATATGTACTATACATCTTTGCAAGGTAGTATAATAATTTAATAGCCCTACTGTTTATAGTAAATAATATCATATTATGTTTCTGCTTCTTTCCTAGTGGCCGTAATATCTGTAACATATATGCATGCAACTCTTTTCAAAGAGTTTGTGTGTGTGTATGTGTGTGTGTATGAATAGGCTATAAGTAGGAGGGTTTACTTGTTTATTTCTTCACTCTTCATTTCCTAAGCTTCATTAAATATTGTGTGAATAAATATTTCTTATCCAAGTAAAGTGTATTAGAGATACCAAATGTGTCATTTATTTTTTACATGTGTAACAATGTTAAACAGTATACAATTTAAGGCAAGGTGAAACTAGTTTCTATTGCTTCTGTTTTCTAATAGGGCAAAATTATGTGAATATAAGCAACAAACAGCATTATTTACTATTAACTGTCTGTCTCACCAATTGACAGTGTTTACAAATAGGAACTACTGGGGAGGCCGGACACAAAACACAGTAGCTGATGCCTGTGATCCCAGAATTTCCGAGGTGGGTGGATCGCTTGAGTTCAGGAGTTCGAGACCAGCCTTGCCAACATGGTGAAACCCCGTCTCTACTAAAAATACAAAAGTTAGTGCAGCATGGTGGTGAGTGCCAGTAGTCCTAGCTACTTGGGAGGCTGAGGCAGAAGAATCTGTTGAACCCGGGAGCTGGAGGAGGTTACAATGAGCAGAGATTACACCTTTGCACTCCAGCCTGGGTGACAAGAGCAAAACACTGTCTCAAAAAAAAAAAAAAGAAAAAAGAAAAGAAAAGGAAAAAATCAACAAAGCTTTTGGCTTACTTGAGGCCAGTAGTTTGAGACCAGCCTGGGCAATATAGCAATACCCCACCTCTAAAAATGCTTATCTTATTTTTAAAAGACTAAGGGATCTGTGAGGATCCATTCAGAAAATGGAAAAATCTAACCTAGATACCACTCCCTCAAAACCACCTCACAATATATCTTTCTTTGGAAGCAAACTAAAACTAACCTAAACCGACCCAAAGGAAAACATAAGCCATTCCATTCCCTTCCTTTGCTCCAAAGTTATGCAGCAGCACTTCTTCACTATCTAACACAAAGTTGTCCAACCTGCAGCCAAGGATAGCTTTGAATGCAGCCCAACACAGATGGTAAATTTTCTTAAAACATTATGAGTTTTCTGCTGGACACTGTGGCTCACACCTCTAATCCAGCAATTTGGAAGACTGAGGTGGGCGGATCGCTTGAGCTCAGTTTGAGACCAGCCTGGCCAACATGGTAAAACCCCGTCTCTACCAAAAATACAAAAATTAGCCGGGCATGGTGGCAGGCACCTGTAGTCCCAGCCACTGCGGAGGCTGAGGCATAAGAATTGCTTGAACCCGGGAGGTGGAGGTTGCAATGAGCCAAGATTGTGGCACTGCACTGCAGCCTGGGTGACAGAGAGAGACTCTAACACACACACACACACACACACACACACACACACACACACACACACAAAGGAAAGAAACTACTTGGGAGTCACCACCCTTTAACTTACCCTGCATTTCCAGGAAACAATTAGAACTTAGTCTTAATTTTGCATTCATCTGATTCTACAATTCTACTGGTGGCAACATTAGCCTAATAATAGCAAGGATGGAAATAAAATAGGGAATAATGTTTGTTAAGAGGCTACTTAATGAATGATAGAACAAAAACAAGTCACGTATTTTGGTTGCCTGAAAATACTGCTATGTCCCTTATTACAGAATGATACTATAATAGAGCAAGTAGAGTACTATTTGAATTTTTTTCAAAAAATGATATGCTGCTATTTTTTATGTTACCCTTATGTACTTCCCCAGTGTAGGATATGTTAACTCTTTGAAACACCAGGGAAGCATTTACTCTACTGAAGAACTGAATTTAATAGGACCCTAGGAGCTTGACAAGCAACTTACTCAGTGGGAGAATTTGGCTCATTACGTTCAGTGATGCAGCACCCAAAGGTATTGAATTTTAAATGAATCCATGAACCTAATAAATCATCCCAGCTGTCAAGTGAAATCTAATTTGTGAAAAATTTATTACCCATGATTATCATGTATTAAACATAAGATTTAAAATCTAAGCAAATGTTATATTCCTAGTTGGATAAATAGTCTAGATTGCAAGGAGTCTTTAATGCATTTTGACATCAAGTTGGCCAAGGCAGAGTTGCTATTTCTAATGAATATCATCTCAGTCTTTGATAGCTCATGCTTTTCATGTCATTCATAGTACTGAACCCATCTCTAATCATATCATATATATCTTTGTGCTTTGACTTCTAAATCCATTCATTCATTGCTTTCTGAATGCCCATATGTCTCCTTAACTAGATCCAGTGTCCTCATTGTCATTTTGGAGGTGATAAAAGACAACACAGACTCTGAAGGAAGGGTGTATAGTGACAAAATGCACCTTGAAATCACTAAAATTGGATTTGTGGTTTATGGCTGCCTTTCACTGCAGCAATACAACTCAATGAAACATTTATGTTTTTAACTTCTGTCTTGACCAAATGTGCCATTCCATATATAAAAGCAAACATTATATCTTCATTAACATTTATGCATGGCAGAGGATGACAAAATTTATAAAAATCTAACCCTAACATTTTGGCCTTATCATTAAATCAAGGCCTGATAAAATTCATCCAGTGATTATTGAAATTTGTAATTGATTGATATAAAAGTTGCCAAGCATTTATTGTGCAGTAGTCTATAAGACCATAGTGCCAGGTGTGGTGGCTCACGCCTGTAATCCCGGCACTTTGGGAGGCCAAGGAGGGCAGATCACGAGGTCAGGAGATTGAGACCATCCTGGCTAACACAGAGAAACTCAATCTCTACTAAAACTACAAAAAATTAACCAGGCATGGTGGCGGGTGCCTGTAGTCCCAGCTACTTGGGAGGCTGAGGCAGGAGAATGGCGTGAACCCAGGAGGTGGAGCTTGCAGTGAACCGAGATCGCACCACTGCACTCCAGCCTGGGCGACAGAGAGAGACTCCATCTCAAAAAAAAAAAAAAAAAAGTAAATATAATTCACATCTTGGCTATGGCAAATCACACAGCAGAGATCCATTTCTATATATGGAACACCAAAAGCTAAAATGTCTAGGAAACTGTTCATTATCTGTTCAATTTACAATTATCAACAGTCTCTAGATCATTGTTTAGAACAATTAAGATGATCAAACACATTTTTAAATGTTTATATCTATTTGTAAAATTTACTATGAGAGAAATATCAAGCTGTTTTGGGGGAAATATGCAATTCATCATTGACTTTATGAATGATAAATATGTTTACATCACATTTACATTATAAATGATACATAAATTAGCAGATATACATTTATGCAAATACATTTGTACTTTCAAAAGTATACACATATACTTTCTAAAGGGTTTTCTTTTAGTTTTGTACTTTATTTAAGTGATAATTAATATTGCATTTATTTGCCCATTTACAAGCATATGCAATACGTAAGCTCCTTTTTATGCACCAGGTGTAGAGCAGTAAAAAATTAAAGCCTTTCTTAGAACCCCTTCTTTTTAGGATCCAGTAGGAGGGCTATAGATTATATATATAATCATATAGATTATATATCGATCTGTATTATATATATGTTGTATAATTATGTAATTAATATCTATTTATTAATTATATAATATATAATACAGATATATAATATAGAATAGTCTATATATAGATATATAATATATATGGACTATATTATCTATAATATATAGACTATATTATATATATGTAGACTATATTACATATATAATATATAGACTATATATATTTATATAGTCTATAGATATCTACCCCATTATCTATATGGTCTATATATAGACTATAGATTATAGATCTAGATATAAATTTACATCTCAGATAGCAATATGTTCAATGAAAAGAAAAGCACAGTTAGGGACACAGAAGCTTGAAAATATGTTGAAAGAGAGCTTTGTAAACGGGGAAGAGCGTGGTGTGGTGAGAGTGTCTTTGGTCAGTTTAAGGGCAGCAAAGAAACGGATGCAGACAGTCTGAGGGGCTTTATAGGGCTTGTTACAACTTTATCTTTTATTGTGAGTGAAATGTGAAACCTTTTGAAAATTTATGTCAAGTGCCAATTTCTAGTTTACTCTTTTTGAAGACTAAACTACAGGAAATATGAGGAAATAAAGGGGAATTCCATGTGATCTCTCTGATGGTTATATCAGTATAGTTTGAAGGTAGAGCTAATAGATTTGCTGATGAATTGGGGATAGGATGTGACAGAAAATAGATAAAAGGTGAATATCTGGTAACTAGAAAAATGTCACTGCATTTCCTGAAATGAGAGAATGTTCAGAAGGTACATTTAGGAGCGCAGTGGAGAAATGAGTTTTGAAACTGATCAGTTTGGGTTGCTTAACAGATTTCCAGATAGAAATATTAAACAGGCAGTTGGGTATATAAAAATGATTATAGGCCGGGTGCAGTGGCTCACACCTGTAATCCCAACACTTTGGGAGGCTGAGGTGGGTGGATCATGGGGTCAGGAGATCAAGATCAGGAGCCAAGATCTCACCACTGCACTCCAGCCTGGGGGACAGAGTGAGACTCCCTCTCAAAAAACAAACAAACAAACAAACAAAAGATTATATGTGAGAATTATCTGTTTATTGTTTCATTGATCACAATGCAACAATTTCACAGTGACTTTATTTCTTGCCATGGCCTTAGGTTAAGTTTTTGTTTTCCGTGATAAAGCTAGCATAAAACAGAAAAAAAAAAAAATACCTGTTTAAATGCCAGGTAGGGTATCAGCATATTGTTTTATCACTGTGTTTAATGCAAGGTTAGGAAAGGTTTATGGGAGAAAACCACATTTTGTGACCACTAGGGGAAGATAACTTAGAAGATATATGGACAAACTAGTCATTGATGACAAAGTATGAACAAGAAACTCTAGTTTATTGGAGTTTCAGCTTGTATTGTCATATATAAGAGCATTGGAAGCCTCATAACCCTTTAGCCTAATATTATAAGTGGGGTATTGGTTGACAATGAATTTAGTCAAATTAGTGCCCTAATTTATTTTCAATATTTAAAAAAATGAAATGGAAAATTGAGAGGATAAATGTATTTTTGGTGATTCATTTCAAAAATCTCATGGTGTAAAACTCAAACTATGAGAATTTAGTTAAACTTCAATTTGATATTTATTCTATCTATAGCTACTACCTAAATTGAAAATCATGCTGAACATGTCTCAAGCTTCTCCATAATTGTTTGTTCTCTGTTCATTTTTTTTTAATCAACACAGATATTTCTAGCGAATATCTCCCTATTTGTGTAGGTTACAATAAAATGAAGCTAAAACTATGCTAAACACTACACTTAAAATAACCTGTTATTATAGACTAATAATTTATTTTACACTATCAACACTAAAAGTTATTTTCATTTATATTCTTATATTAATATATATTATTTTAGAGCTTATAACTGCATTCCACAATAACTATTAAAAAGGACTTGAGCTAACATATTATTCTTATGTAATCACTTCATAAATTTTGTGATACATGGTATGCTTTTTATTAGATTTTTATACTGCATATTTAAAGCTACCATTTGCCAAGTTAAAAACAATGGATTAGATGTCATGAACAACCATCTGAAATCCAGAAAGACTTTAATAGTAAGGAGCCCTTTGCTGGGAAATAACAATTCATTCAGTTCATCTACTTAGCATATAAATTTAAAAACATGGATTAAAGTGATTACACTTAATTGATTAGCTCTTTACTGAGTGCTAATTTTAGTTTGTCAGGCTAACAGTAGCATCTGTTATACATACATATCTCATAAAATCCAAATATTTATTCAACATTACTTTAGTTGAGTTCATATCTAACTGCATATTCAATATATATTTCATTTTCAACAATAATAATTATAATATTGTCATCAAAAGTAAAAAGCCAGAGTGAAATTCCTTCTAAGATATTCACAAAATCACAGGGTATAGTTACATTTACTTTGCATAATTTAAATTAAAACATAATTGAAATATATGTGCTTATTACAAATCCTTAAAAAGGTGAACTTTAGTTAACTGCAGAAATCAGGAATTTATTATTAAATGCATCACTTTTTTGTGAATATTTGTCAATCTGTTTTGTAACTTCTAACTTTCACTTTGCATTATTTAGTCCCTTTAATTCTACTGTCTCCAGTAAGAAAATCATTCCTTTTGTTGCCGTACGTGATGATTTAAGACTAAATTAACACGTATGTGTATCTTCCTAAATAGTTTCATGGAGATCACAATTTATTTTAAAGGAAGTAAGAACACAGTGCGCCTCTGATTTAGCATGCGACGGCAAGTTATACAAGTCAATTAAAGTGAACTGGTGAAGACCCCAGCCTATAACAGGTTCGAGTGAATATTGGCAAGTTATATTTTATGATTCTTCGGTATTACCATATGAGAGGAAAGAAGAGTTTACATGAAGGCAACTTTTGTAAATTTTGTAAATATTTACAGAATAGTTTCTATGCATCCTGCTGTCCACGTGATGTAGGCAGTACCAAAATAATAAAGAAAACCCCTCGCTTCAAAGAACTTACACTCTGTTTCTGGAGATATAAAAGTAAGTAAACAATATTATGATATGATAAATGCAATAATAGAAGAAGCACAACGTACAGAGAAGGAATCGCCAAACTCTTCCTGTATGTATGAGGAAATATACACACCAGTCTGCACAAACAGTAGCACTTTCTTTATTGGTTAATAGGCACCAGATCTAAGTGACAGCTCACTTTGCTTCCCAACCTTTGACTAAAAAGGAAATTGCTCAAACCATTATCAGTTTGCCTGAGCAGGAACAAAAAAAACATTTTGTGGATCAGATTTGCTATGGATGAGGCATAGGATTGTCATAGGAACTTAAAGGGCAGAAGAATGTGGAGAATTAAAGAGAAACTACATCATACATTTTTTTTATAACCCCTTACAGAGTTATAATGGGATGGGCAAAAATATACACCTTTCATTAAATTGATTTTTATTGAACACCTAATTAGTGCTTCTTGGTTTGAACTGCTATAATAAAATAGCACAAATTGAGTGTCTTAAAGAGAAAACACTTATTTCACACAGTTCTGAAGGCTGGGAAGTCCAAGACCAAGGTACCAGAGGATTCAGTGTCTGGTGACAGGCATAGATGGTGTCTGGTGACAGGCATAGACAGGTTCATAGATGGTGCCTTCTTGCTAAGTTCACACATGGTGAAGAGAAGAGGAAAACTCTCTCATAACTTTTATAAGGACATTAATCTCATTCAGCAGGGCTTCACCCTCATGTCCTTATTTCCTAATTAACTCCAAAGGCCCCACCTCCTAATATCATTGCATTAGGAGGTAGATTTTCAACATCTGGTGAAGAGCAGTGGTACTCTTTGCACAAACATTAGCAAACTAGCATTGGCACAAGCATGCAGTCCATAGTGGTGTTCTTCTAGGTTTATACCAGAAGAAAAATAAGAAGACAAAGCTCTGCATCCTCATGGGACTTTCATTTATGGGCAAATATACAATAATCATTAAGATAATAAATGAGTAAAAATCTACTATACTAGGAAATAAGCGCTATATAAAAGAAAATATATAATAGGGTAAAGGAGATTTAATGTGTGAATGACATAGTGAAGGCAAGTGGCAGTATTGAATATGATGTCCAAGAGTGGTCATATTTATTTTAAAAAAAATTTTTGGAGATAGGATCACACTCTGTTGCCCAGGCTAGAGTGTAGTGGTGTGACCATATCTCACTGTGGCCTCGACCTCCTGGGCTCAGGTGAGCTTCCTGCCTCAGTTTCACAAGCTGCTCAAACTACAGGCACACACCGCAACACCCGGTTGTTTTTTTTTAATTTCGTAGAGACTAAAAACTTAAAATTAAATATATTAAACTATTTAAGGTAAACATTATATCAGGGTTAACATTTGTATACAAATATATTATTCACTCATTCTTATGTGATCTGTGTGCAGAGAGAGGCACTTTTTTTTAACAAGGAAGAGAATATGCATCTAAAGATAATGTTTTGAAGGCTTGTATATCAATCATTTACTAACAAAATCAAACTCCATTTATTCCATTGTGCCACATGATATATTTAGAACAGATCTCGGCAAGAAAATCACTCCAAACAATTATTCGAAATATATTGATACCTTTACAAGATGAGGAAAGATATATATATTAGATTATATTATATAAATTATATATATCCTATATAATTATATATATTATATATATAATTTACATAATATAATCTAATATATATATCTGAATATTGGTTGGGTGTGGTTGCTCATGCCTGTAATCCCAGCACTTTGGGAGGATGAGGCGAGTGGATTACTTGAGGCAGGGGAATCTCTTGAACCCAGGAGGTGGAGATTGCAGTGAGTTGAGATTGCGCCACTGCACTCCAGCCCAGCAACAGAGAGAGACTCTGAAAAAAACAAAACAAAACAAAACAAAAACCCTGAATATTTACATATTTGGAAAAATATATTAATATATTCTTTATTTATATGTAATCTATTAGTATATTTCTGTTATCCTGCATAGCACATGGTCAATGAGTTGTTCTAGTTTGTAAAAGTAATACAGATTAAATTGCTATTTGGAACTAAAAGAAAGGTAGATAACATCATATATGGATCTCTGATATGATCTGTATGGAGCACTATGGTCATGTTTACTTACATAAATCTGTTACTTTTCCTAGAATACTATAAAAAGCATAATTATTCAAAATTGTGAATATTATTTTCAGTATTCTAAATCACTAAAATAAGAAAAAAAATGCAAAAAAGACTTCATAACTTCTAATTGGTGTTTACTGCAGCGACTTCCGGTTGCCTACCAAAATCTCTATTCTCCATTGCTTTTTCAGTAAGAGAAACTCAATGTTCATGTGTATGCATTGCTAACAAGTGAAATGACTGTACTTCTCAGCATTCTGTGGCAATGATTATGTCCATATCACTAAATTATAACAAATGAGATGTAAGTTTCATTAAAGGGAGAGAGTAAAACCCTTCTTATCTTTTTCTAAAGATTTACCTAGAATGCAAATACCATAGTTAGATTGTCAATTGCCATCTTGGCCCCTGAAGGTAGAGTTTACCCTTCAAGGAGGAAAGTGAGGAGAGGCAGAAGCTGCAAAAACACCTCATGGATTTTTGGAGCTTCCATACATGTCCTAGACTGACTCCCTCCAGATGGATTGTATTAAAAAGAATAAAATTATAAGCCTATAAATGCCTGGGGCTTTAGGTTTTCAGTCAAAACAGCTGAGCCTACTCCTAAATGATAGCATCACATGTTTAGTTTAGTCACATCCAAGTAGCAAGTGAATCTAGAATGTGTAGAGCCTGGCGTGGTGGTTGATGCCTGTAATCCCAGCACTTTGGGAGGCCAAGGCAGGAGGATTACTTGAGTCCAGGAGTTCAAGACCAGCCTGAGAAATATAGTGAGACCTCATCTCTACATGTAACTTAAAAAAAAAATAGCCAAGTGTGGTGGTACATACTTGTAGTTTCAGCTACTCAGGAGGCTGCGGCAGGAGGATTGCTTGAGCCTGGGAAGTGGAGGCTGCAGTGAGTTGACATCCACCACTGCACTCTAGCCTGAGCAATAGACCAACACCCTGTCTCAAAAAAATAAAAATATTGAATGTGTAGAAAACCCTTTCATACTAGGATTTCAAAGGCACATGACTGTTTAAATTAAGCTAAAATATTGATACTGGTTTAGAATTTTGCATAGAAGGTAGAGGTAGTGGACTAAAGTAGGAAAATTCTCAAAACAGTTCATAACAATAAAAGACATTATAGTAATCGGGAATTTCCTACCACCCTATTCGGTTCCCAGTACATAGTTATCACCAGTAACAGTCACTAAACAAGTGAGCCTTTCTTACTGAGAAAAGACATGTGATAATAGTTTACTTCCTTCGGGCCCAAGTATTTTTCTGATCAACTCTCTATATGGATATAATTAGAAACACACCTTTCTGATGATTCATTAATCTGTGACATGTGACACAGTATAGTAGAATGATTTATTCTAAGCTAAAAAATACAGATATACAGCTTTGAAAGTGAATAAAGGGGTCTTCAACAGTATCCATTTTATCAAATTCTGGAGGAAAGATGCTTAGACAGCTGCAGTTTCAAAGTTATGTAATTTGTTTAATCTACAGAATTTCACTGAGCTTGTTCATGTTAAACAGGAAATAGCAACTTGAAAAATTTGGTGAGAAAAGAGCTTCAGTTGCTCACCTATATCTTGTTCTCCTCTCCTTCTGAGCAGACAAGAGAATAACATTTTCTTATGGCTTGCAGTTGAGTAGGGCCATGTTGCTAATTCTCACTGAGTAGCTGTGCCTGTATAAAGTCCCTTTATCAGGGACGAAAGAATAAAGGATCGAGAAAGACCATCCAAATTTCTCTACTTGCACTGTGGTAACTGCAGAAGATTTATTGTGTTGTGATGATACAGCCTCAAAATCACAACAGCATGGGTCACTAAGTCATTGGTTCTGGGAAAGTTGGTCTGGAGAGTCAATATTAAACTTTTTAGCATTAAATATATATTACATCATGTGAAACCACTGAGATTTGGAGGTAGATTTTAAAGAACTTAAAAAAATCTACATGTACAAGTCTCAAACTGGAAATATCATTCATTTGCTTTCCAAATCCTTATACCTCTTAGTTGTCTTACACCACATAAGTCTAAGGCAATCACACACACACACACACACACACACACACACACACAGAGAGAAGCATTTTTAAAGTTGATGTTTTGCAGAGGTAAGAGGTACAGTAATGTTTTGGTCGCCACAAATGTGGTGTGTTCTTATAAATAAGGTTTAAATACTAGAGTTTTAGAACTTATTTTTTAAAATAATTAAATTAGATTTATTGATTTCTTTTGTATTGTCCTTGACATTTTTTAACTTTTAGTTTAGCTTCAAAGGTACGTGTGCAGTTCTGCTACATTGATAAATTGTGTGTCATGGAGGTTTGATGTACAAATGATTTTGTCACCCAGGTAATTAGCACAGTACCCTATAGGAAGTTACTGACCCTCACTTTCCTCCCACCCTCCCGACTCAAGTGGGCCCTTGAGTCTATAGTTTCCATCTTTGTGTCCATGTGTATCAATGCTTAGCTCCCACTTAAAAATGAGATGTGGTATTTTGTTTTCTGTTCTTGTGTTAATTCACTAATTCACTTAGAATTCATTTTTAATAATGCTTTAGATAGAAAACCTGAGAGTTATTTTCAATGACCATATTCCCATTTGTTAAACCCATTGTTAAAGTGTTTGAAAGGGACACAAATAAATAATAGAAGTTGCCTGCTCGGGCTGTGATAACAGAATCCTACAGCCTGGGTAATTTAAATAACAGAAATTTATTATTTCCTAGAGAAATAGAGAAATCCGAGACTGGAGATCCAAGATCAAGGAGCCATCAGAGTTGATTTCTGAGGCCCCTCTCCTTGGGTGCGTGTTTTCCTGTGTCCTCGCATGACCTTTTTTCCATGTGCGTAGTGAGAGATGGAGATATCTGATGTCTCTTCCTCTTCCTATAGAGACACCAGTTCTTTCACATTAGGGCCCCACCCTTATGACCTAATTTAACCTTGATTATTTCCCTAAAGGCCCTGTCTCCACATACAGTCAAAATGAGGGTAAGGGCTTAAACATATAAATTTTGGGAGAACACAATTCCATCCATAACAGTAGTATTACACTATTCGAATTATCTGCTTCAGGAGACAAAAATATATGAGAAGTGGGCAAGAACCATCTCCTTTTATCACACAAACAGAAGAAGCCAAATTTTTCAGTCATTGTTTTCAACCAAAAGGACTTACCCATTAAGATTTTTGTCAAGTAGGCTGTGACTATCCCTTGGGGATAATATGCATTCATCTAAGAGTTCTGCTTTTACTTTCTGCTTCTGCTCGTTTAATACCAGTCACTTCTGCTTCGGAAATCCTCCTGACACCCTGAAGACTAAGTAGGTTTTCTTTTCTTTTTCTTTCCCTTTTTTTTTTTGTTTTTGTTTGTTTGTTTGTTTGTTTGTTTGTTTGAGACAGATCCTTGCTCTGTTGACCAGGCTGGAGTGCAGAGGTGTGATCTCGGCTCACTACAACTCTGACCTCCTGGGTTCAAATGATTCTCCTGCCCCAGCCCCCTGAGTAGCTGGAATTACAGACATGTGACACCGCGCCTCACTAATTTTTGTATTTCTGGTACATACTGGGTTTCACTGTGCTAGCCAGGCTGGCCTCAAACTCCTGACCTCAAGTGAACCTCCCACCTCAGCCTCCCAAAGTGCTGTGATTACAAACATGAGTGCACTGGGCCCTAAGTAGGTTTCTACCACAAGATTTTGAAATGGTTAGGAAAAGTATAATGATTACAATAATTCTAATGCATCTCTATAGTCAAGGTTATGTCCTTGTCTCTCCTCATTGTGAGTTATTCTCAGCTACGTTGTCTAAAGATCTGCAATGAAATCAAATGCAAACATTAACATAGTTCAATAATGAAATGCCAGCATTTATGTATCCTAAGTTAGATTTAAAATTCCTTACTATCATAAAATACCTAAACAGAAATTCAATATGAAATTCCCTTTCAGAATTCTCCATCACCTCAATGTTATTTCATTGGGAGAAGCACCCTCATAAGCTGACTTTACTGTTCATGCTTCTGGGTAAGGTGAAGACCTGTGCCAGGGCCTTGTCATACTCCAAAGAAGCCTCTCCTCACATTTGAATGCTCCACACTTTCAATAATATTGTCTTCTACTGTATTTTCTTTGCTGTAACTCTCCATTCATTTGTTTATTTGTTCTGTCATTCTTCATCGCCTACCTTCTATTGAAGGGGTGGCCCTGCCCCTCCACACCTGTGGGCGTTTCTCGTCAGGTGGAAGGAGAGACTTGAGAAAAGAAAGAGACACAGAGATAAAGTATAGAGAAAGAAAAGTGGGCCCAGGGGACCGTGCTCAGTGGTCTCTGAGTTCCCTCAGGATTTATTGATCATTATCTTTACCATCTCAGAGAGGGGGATGTGGCAGGACAATAGGGTAATAGTGGGGAGAGGATCAGCCGGAAAATATGTGAACAAAGGTCTCTGTGTCTTAAATAAGTTTAAGGAAAGGTGCTATGCCTTGATGTGCATGTATGCAAACATCGCCACAAACATTTCCGTGCACTAAAGAGCAGCGTTGCCGCTAGCACATCTCACCTCCAGCCCTAAGATGATTTTCTCCTATCTCAGTAAATAGAACATACAGTCGGGTTTTACACTGCATTCCATTGCCCAGGGAAGAGCAGGAGACAGATGCCTTCCTCTATCTCAACTGCAAAGAGGCCTTCTTTCCTCTTCTACTAATCCTCCTTAGTACAGACCCTTTACAGGTGTCGGGCTGGGGGACAGTCAGGTCTTTCCCTTCCCACGAGGCCATATTTCAGACTATCACATGGGGAGAAACCTTGGACAATACCTGGCTCTCCTAGGCAGTGGTCCCTGCGGCCTTCTGGCCTTCTGCAGTGTTTGTGTCCCTGGGTACTTGAGATTAGAGAATGGTGATGACTTTTAACAAGCATACTGCCTTCAAGCACTTGTTTAACAAAGTACATCCTGCATAGCCCTAAATCCATTATACCTTGAGTCAACACAGCACATGTCTCTGCAAGCACAGGGTTGGGGGTAGGGTTACGGATTAACAGCATCTCAAGGCAGAAAAATTTTTCTTAGTACAGAACAAAATGGAGTCTCTTATATCTACTTCTTTCTACGTAGACACAGTAACAGTCTGATCTCTCTTTCTTTCCCCCACATTACTTTAAATAATATTGTACTCTACTATATTTTCTTTGCTGTAACTTTCCATTCATTTGTTTATTTGTTCTGTTATTCTTCCTCCCCTACCTTCTACTACTTCTCTTACCTTTAGAGAGGGCTCAGCCCAGGTAGTATAATTTACCCTGCTTAAATCGGCTCCTATCATCCTCTGACACATGTGAGTTGCGCTGAAATCATCTGCTTAATTGTGATGCTTTTCTTTCCCCCCACCCCCTGCACTTTCCCTTTTCTCCTTGGCCCAAACATTGATCTATTTAAATATTTCTTAATCAGTGATTTCTGAGTCTGCAGAATTATCCACTGTTTAAACAAATGTATTGACCCACATTTTCCTGAATCAGATAAACCGAGTCAGTAAGTATTCTCCCAGCAAACCAACTTCCTAAGCACATTGGGACAGCATTTGCTACCATCCTGTCCAGAATGCCCTTAGTAAGTAGCTAAATCATTCCCGTATGCCACATAATAATAGCTATTACAGATACAGATGTGTACGTACATACCCACATGTATACCTTTGTGAGCCCAGGCAAATATACTTAAAGCAGCATACACATGCACACTCACAAACACACACACACCATCAGTAATAACAATGAAATAATTTACATAATTAAATTAAATATTAAATGTCTGAATCATTTCTAAACTCTTATCAGAGCACACCCTGCCCATTTTATTTTGCCTAGAAGAAACAGAATATCTATGATCTAATGATTTGACAAGACTACCTTGAAATCAATGTTTCTCAATAACTTTAAAAATCCTGTTTGTGGCCGGGCGCGGTGGCTCAAGCCTGTAATCCCAGCACTTTGGGAGGCCGAGACGGGCGGATCACGAGGTCAGGAGATCGAAACCATCCTGGCTAACACGGTGAAACCCCGTCTCTATTAAGAAATACAAAAAAAAAAAAACTAGCCGGGCGAGGTGGCGGGCGCCTGTAGTCCCAGCTACTCGGGAGGCTGAGGCCGGAGAATAGCGTGAACCCGGGAGGCGGAGCTTGCAGTGAGCTGAGATCCGGCCACTGCACTCCAGCCTGGGCGACAGAGTGAGACTCCGTCTCAAAAAAAAAAAAAAAAATCCTGTTTGTGACAAATAGTAATTGTGGGTAGTACTGTTGCATGACCGAGAAAACCTTAGAATTCAATCCGAACAAAGGAAAATATAGCCAAGAGTGCCTGCTGTTTCCTACTGCTGCTTCTATTTGCAGTTCTGCTACATTGATAAATTGTGTGTCATGGAGGTTTGGTGTACAAATGATTTTGTCACCCAGGTAATTTGCATAGTACCCTACAGGAAGTTACTGACCCTCACCTTCCTCCCACCCTCCCCACTCAAGTGGGCCCTAGTGTCTATAGTTTCCATCTTTGTGCCCATGTGTATCAGTGTAGCAGAACTGCACATGTACCCCTGAACCTAAACTAAGGAGCAGTTGAGGAGGGCAGAGTTATAGCACATTTTATTTTGCTTTTATCTGTAGGATATGAGGGAGGATGGCAAGGCCAGGTGTGAGAAGTGAGTGGCTCTAGAAGTGAGTAGTTCTAGAAGTCAGAAAATTAATTAGGAAAAGATTAAAAAGTAGTTACAGAAGTTAGGTATACATTGTAAATTAGGTGATTTTTAGTGTCGTTAAGAGATGAAAGTAAAAGCTGTGATTAATTTTATTTAACTAGACTCTTCCAATTGAAGTTTACATGATATTCATTTTGTAGCCCACCATTTAAGAGTTTGAGTCTGTGGTGCATCTTATGAATGATCCATTGTACCTTTGATAAAATCATCATCCTAGACTTGAGTGAGAGGTTAAATTTCACCATAACAGTAAGCTAATTGAATTCAAATATTAAAGAAGTGACAATTAGACATAACATTTGAAATCAGTTACCAAGTCAGCGTGGTATTATAGCAATACACTGATGTTGAAACTACATTTGGAGAGAGACTATGCACTTTCTAACTGATATTTCAAGTAGAAAATCAGACCTTTGTGGTCTCATAGGGGGTCAATAAATTAGGAAGTCTGAAAACACTCAGAACTTTTCAAATTAGGAATGTATATTGAACGAGGTTTTCATAGGCTTCCCCCACTAATCTAAGTTGTTTCGTTTTGTTTTTGTTTGTATTAAATGTCTATGCCTTTATCTATCATTACAAGATCTACAAGGTAACCATATGGCTAGAGTGCAGGTCACATCTGACCAAATCCCACAACGACCATAACATTTTTGCTTTCCAGAGGCCAGAAAATGTTTTATTTGTCCATCACTCCAGACATAATCACTTTGGTGATTATTCACCATAATCTCGTAGTTACTTTGGTGGAGGAAATGTGTTACGGTTATTGACTAGCTAACTGGGATTCAACTCTGACAGGAATAATTATTCAAAGAAACCTGGTACTTTAGTTATCACCAGGAGAAGGTGTAATTAGCAAATGGCAGCTGTCTTCCAAGATGATGGTAATACTCAAGGCTGCTGTCCTGTATAGTAAATGGAGACCAGGTGTTTTTTTTGTTTTTTTGGAAATAAGTTTTCTTTTTTAATTATACAGATTTCAGAAGATTGATATGGGTACAGACTGATCATTACTGGCATCTTGAAAAATGTATAGGCCAGCAAACGTCAGGGATTGAGATAAAGAACATTATCATAGTTATAGTATGTTACAGAAATGCATCAGAGTATGGCATCTTCACCAAGTGTGATGAGTCAAGGCAGTTGGAAGGTCTTGTAGGATGCTCTGTGATATATGCAAGGTAGTTAAGGCAGATGATAAAACTGTGAGAAATAGAGACCAACCATTTCTAGAATAATTTAGTTCAGCAAGTACCTGGAAGAAAAGGAAACTTTAAAAAGTAAGACTGAGTGCCACAGATTGCATTTATTTTCATTTTCTTCAAGAGATTAAAATACTTTTTTGCATCTACTTTAGTTTCTGGATTGACATTTCTATGAATGTGACAAAATGGTGATAAGGAACTACAAGTTTCTTGTAGAATATGTGATTTATTCATTAATTAGATGCTCAAAATATGTACTTGAGTTAATTCGGATAATCACAGAACTATCAATTTTAGCCTTACTTGGTCTAGAATTGTTTTTATTGAACTAAAATTAGTTTAACACCATGTGCCAAATTTGAAGGACTTTAAAAGATCTAGTTCTAAGATGCTGTGTTATGAAATGGCGTTGACCTTATTGTTTACTAAGTTGCACCGTTTTATCTTTATGAGAATTTATGGGAGGTTATTTTCAGTGACTCTGTAATAGGAGTTATTGTATCTCTTCCTCATCCAAAAAGGTTTTTGTATTATAAACAATTGGAATCATGTCCCTAATTTTCTTCCATTTTCCATGAGCAACCTGAAACCCCAGAGTGAAACTAGTGATGGACATGTCTGGTATGTATACCACTCTGTCTAACATAAGCTACATAGTACGAAAATCATTATTATCATTTTTATTATCACTATAAAAAAACAGTATATTTTTCTGGTCTGGGCTTTTTAAAAAAATTATCGTTAGTAGGCTATTAATTATTGCCTCAATTTCAGAACTTGTTATTGGTCTGTTCAGGGCTTTGACTTCCTCCTGGTTTAGTCTTGGGAAGGTTTATGTATCCAGGAATGTATCCATTTCTTTCTTTCTTTCTTTCTTTCTTTCTTTCTTTCTTTCTTTCTTTCTTTCTTTCTTTCTTTCTTTCTTTCTTTCTTTCTTTCTTTCTTTCTTTTTCTTTCTTTCCTTCTTTCTTTCTTTCTCTTTCTTTTTCTTTCTTTCTTTTCTTTCTTTTTCTTTCTTTCTTTTCTTTCTCTCTCTCTCTCTCTCTCTCTCTCTCTCTCTCTCTTTCTTTCTTTCCTTTTTTGTTTTTTTGAGATGGATTCTTGCTTTGTCACTCATGCTGGAGTGCAGTGGCAAGAACTCATCTCACTGCAACCTCTGCCACCCAGGTTCAAGCGATTCTCCTGCCTCAGCCTCCCGAGTAGCTGGGATTACAGGCACCTGCCACCACGTCCAGCTAATTTGTGTGTGGGTGTGTGTGTACTTTTAGTAGAGACGGGGTTTTGCCATTATGGCCAGACTAGTCTTGAACTCCTGACCTCATGATCCACTGGCCGTGGCCTCCCAAAGTGCTAGGATTAAAGGCGTGAGCCACCACTCCCAGACCATTTCTTCTAGATTTTCTAGTTTATTTGCATAGAGGTGTTTATAATATTCTCTGATAGTGGTTTGTATTTCTGTAGAATCAGTGGTGATATCCCCTTTATCATTTTTTATTGTGTCTATTTGAATCTTCTCTCTTTTACTTTTTATTAGTCTAGCTAGTGGTCTATATATTTCATTAATCTTTGCAAAAACATTGTGGAAGACAGTGTGGCAATTCTTCAAGGAATTGAAACCAGAAATACCATTTGACCCAGCAATCCCATTACTAAGTATGAATCCAAAGGATTATAAATCATTCTACTATAAAGACACATGAACATGTAAGCTTATTGCAGCATTATTTACAATAGCAAAGACTTGGAAATGACCCAAATGCCCATCAATGATAAATTGAATGAAGAAAATATGGCACATATACACCATGGAATACTATGCAGCCATAAAAAAGAATGAGTTCGTGTCCTTTGCAGGGAGATGGATGAAACTGGAAACAGTCATCCTCAGCAAACTAACACAGGAACAGAAAACCAAACACTGCATGTTCTCACTCATAAGTGGAAGTTGAACAATGAGAACACATGGACACAGGGAGGGGAACATCACACAGTGGGGCCTCTCTGGGGTTGGGAAGCAAGGGAAGGGACAGCATTAGGACAAATACCTAATACATGCAGGACTTAAAACCTAAATGATGGATTGATAAGTGCAGCAAACCATCATAGCACATGTATACCTATGTAACAAACCTACACATTCAGCACGTGTATTTTAGAACTTAAAGTAAAATTTTAAAAAAAATTAAAAAAGAGTACAAAATGAATGATGATGATACTATTAGCTGGACTGGTAGCAATTGATATTAATAAGTCACTTACTATGCTGGACCCAGTGGCTTATACCTGTAATCCCAGCACTTTGGGAGACTGAAGCAGAAGAATTTCTTGGGGCCTGGAGTTCAAGACCATCCTGGGCAACATAGCAAGACCTAATCTCTTTAAAAATGTCACTTACTACATATTAAGCAATGTACTAAGCTGCTACCTTATTTTTAGTTTTCATTCTAGGTATAGATTACTCGATCATATCACTAACATACTTTATTCTTTTATTGTATCGGTAGTTTATAAGTAACGGGAAAATGTCTGAAAAGAAAAGCAAAAGAAATTAGAAAGGCATTTTATTATTCTCAAATATGAATAGTTGTATTTTTAAAATATCATCCTTATCTAATCAATATAAATACAAATTTACCTATATGTAGGCACTATTATTATTTCTCATATAATGACTAATGGCTAATCATTGCAAAGGTAAATTCTAACTGAAGATTTTATAAACCACTGCTTATATGTTTATTTAAAAGACTATAAGCTCATTAAGGGCAGTTTATTTTTGTCTCCACATTACTATCACTGTGCAAATAATGGGCTGGCAATCTTTTGATAAGGAAATAAATGGATCATGAAATTTTTAAGGCATCAGTAGAAATTGCTAAATGAGAAAGCAGAAAGTCATCTAAAATGAAACTGTATTCATAAGGTTAGTTTACTGACGAAATGGGGCAATGAAAAACCAACAAGAAAAATCCGTTTTCTCCAAATGAAAACTCAAGAGTCCATAGAAAGCATGATCACATTAATTCAACTGAAGTCCCTTTTAGGCAGAAATAATTTCAGTTGAAAATGTTGAGAAATGTTTTATTTAACTGCCTCCAGTAGAGTTCTTTTGATCAAAACTCAAAGTGCCTGAAGTCCTCGGCAGTTCTTTCGGCTGTGCTGGTGCCACAGAGGTCACACAATGACATGGTAGACCCCTGTCATATACTCCTGTCTCTTGCCATAAACATCTAACTTGCAGTGGAAGAAGGTAATTAAAATATTTCTATGGTGAGGATGTAGATGCTTAGAGAAGAGGTCTGAGGCTGCACTGATGAAGGATTTATGAACTAAATTTGTCTGCTGTGCTGCAGCAAAAGTGACAGCATCTCCAGTTTACAACCATGTTTTTAATTTAGACATGTTATGCATGATCAGAAACAACAACAGCCATTTCCTTTGCAGAGGACTTATTACTTATAAATCATGACAGTGGCATCACTGCATTAATTTGAAAGATTCAATAGATAACACTATCAAAACTACTTAGTTTTTAAAATCTCTCATACCCCAAAGAAACAGAAGTAAACAAAATAGTATTTTCTATATTTTCATGTAAAAATTATATGGTGATGCAGAAGTTTTTAAGGGAAAGGATATTTAGATAGCGATTTACTTTAAAAGGTACCATAATTAAAAAGTGATGATTGATGGACAGAGAGTGGAAAGATGGACAGAGAGTGGAAAGATGGACAGATAAAACAAATATTGTACGGTTACAATTCTGATATCTAGGTGTCAAGTAAACTGATGTTCGCTGTAAAATTTTGTTAAATTTTTGGTATTTTTGAAAATTGTCATAGTAAAATGTTGCAAAGTATAAGCTGAAGTAGTTTATTACAGTTTTAAGATATATATATTTATATATAGTTGCAAACTATAGGTTGAAATAGTTTATTACAGTTTTAAGATGTTTCACGATACCAAGCAATGTTTCACGATACTGAGAAATACCAAGCAATATTTCATGATAACCAATTATATTTGGAAAACTGCGAGCAAACTCAGTTCATTGCCAGTATGCTCTCTGTATGTCCCTAGGTATCTGAACAAACTCTTTCTGTGTTTGACTAAAACGTTAGCTCTTTGCTCTTTGTAGTGCTGACTCTATTCATCAAAGGTAAGGTGGATGCCAGGAGGCATTACAGATCCATTTATTTTAATGAGCTTCCAAGTTGATGACTGCATTTTATATTAATGTATTAAGTACTAATCAATCCAAGTGATGATCAAATATAAAACTTGTTTTCTTTGGGTACTAACTGGTTACTAAAGTTAGTGATGACCATATATTGCCTTTGCATTTTGTGCCTACATTTCACTCTCTTGTGATAATATACGTAGTCATTCTAAAGGATATCACTATAGGGTTTTCAACAATTCTAAATAGTATAATATAGCAAAAAGATGAATCAAATGTCTGGGAGATGGGTTGGGGTTTCATTAACAGATAATACATGAACATTACTAAGATTATATTCTGCTTAGGACTGAAATATTGATTAGAAATGTCTTGGAAGCTCAGAACTCTAAACAAGTACTTGCTTTAGACAAGGATGATACTTTTATTAACATAAAATAGTGATTTATAAATAAAAATTGTATCAAAATTTTTAGGAAAAAAGGGTGAGGGTTGCAGAAGTTTGGGTAATATAATCCTAAAAGCCTGTGGAGATTGGAATCAGGAAGGTGATAGCTCCCCCTCACAACTCAGATCTGTGACTAGCAACAAGACCTGTACCATCTCTAAGCCTCAGATTTCTCATCAATGATATTGAGGTCATAGTATTATTCTACTTTTCAGGCTTATTGTGAATTATCAAATGAAATCATAGATATTAAACACATTCCATAATGCCTGGAGAATAGGAAGTAATAAAAAAATGATGATCATTAAAAAATAAAACTAAATTAAAATAAGCAATGATCATTATCATTAATACCACCTTTCAGTAATTAGGATTAGTGAGTATTTAAAACTAGACATAGTTTTCTTTAAAAGTAAGTATGATTTTGAATTTGTAGTGAAGTAACACTATATGAATTCAGATGAGTTATTAAAAACTATTTTCATAGCTGAAGAAAAGACTAGGAAACTTAATGGTTTTATACAGAGTTGTGAGAATAATAGTTACCACAAATAATAAGGCATCTTATTCTTCTAAGAGATAGTATTCTCTGAGAAAAATTGTTAACTAAAAAATACACAGGCGGATGAATTTGTGATTTAAAATAAGCAATTTTAGAAATTATATTGGGTTAAAAAGAAGATACTACTTTTATAGAAAAAAATAAGAGGCCGGGCACAGTGGCTCACGTCTGTAATCCTAGCACTTTGGGAGGCGGAGGCAGGCGGATCACGAGGTCAGGAGATTGAGACCATCCTGGCTAACATGGTGAAACCCTGTCTCTACTAAAAAATAAAAATAAAAATAAAAAATAAGTAAATAAATAATGGTGCCGAGATACTGTATGTTTCTGAGGCTATTAGTATAAAAATATAAATGAATTTTTTAAAATCAATAAGATTTCACATATATAATCCCAGTTTCTTGGGAAGCTGATGTGGGAAAGGAGAGTTTCTGGGGTGCCAGTTGAGTTGGTCGAATGACTCATGAGTTTTCCTTCACTGATTAATCCTTTCCTCATCCCTTCCTCCCCCTCCCATCTGCGCTAAGAACAAAGAGCTTGTAAATCAATAAATTGGGCAGAGCCCGGGAGCTCAGGGCCGTGAGCAAACCCCTGATGCTCCGGTCCCCTGATCCCTCCTTTTAAATGCTTGCTCTGTCTCTTTCTAACTCCTTTTTCTCCGCCGGACTTGCGGTACCCACTGGGTGGTGTGAAGCTGGTTTCCCCAACATCTGACACCCAATGTGGGCCTCCCCGCTAATCTCTACAAATAATCTGGTGAAGAAATGCCAGAGCGTGGAAAGTGGAGGATGACTGAAGAAGGACACATGAGTACGTTTTCACTTCAGGCTCTACCGGTAAGTAGGGCGCTCGGAGAATTCCAGGGTAACCTCGGGAAAATATGGGTCAGGCTCAAAGTAAGTGTATTAATTACTTAAGCCTGGTGCGGCAGTTATTGCACCGCGGGGGGGGGGGGGGGGGGGGGGGGGGGCGGTTAATTGTGAGTACCCAAAATCTCCCATCTTTGTTCTATGTCGTAGAAAAGTATTCTCCTTTGTTCCCAGAATATGACTATGCATGTAAAAGATTGCTACAAGGTCGGATCAGACCTAAAATGCGCACAAGACGGCCACGATATTCCCTTCTCCGCTTGGTCTGTGTGGTCGGCAATTAAAACAGCACTGGA